>NC_133576.1:115223003-115830224 GCF_964106895.1 Numenius arquata | reverse complement strand
TAGGTCCTGCGCTGCTGGGTCTGAATTTACATTCTTTGTGCATGATGTTGCCAGAGGTCCTCACTGCTGAGACAGCTATGAGCTCATTTTATTGCCACAAATGCTGTTTACTGATTCTGTTAAATCTGTGTATTATCTCATACGTGTGGAAGTGTCATTCAAACTAGGCGTTCCCATGTGGGAGGTTTCAAGGGGTTTAGAATATTTATAATGCCACTGGGATTATCTTTAATCTAATTTGCAACTTTTCTGCTTATCAAGTTTTATTTATTGTAGAGACATACACAGAAACAACAGAAACCTTTTGTAGGCAATAAATAGGGACTTGAAATAGTTTCCAGAAGAGTCTGGTTATTGGACTCCACCCAGGCAGTCTAGTTATGATTTGGTTTGATTTTCAAATTTTTATAAGAAAGAAAAAGATCTTTCCTCTCTTGGTGGCAGTTTTGAAATTACCCTTCTAAAAAGTCAATTTTAAACACAAACTTCTCCAGAAGCTTTCTGAAGCTCAACTGCTCTTTCCCCTTTTCTGGGAGGCAGCCTGTTTCAAAACTGAACAAACAGACAAACACAAAGTTCCTTGAAAGCAAAGACTTTGGAGCCCAGTTCAGTTCCACTAATAAAGATACCAGCATTTCAGCTGCAGATGCAAAGGATCCTAGACCTAAATCCACCTGTTTACTATACAGACAATATTGCGGCAAAAGCTGCCAGCAGGAACCTGTCTGAAGCAATAGGTATAGAACTAGGAGAAAATATGAAAGTAAATATGGATATAAGAAAAATATTGTGATTGCCAGTACAGTATAAGGATTTCAGAAGTGATGGAAATACTAGTTACATGCAAGAGATATTAGTTACATACAAGCAGGGAGAACAGCCATGGCCAGAGCTGTAATGAATGCACTTGGCAACCTCCACTCCTGACACCCACCATCTCTGCTCTCTGATGGCCATCCATCCGTCCGTCCGTCCATCTGTCCATATATGCCAGTCCTTTTCCTCATGGACTCCACTGCCTACTCAATGGGAGAATAGCGTGAGGAAGGGAAAAGTGGACCCTGGGGCAGCAGCAGGAGGAGCGTGTGTTTATTTTCTCCCAGCTGAAGCCCCTGCACAGATCTCTTCTCTCCTCCCGTTACTCCTTGCTGATGACTTCGTTACATCTATGTTATAATTTATCAGCTGGTACTAATTAGACCACCCTGCTAGGAGTGCCCTGAATCCCCCTGCATTTTCCCAAGATCTGTCTCTCTGCAGCAATGCTACCCTTGTAAGTAACATGAATTATAAATGTGTGATGCCTGTTAGTTCCGTCTCCCATTGCAACAGATGTTTTAGGGCCTTACTATGAAATAGCTCATGGTCCACCACCAGCCAGATGGCATCGGTGCAAAGGCAAACAGGAAGCATGGAGACCACTGGGTTAGATCTTGCCTGTTCACACTGCAGTAAGGGTACTTCTGAGTCTGTGGGTGCACACACGTTGCTGTGTCTAATGTGCAAGATATACTGACAGGTTTTTTCTCCCGGCAGACCCTATGTTTCATAATAAACCTAGTACAAGTGCTTTTGTCAATGTAAACTGTATGTGAATCTGACCCAAAGCGCACTCTAAAAAAGCAGTTCAGAGCCTATGAAGTGTTTTTGACACGCAGAGAGAACAAGAACTCGAGGCACGTAAATGCAGAGATGTGAGCTGCCTGTCCCAGGAGCTGGAGGTGGTTAGAGGTGGAAAGGTGCAGTGGCCCTTTACAAACAATGTAGGAATCCCCCACTGAAGCTGTGACCAGTTTTCATGCTTTTAAAAAAGAGCCTATAACTTCTGAAAGAGAGGAGGAGTGGCAGTAATTTGCAGTTCAGCAGGGAATTCTTAGGTGCTCTGGTGTTTTGCGGGAGCAGTTAATGAGAAGACAGAGTGGGAAGTCACCACTGCGATGAATCTGTTGTTAAGAGAAGTAAACTGAAAAATAGAAGAGATGCTTATACGAGAAACAGGGAGGAGCAGAGATCCGTTCAGCTGCTTATAGGGTGCTATCACAGATTTAACTAAGCAGCTAAAGCTGGTTAAATCAGAGTGTTAAATTTCAGCACAGATTTTAAAAGGTGAGACATTGTCCCAACTGCTGGGTGCTGCAGCCGGTGGCACATTGCATCTCTGGCCAGTAGCTCCTTGCTGTCCCAAGTGACCACTATAGTATCATGAGCTGCGGCAGCTCACCAGGAAGGAAGCTGGGGGTGTCCACCTACCTGTTGTGAATGATGTTTGAAACCAGGGACAACATGTCCAGTTGAAAGCTCCATTTTGCTTGCAGGGCTGTTTTTTACTCCCCTGCTGTCTTCTGACCTCCATCTTGATTAAAATTCTGCACTGAAGGTGGACAGTAGCACAGGGATAAAAATGGAGGAGCTTTAAATGTTGAGAAAACAAGCTGAACAAAAAGATTGCAACCATCCAATGCAGGACAGGTTTTCAGTTCTGAGCTCTAAAGGAGGTGTAACTAGGTCTCAGAATAGTGAACTGGAAGCTTTGATCATGTACAAGAAGGCAGTGGATTTATTACGAATTGCCACTGTATTGAAGCATGCCTCTACTACCTAATGAAGCTCCCTGAGCTACTGGTGATATTTGCAGTAAGTCCACACAGCGTATTATTAACCCAACTCTGTGCCTGAAACAATCTTTGACTCTTGGGAAGACTGACCAGCCCCGGCAAATACCACACCCTGACCCTATCTGCCTCACAACTAGAAAATCAGGGTGTTGTACCTCATTCCCCAGTACGTCTAATTCAGGTACTACCACAGGCAAAGTGAGTTCAGGTCTCCCTGGATGTGCCAGAGTTGTCACAACTTCAGACAATTTGGAAGAGAAGGACTCAGCCCTCCTGAAAGCCTGATCTTACTGAAGTAACTTCCAAGTGCTAACCGCTGCAGCTGCAGAGCAGGTCATACTTCATTATTATACTCCAGAAGTTCAGGCACTGTAACATTCAGAAATAATTCTGAACACCACATTAGTCTTACAGCTAGCAAAGCGTTAACTTTAGCTTCATTGAAACCAAGAAGGTTTTAGTGAACTTCGGTGGAGGCAGGATTCACCTTGTGATATATAAAGGCTCTCAGGTTAGAAACGGTTTTCAGGTCCTTACAAATGTCAGTGTGCTTGTTTCCAAGCGACCCTGAAGCGGGCTACGCTGCTCTTGCAGCATAACAAACTGACTTGGAGTAGGATTAAGCATACCCTGCCCCGTGTTTTTCAGCTCCATAGCCCATTGAGTGTGGGCTTAAAGCCATATTAGATGTGTACTGACACCGTTCACCTCTCAGAGGGTTCTTAGCTTGGGTTGTGACATTGTCCGACTGGCATTTCTGGAGACAATTTCATGTGAGCTCTGTGGTTAAAGTTTAATCCTGAGCCAATTTACTGCATCCAACTCCCTGTAATCTCCATCAAGCCCTTCCATCCATCTGCAATGACAATGTCAGGCAGACCAGAAAGACTCATGTTGTCTCCTGAAAGGGCCTTGGCACAGCTTTCTGCAGAGCGGTGGGGGGGTTGTAGACAGAATTCAAACTGGGCTGAATTCAGGCTACTGGAAAGACACTGTGGATATACCGTGCTGAGCTTCTGACATCCTCAGCTTCAAACCTCTCCAGGGAAGCATCTGGTTCAGGATGGACAAATGCAGTCCAAAAAAGCAAAGCTGTGGATATCTTCCAGACTACTAGACCATATTGAATTCAGCCCAGCCTGCAACTGCATACAGTCCTGCCCTGTATAAACAAGACCTTGGCCCATGACAAGATGCTGACTGTATTTGGCAGCTGTTGATGTGTCCTGGGTACTACATCAAATGTTCTGTAGGTGAGTCTGAAGTCGCTGTTGGGCTGCAAGTAACTGAGAGTGCAGCCTTACAGATTGTGGAACAAAAGGTAGCCCAGGTGTGAAGAGGCTGATGTCTACTTTCATATATTTCTGAGTCATCAGCCTTTGCTGGGTTTTTTTTTGATCTGCTTTGATACATGAGACAGTTCAATCTTCTGCCAGGGAAGTAATTGGACTTTTATGAAATTTATAGGTGTAAGCAAAATTTAGATGATACATGTGCCACTTTAGGAGGATTTCAGAAATGGATGCTTCTGAGCAATTGTCATTGCCCATTTCAGACCACATTGAGCATCTAGGACCCTAAAAAATGTACAGCCCTCTTTAAAAAACAGATGCAGAAGCCATTACAACAATGTTTTCCAAGGAAAATTTGAAAAGTGCTGTTAATCTTCTGTTTGAAACACTTTCTTTATCCAGGGTTTAATTTTATTAATTAGTATCCAGCTTTAAAAATCTGAAGCAGAGGCAGAGGGATTCAGTCTCTTTCAGATTGTCATCAGTAAAGTACTTTCATCCAGAGTTTTCAGATATGGAGGAATACTTATATATCATTATTGCAATTTTCTGATGATACTTCACTTTAGAAACTCAGGAGTATTTCAAACCTCATCAGTTCATCCAAAACTCTGGTAGGTTAATTTTAATTAGCTGAAATCCTTGAATGGTGTAAATCAGAATAACAGCTGTCATTCCTGGTTTTCACTTTGGTCTTATTTTTCTTTCAGGATTTGAATACACTGAAAAGCCCTCTGCTGTAGTGCTTCAGTTACACTTTCAATGTCTTTTGAATAGTTCTTCATCCAGTTATATGCAGTCTCTTATTTAACTAAACAACAGTAACATTTTTCTTTGCATGTGCTATACCTATATGAAGTGTTTAAAATCTTTAACAGGTTTGAAGCTACTGAGTACTAAATGCACGAAGAAGTGCAAATTTAGTGCAAATAGAAGCAACATTGACAGGGCTGTCTGGGCTGAGAGCAAACCTGTGAAATTGGCCTCTTTGGAAGACTTTCGTACAAGGTTGTCCAATTCGTGGATCCCACACAGTTTAGAATAGAATAGAATAGAATAGAATAGAATAGAATAGAATAGAATAGAATAGAATAGAATAGTTCAGTTGGAAGGGACCTACAATGACCATCTAGTCCAACTACCTGACCAATTCAGGGCTAGCCAAAAGTTAAAGCAAATTTTTAAGGACATTGGCCAAATGCCTCTTAAATACCAATGGGCTTGAGGCCTCAACCACCTCTCCAGGAAGCCTATTTCAGTGTTTGACCACCCTCGTGGTAAAGAAATGCTTCCTAAGGTCCAGTCTAAACCTCCCCTGGTGCAGCTTTGAATCATTCCCATGCATCCTGTCACAGGATAGCCGTGAGGAGAGGTCAGCACCTCCGTCTCGACTTCCCCTCCTCAGGAAGCTGTAGAGAGCAATGAGGTCACCCCTCAGCCTCCTTTTCTTCAAACTAGGCAAACCCACAGTCCTTAGCTGTTGCTCATAAGACATGTCTTCCAGCCCTTTCACCAGCTTTGTTGCCCTCCTCTGGACACATTCAAGGACCTTCACATCCTTCTGAAATTGTGGGGCTCAGAACTACGCACAATACTCAAGGTGAGGCTGCACCAACACTGAATATAGTGGGATAATCTCCCCTTTTGACCAGCTGGTTATGCTGTGTTTAGAATCACAGAATCATTTAGGTTGGAAAAGACATTTAAGATCATTGAGTCCAACAATAAACCTGACACTGCAGGTCCACAACTAAACCATGTCCTTAAGCACCACGTCTACACACTTGATGCACCCCAGGATGTGGTTTGCCCTTTTGGCTGCCAGGGCCATTGCTGACTCCTATTGAGCCTGCTGTCAACCCAGGTGCAGAATCTGGCATTTAGTTGGTGTCAATGGGAAATGCATACTTGGTTCAATGGCTGTAGAAAGATAATGACTGTGTTAGACATGTACTAGAATGGTTTCTAGAAATCTTAGGCAGGGTTTATCTCACTTTATATTTTGAGTTTCTCCAATGTAAATCAATATATCTGGTCTGGTCACCCTACACTGTCTTTTTAATCAATGACATAAGCCTTTCTATGATAGATGATTCACCTCACCCATCTTAGAAATGTAGATAAAGATAAAAATGAAAAGAAACATTTTCCAAAAGTGCTCATTTATCCCATTAATGACAAAGGCATAGATCAACATTTGGTCTTATAAATACCACCTTTTGTTTGATGGAAAGCTTCAGTACTAATGGCATATTAGGTGCCTAATGGGGCTAGTCAGGTATTTTTTGATTGCTCTCCAGAATATAAGTGCCTCGTGTTCATGTAGTTTTCATTTCAGGCACCTAAGGATTACCTGGATCTTGTCCCCTCGCTTTATTTGGTTGTACAGCCACAGGAGAGGGATGTAACAAGAAAAATCTTTGGAGATGGTCTGGTTCTTAGTCTGTTCCACAGCAGTATGTCTATTTGTTTAGGACAATGGCCAAGCCACAGCTTATCCCATATGTAGAAATGTACCTTAAGCCTCTTAAAAACCTTAGCCTACCTAATCAGTTTGTTTCCATTCCCAAATCTGTAATGTTTCCCCTGAAGCACCTAACTGCATATCATTCATAATCTTTTAGGCATCAGGGTTGTTAAGCATTCATTATCACTGCCATACATGCCTGGCCTATCTTCTACAAACTATCATCCAGATTTAGTCATCTTTTTTGCCTTCCATAGCTCCTACTGAGTGTGAAACATCTCTCGTTGTAGGAATATCTGTGACTTGTTTGGTCTCCTGACTAAATCGGAAAGGCCCATTGCGTGAAGAAGTTCAATGCACCAATATGTTGGGCTGATACTATAGTTCTCCTGAATGTATATACGATGCAGAAAAAATGTCTGGGGCCCAGGAATTAACTGAGCTGCATAAAATAGGGAGTAGCTATCCCCAGCACTCTCAGTAGTCTGTGGTGATAGAGAGGCACCTCAAAAGGGCAATTTAGATCTAACATAGGTAGAACTGCTCTTTGCATGTACTTCTCTCCTTCTGTCTGCATTTTACAGAGCTGACAAAAAGAAAAAAATATAAGTGCCCCATTTGAGCTAGGAAAGAATCTAGGACTTATCCAATATTAATGGAAAGACAGTGATCAGTCTGAAGCCTCTGTGTGTCCTGGGATAAATAAATTCCTATCTCTGGAAGGTGAAAGCATCATACTATAAAAAGTACATCGAATAAATTCAGAGCTGTCCTAATCTCACAGATAAATAATTAAACATTGGAATATTTTGGCTCTAAGTATATTTAAATACCAAAATCTAGGTTTAAACACAAACATTCAAAACAATGTTAACCCTACTTCCTTCCCTGTGCTCCCCTTCTTGCCCGAGCTCTACCAACACTTTGAAGCCTCTGGTTTGGAGAGAGGGAGAGAGAGAGAGAAAGAATGAATCCTGTGCAATGTATTCTGTGGGAAAAAATATCAGACGCAAATAGAAATGAGTTTCAGTGTGTATATACCAGAGCACTAGCATTCAGCTGGCTGAGAAATATGCTAGTGAAATACTAACCTTTTGATAAGATTTAATTTTTTCTTTGGTTCAGCAGATTCCTTTTTTCATTCCTATAAGAAATATTGTGGAGTGTGCAAAGCTCTGGATAAAGTACACTAACAGCTTCAGCTGAAAAACCCCACCATTCATGAGTACAATATATACAGAATGAAACGAAAGGTCTTTTGCTACAATAATTATTACCCTTGGCCCCCACTTGTTTGTCTTCCAGGAGATGAACCTGATACATGGTAAGGTTTACAGGAAGCAATCTATTGACTTTGAAGTGATGGAATGTTGCTATTGCAGAACAGAAGAAAACAAAACAGAACAGAGTAAAGAAAGCTTACTCTATTGACACTCAAGGCAAGCACAATTGAAATCACAAAACTCCAGCAGCTGTCTGTTGTTTCAGGATCTGTTTCCCGCATCATGCCCATAATGTTTTGCAGGAAATACATTTCAACATCCTCAAAGATTAAACTTTAATATCACACCCAAGAATGAAATTGCAAAGGCTTTGGGCTAAAGTGGGAGAATTGAATCTTAAAAGGAAAAATTTTGTCTGTGATTACAAGCAAGTGAGCAAGCTCTGAAAGGCAGAAACTGAATTAATTTTCTCCTTTCAATTTCTGTCCTGTCTATGCAATGCGCAAGGTTTTACCTCAACCAGTACATAAAGTGAGATTAAAGGCAAGATACATATTAATTAAGAGGTTTTACCTTAATATCCATTTCCAAGTGCAGTTCCGCAGAGCAGTACAAATAGTGGTAAGCCATGATGCAATTTGAGACATAATCATTAGAGTGGCAGCTGCTAAGACGTGAGGTACATGAGATCTTGAGTGTACCTTTCTGTGAGGGCTGGAGGAGTAACCAGGGCTCCGAGAGAAGGTGCTGCACCGGCACCTAACCACAAAAATAAGCTCTTTAGTTTGGCAAAAACAAAAGAGCATCAATCACAGATGTTTTTCCAGATGTTTCCAATAATGTCAGCTTTGCAATTTTATCACACATAAGCAGAAAATTAGCTATGGTATTGATAGAAAAATTGGGTATATGTGCTCTAGTGGCATACATTAAAAGCAAATATCTTTCTTCCTATCTTTCATGATGTTCATAAACTGGTGATTTAGAGCTTCTATTTAAAGACACGTAGCAGATCCAGTAAAGGCATGAGAATAACCTGAGGGACTTTGTCTTCCTTTCCTCCCTAATTGGGTTTTGTTTTGGTTTTTTGCCCCAGTCCAAAATTAGATTGTTAAGTCTTCAAAGCAGGGACCCTGAACTCAATTATCCTCTCATTTTCTTCAGTCAAAGTCACTGGAGTTTCACTAACAGTAAACTTGGAGAAGTGTGTAAAGAATAAGACTTGTCTTACTATATGTTCCCAAAGAAATCCAAATTATACAGGCGTGTGACGCAGTCACCTGAGAAAGTTCACTGCATGCTACATGGGTTGCTCCACCTTCCCCATTGTCATTTCTTTCATTATGACATGACTACAAAAATGTTGCCCCTAGCTATTCTTGCCCAGTAGAGAGAAGTGCTTCCTTAGCTCTGCTAAGATTGCCTTCACTTCCTGAGCTGCAACTGTAGTATGACATACTCCTTTACTATGGTCAGTTACAATTTTGGCAAAGGTATTTCTCATTCAAAACATGTTGGCCTCCTCGCTATCCTACAACTACAGGAGGATCTAGGTCCTCAAGCTCAAAATTCAGATTTTTTAAAAAACTCATGCTTAAAATCCTCCTCCCAGGAAGATCAGACTGACCCATGCGTTGAACAAAGCTGAGACTTCATGGCTAGAAAACCCAAGCAGAAGGAAGACCTTCCCAGAGGTGCACCATAAGGCACCTGACCAACCCTGTCAAGAAGGGCTTAGCCTGCAGCCCTCCTTTCTGCATTTCTTTCTTGTTAGTTTACAGCTGCTCCTGTGTCTAAGTCCTTATGCTAATGCTTATGGCTCTTCCTCTTTAGCACGTACCCTTCCCCGTGCACTGTGAGGAGGACTAGCCACTTCGCTGCCATTTCTGGATGCAGCCACAGCAGTTATCATGATTAGGAAAGCCTTCTCAATCCCCAAAATGGTGCTAGGAATTAGGAGAAGTATTCTCCTTTGATGAGGACAAAAAACGTGGGATAAAAAGGGCAGCAGAAACCTGTGTCCAAGCCATTTTCAGGACAGTGTGACAATGTGCGTATCAGCCATAACAGAATGGCCAAGAGAAGTATCAAAAGTGCTCCTGAAAATCTGAGAAAAAGACAACCATTTCACTAAGTCAAAGGGCATACAGATGTAGGGAACACTTGTTTAGCTTGCTTTACCTTTTCTTTTTGTAAAATTTCCTTTAATTACTTGTAGATGTATAGAGGTACGCAGATATTGATACAGAAACAAACTCCAAACTGATCCCCAAATACCACTTGGTCGTCTGCTGTTCTGTTCATAAATGGCATAGCTCACCTTTATAATTACTTTTATAGTTACTTTCTATTACCTTTATAATTTACTAGCCTTTTCATACATTGAACCTTAATGTAATGTGATGTAACGCTTTATAATGACTTCAATTTTTTTAAATGTGCTGCTGTATTTTAAATAGAAGTTGTTTTCACATAAGTTGTCTTAAAATGAGAACCATTTCTGTCTAACAATAATAACCAGCTACAAACTCTGCCAGCCTGAAATGCAGTGAATCAAAAATAGTTAAAATGAAATTTTACCTCTACCTGACAGTCCTCCTGCCATTTTTATGGATTTTATTGTTGCAGTAAAATTTGAGGGGGCGAGGGGAATTGATTGATTTTCCCTGTCCCACCTATTAACTCTACACTGGGCTTTGAAAGATATATTGACAGGGGAAATAATTAAACCAAAACCACTCTTAATAACATGAAGAAAATAAGCTGAATATAATATTTTGAGTCTCCTTCAGTTACAGCAAATCATAATGATAAAATTGGAACACTTTCAAAGACTGTTTTGGCTTGTTTGCTTTCATTAGACTGGAAAGGTCCCTTTAACATTCTAATCTAAAACTGAATTATGCACATTCTCTCATGTCTTGGAAGAATGAGATGAATTTTAAGGAAGCAGTTAATGTCAAGCACACTTACTCTTCCTTTCTCTTGAAAAAGTACTAGGGCTGACAGGTTGCTTTGTTTTTTGCTTCAGTGTTATTGTGAGTTTATGGGTAAAAGCTAGATCTGTAACACTGCTTTATAATAGATTTTTTCTTGTTATTTGTCTGTTCTTTTAAAGAACAGAGAAAATACCACTTTATTCCAAGTGCTGTATGATACTGTCTGATTGATGGTCCAGGGAACACTTTGTTATGCTAAAGTTCCTCTGCTGAAATCTTCTACCAGAAGATCCTGAGACCGTTGCTTAGACCATGCTGTGGTTTGATGAGCTGACTGTTCCACTTAGATGCTTCACCTAAGTTTTCAGACTGCATTTCATGGTTTATTTAGCAAAACATTTGCTTTCTCTTCATTTAAAATTATTTTTAAATGTGGGTTTTTTCAAAGTCTGAAGTCTCAGGTGCTGACTGGAGTTTGGTTTGGTCTACCTCTGGGAGCAGAAGACTTCATTCAAGCACTGAATACACAAACCAGTCCTGAGAACTTGTGGTGGGTTGTCCCCAGCCAACAGCCAAACACTCGCACAGTCACTTATTCACTCCTTTTTCCTGCAGGATGTGGAGAAAATAGAAGGAAGGCGAAAAGAGTCCTGGGTTGAGATAAAAGTCTAATAGGGAAAGAAAAAGTTGCCCACACAAGCAAAGCAAAGACACAATTTATTCACTATTTCCCATCAGCAGGCAGATGTCCAGTCACTTCAACAAAAGCAGGGCTTCATCTCTTGTAACGGTTCTTTGGGAAGACAAAGGCCATAATCATGAACATCCCCCTTCTTCCTCCTTTCCCTGCACTTTTATTACTGAGCAGAACATCCTACGGTATGGAATATCTCTTTGGTCAGTTCAGGTCAGCTGTCCTGTGCCTCCTCCCAGTTTCTAGCCCCCCCCTCTCCCACCCCCCCTGCCAGCCCACTCACAGGGAGAGTGGGAAACAGAGAAGGCCTTGATCCTACACAGGCTCAGCAATAGCCAAAACACTGGAGTGTTAACACTTAATCAAAATCCAAATGAAAGCAGCATAGGAGCTCCTGTGAAGCAAATTCACTCCATCCCAGCCAGACTCAGTGGAGGGTTTCAACTTGTAGAGTTGCTTCTTTTGTTACCTGTCTCTCAGTGTTTGAACTTGGACAAGTCACTTCTCAAGGCTTCATTTTGCTTGGGCTTAACGTAGGAGGAAAAATTCTCCTTCAAGACATCAAGAATCACTATTCAGAAAGTGCTTTTGGAGCCACAGATAAAAAGAGCAATAGAAGTGTTAAATACCATAGTATTAATTTTAACCTTTGAATTTCAATTTTGTCTTTTCTAGAAGTGTTCAGGAATTTGGCTTAGATTTATGCACATTGAATTTTATGGTTTCATCAAATGTAGTCCTCCTTCAGTAATCCTTTCATTTTACATTTTCTGTGTACCTCAGGTTTGGTGAAACCATGCACTCAGCAGTCTTTGGAGATATTTTAAAAGCAATTAAATATTTTAGTCCCGTTAATGTTTAGGACTGATGTTGTTTGATTTGTTCATATTAGCAAATTAAAGTAAAGCTCTGACTACAGTTTTTTTAAATATGAGTTTGTATGAAAAATAATTGCTATGAATAATTGCGTATGAAAAATTAAGCTTTAGAGTAACAGTGACCTATAAAAAAAACGCACAACAAAGATCAGACCTGCTCTAGGGATGAATAGTGCCTGTTTAAAGTTACCAACAGAGGTTCCAGAGATAAAAAGAGGAAAGGATTTCATAGCAACTCATTAGATACTGCCTACTATGTGTACAGAAAGGATGACAATGGCCTCAGGTACTATAAATTAGGCCAATGCAGAATTAAGTAAATGAACCAAGTTCAAAAGGCTGAGGGAGAGTAATAGAAACCATGCTGGATTCTAGTGGGATGTGCTAATCAAAGACAAGCAAGCTGCCTATGGATCCCAGTCAGTTTCCTCTTATTCATGTGACTGACACGGCATTATCAGGGAATAAGGAGGAAAGCAAGGCTGGAGATGAAGTTAGAGTAGCCTCAGCTTGGACGCTCAACCTGGTGTCTAACAGACGGTTGCCTAGCCCCAGCAAGGAGCCATTTGTACTCTTCATTACCATCAGTGAAGGGCTCCCTCCATTAGGAGGGTGCTGTGCTGTTGAAACCACAGAGTGGAGGAGAGTGACCCAAGTCCTGCTCCTCTCAGACCAGGATCTCAGAATTTTCTGCTTCAATACATGGGAGCAAAGTATAAAATGCACACAGTGTTTCATGAGTGAGTGCTGGCCCACAGGCTGCTTATGCCTCCCATCCCACACTCAGCCTTCCTCAGCAGCAGGGTTGACCCTGGCTTCCCACTGCTCTATACTTAGGGCTTTTGCATTGGTGAGCACCTTGCGGCTCCGTCCCAGCAGTCGGGCTGCTGTGCAGCAAAGCGGTGCCATGACTGACCCTGCGAGGGCTTGAGGCAGTGCAAGACCCAAAGAGGAGGACATTCCTACATGGGGTTGTCCTTACATAAGTCTGGAGCACTGCCCTAGAGGTCACTCGTTATCTGAGATTTACATCCGCTGAACTAATCTGATTTAGTCCTCACCCCTCTCTGCAGGTACTTTCTATCAAAATGACATAGCAGCAAGTCAATAACATACACATAAAAGTCACCATAAAAAATGAAAAAGTTTAATAGGAGACTACCCGGTAGATTTCTTCTGTTGTTATTTACTGTTTAAAGACCAAATGTAGAGTCTTTACACTCACTAATAATCAGCTGACATCAAACATAGACTCCACTTTTCACCTTTTTCTCTTCTATGTTATACAGTGATGACTCAGGCTACATCTGAAGGGCAGTTTTATAAAAACACATTTTTTGATCATTTCTAGTCCTGATCCTTTATAAAGGGTACGGGTTTCAGTACGTTGCTATTACCCACTAATTTCATGGTCCATGGCTGAACATAAGGCTGTAATTCAATTGTGATTTTTTTTCTGATGTTAAAACCAGCAAGAGTAATGCTGATTTACATTCTCAGCGTTCACTGAGGACTATGTATTGTTATTTATAATATAGGCAAGGGATTTTGCAGACACCTAGTCATTAAGTTATTTAAAGTCTGTCATGCTGGAAAAGAAGACTTAATCCATAGAATGTAGAAAGGAAGGGATTACAGTGCTGGAGATCTCAAAAGGAAGAGATTACCGAGGAAAAAAAATGAGCACAGTGTGTTCACTTCCTGAGGAACAATCACTTGTAAGCAAGTAAAGAACAGTGTGCAGCGTGCCTGCTTGTACAATCAATTTCTAACCAAAAAATATGTGGCTAATCAAACACTAGCAAGTCATTGCATTATAAGATATTTATAACAGAATACAGTTTCCACATAATAATACAGGGGAATTAATTGACAAAGTAATGAGGATCTCTTATATCTACTTATGCTTGTTCTGGCAGATATCTATTTCATGTTATGTTCAGATGAACAAGAAAGTACAGTCATAATTGTAGTAGGAAAAGCTTTATGAAAGATGTGAAATCAATAGCTGTCCTGAAATTGATACCAGAAGAGAAATATTTTGCAGAGTGATTAAACTTAAAATTCACTAGGAGCCACACAACTGTCATAGCACTTGATCTTCCAAGAAGCTGAACATTTTGCCTCTGCTCCAGCAGACCACTCATGCATGGATGACAGAAATAGTCCCATGGACAGCACTGGCATGACTCACTTTCTTACATTTAAACTGGTCCTTAAATGCTTCAAGTTTTGAACCAGGATACACAGAACCTTGCAACAATGAGCCTTTAATAAAGACTGATTAACAGTTATCATGGTTTATCCTCAGCCACCAACTAGGACCATACAGCCACTTGCTCACTTCTCCTCCTCCCCCTAGAAGGGTAAGGAGAAGAGGGAGAAAAGGAGGGGAAAGAGAAAAAAACCCTCATGGGTTGAGATAAAGACAGTTTAATAGAACAATATCGGAAAAGGAAAATAACAATAATAATGGTAAAAGAATATACACAATAAATTAATATGAAACAAGCCGCTCTTGCCACCCAATGATAGATTGCCCAGCCTGTCCTGAGAAGTGATCATGGATTCCTCACCCTGGCCAACCCAATTTATATATTGAGCATGACATCCATGATATGGAATATTCCTTGGACCAACTTGTTCTGTCTATGCTCCCTCTCAACTTCTATGGGAACCTGAAAAATAGTCCTTGACTAATGTAAACATCACCTGGCAACAACCAAAACAGTATGCGTTATCGACTTTCCTTTCATACCAAATCTGAACTACAGCAGTCGCTAGGTAGAGAATTAACTCTATCCCAGCTGAAACCAGGACAACATTCCAGAACCAAGTTCTGCAGTCCATAAGGACAAAAAAAGTTCTGCTCATTCACAGTCCGTGACTCATGCTGCTTAAGGCATCTGGGTCACATATTTAAATCATCATTATCTCACAGCCTTTGCACAGGCAAAATGTCCTTTGGTCCTACCTATTGAAGCAGACATAGTAATTCTACAGATCAGATTCCAGGCTCTTGATAATAGCTTAATCCTCTTCCCTTACTTGTTAGCCATTCTCTGCACCTGAGGCCTTTAGGTTAATGATGTGTATCAGTGACAAAGGGGTGGTTTTGCTGCCATTGCCAGATGTAGAAGTATCCACATGCTTTGGGTGAGAAAGGGATGACAGGAGGAACATGAGGTGCCTGGGCACGGGGCTTATATCTCTATCTTAGCTCTACCTTCTATCTCAGAGAGACTCTGCTGGCTGCTTTAAAGGCAGGGAAGGCAGGAATAAGTCAGAATAGTTGTGACAAGGCTGGTAGATTTATTATTCATCTGTCACTGGGTCTGTTGCTCAGTGGAAAGTAGGGATTCAGGAATGTGGGAGTCTGTTCCCACCAACAAGGGGTAGCCCCTCTGCCCTCTTCCAGCCAGATAAGTAAGGTTTTTTTCAGATCCTCCCTCACAAGGGATGTTCAGGTGCATAAACTTCTTCTTCAGGTGGCTGAAAATTAGGATTGTTCCCTCTGCTATGGAGTGTCCTCACTGCAGGACTAAGGGACATTAATTTTATTAATGCCTGCCCACAGACTTCATGAAAACTAGAGCTTGTTCTGCTAAGTTAGTATCTCTTTATAATAGGGAAGGCTGGTCAATAAAGATAACAGCATTGATCTAACATCAGCAGAGAAGAAAATATTTGACTTGATGTCATTACATTTTGATTAAGAAAATAATAGAACAGAAAAATTTCACATGATAAATAGATTAAAAACTAATAATCTGATAGGTCTCAAAAGATAACTGTAGATGGATAATCATTGAGTGTGTGTGCTTCTTGGGATCCCTCAAGGGAGCAGGGTTTCATTCTGAGGTGTGTAACACTGTTGTCAGTGACCTGGAAGGAAACATAACATCATTGCAGACAAGATGTGCAGTTCACAGTGTTAAGGATGGGGAAGAGTCAACAGGCTCTGTCACTGAAAAAGAGAATGGCATTAAGTATTGATCAGTCAGGCAAAATGCAAAGCAAAAGGGATAAATATAAACTCATATCCAAGAATACAAAGATTATACATGAGATTATACTTACAGGTGGGGGAATATAACCTAGATAGCAATCTGAAAAGAGTTTCAGGATCACAGTGGACAATCTGAATATAAACACCTATGCTGACACTGTCCAAAGGGCTAAAACAATCCCAGGATACATAAACAAATGAATTTTCCATTATGAGGATAGAAAATTATGTTTTCATAGAATCATAGAATTATTTTGGTTGGAAAAGGCCTTTAAGATCATCAAGTCCAACTGTTAACCTAGCACTGCCAAGTTACCACTAAACCATGTCACTCAGCAACACACCTATGTGTTGTTTAAAAACCTCCAGGGATGGTGACTCAACCACTTTCCTGTGCAGCCTGTTCTAATGCTTGACAACCCTTTCAGAAAAGGAATTTTCCCTAATAACCAATCTAAACCTCCCCTGGCACAAGTTGAGACCATTTCCTCTTGTCCTATTGCCTGTTATTTAGGAGAAGAGATTGATCCTCACCTCACTACAACCTCCTTTCAGGTACTTATAGACAGCGATAAGGTCTCCCCTCAACCTCTTTTTCTTCAGGTTAAACAACCCCAGTTCCCTCAGCCGCTTGTACAGAGGTACAATCACTTCCCTAGTCCTGCTGGCCACACTATTTCTCATACAAGCCAGGATGCTGTTGGTTTCCTTGGCCACCTGGGCACACTGCTGGCTCATGTTCAGCCGACAGTCGACCAGCACCCCCAGGTCCTTTTCTGCCAGGCAGCCCTCCAGCCACCCTGCCCCAAGTCTTTAGTGCTGCATGGGGTTGTTGTGACCCAGGTGCAGGACCCGGCACTTGGTCTTGTTGAACCTCATACCATTGGCCTCAGCTCATCCATCCAGCCTGTCTAGATCCCTCTGCAAAGCCTTTCTACCCTCCAGCAGATCAACACTCCTGCCCAACTTGATGTCATCTGCAAACTTACTGAGGGTGCACTTGATCCCCTTGTCCAGATTGTTGATTGATAAAGATATTAAACAGAACAGCCCCCAGTACTGAGCCCTGGGGAACACCAGTTGTGACCTGCCATGAGCGGGATTTAACTCCATTCACCACCACTCCTTGGGCCCAGCCATCCAGGCAGTTTTTTACCCAGCAAAGTGTACACCCATCTAAACCACAAGCAGCTAGTTTCCCCCGGGAGAATCCAGGAGAATGCTGTGGGAAATAGTGTCAATGGCTTTACTAAAGTCTAGGTAGACAGCATCCACTGCCTTTCCCTCATGCACAAAGTGGGTCACCTTGTCATAGAAAGAGATCAGATTAGTCAAGCAGGACCTATCTTTCATAAACCCATAGTGACTGAGCCTGATCGCCTGGTTGTCCTGTACGTGCCATGTGATGTCATTCAAGATGATCTGCTCCATAACCTTCTCCATCACCAAGGTCAGACTAACAGGCCTGTAATTCCCTGGATCCTCCTTGTGGCCCTTCTTGTAGATAGTTGTCACATTTGTTAACCTCCAGTCAACTGGGACCTCCTGGCTTAGTCAAGACTGCCGATAAATGCCTGAAAGTGTCTTGGTGAGCACTTCTGCCAGCTTCCTCATTACCCTTGGGTGGATCTCATCCAGCCCTGTAGGCTTGTGTGCATCTATGCACACAAGTGATGTAGTAGCTTGCTAAGCGTTTCCTCTTAGATTATGGGAGTATGTGTCCTCCTCTAGTTGTCCAGAAGACTTGAAAAATTAAAGATCAGGGAGGAGCCATGACAATGACTGAAGGCTTAGAAGCTCTGCTTTATAACTCACTCTATTATGTTTATCAAAGAGAAGGCTGAAGGATGGATAAATCAGTTTATGAGAATCTATACGGGGAAGAAAACACCAAGAATGAAAGACTCTGACTCACAGACAAGCTCCAAATTTTTAACTGTTAAAGCCTGGGCTGAATTCCAAATAGCTGCAAACTGGCTTTTTTTTGCTAAAAGAGACTTTTTTTGTGTTTTTTACTCAAACACACAAAAATAGAAGAAAGGAAAATTTTGCCCAAAGTGACATGAAACGTCAGAATACGAGATCTTAATGGCTCCTTCTGGCCTTCTAGTCTTTGAGTGTATATTCTACAAACTGTTTTACCGCTACAATCTCCTGCTTCGGACCTAGTATTTTGAGATTTTTTTTCTTCTTCCCTCCAATCTGGGAAATTCATTATCCAAGGAAAAACAAGTTTAGTAAATTGAACTAAATTTCATCCACTCACATGGGAAATTTTGCTTCCAAAAGAAGAGTACATGTACATACAGATACTTTGCACTATTCATTTTTTTGTCTCCTGACTACCTTGCTCATTCACAATCCTATATGTGCAACAAAGCCATAAGGATTAAGGGTATAAGAATAATTACATTTTCCATTTGACTGCCAAATCAAAACATTACAGATATCACCTCACCAAAATATAAACAAGAGAACCAAAAGTATTAAACTTAGAGTAGAATAATTCATACTCAGGCGTACTGATAAGGAAAAACTATAGGTAAATAGAAATACATTTATGGGAAATAAGAGGAAGATAAGCATGTTTAGAAATTAATCCACTAATTACAGTGCAGATGAAAAGAAAAGTGAATCTAAATTTATTTTTCTTTCTAAAGGTTAAGCCTTCTACACATAAATCAAAAAATCTGTCCCTTATGATAACTTTTCTGAAGCAGTGAAATATAAGTACAAGAATGTTAGGCTAGAAAATCATACCAGTATACCAGGATCAAAACTTTTGTTCTATTTCCTATGGACTGTGATTTTCCTCAGAAAACCTTCCAGATAATTATGAATTTTAGAAGCTGTGCAGAATTCCAGCTTAGCTGTAGTGGTCCAGTGCAGCCATAAATATGAGCTAAAACCTCACATACATAGCAAGGATGTACAGAGAAAGATTAAACTCAGAGGAACTCTGGTTTACAAATTTGCCCAAGCTACTTCTGTCACTGTTCAGCTAAATTAGAGACACCAAGGATGAAGGACTTTAGGTAGTGGAGACTATGAGTAGCCCCTTCTGGTGCTCAGCAGAGCATCTGCCAAGGGGGTAGGTGCAGCCACCGCACACTGCCAGGCAGATGGAGAGGACACAGCATACGTAATGCATCGACCTCCTTCTGGAGGCATGGTCAGCATTGCCCTGAAACAGTCTTCAAGAAAAATGGACCTGCAGAACTGCATTAGACAGAATTGAGCGTGATAAAAGGCACCTACAGAGTCCTACACCTGGCTCAGGAGGACTCATGCAGGAATACAGAAACTTTGCTCACAGGCCAGGTGATTTAAAGTGATGTAAACCAGGAATGTGTTGTTGGGGTCATGGACATTGAGAGCTATATCATCATTCTTCATATTGGATGTACTCTAATATTTTATTATCAACATATATGTATGTATACTTAAAGTGAGATAAAATAACTGAAATCAGATGAAGCCGCTGAGAACAGTATAAGCAAAATTTGAGCCAGTTACTGTGATTTGAGTCTTTGTTCTGCAAGTTTCAAAACATGGGATGTGATTAGGTACAAACCTATACAGGAAAGTACTTATATGTACATTTAGGTTGCACTGGTGGTAGCATCTGTTAAGTAAGCGTTTAAAACTTAATGCATGGTGAAGTGCTTTACTGAATATGAATTGTGAAAATGAGGCTTTAGTTACAGTAAAAACCTTGAAAAGCCCAACTGTGAATTGGGATATACGTGGACAAATCTCCATTGAGGGATAAATTCTTGCCGTCTTCCTCATGTTTAATAGCAATTTATTCTACTCACTGGCTAATTCAAGTATGAAAAATTGATCCAAATAGCCTAACATACTTGTACTCCAAAGCAGGATTTTCCAGGAAATGTTTTGGAAGACCCAAAATCTTAAGGTTTAAAGCAAATTTGGAATATACAAAGATAATTAATACATCAGAAGGGATCTTAGATCTACAGCTGTCATCCCTTAGCTGCATGAAAAATACATAAAGCATTTATATTTTTAACAAAACCTGAGTGTTGCAAAATTTCTTCCAAGCAAAAAACCTCACTTTTACTCTAATAAAACAAGGCAGTTTCCATTGCCTGAATTCAAACTAAACACTTTTTTTTTAAAAAAAAAAATCAAGTCTGCCATTAAATAAAGGGTATATTTATTAAATGTGGGTGTTAGATAATCAGAATTGTAGAACGGGTACAAGCTGTGCTTTTTCATCCTAGACATTTACACCAACTGATTTCAGTCTTCCAGCAAGTGGGGAAAGAGTTCAGTCAAAAAAAAAAAAAAAAGTTTGGTGTAAAACTTGCACTTTAAGCATTTAAAAATATTTTTTAATTCAAGAAATTTAATTTTTGTGATAGAGGAACAACACAAATCAGAACAGCAGAAATATTAACTTGAATAAATTGTTAATGGCTGCTTTCCTTTTTTTTTTAAAAAAAGCCCTTTTGTTATGTCATAATAATGATTACTTTCAAGGGATGTCATTTGACAGTCCCACACAGTGTAGGAAGGGTGAATGAAAGCTGCTTCTTCTGCCTTCAGGCTGAAGCATAGAGCAGACTTGCACAAAAAGCAAGAGCTGAGAGGACAGTATATAGCATTATCTATCTCAGTCATTGCCTAATGATGCTCCGAGTTGTTCTTAGACACAGTTTTATTTTTCAGGGGTTCTTAACAAAAGTAAGTCTTTACTGCCTTTTAACCCCAGTGAGTCATATTTTGTGCTTTTGACTATTTACTTAATTTTAACCTGCATTTCAATAAATATGAGGCTGAAGCATTGTTATGCTGTTCAGGCAAAGATTAAAAAATTCTCCTATTTGCCTGGACTTCTCCCCTGTAAACTGCCTACACAAAACCATGGACACTATTATCACAGATAGTATTTAAATCTCAGTTACATTCTTGAGGCCTTACTGCCCCTGCCACTGACTTAGGGCAATTTCCACAGATGACTCTCTGATCCCTTGCTGACAGGATAATGGAGTCTATGAAATTCTGTGCAGTGGCTCAGTTGCACTGAATTGCACCTGAAAATACAGTATGTGGATAGATTTAAGTGTCAGTGTCCAGTCTTTCAGCAACAGCTTGTGCACGCATTTAATTTTATGCACATAAGCAAAGCCATGGTTTAATTTGGAGCAAAACTAAGTGCCTTAATTTTTTCTCCTACCATTTATACTGATAGTATTTCTGTTAACTGATCCTCTTCATTACTTATTTATGCTCTTAAAACATTATCTGTTGCTATTTTTAAAAGCTTCAGTTTACACTTACACAAAGCACAAGACTGATCCAGCTCCCATGGAAGTTGCTATATCTGCATTACCATTGCTATTGTCGGCGAGCACTGAGATTTTACCAGCTGGATTCACACAGGTTGAGTATCAGAGCACCCAGCTGTGTTCACGCTGCAGCCCTAATAGCAGCTTTATACCAGCCCTGTCACATCCACCCTCCAGCTCACTTACTGTGTTCCCCACTGCCCATGTGGAGTACGTTGTCCTCTGTCAGCAACGCAGGACTTTGGTATGCCTATGGGTCTTTTTTCTAACCATGAAATGCAGTGGAAGCAAAGAGTGGAAAGCTTGGTGGGTAAAGGAGAAGGGTAAGTAGAGCACAAGAGTGAAAGAAGGAGAGAAAACTCCTTCTTGCATCTCAGCATTTTATAGATGGCAACAGTTCTCAGCCTTTTACCTGAACAGTAGCCCAGAATACCTTCAACTTAGAGCTTTTTGATACTCTGAAGCATGGGACACAATCCAGCTGGAACACCATTTCTTTGCAGGGATGCTGGCAGGATGCATCCAGCCTGAAACACCTCTAGGTTAGAAGCACACTGTGATGGGACCGTATCAGGCTGGGAACATGTCATTAACTGCAATGGACTCAAAAACCTTGCTGTGCACAGAGCCAACGTCATGAGCTGTGAAGAGCTAATTTTGTTTCTACTTCAACAGTTTGATTCTTTCTGCCAATGGAGGTTGCTGGCACAGAAAAATGCAGGGTGGAAGGAGGACATTGGATTGCCTGGTCCAGAAATGGGTGGCAAGACACTGTGGAAGCAAACAAAATGGGAATCTCGTGTAACCACTTTGGAAGAGCAAGTGCATTTCCAGCACTGTCATGAAGAAAACCCTACCCAGTCTCATCTACACTCAGCACAGGATGCAATATGGCAGGTGTCAATGCTGGCTGCAGACATAATGCTCTCCCAAAATGAGAGGGGAGTCCACAGACAAGATGTGCAGCTTGTTGTGCCTACAGGCTCATATGACTATTTAAATTAAAAAGAGTATCACCCATCTTTCATAGTGTTCCTATAGAAACATGAGATTTAGCAGGACAAGTTTATGATAGCCACATAGCCCAAAGTTTATAAAAAACAGTACAGCCTACATGAAATAGAGACCAGATACACTCTCCCCTGTGAGGTGGTGCTCAAGGGACATAAAACCATTTCAGCCATTCATTCCTGCTGTGTTTTCCATGTCAGTGTTTTTCTGATGGCTGAGTGGGAGCTGTTTGTGTTACAACAGCAAAATCAACAGCACCACTCTCTGTAGCACCTACATAGCTGAGGCCCCCTGGGGCACTTAAAGGCTTTCTACAGACCTATCAGCAACTTGACTGGCATGCATGTGACACTGGAGGGTGGAGTTCATGTTCTGAAGCCCATGTGAGTTGTGATCTATAGATCCATTGCCAGAAGACTCCAGGGGGTAATGTAGCTAGTGGAGGTTATTGTGCATAAGCTGTATGGATTTTTACCTGTGCAGATAACAGGCATGAACTTCTTGTGTCCACACTGTAGGGACTCCAAGACCTCTGACCCCTCTACTCAGTATCTTCTATAATATCCTGCCCTATTTGTTTGGTTGTGGGGTGGTGGGGTTTTTTTTTATTTTCCGTACCTTCTTCTTAACCAGGATGTCCTCCATGCAGAGTGCAGTCCACCCTATCTTTCTACTCTGATAGCAACCCCAATCCAGAGCTGCACAATGTGTGAATATCAGGTGTAGATTAGCTGAGCCTTTTCAGGCCTTTTTTGCAGGGTAGTATTCCTACAATCTTGCTCCATCCTTGTTGTGGGATCTCTGCAGAACACAGATGGTGGAGTCTGCTGGGAGAGATGGGTCTTCTGACCAGCCCCTGAACCTCTGCTTTGGACAGCCAGACTTAGAAAAGTCTGGAGTTGCTACCCAGACTCACAGCTGCTGTCCCGCCACACTGGTGTCCTGACTTTGTGCAATGTAACAAGCACAGGGAAAAAGTAACTCTATTCAGATGTTTTTAGACTGACAGGTGTTATTTGCCATCAATGACTGTAATTACTTGAAGTCATTGAGAATTGCTGTTTGAAACACATATGTATGGATCTACAGGTGGTAATCCCTACTATAATATAGGAGAACTAGAAAAATTTCAATCAAGGAAACTTGCATGGACACATAACTGAAATGGATGGCAAAAAAAAACCGGCCTAGGATCATCCAAAGTGGAAAAGAGAAGACAGAGGCAGGACATAATATTAAAAATGTTAAAGGAACATAAGATTAAATTATAAATGTAAAATAATAGCCTTAAATATATAATTTTAAAATTATGCAGAAATGGTGAATAAGGAATGATTATTCACTATGTCTCACAATAACAGGATGACTCAACACCAAATGAAACTGTCAGGTAACAGGTTGAAAACAAGACAGAAGAATTAAGCTCTTCAGTTTTTCTACAATGGTTAATCTGCCTTTGTTGATGCTTCAAAATTGAGTGAGAGACGAAGCATAAGAAAATCAGCCTTAACAGCTACATATTGTCACAGGGTTGGGCAACAGAAAGTGATGTTAAGAAGGATGTTAAGAGGCATCTTTACTGTCTTTTGTAAGATGTAGCATGAAAACCAGATGAGGTACTTTTCAGCATTATTTAATAGAAGGTACCTTCATCTTCAGAGAATCAGTATTTTCTCTTCTGCATGTGCTGCTAGTCGTATCATCTAAGTCACTATTCCCCAAACAACTACGTCATTAAATAATATTGATAATGCCTACAAAAGGAGCTGAAAAAGTCACCCTCTGGCATGGAAACAAGCTGTGCACTGGCAGCTGGAAAGGCATTTACAAAAGAGAAGGAAGACTTATGTCCTGCTCCCAGCATTCCCAGCAAAGGCTGGATATCCCATTCAGCTTGCTGAACACCCAGGTGACACAGGAGGGATGGAGCCTCTGTCACAAAGGGCTCAAGCTTCACCAACTGGCAAAAGTTACTGAAAGCGGAGAGTAGGAGAGATTTAGGGCAAAAAAAGTGATGTTATCTGATAAAGCTCTGGAGAATCTTTTGACAATGAAGGCCGGAGAACCTGAATTATTTCGAATTGGGACAGCATAGGGTCTTTTTATAGGTAGAACAATATAACACTGTGAAACATCATATCCTTATTATTATTAATCTGGTATTTATGTCAGCACAAATAGGTTACGCCAAAATCATCAAAAAATAGACTACAAAAGTGATACTTACATTCTTATTACTCTTCAGTATGTCATAACAGAAAAGTAATTTCAGGGAGTACATAATAAGGAAATGATATCAAAGTATACAATAAAATAATCTCTTTTACACTTTGGGGACTGTAAACAGATTTCAAAATAAAGCTGCCAAGCTTCTAGATGTCAGTGAAAAATCTATAGTAGGTCAAGATAAGTGAAATATTTCAATTGTATTACATGGGTAGAACTTTGTATCTTGCTGTCAGAAATCCTTAATGGAATAACAGCCTCATCAGTCATTTATCAGACGTACTGTACCTTGTTAGAGGTATATATATTGGCTTATATATATCACCATGGTTAGAGTAGAGCAATGTAAAGCACAGTCACCTATGGGAAATAATCCCGCTCCCTTCTACTGACTAGAGAGACAAGTCTTTGAGGGAGCCATGGGTAGTAAGTGATGAAGATAACAGAGGTTGTTCTAAATATCCTAAAGATAGAAAGAAAAAGCATAGACTCTACTCAGTAATGAGGAACAGGATATCAGTTTCAGTATCTGGAATGAAGGTAATGGCAGCATGAAAGTGGCAGAGTTTTTTGAGTTAAAAACAAATGAAGACTGAAGTGGTAAAATCTAAATATTATCATATGTATGACAATAAGTGCAAAGAAGCTGCTGTAGATTGAGAGCAGCAGCCCTGAGGAGAAGGACTTGGGGGTGTTGGTTGATGAGAAGCTCAACGTGACCTGGCAATGTGCGCTAGCAGCCCAGAAAACCAACCACATCCTGGGCTGCATCAAAAGTGTAGCCAGCAGGTCAAGGGAGGCGATTCAGCCCCTATACTCTTCTCTGGTGAGACCCCCTCTGGAGCACTGTGTCCAGCTTTGGAGTCCTCAGCACAGGAAGGACATGGACCTGTTGGAGCGAGTCCAGAGGAGAATCATGAAGATAATTAGAGGTCTGGAGCACCTCTCCTATGAGGACAGTCTGAGAGAGTTGGGTTGTTCAGCTGTTGGAGAAGAGAAGGCTCCAGGGAGACCTTATCGCAGCCTTCCAGTACTTAAATAGGGCCTACAGGAGAGACAGGGAAGGACTCTTTATCAGGGAGTGTAGCAATAGGAAAAGGGGTAATGGCTTTAAACTGAGAGAGGGTAGATTTAGATTAGAGACTAGGGAGACATTCTTTACTGTGGGGGTGGTGAGACACCAGAACAGGTTCCCCACAGAAGTTGTTGATGCCCTGTCCCTGGAAGCATTCAAGGCCAGGTTGGATGGGGCTTTGAGTAACCTGGTCTAGTGGGAGGTGTGCTGGAACAGCACCCCATGGCAGGGGTGCTGGAACTTGGTGATCTTTAAGGTCCCTTCCAACCCAAACCATTTGATGATGATGAAAGCACACATTCAGTTCAAAGATGAGATAGCAATAAGACATTGTCTGCAAGACTTTAGCTGGTTTTGATACATTTTTCCTCCTTCAGTGCCAGGTAGGAGGCCAGTCATTATGGTAAGAGGTGAAGACACTGAAAGTAAAAGTGTGTACTGTTTCACAATCAACAAAAGTACTGACTTCTCTAGAATCAGGTCTTCAAAATGCATGAGAAGATCTCAAATCAGGGGCTATTTCTTGGGTTTTTTTTAAACCCAAGATGCTGCAGCTAAATTATTTTTAAGTTTAGTAGACAAAACATAGGGTGATTTTGTTTAAGTTGGATTGTAATGAAAGGTATGGAAGCTCTGTAAGCATTATAACCATTGCATGTTCTGTCTCTGCCCTAGGTAAAAACACAGAGTAGACCTTTTTCCCCTCAGATTACAGAGGATAAAACTAGTTGAATAGCATGTCTTGCATCTGCTATCATGAAATATTTAATGTGTTTCTTGCAGAAATTCGTTTATGGGAAACAAAATAAATGCAGGATGAAATGAATCTTTTCACAGTCAGGCTATTTTTTTTCACCTGTAATGACTTCAAGAACCTTTAAAGATCTTGAAACAGAATTGAGGACTACTTTTTACTATGGGTTTCGGTTTTTAGGGTTTCTTTTTGTTGTGGGCTTTTTTTTTTGTTTTAACCTATACCAAAATACTTACAGGAAGCAAGTTGCCTGATTCTAATGTCCTCCTGTCTACTCTCGTGAGTGCTTTTTACTTCTAAAACTTCACATTACTCTTCATTTCTCATGGAGAAGCATCAAGTGTTCACTAGCATAAAATATTAGATACTGGATGTAAGGCTTAAATGCTTTGGTTTCCCCAGTAACTTTCAATTTGAGCTTTGGTAATTATCCAGAGGTTTTTAGCAACTGAGAGAAACTGAGGCTATTATTTAAAAAAGAAAGTTAGAGACCTCAGAAAAGGCTTCAGACCTTCAAAATTCCATTTGAAAATAGCTAGCCAATATTGACTTTTTATTCTCATATGCTACCTTTAAGGTACCACTCTGATAATAACAAAAAAAAAAAAACCTATAGTAAAAATTAATAATAGTTTTCTACGAAGTATTTAATGTTAGTGAATATTGCTGCATCTTGAGACTGTGGGTCCCCAATATTTTTGTTTTATCTTAAGTGCATTTTTTAAAAAATGCACATCCACCTAGAAGCTCACTTGCAGAAGCCTCAAATAATATTGCAGTATTGAAGCTGCCTGGACAAAGTGTAATGCAATTTTTTTTTCCTACTGGTGCATAATTTCATTCCAATTCTTAATTTCTGCATCTCTCATTTGATAGACTTTTATGGAGATCAAGGCCACTGGCCAATCTGTGGCAGACTTGCACTGACATTCTTGGTGGGATTCGGTAAGAAGATCTGACCACTAAAACAGGCCAAAGTTCATGGGGGTAAAAGGTATTTTTCTGATCTTCAAAAGCCTTTGAAACAAGTCTTTCTAGGATTTCTTTTTAATTAAAAAATTGGGGTATTGCTCTGAAACTACAAGGCTAGTATCTAAGCCAAAGCAAGCTGGTATGACTTCATTGATGCTGAAGCTGTTTCTGTCAAAGGTGCATCTCTGTATTCACACTTACCGTAATGCATGATGTTATTGGAACAAGTTTAAGTATTTTAACTTTCTATGTTGATGAAAGGTTAGCTCATAGTTCTTTTTTCTCTCCTATTTACATATACATATTTAATAATTTCTATATAAAGGAGCCTGTGTATAAACTAACAGAAGAAAAATTTGGGATAGGAAGTGGAGAAGGTTCCTATAGGGATATTTTTCCCCCCAAGTAAAAAGAGAAGGACTTTAAACTTGGAAATAAAACCAGCCTGGGGCAGGCAAAAGGAGACAAAAGACTGTGAAGGGAATGATGCTTTACTCTTGAAAATACAGTCAGACAATAGCGAGAAAACAAGAAATGATGACATGTCAACATCACTGTCATGTGTTTCAATATTTTTAAGTTTTATGAATTTTTCAGTGAAAAAAAGAGGGGATAATCCAAGGCATTCTTGGACTTTAGTCCAAAAGTCGGTAAAGTGCAAGTCCGTTAAAGCTGCAACATCTGAAACACCATGAATGTAATTCAAAATGTTCCGAGCCTGCTGCAAAACCATTTAAACACACTTAAGCAAATTCTACTTCAAAAACGTTATTGGTACTCCCTAGCAACACTATTAATTGCCTAATTTAAACTAAACTCACTGCAAAATCTTAATAAACCAAGCTGTTATTTAAGTACAAAAGAAATTTCGGCTAAAATGCAAGAAGATCATGCCAGTCAATAATACAGTAGAACACCTTGTTTCATGGAAGTCACTAATACTGGGCAGCTTATAAAGAAAAATGCGTAGATACATATAAAAATCGTCTGTACACTCAGTAAATTAAAACTTGTGCTAATGTTACAATGAATCAATTAATTTCCATTTCAAATGTACCTCAGACATCAGAATCTGACTGCTTTATTCTGGTACATTTGATTCCCTTTGAGGCTGCTTGGATTCAGCTTTTAGGTAGCAACACAACTGCTCGAATTTGGGTCAATATCAACATCTCCCCCACTGGCATCCTCCCCCCACTGTCCTCACAGCAGGGACAAGTAACTTTGCAAGCTGAAGAAAGACCTATCAAAGATGCCGCTTCAGGATTCGATCAGGTGTCCATTTTATTTAGATAATGGAGAAGATCACAGTCAGTTTGATGTAGGAGGAATTTGCTGGAAAAGTGCTTAGAAATATAACAAAATAAATAATTTCAAGGTATCTACCGAAGTGGTAAAAGTATTAATTTTGACAAGGCTTATTTATTATATTTGTGTCTAGATTAAAATATTTAACTCTCTAAAGCCCAATAATACAACTGGATTTTAACACTCTGCTTGTAATCCTTGTTTTTACCATAGTTTTTAATTGCAAAAGGATCTTCTTAGTTTTATCCTGTTGCCCTTTTATGTTATTCACTAAAAAGTTTTTTTTTTGTAGCCCACTTTTTTGGGCACCCCATCTGGCCCCACTGCCAGAGCTGTGGCCAGACCTGGCTTCAGCGGCAGCCTGGGAGAATGGCCAGAAACTCTACCAGTTCTTGAATAGCAGCGTAAGACACCCAGACCTCACAGTGAGAAAAGAGGCTTCTTCCTCAGCTTCTAAACCAGACCTATCTTTTTGTCCCATTTCCAGGCTTCTGAGAAAATCTCCTATTTTTTAATGTCACTTCTAGCTATATCCTTGGTTTCTTGTCCATTAATACCAGATCAGCTTGCTATTAGATCAATTCACAGTACAAATGTGATTGGTAGGTGAGAGGACACAACTACTTTCCCTTTGGCTGATCCAGAACGCACTGTACAGTGTTCAGCTGGCTCTGTGTCAGCTGCATGAAAACAGGTACCTGATCCAGCAGAACGTATGACGGGACGAACTTATCCCTTCAAAATTTTTATAGGAGTTTGAGCTGGCAGAGCGAACTTGTACTCATTCAGTGCTGTGCGTCACGTGAAGGCAGCATCTCAAACCTGGTATTTTAAACCCTAAAACTGAATTTACATTTAAAAAAAAAAAAAAAACAACATTAAAAAAAAACATAGCCTCAATAACTCCTGAAACATAGTGCAGATGTTGTGAAAGAATCCAGTTGGTTTACACCTGGATAAAGCATAGGCTAGCACTGAGGACATCCCAAATAAAACTCATTTGAGAAGAAGAGGGCTGTTTTGTACACATATACCTTGGGGATCTTTTCTTTCCTGTTGTGCCATGCACACTGATATTGTGAAGATGTCCATGAAAGTCCCTGTACCATAGCCACACATATCTGAGACTACCCATTTGTAGACAGGTCCACATGAGGTCCAGGTGCGGCATTAAGCATATAAGCACCAGTTTGCAGGACTGGGACCTCTATGATGCACTAGCAAGTAATAAGGACATTATGATGGGTGAGGGAAACCGGCTATGGAAAAGATCCAAGTTGTAAAGATTCAATATTGTGAATTTATCAAAAATATATGTAGGTGGTTTTATAAGTGTTAATGAGTTATCATTGGCTAGAACACACACATGTATTCCTTGTAAGAGAAGGAGCTTGGAGAAAAAGACGCAGTCATCCCAGGGTGGGGACTCAGGGGTATTTCTGCCACCTGTGGCCAGGAACAGAGACACACAGACTACCAGGCTGCGCTAATGGAGGTGCAGGGATGGATACATTCCTTTTTGTGTCCAACAGAACATTTATTCCTGGTTATTGTGATTTTGAAATGATTGTAAAATTTATATTAAAAGCGTTCTGATTTGGGGCTCCTGAAAATCTGTGCATTTACTAACCATGCTTATAGTCAATTGGCTTTAAAGTTAATTCAGAAAAAAACTTGTTATTTCTACAGAAAAGAAATGTGGTAAAGGCTGAGGTTTCATCAGATATTTTCCTTCACATCCACGTTTTGACCTGTTTGACTATTCATTTAGAATTCCCAGGCCTTTTTATTATTTGTGTAATCCTGTATGGGAGCTGCTATCTACAGGTTTTGAATTTATTATCTTAGGCTGCACAAAAGGGCCATAAGATAACCTCCTCCCCTACTATTCTGTTACGGCTGATAGTGACTTTAAACATTCTAATAATGGAAAAGATCAGAGCTTGGCTGAGCCAGCTGCTAGCGTTTTAGAAGTATATACTAGTACTGCAACAACCCAGAGCTGGGAATGGGAGAGGAAAAGAGAATAGCTGGTGGGGAGAGGAGTGGGGGAGAAAGCAGGGGAGAAGGCAGGCAGAAAATCCTTTTAATATAGTGTTACACTTCGGAAAATCAACCAAAGCCTAAAATGAAAAAAGGAAAATTCAAAGCGACTCTAAAATGTGAAGCTATTTCAAGCCAAACAGCGTCTTGGAAGGCATTCCAACACGACTCGTGCTGACAGTGAGTAAGGCACGACTAGCTGTAAGCTTCCCTGCAGCTACATTTGTCCTGTATCATATGCTTCAAGGTCAGCTATGAGTGTCACAAAGTGCACGTGTCTCCTTCAAACAATACACCCTGTTTTATAACTTACTGCACACATTTTTTATTTATCTCTCTGCAAATGAGAGGGATGGTTATGGCAGAAGAAAATTGTTCAGCAGCAGTGAAGGTCAGGAGCTGAACAGATTTGTTTAACAAACCATCTCAGTACCATCTTTTTAATCCTCTGAGAGAGGAACAGAGCAGAAGTGCTGTAAAATTCAGTCTACTTCATTATTAATTTGCCTTTTTTCCTCCCTATTAACTCATACACTATAATACCTTCCACCTCTAGCAACGGCCGTGGGCAAAGCCAGGGTCTGGCCTTAAGCAAGAAACATGTACTTGTCTTACAGGGGCTCTCCGACATATGAGGCCATGGAGCCTCCAGTTGAAGGAAAAAACCACAGAGTCCTCATCCTGCTGCCCAAACGAACCCTATGGGGAATTGCAGAATGTACCCCCCAGTAATAAATCTGTTTTCAGCTTCAAACTTGGCAACTATCCACTGTGTTTACATGGACATGTGTATGCAGATGGATGCTCATCATCATCTCCCCAACTCTGGAGACGAGTAGCATTGCTTTAGCATAGTGCAGTCTCATCTACAGATTTGGTGCAAGTGCAACCATTTGTGCAACGCACAGCATGTGCTGATACCTACCCAGAGCAAAGCTCGTGTGTAGCTGTTGGGATATAACCAGGATTAGACGAAAAACATTTGGGCAATAGATTTGTAGGTGTTAAATTTATTCTTCAATGATCAGAGTAGATCTATGTGCATAGTAACCCCACAAAGGATTGCATATATACAATGCGTACATACATACAACCTGAGAAATCAGTAAAATGCCTCAATTAAAGCACAGAGTAAAACTCCAAAGAATGTTGGAGTGCTAATATCAATAGCTAATAGTAAAATAACAGATTGATTGAGTCTGTCTAGTGCAACTGCCAGAACACGTGAACTAAGACTACCTGAAACTTTATACTAAAACATTTCATTCTGCTGAATGTGGTAACAGAGGCCTGGCAGAAAATAAGACAGCAGAAGTCCCTCAGTGTTCATGAGTTTTCTTGGTGCAGTTATTCAGTGAGGGGCTTGGTTTGCAGGCACTAAGGCCTCCTGAGAAGGGGAAACCAAGCAGGCTTTGGGGGTAACATTTCTGCTCCACTGATTTCTGGTGCTTTTCTGGTGAAGTCTTCCCAAGCAGCATGGCCTTTCCTCACTGCAGCTGGCTGTTCTGGCTACCTGCAAGCTCTACCTCATGCCTGAGGATGCTTCCCCAAGTGACTTTTCTTAGCTTCCCTGGTTTTCAGACTCTTTCAAGAGGTCTTTGTGAAGAATCCCGTGTACCATTGGAAAGGAAAAAACAAAACAGCCTTAATGACATTTTCCTTAGCTAATTTCTGGGAGCAGGAACGCTTGCTACAGCTAGGGCTACTGAGCTCAGGAGGTGAAAGGGAAAGCTCTTATGCTCAAGACATCCATCAGGACACAGGTAAGTATTAGACCTCCTACCCTGCAGGTATGTTACTTTCTCATCCATCTTTCCCTGTTTCTTTTTTCACCCATCGTAAGGGAACTGGACCCAACATTTCCTTGCAGCTCAGAAACAGGTAGGCACGTTGTGAGGGAACCAGGTGTCTCTCTCACCACACTGAACCAGGCACTTATGTGATGCATGACGTGTGGTACTCAGTGTCCAAAACCTCCTACTCAGCTCATGCACCTGTTTTTACCTTGTGGGTGTTGGTGGCTCACTCACTAAAAGAACCACAAAGACAAATACAACATACTTGAAAAAGAGGGTGCTGTCACTGAAACCCACTATGCTACACGGTGCCCTAATGTTAGACCCCTCACTTCAGGGATGGATAGATGTCCGACTCAGGAACTCTGGGAGTCATGTTCTCTGCTTCCTGGGAAAAAGGTGTAGCCAACAACAGAGAGCATCTCCTTGTCCCTCAGGTTAGCACTGGCACACAAGCTAACTTGCAGCACACCTGCAAAAAATCTTTCTGAAGTTAACACAAAATATGATTACCTTTCCAGAACAAGCCATTTCTACTTTTTCCCCAGGCATGTTGTCAAATCTATGCACCAAAGATGATGTTACAGGCCAGAAAGGATTCAAAAGATCACAGAGTGTGTGACAAAAATCACATATTTTTGTTCAATAAGCCTGAGATGAACTCTTAGAACCACCCTCTTGTTTATAGCAATGGATTCACTTCAGAGCGTAAGTACTGTTATTTTTTCAATGTTTCTACTCAATTACTGATTTTGATTTAGTTCTCCAATTTCTAACAAGTCATCATACCTGATGGTGACTTCAAATATTTTCAAGAAGTTGAATTTCACCCTATTATCCTTATTAACCAAACGTCTGATTACTACATTGGCAGCAGTCATGCAGGACTGATGAAAAAGTAAGAAGTGTAAATCTTTCTAAACTGAGTCCCAGGGTGAAAAGTCTTTCCTGGGGACTGTTGAAATCTGTGCTTTATGGCTTGTTAGAAAAGATGCAGTGGCCTTTTGACACGAAAAAAGGCTCATTAAAACTCAGACATCAGTGAACTCTCTTGATCAGGATTGATTTCTATTTCATTGTGTTGTGCTTAATTGAGGAAAAAGAAGCAGTATTGGAGTAAACTAGCCAAGGGTTATTCATTTAAGTACAATAATATCTGCTCAATCAAGAGACCTCACAGAACAGCTTTTTGTTCTGATTAAGATACATACCCGGTTAAAGGTTTCAAACCAATTCCCACTCAAGTTAATGGGAGCTATCTCTACCAACTTCAATGGTTGTTGATTAAGCCTGCAGAGAGGATGCTCTTTCACACATGAAAGTGTTCCCAGATCACCATGGGTTTTTTGAGGTAAGTTACTAGTTCAAATAGGAGAAGGAGGAGCTTGAGACAGGACATGGCCTGAGAGATTTCTGAGGAAAGAAATTTGCAAAAAGGCAAATTTGCAAGGAGGCTAGGAGTTATTTCTAAGAATTTCTGCATAAGAACCATTTATTTATGTCGGTGTAATTAGCTGTGAATTACAGGTGTACACATAAGAGTCCTCAGAATAACCAGAAAGTAATAAATAAGAGCAGAGCTCTGAAGGATTACAAAAGTCTGGGTTGGTTTGGTTTTTTTTTTCCACAGGTGCTGGTGAAATGAAGTACCAGTAGAGAACTATCACACCAAATTTCCCCAAAAGTCTTGCTAACTCCTGTAAGAATGCTTGAAAAATAATTAATTTTAAGGAATATTTGGAGTTTTGGAAGGGACAGTAAAACGATTTATCTGAACAGAACTACATTGATGCAGGCATTAACAGCAAAGAAAAAAAGTACCAATAGCTCCTTGGTGTTGCAGAAACTGCATGTGCAGCACATTTACAGGTGTCACAATAAATTGAGATTGCTTTCACAATTAAGTAGCACTGTTGCCTTTTAAACTTTTTGTTGCATTAATTTCCCTATAAAATTGCTTAGTCAAAGGGATGAAAAGGAATTCAAATAAAGAATTATTTTAAAAAATTAACAAGCACCTAATCCATAAATATTTAAAAGTAGTGCAGAAGCTAGTCATGGTAAGAGTCATGTACCTAGAAACAAGCTCCACCCATCCATTGACAGTTATGATTTTAAGTAGTGTAAAATTAAAGACTGGGTCTAACTTTCAAAATTACTTTAACTTTATGTTTATTTGGGTTAATTCATTAACTTCTGGTGACTTAAGGATCTGGTCTATAGATCTAACCCCTTCAACAAGATAGAAGTCTTTCAGTGTTTAAAAATTTCCTTTTTTTTTTTTTTTTTTTAAAGGAGTATTTAAATTCTAAAGCAGCTGTTTGAGGCCAAACTTTAGCATTTAAGAACCAAACCAGCTAGATAAAGATCTATATGAGTTACAGGAAAGTCAGATGAGATAGGAGATGGAAGCTCCAAGTATGGCTGGCTTAAATTACTAGCCAACCGAGAGTTTTGCACAACTCCTTTAAAATTTGTATTCAAAGAGCAAAATTTAAACATACAACTAACAGTTATCCATAGCCAAGAAAATTTTAACCATCAGTGCACTGCCAATGAGGGCAAAAATGGGGCAGTGGAGAGAGCAGCTAGCAAACCTCTTAGCTATCAATAAAACATGAGTTAATATTGCATTTTGCATGGCTGTGTAGGGACCCTACTCCTGATTTTACAGTATTTGATAACTTGTGGAGTAGGAAGTGAGTGCTGCTGAAATTGAAAAACGGAAGTTATTTTGTAAATAGGCTTAACAGGAAAGAGAAGAAAAATCATAATGAAAGCCATCTTTAAGGACTCAAGAATAACACTTCTTGAAATCTTTAGACTGTCATATTTGAGACCATTTATACTGCAAATAGACAGGAGATGGAATTGCCGTGTCTGCACTGATCTGAGCAGGGCAGGTGGATTTCAGAACATTGAGGGGGGAATTAATGGATGCTAAGTTTGCCAGTGTTGGTGAATAGCTGGTTTGGTTTCAGAATGGAATGTGGAAGGGAAATGATCAGCAGCAGCCTTCAGTAGGCTGAGTTATGAGCTATTAACTGGTATGAAATTTGACCCAATTTGATGCATAAGTCTGTGTCCTAACTTCAAATTTGCCATGCTGGATTCCTACCAAGCTCTGCAGAGAGATCTGGACAGGTTGGATCGATGGGCCGAGGCCAATGGGGTGAGAGGTTCAACAAGGCTAAGTGCTGCGTCCTGCACTTGGGTCACGACAACCCCATGCAGTGCTACAGGCTTGGGGAAGAGTGGCTGGAGAGCTGCCTGGCAGAAAAGGACCTGGGGGTGGTGGTCGACTGGCCAGCAGTGTGCTCAGGTGGCCAAGAAGGCCAACAGCATCCTGGCCTCTATCAGGAACAGTGTGGTGAGTAGGACTCAGGAGATGATCGTCCCCCTGTACTCGGCACTAGTGAGGCCCCACCTCAAGTACTGTGTCCAGTTTTGGGCCCCTTACGACAAAAAAGACATTGAGGTGCTGGAGCGGGTCCAGAGAAGGGCAACGAAGCTGGTGAGGGGTTTGGAGAAATGAGGAGAGGCTGAGGGAGCTGGGGTTGTTCAGCCTAGAGAAAAGGAGGCTGAGGGGAGACCCTATTGCTCTCTACAACTACCTGAAAGGAGGTTGTAGAGAGGTGGGTGTTGGCCTCTTCTCCCAAGGGAATAATGACAGGACCAGAGGAAATGGTCTGAAGTTGCGGCAAGGGAGGTTTAGATTGGATATTAGGAATATTTTTTACACTGAAAGGATTATTAAGCATTGGAATGGGCTGCCCAGTGAAGTGGTTGAGGCACCAGCCCTGAAGGTATTTAAAAGACAGTTTGACATAGTGCTTAATGACGTGGTTTAGTGATTATTTTTTTATCAGAGTTAGGTTGATGGTTGGACTAGATGATCTTAATGGTCCCTTCCAACCTAGACAAATCTATGATTCTATGATTCTATATTACTTCTGCAAAAGCCAGAAGCCTGTATTCCTACTACAAAATCATTGTCTGCCTGAATATGTGAGCTAGGTTGCAAGCCACCAATGTGGAGTTCGAAGCTGATGGTAGTCAGTGTGACCATGATGGTAAGTGATAGTCATCACCTTTAATAATGTCAGAGGGAAGTCAGTCTTCCTAGAACTCAGAGCTTCTGCCCAAACATCCTTATCACTGGGCTACACTCCCTTTGTAACTTGATTTCTCTGCCTCCATGAATGCTACATTCTTTCCCGCACTTTGACACAACAGTAAGAATTTACGTGGAAGATATCATGAATTAGCCTTTTTCTTCATTGTTTGGACATGTTCTTCATATGAAAGAAGTTTGGAGTTGGATTTGTAAGTATAAAAGATAATTGAAGTGATGTTTCACATGTAATGGGAAGCTTCTAGTATCACTAGGGTACTAGAATACTCAAAATTACAAGAAATAAGCTATTATTATATTTTTGCCAGGATGCTTTACAGGCCGCCAGTACATCCACTGGTACATGTACACTATGTGACTCTGACAAGCTGCTAGATCCCAACAGGGATTACAAGGAATGAGGAATCTAACTATTAGGGCCAGGTAGATCTGTACATACATGAACAAAGGACACCTTACGTTAGGCAGTTTTCAGATTTGAAGTGAAGAATTACTGGCATTTAGAGAACTTGAGTATAAAGCAGTTAATGATGGAAGGATTTCAGGTTTCAATGTTGGACTTTAGATCTACAGTTCACCTAAATCCTATTCTGGATTTGTTCTGTAATTGCTAAATGCCATGTCTCTTTGTGTATGTTCTTTCTCTATCAGATCTTTCTGAATTCAGATTGTACCCAGTTTTTGAGTGAGTACCAAATGGCATAATATTAATGTATCCCACCATTGTGCATGGTCATGCTTTTGAATGGAGAATTAATTTGAACACTGAATATCTTAAAGAATGCCAAGGAAGTATTGCATAATGCCAGCTTCAAGAGAATTACTGGGCTACAGGGAGAAGAAACATTCTTGGCATCTGAGAGTTTTGATCCCATTGGCTAAACCCTGTTTACTTTAACCATTTCTTAGATAATTTAAATCTTTCACTTGTCTGACAAACTGAGTCGAAATAGTAATTTCTTAAGTAGCAACCTTTAGTGAAATATAGCACATCTGTGTTCCTACAATTTTCACAATCTTAGTCTTACTAATTTTGTCCACCCAACAAGCTTATCCGAATGAATTCTGAAGTTGAAAGCATGGTTGGAAGTAGATGATCTTTAAGGTTCCTTCAAACCCTAACCTTTCCATGATTCTATGATTCCTGTTATTGCATATATTATTAGAGTGCCTATGGGCATATCAGCCCAGCATTTTTAGAGTGCACAGTGCTGCACAAAGAGAAAACAAGAATAAAATCCCCGTTTCAAAAAGACTGCTATCTAGAGAGAACAGAAAAAAAAATAATCCTACAGTGGATTAATACAGACAAGTCAGCACACAAAAACAGTTAGTAACTTTTTGTCTTATTTCTGCAGATCCAGAATTGTTCCCTAGTCTTTTATCTGTCTTTCTGAGTGCACCCTTTAAAGTGTTAGGCCTCAATACCCTTACCTGCCTGCAATGAAGATTTTCAATCCTCCATTCTTATTCCAGAATTATAAAAAAAAATCCAAACAATGGCCAAGTATTATTGAGATTAGCAAATTGAGATTAATAGCATTCTTGAAACTTTTTTTTTTCAAAATTTTAAAATTCTGAATATAAACCAAAATGGGCTGGTCCAAGCATAAATGAAAATTAAGGGAACAAACAACACACTCTCACATCTAGACCCACCTAGTTTGCTTTGTGATAAGCTGAGCTGGAGATGCTTGAGATAAAAGAGGAAAAAAGATGCAACTGACCTTCTCAGAGCAATAACTTCCTCCCGACTAGCTTCCCAAAATATTTGGTATCTCATCAGGGGTCTGAGACAGCAGCAGTTCCTCAATATTCCATGTTCTTTGTATAAGGCCTGTGTGTAAACTCTTTTTTTTTTTTTTTTATAAAGCATCACCATTAAGCAGTTAGATGTATACCTGACTTAGGGGATGTTTATATTGCTTGTTTCAGCTCAGTGGCTTGTGTAGTGAGCCTTCTGATTGTCAGCTGGTTTGGATATTCAGATACACAGTTTAAGTGTGAGGCAGCAGGATCTGGATTCTTGCAGAAGTAGTGCTGTTTGTTGTCACCTCCCCAGGGGAATTGGCACCTGTGCTGTGGAATCGCTTATTCTCTGCTCTTGTCCAAATCGAATGGGTGAATTAGAACCACCTGTGCCTTAAGCTGCCCGGCTTGACTTTGCATTAGAAGAAATGATGAACAGTGGTCTCAATGTGGAGATGGCAAACAGCAGAAATACCTTTCAGCTGGTAGAAGCTGTGTGCTGAAACAGTTCACTGCTTGTGGATTTCAGCCCATCACCAGAGCATACTGGCATGCTGTGTTTGTTTGCCACAATCACATTCAGCACCTTCATATGCACCAGGTAATATAACTAAATAAGCAGGTTTTGGTAAAACTTTGGAGACAAGGGTAAATACCCATCCAAGTTTAGTCAACAAGAATTGTACTTTTGGCTTCACGGTCCTCAGTTCCTACTCCCTCTGATTAACTCACAGAGAATTCGTGTAACAGATAGTATGCAGACAATCCTTCAGTCTGAGTTTAGACAGAAACAATGGATGATGCTGATCACAAAAAGTCTCCTTGTCCAGCTAGATGCAATACTGAATGCAGAGAAAAATTCTTCCTTACAAGACATGAAAGAGAAAGGGTCAGAGAAAGAGAAAGTGACCCTGACAGTACCCTCAGGGAAGGAAGAAAAGAGGAAACCCAGCATGGAAGGACCAAAGTGGAAATAGAGCTGATGAGTGGAAAGAAGCCTTCATTCTTACATTTTCAAGAATCTAAATGGTTATTCCCCATCCCTAAGATTAATGTCTAAGGTTATTCTCCTATGTCAATCTAACAGCTCTTGATGTTCAGACTGAAAACCTTTCCAGACTCAAGTGTTATATGACATTTTGAGTCCTCTCTGACATATATCATATATATCACATGCATCGTTCATCTTGATTTTGCCAGCAGTTTATTTACTGTTCTTACCCCTTTCTTATTTGAACAGGATGTCACTGTTTTATTTGCCATCTGTGAGCTCCATATGGTCCCAGCTAATGAAAGCAAGTAGTCTAAAAAAGATGACACCATTAAATAACCTTTGTTTGATTAAATACACAGTCTACTTCTTTTAGACTATCCTTGCCATCACTAAATGTCAAGATAGAGAGTCTTCTTCCATTGTCTGAAGACCACAGGGTTTCAGGGGTTTGGGATAGCTAAAAAAAGTGTTGGCTGTCAAGTTACAGCTCCAGTGAAATTTGCTAAAAACTCTGCAAAGTCCTGCTGTATCTTTTTCACTCAGAAAAGACACGTTCACATTACCAGCTTTCCCTGAATCTCCAGATCCATCAGAAACAAAAAGGAAGCTGATGGGCCATCACATTTTTGGTCTTCTAGCTTTAGAGACTTGGGCCCCTCAATCCATAGAGCTTATCTCTGGTTCTGCAATCTCGTTTATGAACCCACTCGTCTTGGTGGGATGAGCAGCATGGAAATCCCCTGGTGTGCTCTCAGGCACCACAAACACCACTTAGTTTTCAAGTACTTTTGAGGAATGAGCGACAACAAAATCAGCTGCATCTCCCTCTCGCTTGTCTGTCTCATCAGCATATCTTTGCATTTGGTAGACAATAAAATATTCTTAGGCCTATATCTGTAGCAGTGCAGCCTTTCAGAGACCCATGCGCTCTGCCTTCCCCAGGGGAAGGCTTAGCGATCAGAATAGCATCTGCAAGGTGCCCCAATGGAGCCCTCTGAGGAAGCTGCTTTTCCTGAAAACTTTAGGGATATAATTAAGGCTGGCTTACGTCTCTGAAACCCCATTAAAGCTCTGGCATCCAGAGTCGGGACCTTTTAAGCCAGTGGGTTTCCAAGTTTGATTTTTATAAATTAAGTTGAAATGGATGCCAGCTTTATGTGGCTACAGCACTGCTACTGTACACATGAATAGTGGTTTTAATGATTTGTTAAAATCCCTAGGGTGTTGAATGAGGTTTTAAATATTGTTTTAAAATACATTAAATGAAAATAATTAAATAATGTATTGCTTTTACAATGCAACTAAAAAGGCTATGTAATTAGAATGAGGGGTAATATACAATATTTAATTGTGGCCCTGGTGTTCTTTATAATGAAGTTTGAGTAATTAGTGGGATGATGACTGAGTACTTATTACTTAGTATGAGGTTTGTGTTCCATTACACAAAACATCAATCACTGTTTCCCCATGACAGCTGTTATGGCAGTCTCTCTTTTTCTCCTTTCCTATGACTCTGTTTGCATATTTGTAGAGTTCCCCCAATTTTTGATTAAGCTTTTCACTATCTGCCTTGATTGTTTTGACAAGTGAGGCCAAACTCCATTGTGATCTATATAATGTAGCATGAATAACTACTAAAAAGGAGATTTATTTTTCCTTTTGATAAAACTCGTTGCGTTGAAAGGCATGCTGCAAAAATGGCAGCTTTAACAGGTTTTTCAGCATAGCTATGCATCTATGAGGTTTTTACACTATGTCTATTTATTACAGAATTTAAAAGGCCTTTTTGTGTCATCTGGAAGCTTTTTTACAAACCTCTGTTGATGGGTTCTTCCCATACTTTCCCCTGCTCTTCAAGAATTGAGGCCATGGGAAAACATCATCTGAGATTGTCTGGCCTGAGCCTCTCAAGGGTTTTGAAATGCAAAAATCGAGTGTTAGTTTATTGTTTAATTAGGAGCCAATACTGAAGAAGTGCTTTTCTCATCACATTCTTGTTAGCAAATAGTGTATTCCCCTCAACACTGCCTGAAGTTTCTCCTGTATCCATGATCATTCTGAAATTTATTACGATGAGGGCAAGTTACTCATAAATGGCTGGGTTACTTGACTGTCTGACAGTACAGCCCTTCTTATTCTGTCTGGGAAAAAAGGTAAAGAACTTTTTTCATTTTCTTCTTGCTATATATTTATCTATTAAAGACATGTTAGGGAACAAGCCAGAGCAGTTTTAGTGACCGTGGAATAACTGGCACTCTAAAGGTAATGGAAAGGTATAAATTGCCTCTTCAAATGTTGAATACTACTCAGCATTTCCTGACTACATCCAAAACTGCTGTTCTTCATTCAACATCTGGTATCCTCCAGGCCTTGAGGACTGACATAGTGTTCAGGGTGAACGTGAAAAATTACAGTACCTTCTCAGTAAAACTAACATGTGAGATCGTAGCACCTCCTTGCTATCCAGCCACTCCAGGGCATCCAACAGATACTGATGTCAATTTTCTGTCAGGGTATTTAACGGCCAGGCTGAGAGCAACCTGCATCCCCTTATGCCACATACTAGTAAAGGATGAGCTGTGTGTATATGAAATAACAAAAAGAATCTTTATCAGCTGCAACATGCAATGGCCTGCTGTGATACCTTGTAAGATGCAATGACACATATCCAGCTTTAGTGACTGGATGGTATATTGTGAAGAGGTAAAGAAAAGAGATGGGTAATTGCTATCTGTACTGAGCTGATCATGGCAGGGAACCTAGTGACTGTGCTAAACTTAACGAACAACATAAAGGTCATTTCAAGGTGCACAGACCTAATGATCTAACATCATAGCAACATTTTTCTAACACCAAGAAGAACAAGGGGAAAAGGGCCTTTTCTATAGATACAAACAGTCTAAATAGAGGAAATTGTTCTGCCCTTTATCTTTTTCTTCCCTTCTGCTGAAGAAGCAGAAAAAGGCTGATTAACATAAGAACTGTAGTTGCTGTTAGATAACACACTTTGTCTGACCTGTGTAACCTTTGTTTTTTTAATAATTTTTCTATTCTTCCTTTTGTTTGTGTGTTTTTATTCCACATTCAAGGAACAATGAAAGACAACCTTCTTGTACAAGAAAGCATTTACATGAGACATACGGTACATGTAAATATTACCAGTTTGAAGCATAGAGTGAATCCTGAATAGGTGCTGATCTGCAGTTGCCAGCCTGTTTGAGCTGGGCAAATGAGTAAGGTACCTTCTCTGACAGGCACCGTTACTTATGTTCAGATTGACTCATACAGTCAATTTCATTGACTTCAAGCTAACTTTGCAAGGTACTGAGTGCACGCAGTTCTGATTGATTTGAAATAGGTTTAAAGCATATGGAATACAGGAAACCAATGAGATACAAGATGAAGGCAGAAGAGACCCAGGAAGAACATTGGAGGTGAAATAAAAAAGAAAAAGATTTAAAAAGGGAAAAGGGAATAAGGCATAGGGCAAGGATAATTTCACCTGACGTGAGTCACCTAAAAGCTAGATGTGTAGCCCGTGTTAATAATCCAGATTTTTGCCATAGTCATGAAGAGAAAGTGACACCTCCACAGAGACACTAATTTCACAAATCTTAGAAAATTATTTTAGGAAGGAATGAATCACCCTTCAGGGCATCTCTGTATCTCCACTGAGTTTAAAGGGAGTCTAGGGAATACTAGGGCAACTTTATCTGGGAGATAAATGCATTCATTTGAAAGAAAAAAATTAGCTATGGAGCAGAGCAGAGCATACCACTATCCTAAAGATAAACCAATTATAAATTGGTCAGATTTGTTGATTTCTTTTAGGTGCTTTATTGATTCTAAGGTATAAAAGATCGGAGAGGATTTTTCATAGAGTAACACTAGTAATTTTTTTCTCTATCTCCACTCCTTTTAAATGAAATGAACCTAAATGTTTTAAAGTACCCAAATGCCCTTATACAGAAAATAAACCAGCTGTTATGTGTTAGAAGCATATTACATGCAGTCATAAGCATTTACATTATCGTCACTTAATCCATGTTAGGTGTATCCCATAAGACTGGTAAATCCTTCATTGTGGGCTATAACCATAGAAGAGCTGAAGCATCTAAACCAGGATTTTGATCAGACATAATCTTTACAATCTTTAAACCTCCACCCAATTGTAGACTTATTTTCTATTTGACTTCTAACAGCCTGCTCTGCAGGCAGTACTCTGCCTGAGAATTATTCCCATCTGAAACATCAGGTGCATCATTCATTACCAATAGATACCTATAAATAGTTGCTATGAAGCTGTCTGACCACTTGCTAGCTAGGTGCTCCAGTGACTAACTTTCAAGCATCTGGACACCAGCCTGGTATCGAAGACTCAGAGGTGGAAGACTAAGGAGAAGTGTCAAAAAATTCGGTAAGGAACCACCTTTAACTAATCACTAAGAAAGGGCATGAGTTGGGGAGTAGGAGGGAGTATGATTGGACAGGGTAATTGCTGAGGAGGCCAAACAGGACGCAGGGGAAAGCAAAATGTTCTCTGTGAGACTTGTGATCATAAGATCACACTGGGAGGAAGTGTGGAAGTGGGCTCAGAAGTAGAAGACAGCCCTGGGACTGCCTTGGCCCAGTCGAGGATAGCATGCCTGACTTTGGGACTTCCGGCACGAGATGCTCTCTCCTGATTGCATAGCAAACATTGTCCCCTTCTTTTAAGGTGTGTTCAAGTGCCACCTAAGCATCTTGGCCACTGATAGCTTCCAGCATCTCCTGAATGCTTGATTGGCACGGAGTGGGAATCTGTTTCTGCTCCCTCACCAGCTGTAGGAGTATAAACCTCTGTCTCTCATCCCTGCTGCCTTAAGAAGACACTTAGGGCACTATATTCACTTATAACTTAGACTGAATGCAGAAATCCTTTTCCCCTCCTCTTGAGGTTACAACATTGTCTGGGGAAAAATAAATCAAGATTTCTATAATTATAAACAGAGAGAACAAATAGAGGAAAAAGGACAGTAAACTGTTTGGGAACTGCAGGCATATTTTGGCAGAGAAAAAAAATAATCCTACTTGCAATGTCTTGAAATAGCTTGTACCTGTCCCATGCACTTCCTTCCTTCCTAAGCACCCTGATTATTAGATGAGGAATCAAAAGTTTTCTTCTGCCTTTTCTTTCTGAGCTTTGAATTTCTGCAATGAACTCTTAGCAGCCCAGTAACTCTAGGAGAAAGACTAAAATATATCTGAATATTTTCTCAGACACGACCTCTTTTTGCAACACAGAAGTCTCATCCATGAGTGGTTGAATCCGATGTTTGTTCCAGATGTCCAGCGGCGTGCTGCTCCTGGTCTCCAGGAACAGTACAGCCCTCCAGCAAAGGCAGCGCTCACGATCGGTGGGCAGTGCTGGACCTATGTCACTGCTGAAAATGTCGGAGTGCACTCTGGGGCAGTCCACAACACATTAGAGCCAGTGCTATTCAAAGGCATTAGGTGTGCAGCTCATGCATCACAGATATTCCGGCCATGTGCAATAAGTAAAAAAAATTTAGCTTACTGAGCACTTCCTAAATGTCACACATGCAACTGTACTGATTCTCAATACACAGACATTGCTCCATGTCAGAATATGCAGTGAGAGGTTATTTTTGGTTTCCCATCCCAAGGTACAAAAGTTCCCCCATCTAGCATAGACCTGACTGTTCCAGGAGCAAACCCTACCACATAAAGCACTGCACTATGTAACTTTTATGTAGCTGAGTCCTCTTGTAGATTTGGTCCAAACTGTCTGTTCTTGTTATCTAAACAGTGATATTCTCTACCTTCTGTTTGCATTAGTAGCTGTGCAGCATGAATGTAAAATGTTATTACTCTGATTTGATGACCTTTTGCATTAATTTTAGTCTGATATACACAGGAGATGAAGACTCAGGCCACTGGTTGTTGAACCTCACTCTGTTTTTGTTTGCCCCTGAATAACAGCATTTGCTTAACTAGATTGGTTTGTGATAGTCAGGATTAGTTTCCCAGGAAATAGAACTTTTCTATTCCACATGAAGTCCAGGAATGACACCATGAAGCTGTGACCAGACTAAGTGCCTTGACTAACAATGATAAGAGCAGAAAAAGCAGAATTTCTCAGAAGGATAACAGAAAAGCAGTTATTATTACTCCTTGTCCCTTGAAGATAGCATATAACACTCCAGTAATAAAGTTTTAGTTTCTGAGAAGTTCATAACTTCAGAAGAAATTTTATTACATGTAATTTTCCCTTTTACTGGTTCACCAGCATCAAGGATGCTGACACTTTCTCCGTCCTGACACATTATCCATCCCCCTCTGTTACAAATGCCAGTAAGATTAATTTAGCAATCTCTTCTGTACTTGCACAGAAGACAGCAACTAGAGGACAAGAGGAAATGAGTGGTGACTCTGCAGTCATGATGTCTGCTTACTTCCCTAAGCCAAATTTAGCCAAGTTGATTCCTCGTATCCACCATATCAGCTTGTTAACTTTGAACAGGTCTCCCAAACCTGCTTATCAGTCTGGCCTCCTACCTCATTTCAGACCCTCTTCAAAACTGAGAGAAACATTAAAGTACACTTTTAAAATAAAGGAACTTAAAAAGACCAATATGCAAAAATGATGTGCCATATCAGTCATATCCACATGGACATCTTGGATACCATACAGCATCTAAAATGTCATGAGATACGTAGAGTAGAATAGAATAGAATAATTTCAGTTGGAAGGGACCTACAACGACCATCTAGTCCAACTGCCTGACCAATTCAGGGCTGACTGAAAGATAAAGCAAATTATTAAGGACATTGGCCAAATGCCTCTTAAACACTGAGAGGCTTGGGGCATTGACCACCTCTCCAGGAAGCTTGTTTCAGTGTTTGACCACCCTTGTGGTAAAGAAGTGCTTCCTAATGTCCAGTCTAAACCTCCCTTGGCACAGCTTTGAGTCATTCCCATGCATCCTGTCACAGGATAGCCGTGAGGAGAGGTCAGCACCTCCGTCTCGACTTCCCCTCCTCAGGAAGCTGTACAAAGCAATGAGGTTGCTCCTCAGCCTCCTTTTCTCCAAACTAGGCAAACCCAAGGTCCTTAGCCCTTCCTCATAGGACATGCCTTCCAGCCCTTTCGCCAGCTTTGTTGCCCTCCTCTGGATGCAATTGTGGGTCCCAGAACTGCACACAGTACTCAAGGTGAGGCTGCACCAATGCTAAGTGCAGCAGAATAATCACCTCTTTGATGGGTTGGTTACGCTGTGTTTGATGCACCCCAGGATGTGTTTTGCCCTCTAGGCTGCCAGGGCCCACTGCTGACTCCTGTTGAGCCTGTTGTCGACCAGCACCCCCAGATCCCTTTCTGCAGAGCTGCCCTCTGGCCACTGCTCTCCCAATTTGTGCCTGGCATTAGTCTGCCCCAGGTGCAGAGTCTGGTATGTGTTCTTGTTAAATTTCATGCCATTGATGGTAGCACAGTGCTGCAATCTATGTGGATCCCTCTGCAAGGCCTCTTGTCCCTTCAAAAACTCAGCAGCACCTCCCAGTTTAGTATCATCAGCAAACTTGCTAATTCTGCATATTGTCAGCAACCATACTGCACAGAACTGGCCCTAGAATGAACCCTGAGGAACACTGCTAGTGACTAGTTTGCTCATGTCCAAGTTAGTTGTCTGAGATAGTTACCCTTCATAACAAAGAGGGCCAAATCGGCCCCCACAAGAGGCCAGTCATCTGATCTGCTCTAGACGCTTCTCTAAGGGAAAATGAGCCTCTCTCAGGGAGAAGCCTGCTTCTCTTCACTGATTGGAAAGGGAGTTTAAGGTAGATAGACCAGGCCTTCTGTGTAACTTCTAGATGCCTATCATAGGAAAAACAAATCCTGTCTCAAATCTTAGGTCAGTCCCATTCGTATTTAATATCTTCTTTATGAGTAATGCAAGAGCAATAATAACGTCTGGGTTACCTTACTGTCAGAACTGGCCAATGCACCTTATCCTGCAAATTTTAAGCTTGCATTGTGCTCTTACATACACTGGTCCAAATAGAAATATAATCAGTGAGCCCAGAATAAGTCTCAAAAAATGTTTACATTCCTGACTAATGCAACTTGCACAGTGTAATACAGAGAGTTAATTGCAGAACAGTCCAGCTCTTTCATGGCTTATTGCTGAATGGGAATGAAATTAAACAGTTTGCAATGATTTACTAAAGAATAAAATTGTTTCAAAAAGGCCTTTGGGTACCGAAAACAGATACTTTTCTTTGTTTAATGTGTGGAGGGTATGAGCAGTTTGGTAGCCACCTTGCTGAGCTCATCAGGGGAAAATCCAGGCCCAGGTTGTGCTCTGAGTCGGAGAAGGGACTTTGCACCCCAAGACTACCACAGATCAGGCAAAGCTCATCTGAGAGAGTGTTGCTATCTCTGACTTACTTCTTCTTGAGCTGTAAAGCTCATCCACTTTACTGTAATCAATTAGTTCCATTTCATTCACTGTATTACAAGCACAGAGAAAATATTAATGGGAGTGTGTAGTTAAGATCAGGCCATTTTTGTGTAAAATGCAAGGTGCTTGTCACAGCGGGATTATATCTTTATAAACGGCTTGTGTTCCTAAAGCAAATATTGAAGGATTGGTATACTTCTGAAATTAAAAACAAAAAAACTAACCAAAACCCACACAGAAGAAAAGATATTGTTGGTTTGAATCAAAGTAGCAAGAATCAGCTCTATCAAGGAAATCCTCATGCTATAAAACTAATCAGATAGGGGTTTGCATTTCCAGTTTTGTGTTGAACTGGTGTGAGAACCCAAAAGAATAGTTCAATATGAAGGCCTGTGCAAAGCTAGTATTAAAAGTTCAGGAACCGATGGACAGTTTGGAAAAAGTTCAGGATACATAGACTAGAAAGGCGGGTCAAACGATTTTGACTTGCTCTGGGCCTTCTTGGCCATATTTTCCTTCATTGTAAGAAAAGTCATGTAATATTTCCCCAGCCTTTTGAATCAGGGTGTGATCTAAAGCTTAATAAACTAGTTTGAGGAGCTCATACCCATTTCAGTCGATGAGAGTCAATCTTTATCTGGCTTTTCTTGAGCCATCCTACCCCAAGTCTTGCTTTCAAAGATGTCATCTTGCTGGCCCAAGGCTCAAAAAGAAACCAGCACTTTCAGAATTTTGCCAGGCACTGACCAGTTTGTTCTCAGAAATGAAAAGCTGCTTTTTTCTGGGCAAAGAATCCAGACGTGAAGATTCAGTTCAGCTCTTTCTGAGATTTGAGATATATACAGATGAATGCAAAGGGTAATGTTACAGCAGTGTAACAAGTAACCTCTGATCAGCTGAGCTGTGGTAACTGTCAGCGTGCATAGTCCTAGGCAATTGCAACAGTGAAATAAAACATTTTACCTTGAGCTTCCCTGAGAGTATGGAAGATAATCGCCCTGCATCTCAAGACCTGACATGTAAGGTGTTGGAGATGTGTTAGCTTCAGTTCAGGAGGGTACATCCTCTTATCCTCCTGAGTATACTGAATACCTGACCACAGCTGGAAATCTGAGCCAGGCATTTTCACTGCCACGTATTTTATTTCTTCGGTTCATTAGTTTGTATAAAACTACCAGGCAATACTAATTAGACTGCTAAAAAAAAAAAAGAAAGAGAAAGAGTAAGGAAAGATTAGGAGGGTGCATTGCATCTTGTAACATCATGATCAGTTAACTGTGAAATTACTGCTTATCACCACTATACATTTTCTATTACCCTACGGACATTTTCAAGCTCAGTATGTTGCTGGTGGAAAAATAAACGTTTTAAAGCTGCAGGTTAAAGTCAAGGTTAAGCAAATATGTATGTATGTATTTCAAAGTAAAAACAAATAAACCAGAAGATTTTAGTTATATTTTTATGGCTCAGGAAAAAGTATTTAAATTTGAGGTAATTATTTTCTTAAGATGAACATTTGAATAAACAGAAATTTGCATTAAGAATTTGAGGCGTTCTAAACTCTGCCCTGCATGTGTGTATTAAAAAGCTCAAGGAAGAATGTCTTACCATCCCTAACAAACAATTCCCCCTGCACCATGTGCAGCTTGGCCAGACTCCAAATCCCATCTGAGAGAGTGTATTTTCCAGTGGATATAAAAGGATTATATTTCTCCTTTAAGGGATACATTCTGCACATGATTAATTACCACAGGGCTGTGATATTGATCTAGTCAGAAAACTGTATTTTAGAACCAAGATTAGGAAGTGCTAATTCACAAAAATTCCAGTAATTCATTAAAATGAAGATCCAGGGGTTGTTCATGTATTTATTGCAATAACATCAATCATGATAAAGCTGTGGTATTTGACAACAGCACAGGTGACATATGCACTTACAGAGAAATAGTTTGTTGACTTTTGTACAGCACAACTGAGCCAACACTTCAGTACTGCCAAATGTCTTAAGAAGGAGAAGCAAAATAATGTTATTCTACAGTAAACATCTTGAAGAAATGAGATAGCCAAATTTCAAAAACACATAATTATTCACTTTTTAAAAGCCATTCTTCTTTAATAGCAGACAATATAGTAGCTCATTTAGTTTATATAGCTGTACTCTTAATTTTTGAAATATTTGTACAGTTATGCAAGATATATGAACTATAAAGATGTCATGATGCTTTGTTATAGGAACACTGGGTAAAAAACTGGCTGGATGGCCATGCCCAGAGAGTTGTAATTAATGGGGTGAAATCCAGTTGGCAGCCGGTCACCAGTGGTGTCCCTTAGGGCTCAGTTTTGGGGCCGGTCTTGTTTAATATCTTTATTGATGATCTGGATAAGGGGATTGAGTGCACCCTCAGTAAGTTTGCAGATGACACCAAACTAGGTGGGAGTGTTGATCTGCTTGAGGGTCAGCAGACTCTACGGAGGGACCTGGACAGGTTGGATCATTGGGCCAAGGCCAATGGGATGAGGTTTAATAAGACCAAGTGCTGGGTCCTGCATTTCAGTCACAACAATCCCAGGCAACGCTACAGGCTTGGGGAAGAGTGGCTGGAAAGCTGCCTGGCAGAAAAGGACCTGGGGGTATTGGTGGACAGCTGGCTTAACATGAGCCAGCAGTGTGCCCAGGTGGCCAAGAAAGCCAACAGCATCCTGGCCTGTATCAGGAATATCATGGCCAGCAGGAGTAGGGAAGTGATCGTGCCTCTGTACCGGGCACTGGTGAGGCCTCACCTCGAGTACTGTGTTCTGTTCTGGGCCCCTCACTACAAGAAGGACGTTGAAGTGCTGGAGCGTGTCCAGAGGAGAGCCACCAAGCTGGTGAGGAGTCTAGAGAACAAGTCCTATGAGGAGAGGCTGAGGGAACTGGGCATGTTTAGTTTGGAGGAGGCTGAGTGGAGACCTCATTGCCCTCTACAACTACCTGAAAGGAGGTTGTAGAGAGGTGGGTGTTGGCCTCTTCTCCCAAGGGAATAATGACAGGACCAGAGGAAATGGTCTGAAGTTGCAGCAGGGGAGATTTAGATTAGATATCAGGAAGAATTACTTTACTGAGAGAGTGGTCAAACACTGGAACAGCCTGCCCAGGGAGGTGGTGGAGTCGCCATCCCTGGAAGGTATTTAAGAAACGTGTAGACGTGGCACTTCAGGGCATGCTCTAGTGCCCGAGATTGTTGGTTTGTGTCTGTTTGTGGGTGGGGTGGTGTGTGGTTGTGGGCGTTTGTTTTGGTTTGGTTTTGGTGTTTGGTGTTCTGGGATTTATTTTTTTTTTTTGTTGGTTGGACTCGATGATCTCAAAGGTCTTATCCAACCAAAAATATTCTGTGATCCTGTGATTCTGTGAATTAGCATATGAATAATGAAAAATAAAAGATCAAACAACATCACAAAGTTTTCCCATAAAATATCTTCAAATTACCTCAAATATCAACAAATCTATTAAACTATATATCAGAGCCTAGATCTTGTAATAGAAGGTAGCAGTCTACAGGTGAAAGATAGACAGCAATAGCACATGTAACTAAAGAATATTAATTCAAGAATGGAATATTAGTCTATTACTGGTGTTCATTTTTTGATCTGATTTAACTCCTACTGAAGTTGACAAAAAGATTTCCAATGACTTCAGTGGAAACTGCATCAGTAACTGTATCCCTTAGCAGATGCACAAATGAAAACATTTATTGGCAAAACCCAAAAGCCAACACAACAAAAAGCAGTGACCTCAGTCCCAGACAAAATGCTTAGAACCTCCCAATAATAGCTGTAACAGTTAATAGTATGTTTATTAGGGTCTCCAGAGCGTCACAGTTTAATAGAGCTCTCTGCAAAATAGCCATGGTGTGGCCATTCTCATATGTACACTGTTTAATTATATCTTCTAACAGTACAGCATTCACTATGAAGTAAACTAATCAGCATTGTATCATATAAGCAGCAACTTTGAAATAATTAACACAGACACACAAACTTGGTATCCATTGATCACATGGTACTTTGAGTCATCACTTGTGTTCTTGTATGCTATAGACTCTAACTAAATTACATTGGGGTTTAATCTACATGTATATACTAGTGTTACAGTCACGTATTTTCATAGGAAAATACATCACTTCTTGCAACTGATGGGAACAATGGCATCCAGGTTCAGCAGTGTTGGGCGTTTTGGGGATGGGAGATCCTACGATGGAGATCCAGAAACCTGGACAGAGACGGGGGCTGTTGCCACTAAAGTCTGCCTGGACAAGAGGCTTTCCCCACAACATTAAAAGCTGATTTACTTTTCATAAAAGGAGTTGTGGTATGTAAGATGCCCAAACAGATACCAGAGGTGTGTAAGCTTCTAACCAAATACCAGAGCTTGGTATTTTTAGTCAGGATTTAAAAGCTTGCTCTGCTAAGTCCTCTGACTGCCTCAGCAGGGTGACATAGAGGCATGAGAGAGGAAGCACGGATCACTGCTGTTATCTGTTATAGCTCATGGGTATGAATGGGGCTATAGGGCTCTTCTTTGTCTTTTACTGATCAGATGGGGGTTTTTGCTGGGATCAGGATTAAGTGTGGAATATGTGAACTTCAGTCACAGACATGATATGCCGGGGGTGGAGGAATGTTTCAAAGGGCCATATGCTCTTTAAATGCAAATTTTAAATGGGAAAGAATATTCTTCTCAGAAAGGTAAGCAATGAGAGGTACTTACGCTGTGCAATGTAAAGGGTATGAGATGACATAATCACTGTTAAAAGTGACCCCATTTTTATTTCTTTTGACATTTGTGCCTGTTCACTCAACTGAAAGGGCAGACAGAACAAGAGCACTGCAAGCCAGCATCTAGTGCCAGTTACACAGCTACAGCTCCACTGAAGTCTTGCCAGCATGTATGAAGGGCTTAGGTTTTGAATGGAATTGTGTGATTTTATTTACTTTAGCCTTTGCAGGCCAGCAGGGGCATGATTTTAGATCAACAACTGGAAGAAGAATGTAGCCACTAGCATCTCACAGCAAATCGCTGTCCTCTTGTATTGGTGTCAAATAGAGAAAAGCAAAGAGTGCAAGGTACAAATCTAAAAGCTTAGTTAATGCATGTGTTATTGAACTGTTTTCTCAATAAACTATCAGGTGTGTTTACTATGAAATATTAGCTTGGTCTAGAAAAAAAACTAAAATAAATTTATGAGATGTTGGGGAAAATAGCATTGATAAATCTCTTCAAATCATTGTAATCCTTCTGGTTTTAGTGTACTCACAAGATAACTGTGATTTTTTTTAGTAATTGATAATTTTTGTAGATTCTAGAATATCTTCTGTGGTGAACTATACTATGCAATTTTTGCAAATAGTTCACCCTGTGTGTTTGCACTATCTATCTTTTGGTGGTGGAGTGCATGTTATAGTTCTTATATCTTGTTTCGATTATTTGAGTGTTGTAGGAAACAATATTTAAAACAGTATATAGAAAAAAATATTTCCAAAATGGCTTCAGGAACATCTCTGATGCAAATGTTTTTCTGTATTATTTCATGCAAGCGGTTGCTGTGCTTCCATTTCCTGTATGTGCTCAATTACTGCATGTTTACAACTAAACCAATATAAAAATTTATATTGAATGATAATGAATTTTATTTTCAAAAATGCTGAAAATATTTTTTTTATCACATTGAATGTAATGACACTTATAAAAATCTACCCTCTTTCAGTTAAAAATCATTATCCCTCTCATCCTATCATTATACTCTCTGAGAGGGAGAGGGGGATAATCACCTCCCTTGACCTGCTGGCCACGCTTCTTTTGATGCAGCCCAGGGTACAGTTGGCTTTCTGAGCTGCAAGGACATCTTGCCGGTTCATTTTCAGTTTTTCATCCACCAATACTTCTAAGTCCTTCTCTGCAGGGCTGCTTTCAATCCAGTCATTGCCCAGCCTGTATCCATGTCTGGGATTGTCCTAACCCAGGTACAAGACCTTGCACTTGGCCTTGTTGAACTTTGTGAGGTTCACACAGGCCCACCTCTCTAGCCTGTCAAGGTTGCTCTGGATGGCATCCCTTCCCTCTAGAGTATTAGCCACACCACTCAGCTTGGTGTCATCTGGAAACTTGCCAAAGGTGCACTCAATCCCACTGTCCATGTCCCCAACAAAGGTGTTAAATAGCAGTGGTCCCAATACAGACCCCTAAGGGACATCACTTCTCATTGGTGTATTTTCCAATTCTACCAAATTGTCTCTGAGCTGTGAGTAGAAGAATTGCAAGTGGAATGGAAAATACTGAATTTAATAAGCCTACACAGCAAGATTACTATGGTTTGGGTTTTATTTTCTATTTTTTCCTCAATATTTTCCAAATAATATTCTATTTGGTTTTGAATGCTGCTAAGCATTGAGCTAGCATTTTCATACAGCTATCATAACTCCACGTTGTCTTTCCTGAGTAGTAGCTGGTCAAGATATGAACATCTGAGATCTTAGTTTAGGAATATCACATTTTGCTTGTTCATATTGGATTTTATTCATCATGTTATTACACTGTCATTTGCTATCTTCAGCCTTTTCTGCAACTTTTGATAACCAGTTGTCCTCTTGATATGTCTCTGTAAAATGTACTGATATCAGCAAACTGTCATCTCACTATTTTCTCTTGTTTCCAGATCATCTGTGAATATATTGAACAGTTGCAGTGGTGACCTCCATTTCCAGCGGGGAACGGTAGCTCAAGACCTCCCTGTACTGGGAAAACTAACCATTTATTACTGTTCTGTTTTTCTATATTTAACCATTTTAGAACTCTCCCTCTTAATTCATGTGCGTTATTTCTGTAACAGTGCTTGGTGAGCTGACAAAGGAAATCCGTGTAGTCTGTGATCTTTTTTTGTTAACAGAACTCTTTTGGGTGTCATCTTATTTCTGGATTAAGTGCTTTCTTAGTCTTTCTAACATCTCTTCCTAAGTAATATGCATTTTCTCTGAATATCCTATATGTTGTCTAACTAATGCATTTTACATGTCACGTAAAAACATTTTACTCTGTGGTCCTCCTCCTTATCTTCTTTTTAAAAAGAAACAACATTTCCTCATGCTATATTGTCTTCTTTTTGACATTAAATTGTATGGTAGCAGATTGAGGGTTGGGGGACTTGCTGTGATTGCAAAAATGCTGGATCTAAGAACTTTATAAAGAGCTTTTTAGTAAAAAAATTGGGTGCTGCTCAGGAGCAGGTGACCAGTTGCATCTCTTCCTATATGCTCCCTGACTGGTTGCTCTAGAGAACAGCCAGTCATGTTGTCTAAAAATTTAATCTCAGCTTTGTCCCCTGTTGTTACAGATGTCCTTTCAACAGGAGCATAGCCAAACCTTCTCTGTTATTCCATTTCCTGGCCTTTTGGTTTGATGATTGCTCTGAGCAGATCACAAAAAATCATTGTCATCCTAGCTGGTTATTACTAGATGTTTCCTATTTAGAATGGAAATTTCAAACAGCCAACAGGGTGTCAATGTTACTTGAGACACTGAGCTTATTGATTTGATTTGACTGTTTGCTTAAGATATAGTATCAATTACATAACAGTCTATGCTGTATTACCCATATAGCTTATGATTTTCTATTACTATGTCCCTCTAATTATATTCCTCCCATTGAGTTTTTTGCTTGTTTATAGATCAATATGGAAGGAAGGAAGGAGGGAAGGAAGGAAGGAGGGAAGGAAGAAAGGAAGGAAGGAAGGAAGGAAGGAAGGAAGGAAGGAAGGAAGGAAGGAAGAATCTACTTCAGATACTACTTCAGTTCCAGAAGTTTTTCACAATTCCTAAAGAATCTAAAAAAGCCTCCTCCCTTCTCCATTGTTTATCCTGAAAGTCTCAGCAGCGATGCTTTCCCTTCCTTCTCAACACTGTGAAGGCTGCTAGCCTGGAAGTGAGATTGCTCTGTCAGTGTCTCTAAAGGTGCTGTGGAAAAAACTCTGTGCCTCCCTGGAGGACCCAGCTCTGGACCCCACAACCTGCCCAGGGGATTTTCTCAGCGGGGTTTTCTGTAATGTGATAGGAGAAACCCAGAATAAGCTAATATAGTCTTAAACCATGAAAGTTTGATAACACAGAATAATCCTGGGGAGAAGAGCAAGTTTCTCAATCCTTTAAAGTAAGCCTTTGCCAAGCATGCAGAGGGACTTTTCTGTCATACAAGAAAAGAGTTGAATGTGCTACCAAGACAGATGGCTTCTGCAAAGTGGGTCTCCCCAAAGTGCATACAATTAGAAGGTGGAATAACCCAGAGTGGTCCCCTAATGTAAGTGAAAAACTGAAGGCTGGGTACTGCATGGACTACACCAGTGAAATAAGGTGTTTTCAAACAGAGGCTCTGGGTGGAATTTTAACCACAAATATTTTTGCAGTTCTGAAGGAGAAACACTTTCCAATTTAGCAAAAGATCTGAATGAAGGGAACAACTGTGGCAAAACAGAGTGTGAACACAGTAGATTCTGCCAAAAGAGAAATCCTTGAGGGAAAAGGAGGATGAAGGTGAACTCTCAGAGTTTTTATTGGATTAGTTCCAGTATAGTGCTGCATGTTGAAATGAACAGCAGCGAGGCTTGAAACAATTTCTGGTCAGGAATCTGGATTTGTTTTTTCAGTTCCACAATGCTACAGATTGCATATGGCTTTTATGTCATGTTCGTTAGCTGCACCTCACTAACTAACCATTTAGGTTATATAATAATTGCAAACTCAAGTGACTTCATTATTTTTAAACTCTTTTTAACTTAACTCTCTTTGACAAACTGTGTAAAAACTCTTCATTATTTTATTCACTCACTGGAGCCTGGAAGCCTCAACAAGTTAAGAAGAGTGAAAACTTCTTCAATTTATGACATTGCAACAACTGAATCAGAACAAAATGTCAGCAAATGGAAATGAAAGAGAGAAACAGTCAGCTGTGGAGATGGTTAGGAGAAATGTGTTGCACCTCCTGTTTTTTATCCGACATCTGTTGGAGAATCTCAGAGCTGGTGACAGACTGAGAAAGCCAGCTTCTTCTTTGGAATTACCATCATTTTCTCGTCCATGTGACAATGCCAGATACCTGCAAACCGCTGCAAAACAGAGTTAGCGTCAATGTAAGCCAGAACAGTTCAGCGTTTTAAATCAATGAGGAAGCCTTGCCAGATGTCTTTAGCTCTAAACCTCATTTCTTTGTTAAGAGAAAAATCCAAGTCCAAAGAACTGTATGAGGAAAATAAAAAACAGTGTGACAGCAGAGGTGTATTTCTTTTAATAAAACCAATTTATAATTTGTGGCAGCTCACACAAATAAAAAATAGCAGTTGGTAAAAAAATAATTATAATGAGGGACATGCTAATTGAACAGCTATATTAAGAAAAGAAAACCATGAGTCGACCTAATACATTTCTATTCGTCAGCTGCTCAATTTCCTCTCTCTCTCAAAACAGGATATGAAAATATTCTCTTGCTTTTGGAGCTTACATCACATAACAAATTGGAATATTTGGAAAATATCTTTTATCTGAAATCTCAGTTTCTTTATCAAATTTCTAATTTAGCTATGATATCTCTTTTTGTCATTAAAAAAATTGGAAGATTAAGACTGATGAGTCTCTGCCCACTAAAGAGCTACCATAAAGGTTAAAAAGATGAAGAAGCTTTGTAGGATATGAATGGAAGCCTTCAAAGAAGGCTCCTTAGTTGTAGCTACATTACTATTTTTCAAACAAGTGACCCAGCTTAAGCTCAGGACCCTGTGGCTCTACCCTTGACACTGCTACCTCAGGAGGCCCCTCCTCAGTAAGGAAAATTTAAACCATAGCTCAATATCTCAATGCAAGCTTTAAAAACCTAAATCCCAGTTCAGCACACAGTACCCCAAATACAGTTTTTCAGCACTGAGTGCTGTGAGCCCAACCTACAGTTAATCCAAGAACCATGATGCACATAGGAAAGTGTGGATTATGGGGTTCAGTGCAGTTAAAGTGCTCTAAGGCAGTCTGTGGTAAACTCCAAGGAGATCTGCTAAGGCAAAATGTTGGGAATGTGCTACTTCTGCTCCCTTATGACAGCCTGTAATGTTTCTTTTATAAGAAATGCAAAGGACGGTGTTTGTAGAGGGGTTAATCATGCTTGGACAAATATTTAGCTGTAATATGGAAAGCATCTTAGTAAACTATTTGGGATCTCCTCAAAACTAGGACAGTTTCCAGGCAGAACTTATACATCTTCGTTTCATCCTACAGAACAGTTAGCGTGTTCCAGAAAACGAAGCTGTCTCCTGACACCTGATAGGGGACAAACATTGCACACAGCAGGAAAACAGTGAATTGGTTAGGTAGAAAAAGAATATGCTAATACAGGTGTATGCCCAGGATTTGTGTAAATGCTCTGCTGAATCATCTGGAGAATAATATTGCAATTATAGAACAAGTGGGATTGAAAACCTTAGTTGCTGCTGTTTAAGTTTCCATCCAAACTGCCTAATTTCAGTCATTAACAACTTTCAGGAGCTATCATCTATCAGTACCTTTACTGTTCCACAGTAATTTGTTTTTTAAAGTTTAAAGCTAAATAATCCAGTTACTTTTGAGAACTGGAAAAGCAGAAGAATACTATCCCCATGGCAAATAATTACAACCATCCATAATTTTGTAAAAGCTCTAACGTCAACACTATTATCAGCCCATGAATGATATCCCATGTTTACACACGGAGAAACACAGCTCCCTTTTTTGTAGAGCAGGAGAGAGTCAAAACATACTAGGCTAATGCTGTATGATTTGTGCACCTTTAGCCAAGGTGCACAAAAGGGCTCCCATTTGCTCCCCTAAAATGAAAAATAAGTTTGTGGTGTTTACCAAATTACCAAACATTTTTTTTAGTTCTAAGGAACTTCAAATTACACTTTTTTTTCATTGTGAGCAGCGAGTTGAAGGTCATATTTAAGTCCCCAGCAAGGCCATCTCCCTGATAAGGACAGCTTTATAAGAGTCCTCCACCAACTCTTACTGCGCAACGTTGGAGCTCACATCCTGGCGCAGCCTTAGCCTGTCCTTGTTCCCAGGGAGGTGCCTGATGCCTTGGGCTGGGGCTGCCCTCATCTGCTCCCCAGCTACTGGAGGTGGTGGGATGGCCCTGGCTTGTGAGGCTCTGCCCTGTCCACCTTGCTGTGGGTCTTGGCTTGCAGCTCTCCTTCCCTTACAAAGCACCGTGCCCACCCACCCCACACTCCCCCTGCTCCCTGACAAACATGGTGTTGGGGTTTTTTTTCCAAATTAAATGTGTTGGAGCAAAAGCCTTTTGAAAAGCAAAAAAGGCTGACGGCTCTACTTTAGCTGCCACTTTCCACTCACGTCAAGTGAGGTGGGATGCACCTGGTGGTCGAGTAGCCACAGATTAATGTCACTAAAACTGAGCAATTAACTGGGGATAAAGTTAGGATCCTGCATTCTCTCATCCTCTACAGGAACTGGTGCCCTGGCTTTGGAGGAAGCATGTAAAGCTTAGCCTCCCTCAGCTACGGTGTATCTTTGTAAATAACTCCCAGAATGTGCTTTCTGTTCCACCAAGCATTAGTGATCTGTAAGTTAGTCATCTTAGGCATCAAGACTGTCTAAATAGCTGACAGACCAGGACAAGCATTTGCAGAATGCAATTTATCCTACCTATCTTGGACAGCTGTCTCAGGATAAGGCACACATCTTTTACCAGATATGGAAGGAGCTCAGATGGCTAGCTTAAGCTAAAAAATAAATTGCAATGACTGTAGATAAATTTCATTTTAGACATATACTTCCACAACAATGGCTACTGTGGTAGAGCAGCCACCGATGCGTTGGTTAATACATGAATTTTGAAGATACTTTTTGGTGATTTATTTTGGTTAAGGTTCTGGTCTGTGTGGTAGAGTGAGAAGCAAGGCAGCTGTCTGCAGCCAGGGTCTCTCAGAGGGATTTCACTAAGACGGATGGCAGGTCCTTGCAATCAATTACAACAAATTAGTAAAGCACTTCGCAATCTTGGAAAGGGTTTCTGTTGTTGTTTTTTCCCATTCTGAAACTTCTACTGGTTTGAAAGAGATTCCATGAATAGGCATCTGACTATCATGGATCTCCCAAGACCTGTATTGATATATAGCTTTTAGCCTAGAAACATGAGGCTGGAAGGGAACTCCACAGCTGTCAAGGACAACAGTTTGCTATTGCAGACAATGACTTCATGTAATAAGTCTTTGAAAACTCACCTATCTCTGTCTTAAAAATCACTTGTCTTCGTTGATCCTACTAAACAGCTGTACAGAACCTCACTACACTTGTATTTACAAGCTTTTCTCTACTTTCCAGACTGAATGTACTGATGGGAAATGTATGATTATCTGTTTTTCAGTGCCAAGAAACATGTCAACACCACGTTTAACTGCTAGACTCCTGTAATTTCTGCTGACATCATTAACAAATTTTCAAAATAGACCAAAAGTCATCCTTTAGGGACAGTGGAGGTAATCGTTCCATAGATTCATGCTTACTCTTTTGACAAAACCAATCTTCCCTTCCTTACTCTCCTTAGACTTTCATACTTGTCTCCTCTGGATTTACTTAGTGTCTCAAATGGTATCATCACATATACTTCAGCAAATGTCAGATACATTAGTTCCTTGTCTAGAAAAATAATTTCTCTTTTCTAAAAGAAAGATATTGTGTTATTCTGGATTTATCTAGCCTTGGTAAAAATATGTTACGTTCTTGCCTCATTTATTTCAATGTTATTAATTAATATTTCTTCCAAATTTATTCTAACACTTTGCTTACCACTGAGATCAATCTTTGTGGCTGATGGTGCTCCATATTTCTCTTTTTTGAAACAGATAATTGTCCAGTCATGAAGCACCATCCAGCACTGACAGAGTAATATTTTAAACTGGATATCAAGATCTCATGATTTCAAATGACATTTTTTTCCAGATTCTGGAATTGTGATTGTCTGATGGGAGCATATCCCATTTCCTGAGTGAGGCTTCTACTCCGCTTGGGGTAATTACTTTTTTTTAAGCATATGCCCATAATTTGCTCTGCCTTCCCTTACTCAGTCAATTATGGTACTTATTTAACTGAATTACCTAGGGAAGATGGGAAGAAGGAACTAAATCTTATTTAACCTCAATGCCATGCTTACTGCACAGGATTTCCCTCCTCATTTCCCTTCTTAGAAACATTGCAAAAAATATGCCAGGTCAGACAGGAGGTCCATCTCCCTCAATATCATAGACTCACAGAATCATATTCTGCACCAAAAAAAAAGCTGCTGCCACCTCAGTCTGGTGAATCAGTCATGTCTAGAAATAACGCAGAAAAAGACAATCCCGTGGTTAAGCTCTTGGAATGACATCTTCATACTACCACATACTATACATGTGACCATAGGCAGATGCATAACTGCAAGTATTTTGCACAGACTTATCTAACGTCTGTTATCGGTTTCTACTAAGCAGTGAAGAGACCCCATGGCAGGACTTCAGTCAGGTGCCTGAAGTTAGGTGACCTGAACCAGACGTGTAGATTCTGGCTCAGAGAAAAGCTGTAATGGGCATAACTATAAGTTCCTGAGGAGTATTAGTGAAGTCAATGGGGTTTAAGAACATAATTAAAATCAAGCTTGTATGTGTTTTGTTTAATGGAGTTGAAATTCTCAAATTAAATATGCCTAAATGCATTAACAGATGGGAGCTTTTCCCTCTGTATACCTCAGTTTCTCATTTAGAGAGAAAAGCTACTCTTTTACTTACTTTTGCTTTCTTTTATTCAGTTTGTGACATCTTTTGGGCAGATAGCGTCTCTGGAAGTAGAATTGAAGAGGGTCACTTCTGTCTGTGCCTCTGTATTTCTTTGTAATGTTTTTCTTATAGTCATGCCTCCTGAAGTCATCTGAACACTCTGGAATCCAGTTTTTCATTTAAAAAATGGAGAACTTCTCTGCTTCATAGATACAGAGAAAAGTTTGAATACATGTTCAAATTTATCTCGACAGTTTAGCAATCAGGCAACAGAAAAAAGGGAATGAAAATCTTTAAAGCATCATTACTTTTAAATTGATCTGGTGATAATTGGAGCTTCATTTACAGGTTTTGAAATGTTGAAAAAGGCAATTCTGGTCTCAGTAGTGCAATGGGACAAAATGTTCACTGGAATCAAACACTGCAAAAAAAATGCCTTATTAGCAAATGCACACTTTAATTGCATGAGCTCATGTACAAACATTTCTGCCCTGAGTTTATCTGGAAATATGATTTGGCCCAGGTAGGAAGCTAGACTATTTGAACTTTCCCCACGGCCCTCCTTATTTGAGGCAGTTGTCAAATAGTAACTAATGAACAAGAAGGACCCTGAGGACAGGGTGGGTTTTTGCACTTAAGAATGATCAATCATGGTGATCTCAAAGTGGAAACAAAATATTTCAAATATGGAATTGTAGAATGGTTTGGGTTGAAAGGGACCTTAAAGACCATCTAGTTCCAACCCTCCTGCCATGGGCAGGGACAGCTCTCACTAGACCAGGTTGCTCAAAACCCCATCCAGCCTGGCCTTAAACACCTCCAGGGGTGGGGCATCCACAACTTCCCTGGGCAACCTGTTCCAGTGCCTCACCACCCTCACAGTAAAGAATTTCTTCCTAGTATCTAATCTAAATCTCTTCTCTTTCAGTTTAAAACTGTTACCCCTCATCCTATCACTCAACTCCCTGATAGTCTTTCCCCGTCTCTCCTGTAGGCCCCCTTTAGGTACTGGAAGGCTGCTGTAGGATTTTCCCAGAGCCTTCTCGTCTCCAGGCTGGACAACCCCAGCTCTCTCAGCCTGTCTTCATAGGAGAGGTGCTCCAGCCCTCTGAGCGCCCACCTGTGGCCCTCTGCTGGACCCATTTCAAAAGGTCCTTGTCCTTCCTGTGCTGAGGACTGCAGAGCTGGGCGCAGTACTCCAGGTGGGGTCTCATCAGAGCGGAGTAATGGGGTAGAATCACCTCCCTTGACCTGCTGGCCACACTTCTTTTGATGCAGCTCAGGATACAGTTGAGTTTCTGGGCTGCCAGTGCACATTGCTGCCTTTTGTTGAGCTTCTTGTCCACCAACGCCCTCAAGTCCTTCTCCTCAGGGCTGTTCTCAATCCATTCTCTGCCCAACCTGTGTTTGTGCTTGGGATTGCCATGACCCAGATGCAGGACCTTGCACTTGGCCTGGTTCAGCTTCATGAGATTCACATGGGCCCACCTCTCAAGCCTCTCCAGGTCCCTCTGGATGGCATCCCTTCCCTCCAGGGAAGGGATCTATATTCCTAGACCTCGACAACCAATTGAAACTGAGAAGTCAGACATTTCAGATACAGGATGCTAATTCTCTCTTCTTATTTTTCCTTCTCATGTTGTGAAGAAGTCTATTCCAAAAGAATATAAATGTTCAAGATTTGCTTATGTCTTTTCCCCTCTTTTATGAGGAACATAATCAACAAAGCTACTGAGCAATAAGAAGAATGTTTTTAAAAATTTCCCAAGCTTACATAAAGTCTGGAAACACTTTTGGTGATTACTATTTGCTGCACAGAAAAATCCCCCAACACTCTTATCTGCTGCAGATTTGGCAAGGTCCTTATTTCTTCCAGATCCCGGTGCCCATTGACAATTTTTTTGTATTCTGTACAAACATCTGGTCCCTACGACAGTTTCAGGTATTAAATAAACTATGTCTCAGCAGGTTATCTACTTATAACCATAGCCACTTGAAAACAGTAGCAGTAGGAGAGCAAAGTGAGATTATCATATGCGTTTGAGAACAGAACAAGAAGTCAAGGAAAACAAAAGTCTCTCAGAGAAATAAATACTCGGAAAAGAGTCCAATTATAGAACAAGCACATCTTACGTTCTGTTTCTTCCTCTAAACAAGAATAACAATGCTGCAGGAACATGCATTTTATATTTAATGACCAAGTACTTTGCAATTACGCCAAATTGAAGTTTGAGTGAGACAAGTGTGTATTTTCCTCTTAATGCATGTACTTCAGATTAATACTAGTGAGGGTGAAGAAAAAGATCTTACCAAACACATGTAAAACAAGTTGTATCCTAATACCCATCAAAGCCATTCATTTGGCCAGCCAGAAAGTGAGAAGCAGCCTATTTCCTGGTACTTTATTTGCTTAGCTCATGTCTATCTAGTGATTCAAAATTTGAGTCACTACGACCCAGTTAGCCAAATCATACACCCAACAAATTAGACCAAAGAGTAAGAAAGGAAAGATGGTGAACAGAAACACTCTCCAGAGATGGTGACTCCTCTCCAGACAACAAGGGAATTTTAACAACTTGTTCAGAGTAGCTACAGAAGTTTCAAAATAAATAGTTAGGTGAGATGCATTCAAGTAAAAGAAAATAATGACAATACAGTATGGTCAAAATACATTTCTCTTAGGACTCACAGAATCACACATAATCACAGGATGGTAGGGTTTGGGAGGGAACTCAAGAGATCATCTAGTCCAACACTCCTGCCAAAGCAGGTCCACCTAGAGCAGGGTGCATAGGATCAGGTCCAGGTGGGTTTTGAATACCTCCAGAGAAGGAAGCTCTACAACCTCTCCGGGCAGCCTGTTCCAGTGCTCTGTCACCTTCAAAGTAAATAAGATTTTGTTCATGTTGAGATGGAACTTTCTGCATTCCACCTTGTTCCCGTTGACCCTTGACCTGTTGTCGGCACCACTGAAAGGAGTCTGGCCCCATCCTCTTAACACCCGCCCTTTAGCACCCACCCTTTAGATATTTATAAGCATTGATGAGATCCCCTCTCAATCTTTTCTTCTCCAGGTCAAACAGAATGAGGTCTCTCAATCTTTCTTCATAAGAGAGATGCTCCAGTCCCTTGATCATCTTCACAGCACTCTGCTGGACTTTCTCCAGTAGTTCCTGGTCTTTCTTGAACTGGGGAGCCCAGAATTGGACACAGTACTCCAGAGTAGAGAGGGAGGGTAACCTCCCTTGACCTGCTGGCCATGCTTTTCTTAATGCACCCAGGAGACCATTGGCCTTCTTGGCCACAAGGGCACATTCCTGGCTCATGGACAACTTGTTGTCCACCAGGACCCCTAGGTTTCTCTCTGCAGAGCTGCTTTCCAGCAGGTCAGCCCCTAACCTGTACCAGTCAGTGTACAGGATTATTCATACCTAGGTGCAGGGCCCTACATTAGTCCCCATTGAACTTCATTAGGTTCCTCTCCACCCAACTCTCTAGCCTATGCAGGTCTCACTGTATGGTGGCATTGACTTCTGCTGTGTCAGCCACTGCTCCCAGTTTTGTGTCGTCAGCAAACTTGCTGAGGGCACACTTTCTTCCCTCATCAAGGTCATTGATTAATACATTGAACAAGAGTGGAACCAGTACTGACTAATATGGAACACCACTAACACCTCCAACCAGACTCTGTGCCGCTGATCACAACCCTCTGGGTTTTGCTATTCAGCCAGTTCTCAATCCACCTCACTGTCCACATATCTAATCCACACTTCCAAAGCTTATTGATGAGGATGTTATGGGAGACAGTGTCAAAAGCCTTGCTGAAGTCAAGATAAACAACGCCCACTGCTCCCCCCTCATCTACCCAGCCAGTCATGCTACCATAAAAGGCTACCAGATTGGTCAAGCATGATTTCCCCTTGGTGAATCCATGTTGACCACTCCTGATAACCTTCTTTTCCTCCACATGCTTTGAGGTGACATCCAGAGTGAGCTGTTCCATCACCTTTCCAGGGATGGAGGGGAGGCTGACTGGCCTGTAGTTTCCCTGGTCCTCCTTCTTGCTCTTTTTTGAAGACTGGAGTGACATTGGCTTTCCTCCAGTCCTCAGGCACCTCTCCTGTTCTGCATGACCTTTCAAAGATGATGGAGGATGGCTTAGCAATAACATCTGCCAACTCCCTCAGTACTCATGGGTGCATCCCATCAGGGCCCATGGATTTGTGGGTGTCAAGTTTGCCTAAATGATCTCCAACCTGATCCTCCTGAACCAAGGTAAGGTCTTCCCTTCTCCAGACTTTTTCTCTTACCTCCAGGGCCTGGAATTCCTGAGGGCTGGCCCTAAAAGTAAAGACTGAAGCAAAGAAGGCATTCAGTAACTCTGTCTTCTCTGCATCCTCTATCACCAGGGCACTCCCCTCATTCAGCAGTGGGCCCATATTTTCCCTAGTCTTTCTTTTGCTACTGACATACTTGAAGAAGCCCTTCTTATTGTCCTTGACATCACTTGCCAGATTTAATTCTTAGTGGGCCTTAACCTTCCTCTCTGCATACTCTGACAACATTCCTATACACCTTCCAAGTGGCCAGTCCCTTTTTCCACATTTTGTAAACTTCTTTCTTCCATTTGAGTTTTTCCAGAAGCTCATTGCTTATCCATGCAGGTCTCCTGTCTCCTCTTCTTGATTTCTTACTCATAGGGATGCACCGATCTTGAGCTCGGAGAAAGTGGAGCTTGAATATTAACCAGCTCTCTCTGACCCCCCAACCTATGGGATTCCTCCAAGCAGGTCCTTGAAGAGGCCAAAGTTAGCTCTCCTGAAGTCCAGGGTTGTAATGTTATTTATTGCCCGGCTTCCTCCATGCAGCATCCTGAACTCCACTGTCCCATAGCCACTGCAGCCAAGACTGCCTTCAGTCTTCATATCCCCAAATTGTCCTTCTTTGTTTGTTAGTACAAAGTCCAGCAGCACAGCTCTCCTTATTGGGTCCTCCACCACCAGTGTCAAAAATTTGTCATCAACGCTCTGCAGAAACCTCCTGGACTGTGCGTCCCTGTCTGTGTTGCCTTTCCAGCAAATATCAGAGTGGTTGAAGTCTCCCATGAGAACCAGGGCCTGTGATCGTGAGGCTACTTTTAGAAGTCTGTAGAAGGCCTCATCGACTTCTTCTTCCTGATCAGGTGTCATCCATATTAGCCTGCCCCTTAATTCTTACCCATAAGCTCTTGGCTCTTGATTACAATTAGGGTTGTAACTAATGGAGCAGGGTCGAGTTGGAGGCCTGTAACCAGTGGTGTCCCCCAGGGGTCAATACTCGGCCCAGTTTTGTTCAACATATTCATCAATGACCTGGATGAGGGGACAGAGTGTATCCTCAGCAAGTTCACTGATGATACCAAACTGGGAGGGCTGGCTGACACTCCAGAGGACTGTGCTGCCATCCAGTGTGACCTGGACAGGCTGGAGAGCTGGGCAGAGAAAAACCTAATGAGGTTCAACAACGGCAAGTGTAGGGTCCTGCACCTCAGGAGGAAGAATGCCAGGCACCAATATAGGTTAGGTATGGATCTTCTGGAAAGCACGTCTGAGGAGAAGGATCTGGGGGTACTGGTGGATAGTAAACTATCCATGAGCCAGCAACGTGCCCTTGTTGCCAAGAGGGCCAATGGGATCCTGGGCTGCATAGGGAAGAGTGTGGCCAGTAGGTTGAGGGAGGTCATTCTCCCCCTCTACTCTGCACTGGTGAGGCCACAACTGGAATACTGCATCCAGTTCTGGGCTCCCCAGTTCAAGAGAGACAGGGAACTACTGGAGAGAGTCCAACGTAGGGCAACAAAGATGATTAAGGGATTGGAGCATCTCCCTTATGAGGAAAGGCTGAGAGAGCTGGGGCTCTTTAGCCTGGAGAAGAGAAGGCTGAGGGGAGACCTTATTAATGCTTACAAGTATGTAAAGGGCGGTTTGAGGGATGATGGAGCCGGACTCTTTTCAGTGGTTCCCAGTGACAGGACGAGGGGCAACAGGCACAAGCTGGAACACAGGAAGTTCCATTCAAATATGAGGAAGAACTTCTTTATGGTGAGGGTGACAGAGCACTGGAAAAGGCTCCCCAGGGAGATTGTGGAGTCCCCTTCTTTGGAGATTTTCAAGACCCGCCTGGATGCAGCCCTGAGTAACGTGTTCTAGGCAATCCTGCTTTGGCAGGGGAGTTGGACTAGATGGTCTCTAGAGGTCCCTTCCAACTCTGACAATTCCAAGATTCTGTGACTCGCTCTTCATCAACCTCTAGGCAGAACTTGATGCATTCCAGTTGCTCTCTCACATAAAAAGCAACTCTACTGCCTCACCTTGATGGCCTCTTTCCTAAAAACTATGTAGCCATCCATGACAGCATTCCAGTCAAGTGAGCTATGCCACCATGTCTTTGTAATTGCAACGAGATCGTAGCCCTGACCGCACACAGATCTCTAGTTCTTCCTGTTTATTCCCCATGCTGCATGCGCTGGTGTACACAATCAAGTATGTTCCATACAGCATTTAATTTATTTTATTATCTGTCAGGAGGAATATAAATAGGAATATCAATATCTATCTGATAGAAATCACCTAAAGGTTCTTTCTTTTACAGATCTTCCTATACTTTTTATACAAATTGTCATATTTTTTCATATGAGTTTATTCTACTTCTTTTTATGCTTGCAGCAGAGTGATTCCATTTCTTTTAAAATATTTTGCTCTTTATCTAGCTAGTAGTGGGGAAAACATTTACAATTTTTTTGCCAGTTCTAATTGCACATTAATATGTTAATTTGTGATTCTGTCATTTAAATATTTCTACAGCCATATTTCTTCCTCCTGAATGTTTGGGAGGAGTCTTAATTACTAAAACATACTCATACATATGCTTTTGATAGGAGTCCTCACCGAGACATTCCATCTTCCTGGGAATGCAAATATTTAAAGATGACTGGAGCAGTGTTTTAAAAGAATTGCTTTTCTCATACAAAATAATATAAGCCTAAACGCAAGCAGCAGTTGAGGTGGAGAAAGTTGGGTGATCAAATATTCTTTCACTTAAAACAATTACATTTCTTCAAGTACAGTACGTGGAAAAAGTTATCAGTTATGCAAGGAGATAGCAAGGCAGGAGGCATAAAAAATTCTGCCCCTCCTGCCCCCTCAGCATTTACCCAGCATTCAGAGTCCGGCAGCTTATTTCTGTTAGGAGGAAGAATGGGTGGACCCAGGTACCTTTGATGCTGTCCTGTTTATTTATGAACAGTGGAGACTAAGTCCTTTTTGTCTCAAAACAGCAGGAATGAAAAAGCCAGAGGTAGTTTCCTTGCTTGGAGTTCCAACCCTCTTCTCAGCTCACCACTGTTTAATAAATAGCTTCCTTTCATACCAAAAAACTAAAAAAAGTTCAGAGTACTTCTCTGTTTGTATCTTGGCCTCCTTGATGTTTTATTTGTGGTCAACTGTGGTGCTTTTAGTAATTCTCTTCCATTTATCACATCAGTCTGCCTTCACCTCCTTTGTTGTTATCTGACATTTGGGAAAATCCTGGAATCACAAGACCAAAGTTAGCATTAAGATGCTCACATTATTGCAATGTGAAATGATTTCTCAAAAAATTAAGGGAGATACTTAAACATGCAGAGTTTTCTGGTAGCTAAAGTGCAACATTTCTACTGGCGCTTTTTCTTTGGGCCCATCTCAAAGAGGAGAATAGCTGGTCAGGAACCAATTAATCTACTTCACGTCAATGACAGACAGCAATCACATTCAACTAATTTCAGTGAATAACATAACCATACTACTGGTGTATTTGCCATCTGGGGGCACTTTTTCATGCTGAACAGTACCATTTCCTCTACGATAGCCAATGTATACAGTGATCCTGAATGTCAGACCCCCAAGCACATCGTCCCGCTCAGGGGGATTTGTCTGCCTGGGCTCAGGGCCAACTTAGATAATGGTGCAGGTGCCTGGCCTTCAAGAGAGCTGTTGCTGAAAGCTCTGCTAAAAAGCCTCAGCGGAGGCTCCCCCTGAACAGATCTGCTAAGATGCTCCAGGGAGGAATCCACCTCCTTACCCAGAAACTGGTTTTAAACTGAGACTTGCACCCCAAGATGCTGTCAAGAGTCCCACGGCAGTGGTGTTACAGCCATGCCTGCACCTTCCCACATATCCGCTGATCCGGACCTGGACCTTGACCCATCGGCAGACCTCCAGGCTTGACCCCAGACCTGCCTCAGGCGAGGGACTTGCCTGGCATTCTCTGGACAGTTGGCTGAACCTGTTACCATGCCCTGCAGCCCCTGGGGAAGCCCCTCCACTCCTGGCCACCAAGAAGCAGCCAGCCCACGCTGAAGGCTCAGGCAACAAAACCACCACCATGAGAAATAAGAAGCTTATAGACGCCTGCATCATACAGGAAAGCACAAGTTAAAACAACAGCCAGAACAAATGATTGGTCTCATGACAAAGTCTTCTAAGTCAAAAAAAAAGACAGGAGTGTCTGCGCTGAAAATGATGGGTGCTGCAGACTTTCTTTTCAAGTGTACCCAAAGGCATTACATGCCTTCCTCCCAAGTAAGACAGAAGACACTGCGCAAACTTTGCCAATCAGGAAGCACATGACCAGGTGATGTACATCAATATTTGACCCTGATTATAAAGCACAATGTCAAAAAAGTGTAAATATAATATATGCTGCATCTCCTTAAAATGGATGGCATATTCATTTTTAACGCCATTTTGCTTTTAGATGCCTGGCTTAGTGCATTTAACAAGCCACAGATTTTAATGAAAAAAATATTCAACTGCCTCCAATAGGAATGATAATAATTAAATTATTTCAACTACATTATCATTAGAGACCTCAGGTTAAATGAATTCAGATCAGCTTCTAACACAGTTACACACATCATAAATCCTCTGTCTTTTTCTACCAAAAAAAAAAAAAAATGGCTGTGCCTTGATCCGGTAATGCTTCTTGAAAGCTTCAGCTTACAGAGAAACACAATCTCAGTCACTTTAGTTTTTCTGCGTATTTATAGAGAAGAATCTACTCTTTCTGATCAAAGAGGGGTTTATAAACAGAAGTACTGTAACAGAAAAAATAACCCTGCAGGTACTTGGTAAATTCTTAATTAGCCTGTAAACTAGATGTACATTGTACTTTATACATTCTAAGTAAAATGCAGATCTATTCTTGGTGATACCTTACTCTGAAAATTATTTAGATGAAATCAGTAAGAATACTTGCACAGTACAGTGATATCCACTGTGAAAAAGTAACAGAGAATTTGATCATCATTGCATAAAAATAAAAGGTTGAGGCTAAAAAATACTGTTAGCTCCCAGGAACGCTTTCAAGACAAAAAGACAAAAATGGTGCAAAAAACCAGGGTATACTAATTTGCTGGTGAGCTGAAGTTTGAACTTAGCTATATAAACCAAGTTTAGACTATAATACAGGAAAACTGAATGACCATGAAGACTAAAGAGGAACCAATGAACAGTGGGTTACTGCTACAAGGTGCAGTGCCATGTAGACAGACAGCTCTGAGAATTTATTTGTAAACTGGAAGTTTATACTTGGAAACTGCAGTTGAAATTCAGGGAAGAGTATGACACACAGGAAATATTTCCACCAATATGATGAGACTGTGAAAAATGCAACTCTAAATCTAGAATCAATCCCTTCCTACAGAGAGAGAGAGAAGCATGAATAGCATAGTCCTGTGGAGGTCCCATCAGGCAGATGATACACTTCTGGTTACCTGTGCTCATGGACATGAATGCAAATGAGCTAAACTCAGGGAATATTAACCCAACTGTTCTAGATGATGGAAAATACATTTTATCAGATGAAACTGAGAAGTGGGGCTTGCTTAGGCAAGCGGGAAGAAGGTTGAGTGGGGGTGTCATTGCTGTCTATAAATATCTCAAGCAGAGAAAGAACAAGAGAGATACAAATCTATTTATGCTAAAGAGTTGCTTTGGCATAGGTATGAATGGTCGTTGAATACATTTACTGCAGATTAGATTATTTCCAAACAACACAGTGAAGGGCTGAACAGATTGTTTGGAGGCTTGAGGGAGAACACTTTCAAGTTTTTTCAGCCTGGCAGTTCTAGAAAGAGGTTAATTGATGCATAACAGGAGATGAACCTGTTGGAGCTGATGACTCAGAAGTTCTCTTCCAAGTCTCATTGTACCTGAAGTGGCTTGGAGAAGGTAACAAAGGTTAGAGAAAAACCTGAGATATACCAGGAAGAGGTTGTTGGACACAAGACTAAAATTGTCTTCCTAATCTATCTTTTACATTATATTGCTCTGAAATACTGGAGCATTTATTGCTGATGGAATTATTTACTATCTGCACAAACAATATATATGTATTTCTATTAAAAAAAAAAAAAAAGAAAAGAGAAAACCTATTGTAACATTATAAAATGCTATTACAGGAACATTTATTGTAAACTCACCCTTTCATAGAGCCATGCCTGGTCTGAATCATATTCTGTATTTACCATTTAAAATGGACACAGAATAGATTAGGATAGAAAGGCAGTGGAGTTGTCCCATTTTTCCAAGAGCTATACACAACACTGTGGAGGGAAATGAAAGGTCTCATACTCAAAGTGTTTCTCAAATTGGAGGGGCTTGCTGAAAACAAGCCTTATTTCCCATTGGGAGAGTTCAGTTGTGTTTGGCTCTGTCATATAACATATAATTGGAATGTTAAATCAGTTCCTTGGTAACCTTCTGATTCCTTCTTTGGCCCACTGAAACTCAGGATGGTTTTCACCAGTGTGGGTGGTAAATATTTCCCTATGTGCTGCTCTTTCAGGCATCTTCTCTACTAGATTTCCAGTACCAGAAATTGCACTGAGCTGGAGATAATCAGAGTTTTACAGTGCTCATGCCATGTTCACTTCTTCAGTGTCTGATGTGACATTTTGTTTTTCCTCATGCCTTTCTACATGGCATTTAGATTGAGGAAACTCTGAAACCACAGTGCTCTCAGAAAGCTGGAGCTCAAGCAGGGCTAGTGGAGCAGTAAGCAACCAGGTCCTGTGGCAGCTGCAATTATGGATTTTCAAATCCACATTGTGGGCTTTCTGAGGATGGTTGTTCAAGAAGGATGGCTTCCTATTCACATCCTCTGCAAGAGGTAGGAGAACTGTTCCAAAAAAAAAGCTAGGCGCTTAGTGCCTTGTTCCTCATCCTACACTGTTCAACATTTTGCTCCAAGCCGTTTGTCTAAGCTCACTTGATATCCAGTAACCATGTCGGATATCTCAAGCAGTGTGCCGATAATTCTCCATACATTTCTATGAGCTGCTGCTGTCTTGCACATGGCTACAACATTTCATACATACTAAAAGGCCAATAACTGTAATTCTTTGTTCCTGTTGTTTGGGGCCAGGTGTGTCCCCAGCATGGATGATGAATAGCAGACTGTAGTATCCCATGGGAAAGTGCTCTCCAACTCTGTATCTATATTATCTTCTGTTAGATTGTTCCCAAAGGACATACTAGTAAGGAAGGCTGACTCTGATCTTCCTCACTCATTTCAGGCTCATATAGTACCTTCTGATACTATATTATCTTCACGCTGTAGGTTATGTGGGCAGTCTTTGGGAATACCAGCTATCCTGCAGGACCTTGTGGTACCTTTGGCAAGGCTATTCCAGAACCCAGATCCTACCCTAGTTTGTCTTTAGTTCATATGCTTTTTTAATCCCACATGCCTTCCTCTATAAGGGAACTGCCTCCCACAGTGCCTCAGCATCCGCACCAATCCTGCTCTGTAGAACACCGACACAAGCTATGACTCACAAGTTTAGGAGACAGTAACAGAAACAGCAAATCTGCTGCAACATCACAGTGCCACTGCATCACATTATACCCAGGTGAGACCACACCATTCTTCAGAAATAGGATGATCAAAAGCACACAACTTACCCTGGCTTTGATGGTGCAGTTTGTGATGGCCCCAAACACACTGGGAATGTTCATTCTCAGCCTCTTTCCCTGCTGGGTGTCTGTCAGGTGCCTCTTGCAGACATTCAAAGCCATCAGTGAAGCCTACGTCAGCTTGAGGTTGGTATCATATGCTGTTCTGCTCTAGATTCTGCTTTCTCACAATAAAATTTCTATTTATTTCTCTTCTCCCTCTTTCTTCATGAATTTGACAGGATTTTTTTTTGTCTGAGAGAGTGGAAGGTTCATGAGTATGAGAGTTATCAGTTCACTCCCAGTCCTGGCCCCCTGATTGCACAGACGTTGGTTTATTCCTGGGACCAATTTCCCAAGAAAGCCAAACCTTTGCAGGGTGGAAGCTGTCAGTTTAATGTGGAGGGGACAATTGGCCCTTTGACAACACAGCCACTCTACACCAGGGGCTAAACATTGTACCGTGGAGGAGACATTTTCAATTCTGTAGCCTTAGCCTATGTACGTACCACCATAGCCCTTAATATCTGCATCAGCCGGCCTTTGCCTAGCCTCTTCTCGAGGCCTCTTCTATCCTTACTGCCTCTCCTCTCCAGACTTCAGGAACTTCCCCTACATTTTTCTCTGTGTTCCGTCATTTCTCTTTTGCCACAAGAATGCCATAACAACCTGACTCAACCATGGCAAATTTCTCAGCCCTACCTCACCAGTCAAATATTTGTTATTTCAAAGTATATTTATTTGTGCTTCCTTGGACCCTGACCAGAACCCACTGCAAAGTAATGCAGGCAGCCTCTCCTTCCACCTGCGTATCCCAAGTCTTACCTTTAACCACACACATATTCCAACCATTTTCCAGTCCTCCACGGCTCCTTCTGCCAAGTGGCCAGGTCCCAGTGCCATATCTTATATTCTCACTCTATTTCCTTCCCGATGTATGGCGTGGGAGTGCACTCTTTTCTGTGAAAAACTACCGGCCTGCCTTACCCTAAGGGACTGGCCCCTTTTCCCAAGGATGGTACCTAAGATATAGTACTTGGGGCATGGTCTACCTAATCCCAGATGACATCGTATCAAAAGAACCAACACATATTATTCGTGAAAACTGTTTTTTCTGTTTGTTGCAAATAAACTCTAAGGCTGCAGATAAACAGGCCACTGAAAAGGGCAAACCCTAAAAAACAGCCCACGTCTAAGAGCACTATGCCATTTGGAAGCATAAATGAATGTACAAAGCATATATATATAAAGAATAGATGCCTTCTGGAGCCAGCATACCTAATAAAAAACCACTCCTGTAATACATAAGGAGAGACTTACATTTGTATTGAGAACATTGTGCATTACTTAGAATCAATGGCTCTAAAACACTTTTTTCCCTAGACCTGTTCTTTACTTGAGCCAGCTTCAATTAGGCCAAGCTCTGTCACACAGCAGTGACATTTCAAATATCTTTATTTACTAGAGTCACCAGGAATCCCTCAGTGCCCCTTCAGACTAAATACACAGATTAAATACCAACTGCAGCAGGTTATTTAAAGAAAGGTAGGAACAGGAACACACTATTCTCTGAGAAACAGAGTTTCTTCTAGTGTCCAAGAAACAGTTAGAGGGCAGTGCTGGTGTATTGCCTCGCAGGTGCACAGAGGAGGTGTGACTTGGATTGTGGTGAGGACAGAGGAACCATGGGAGCCCTATTCCTGGTGACTCACCCAGCAGCTACCTGCCAGGTTCGCATCCCAACAGGGTGAGGTTTAGCATCATGCCCTGGGTGAACACCATTCTGCTGCCTGCTGTTGGTGCTTTCTGGTTTAGTAACAGGTCTCTAGCAAATAGCAAGTAGTTTCCTGGATGCCTGTGGTGAGTGGAGACATTCACATATATGCCTGTAGTTTGAGTAACTCCCTTGGTGTACCCTTACTTTGAAAGCCTGGAGGCCTCCCTCTTCCTTCTCCTCTTCCTCACTGATAATGATGCTTTCCCATGTCAAGACTGGGCTAAGCATTGCCAAGGGCCATATAGCAGCTTTGCTCCTGTAAAACCTTATAACTGCGTCAGGGTTGCCCACCCAGGTGCTGTTTGCCACAGTGTTGGACTTTTAAGCACTTCTCCCTTGAGTGTCAGAAAGATCTGCTCACAGGCTCGTAAACATTCAGTCTATCTGTGGAAAATTAAAAAAAATAAATCCAAGGTTCAGTTCTGAACTTATTTATTTCTTTCAACTATACACTAAAATCTGTAGATATAGAAAATCTTTGAAGAATATTTGAATTTTTTTAAAATATTGATTCCAGTATTCTGCATCTATAATATTGCCCAGTGTTGGATTAATGTATAAGTATGGTGGAAACCTCTTACAAAAGTAAAGAGGCCACTGTGTGAATTACAACCAGGCCCATGTATTTTCTTGTCTTTTCATTGCTGTTGCTCTAGTATGCTTTTGAAACGCTTGGATAAATCTGTTTATTTTAGTTTATTTCCCTGGGTAAAGGGGTTAAACTAACTGTCTAAGGGATCGCACTCGACTAGCATCAGACACAGTTATTGGAAGCCTATCATTTAGGATTTTACAAAGAGAATGAGGAGCATAATGTGTATTCCTGCAGCACCAAGGTAAAGTAGCTTTACAACTGAAAGTTAAGAGAAGCTTTAAAAGGCAGAAAGGCATCATTCTGCTCCTTGATATATCATTTGCTGTTTGCACGTGGTGATCTAAATTTAATATGAAAAATCTATAATTCTTAAAAAAGAAAAACAGCCAAAGGGAAATGGCGTCTTTCAATATACAGCAGACAGAATCACTAAAGTTATAGCAGAATACTTTAACAAATAAAAGGTCATATGAGTTAATTAGGCTTTTTTCCTCCTCCATTTAATAAGAAACAAAGTTACCATGGAGACTGACTGGATAATGCATTCTATATTGGTACAAAACCACCTTTTAGAAAGAGCATATTTAGTGAGGAATTTTCAAAGGCAGTGAGTGCTCTGATAAAAAAAAAAAAACCAAAACGCATGAAACCTTTACTTATTCTTTCTTTTGTTTTGTTTGTGTGTGCATTAGTGGTTCTGTCCCTGTTGTCTGGTGGTCACCTGGGAGTTCCCTGTTGTCTCTATAGAATAAATATGTGGAAATAGCAATTTTGGCAAGGCAGCAGCCCTACCTGTCTTGAGATTGCAACCTAACAGGACAAATTATCTGTGGATCTGATACTCTCAGGACACCTGAACTCTTTAAGCCTCCACTGAGTTGTTTTCTAATGTCATGGACCCTAAATTCCCTGTGTATAAATTGCTTTGGGTTTTGTATTACAGCCCCTAACCTGGCAGTAAGGCCTTCACAGGACAGAGAAGACTCTTTCTCATTCTTGACAGGGTGTTGAACCAGGACTAGGAGAAAAGGTGTGAAGACAAGCAGTTTCCCTCCTGTTTTCTGTCTGGCATAGATACCTAATTCAGAAGAAGGCCTCCATCTGATGGATTTTCTACTGAGACAAATTTTTCACTGGGTCCTTCATCTTGATAGATGGTGTGAAGTATGTTCTTGGGCATCAGTCACCTGTTCTCCATACCATGCTTTGAACAGGTGGTTGACTTAGAGGTCACCACTATTTGCTGAAAACACACAAGTTTCTACAAGTCAAAAGGGTTGCCATTACCATTTGTAATTACTTTAATTTTTATGAAAAGAAGTTTCTCCCATGGGATATTTGGAGACTGGGAATATAATTCTAAGACTCTTGAGTTTTAATATTCCAGCTTTATATATCTCTGTCATATTTCATTCAGGTTATTGGATGATATATTTTTTACCTCAAGGAACAGTCCAAAAATATTTTCTGATTTTTAATTAAGTTTACCTTGACAACAGATTTTTTATGTGAGCTTTCATATGAACACAGCACAAATTTGCTTCTCCAGTCACAGAAAAGCTGATGGAAATAGATAATAATAATCAAAAATTAAATTATATTCACAAGTGTTTGAAATGTTACTGAATATTATTTTCATTATTCACTGTTTCAGAATACTAGTGTTTAGTAAAAATTGATTAATCTTACTCAAAACCAGGCCTATAAATGAATTATAAAATGCATATGGTAAGAATATTCTGAAGGACGGTCATTATCTGTTGGCTAGACTAAATACATATTGAAATGTAAGTTGCTTATGTATCCTAATAGGTGAAAAATACTCCATAATGCTAAAGATATTTTTTCTGTTTTTCTCATTAATTTTCAATTCCTTGTTTTCCCTTGCACTTAAAGCAATTTAAGGAAATAACTGCACATACTTCAATTTAAATATTTCTTTTAAATAATATACCTCTCTCAGAGTTTCGACACACACTAAGACCTTGGCTGCAAATGGGCTATTTTAAAATGTCTCACAAAGAGTCCTTATCTAGCAGGCAAGGAGGCCAAAACATCTAGACGAGCCTGATTACGGTCTCCAAGCAGAGCAGGTAGTAGCTGTGCGGAACCAAGCATAATCTATCACAGGAAAGGCTTACTTGGGGCACTTGATAGAAGTGACACCATTTAGAGGGGAAGTCATTTTTCTTAAATTTATTCCCTGAAGGACAAGAGGAAATATTAAATATTTAATGACTGCGCAGAAAAAATAAAATTGCCAACTTTAACTCAATTTCCAAGACTGATTGATGCAGTATTATTTCTACAGCTACAGAGATGACTAAGAACTTGACATATGTCCATAGTTTCTTATAGACATACAGAACAGCAAGGAAAATATTGGAAATATTACTATTTTTGATGGATTTGGTAATTGACCAGAGGAATATTACAGTGTATTTCTCTAGCACACAAGCCATATAGACACTTCCAAGATGACACACTCGGGTTATCATTAATAGCGGTAATGGGAAATTTAAAGAAAGTGTTCATAAGGTACAGTTTTTATAAAATATATACTTTTCATGATTTTTCAGAGTGTGAAATCATAACATAGGGCTGCTCTTACTATTTCATTTATTTCTGTTTGTTGTTTATAGAGAATGGATGTAAACTTCATTTTGCAGTAAAGTAGTAAATGACTAATACATAAGGTCTTAAATCAGTTTAAAATATGACTCTATAATACAACTTAATATAAAAATAAGGAAGAAAAAACATTAAAAAGAGTAAAATTGAATACCCATACAAGAGATGGCCACCAGTGTAATTAAAGCATAAAATCATGTCTTCCTCCCACTAACCATATTCTACAAAGCATGTAGGAGAGAACCTGTTGAGTGGGAGCCATATTGTCTAACTTAAGATGTCTGAAAGTGAGACGTCAAGCCTGACCGAATCTCTGTAGGATACTTTAGGACCAAGAGAGGAAAATAGGCACTATCAAATAAGGATTAATGTCCCCTTTGTTGGACTTTGATCACAGGACAACATAACCTTTTTTCTCTCCACTGATAATAGCAGGAGCCTAAATTGCGTAGATTTTCTCATTTTTAGATGCTCAAGCTAAGGATGATTCATTCTCCTTGTCTCTTGTGAAATCACTCTTTCTTTTCAGTGTATTCTCCAATCTAGGTACAAGAACTTCTATGACAGAAGAATAGTGCACTACTTTTCATTAATACCCAGAACTGACTGAGCATCCCATGGTTGTTTGCCATCTTCATCATGGTTTCAATTGAGAGTTAACTTTTTTACTGGAATCTGGTATAATGCTATGTTTTGGATTTGGGATGAGAAATACTTTTGATAGCACACTGGTGCTTTTGTTGTTGCAAGACACTCAAGGTCTTTTCTGCTCCTTTTATCACCCCACCAGTGAGCAGGCAGCGGGAGCACAAGAAGTTAACAGGAGACACAGCTGGGACAGCTGACCCTAACTGACCAAAGGGCTATTCCACACCATGTGACATCATGCTCAGTATATAAAGCTGCAGAAGAAGAAGGAAGGGTGAGGGATGTTCAGAGTGATGGCATTTGTCTTCCCACGTAACCGTTACACATGATGGAGCCCTGCTTTCCTGGAGATGGTTGAACGCCTGCCTGACGATGGGAAGATGTGAATGAATTCCTTGCTTTGCTTTGCTTATGTGCATGGCTTTTGCTTTACCTATTAATTTGTCTCTATCTCAACACATAAGTTTTTTCTCACTTTTACTCTTCAAATTGTCTCCCCCATCCAAACTGGGGGGAGTGAGCGAGTGGCTGTGTGGTCCTGGCTGCCAGCTGGGGTTAAACCACAGCAATCTTGAATCACAGTCAAGGTTCTGGGAATGTTGTTTTGTATGTTACATATTTTTCTTATCCTGATCACAGCTTTTCATTGATATATTGGTGCTTGAAATTTGGATGCAAAGTATAGATACTACCTCTTTTCTGTAGAACTATAGATAATTTAGTTAGGTTCTTATAGCCAGAAACTCTATAGAAAACTGCATTCAAGATTTGTGCAAAAAGGATTATCCAAATACTTGTGTTCATTTCATATGTGCCTTGGGATCAACTGACAACTAGTGCCCCTCATGTTCTTCCAAAAGCATAACTGATTAATACCCCTAAAAGACAAAGAAACAGCAGTGCCATCTTTGTTCTGTGTATAAGGTAATCCTTATATGAGGTTCACAGGAAAAGCTGTCCCACTCATTCACTTTGTAATCACATCCATGTCTATAAGAACCATTTCCAAGAAATATCCTTCCCGCTGATATTAGAGATCCAGTCGGGGAACAGTACAAATGCATCAAAAGGGCTGCAACTTCAGTATGAAAATTTTGGCATCTTCAGCATCATCCAATTGAACTTTTACCTTTATATAAGCAAAGACCTTAAGTTCTATGGTCAGGCTGAACATGCTTCTGTCAGGGTTGACTTCTCACAAATGGTTTAGCAACACCACACTGGAAGCCTTTAACTGAATCATTTAGTGTTGCTCTTTTTATCAGAGAAATAGCAATTCCTCAACTACATTGCTAATGATAAAACATGCACCAGACATGGTGCAAGTCACCCAGTAAGAATGTCTTCAATGGTTTAATTCTTCTGTTAATTTTTTAATCCCAAAAGAACTGGCAAACATATGGTGCTCTAAGGTACCCAGTAATTGCATGCTACAGATATTTTTAATTTTGCTTCTATGAACACATTTGTTTTGCTTAAATCTCTGTCTACTGTTACAGTGTCACTGGAAGCCCTCCTATGAAAATTTGTTGAAGAAAGAAGATAATGGTTAGACCCATGGATAATAGTTAGCCCTCACTACTGATCTTCCTACATGCAATATTTTTCTTTTCTTCTTCACAGTAAACAACTTCATTACATTGTAGATGAACAAGTAAGGATGTGCCAAGATATACAGCTCAAACTGTTAATTTTTAATGATGTGATACTTCAAGCGGGGACAGCAGCCTGAGAACTCATGGTTTGTTTTTCAGCATTTTTAGTAGTTTTTATAATTTTAATAATTTTAATAATGTTTAGTAACTTATGGATTTTATGACTGTGTCCATCACTTTAGTGTAATTTAAACTAAAATTTAAAATTTTGTTTAGGAAAACAATTTCGAGAACTTTGATGGAATTAGATGAGATTCTTTGATAACAGCAGCAGTAATTTCATAGAAGGGCATGCTTCTGTGCATCCTACAGAGGATCACTGTGGCATTTTAAGGATTGGCATTATAGATGAGGGAAAATATCTTCTTCCAAAGGTTTATCCCTTAGGCTCAGACTGTAGCATATAGACACAAGTGAACAAAAGCAACAAAACCGAATCAGCAAAAGGTATGTGGTTTTGACAGAAATAGAAATTCAAAAGAAACTTGAACACACAGAGCTATGACACAGCTCAAAAATCCTCGCCATTTAGTATTAGGACTGGATTTTGTCATAGCACCTAAACCCTCTGAAAGCCTGACTGGACTGTTCCACTGTATTTCTGGAGGAGATGTGGGCAGGAATTTTGCCTCAGCAACAATCACGCTGTACTTCTTCCATACTCTCTTCAAAACCCAGGATCCAGTGTCCAAGCTGTTATTTTAAATAGCTTAAATTCAGTCCAAGTTCAGACTGCCTTCAAACTCCACCTGCCCCTGTGGCTTGGCACATGAAGCACTACTAGAAAAGGCCCTGGAGCCCCTTCGAGAAAGGACCCAAGTCATTTGTTCCACCAGACATCCTCACTGCAAGGTTCCCTCTAAGAGTGCCAGCTCTATAGCCTCCTACTACTAACATAATTAAGTTACCACTAATAATAACTACACTGTAGACAATACTATGATTAATAACTACTTAATTAATATGAATTAATTTGGGCTTGGGTGGGCCCTGTGGCAGTGAAGGCACAGCCATTCTTTCTTGTAAAATATCAGCAGGATTTTTCCAGTCTGCACACCTACATGTGCAGGACCAGTGAAAAATTGGATATGTATTTAACGAAAATAATGAACAACTTTCTCACTGAACCTTTTAGTGATGAAAGTAATTTACAGTATTCCTTTTCACTTGGGTGTCTTTCTATTTAATCTAGAATGTAATCACTTGCTCTTTTCTATGTCCTAATTTCTAAATTTGAATTCAGCTTTTCCATTTTATTTCAAGTTTATTTTGCTTTAAAACAAATTCTTTGAGTGCTGATTGAAGTAATTGTAGACACTAAAAGCTGTTTTTTGTAAAGTATGTCCTCACTGGAAGCACTTTATAAAATCAAAATAAATATACATAGGATAAAGTGTTTCAAAAATCAACTCTAGCAAACGGAAATACAAGTCAGAAGTGAAGTATTATATCCTAAGTGGAAACAAACCATTACAGCTTTGTTGGTATGAAGGGAAAAGGACTGAATTCCACAATTCCTGCCTAAACTCAAAACTGAGAAGTAGGTTCCTTTCAGATTGTATTATAGCCTGTTTTGTGGCTTGGTTTTGAACTTGTAGTCAAACTCACTATACTCCCTAAGCACCAACAGAATGATTTAAATATATGTCACTTCCTCATGAAAGGAAAGTCACCATTAGAAATCTGGCAAATACAGTGCATTTCATTTAGTGTTCAAAATGACAGCCTAAAAAGTCAATACAGCATGTTGAAGCAAAGAGATAAAATACTCAGCAGTTTCATTCATTTAGAGAAAAATAAATGAAGTATTTGGCAGCCGGGGAAGGAAACCCACTGAATGGGAAGACAAGAGTGTACAGCGTCCTTTAAAATGTCTCCTGCTCTGGACCATGAAGGGAGGAGGACCCACACTGTAGTTAAGATGGAACCGTCTCATAAAACTTATACATGATGTTTATTTGGTCATGCTCCATCTGCCAAAAATATGTGAAATCTTGTTAGCGTGTCAGGTTAGTACAAGATTCCTACCTGCCAATATATATTGACAACTGTTTTCTATGAGTAAACCACAGAAATTTGAAAGTTGTTGAAGTAGTTTCTCAGAGAAAGATGATTCAATAAAATTGAAGGTACTCCATTAATGATCAGCAACTCCAGAGAGTAGCGCACAGTTTCTTAATTTCAGACTTACATAACTGGTTTGGGCTTGACTTTCCCAAAGAACAATGTGCTCCTTATTTTTTAAGTGTTTCATATTTTTTGTCTAATGGCCACTTCCATGCACTTTTAGGTGATGAAAAAATTTAACTTTTTCATTTTTTAAAGTATTTGTGTATTTGTATTTGGCCATCTGTGTGTGTCTATGCATAAGTGTCAGAGTAAGTAACTGTGTTCTTGAATAGACCCCTTACCTTCATTCCTTGGTGATTTTCCAGGCCTAACCAGAATTGCTCACAGCACAAATATCAGGACCACTACACCAAGGGAACCCAGGGATGAGATGCACCCTAACAGAGTAAATCCATTTATTAAGCACTATTGTTTGCGGTCTTCAGAAGAAATTTCTGCAAGAGTTCCTGGAAAACCGCTGTTGCAATTCTGTGATGATGGGAATGGTTTTCTATAAGGATGAAAATACTTAAGGTTGTATATAGAATCATAGAATCATAGAATGGTTAGACTTGGAAGGGACCTTGAAAATCATCGAGTTCCAACCCCCTGCAATGTACAAATATTCATTCCTATAAGGATGAAAATACTTAAGGATACATTTAAGGATACATAAATATGTGCACATATATTCATTCCTATAAGGGTGAAAATGCTTAATAAGGATGATAATATAGTCTTTTTTTCTTCAGCATTTTCCCTTTATTCTGAAGGACACATCTAGAACATTTTTCCATAGCTGTCAGTATTAAATGTTTGAAAATCTGGTTCTACATTTGCACAGTATGCAGAGAACGTCAGCTACGTTTTAACCCAAGCTTTCTATATTATCTCGGAAAGCAACCCCATACTGTTTCACTTTTTTTTGCAGTAAGCTCAAAATTGCTGTTTTCATGTGCCAGACATGGCAGTTGGCAGTTCATATGCTAGCCCATGCAATTAAACGGTCTTGGGCAGTGGGCCATGCCCAGTGCGTGCAGGCAGGAGAGGACACAACTTTCTGGAAACACAAATGGAGTAACTGCACAACATTCCTCAGCCTGCTGCCCATCCCCATCTGCGTGCCCTGCCTCGCACCACTCCGTGCTGTGCAATATGCAGAATTATGCCGGTTGAGGTGGGCATTGTGAGAGGCCAGTCTTATTCTGTGCGCATCATGGCAATTCAAAGACAACAAAAAAAGAATGAGTATCCTGCAGAGACACAATTCTACCCCCTCAGTGCGTGCCTGATTTCGTTCAAATCAATGGCTGTTTCCTGTTTGCAAGGTTTATGCAGCTATTAAGCCATGGAGACCTAAACTGACAGTAGAGAGCTGTGGAAACCTGCATGCCACTACAAAGTTTTATCGCTGTATTGTAATGTTTTACTCATAGGTTTTTCACATCTGCTGCTGATTTACATCCTTACAATAGAAAACTCTATTATATAGTTCACTTTGGGACTGGCATGCTGGCAGTAGCTTCCCAGAGTTGTACTGCCACATTAGGCCGAGATGTCCAAATTTGAACACAGCTCAGGAAAAGTTTGCTCTACAGTAAATGGAAGACCATCGTACAGAGATACAAACATAGATGTGCATGGTTAGGCTAAAAGCGATAGGAGCAATCCATACATTTTTGCCTTGAATGAATCCACATAATAACTTCCATTATTTTCTTGCCTGGTACAAGGAAGTAACTAGGTCATTGAATCATATTTAGCTAGATAAATAAACCAGTATCTTTAATCAGTGATGTATATCTTTAATTCTAGATTAGGTTGTCCTTTTAATAAAATTCATAAAAATAATCTGGTTTGCTACGTTCTTCTTACCTGCAACGTGGGCCAATTCCTCTAAAACAAAGGTGTTCAGCTGAGGTATTTGAAAACCAGCTGGTTCTCTTTCTAAATTGATACCTTTGCCTCTCACAGTTACGTTATACCAGCCAGCAGTAAAGCTGTGGTTTGATACATGAATTGCTGTTTACTGGCACACCCAATAAGAAGTTGTCATAGGACTGTTATCACTATCACCAGCACAAACCAAATAAGCAACTGCACACTGCAATTTAAAAGAAAATAAACCGGAATTATATTATAACTTGTGTGTCTTTTGTCTCAAATTAAAACACTCAGTGCTTAGCCTTAGCCAGGCCAACATTGTTTTATCATCTCGTTCATCTCTAAACAAAAATAATCATTTTGTTGAAAATTAAGTGTGAAAGATATCAAGAACCATGAAGAAAGAAACTAGACTGGCAATGGTTTATTAAATTCAAAAAGAGAGGATGATGCACATAGCAAATCATCAGTGGATTCCGTGATTCCATGATTTGAATACCTACTCAACAGACTGTCCGAGACAGAACTGTCACAACAGCACATCCCCTCAGACCTGCTGGGGAATAGCACTGGGACGATGCAGAGAGGCGGCAGATCTGTAGGATCCTGTCTCACTGCCTGAAGGCTGGAGCCAGTGGTTTGTCAAGGAGGGCAATACTGAGCTGTACCGTTAATCTTTCTACCTGCCTCGGTTTCTACCTGCAAGGTGCCTCCAGTAGGTATGTGCGTGAACTGCCACAGTCACTTATCAAGACCACTCTTCCAGATGTAGCAAAAAAGCTTTCTTCTCTGCGCTTTCCAGGAGGAATGATGGTCCGTCAATGACACCAATGCTGAAAATGGATGTCAGATTTTTTCAGAAATGGACACATTCAGCAACTCCGAAGTGCAGTAGTGGGATGTTACACACTTTAGCCACCACCATACAGCAAGCACTACCTGACCTTGAAATGCTGCCCAGCCCACCTGTAACGATGTGGATGGTCAGCCTGCATATGACCCGCTAAGTTTTTGTTCAAATATTGGGTCAACCATTCTGCTGCATAATCAACATCAGATCTGGCAGAATTTCATGAACGTGGCATCCTCCACCAGGACACTGCTCATACCAGGCTGAGAGCACGGTGTAGTCCCACTCCACTGTTGGTGTGGGTCTTGCTGTTTCATTTACCAGTAAGATATGAGGCCACTCTCTCGTGTAGCAGTGTCTTCCCGTCCATCACCTTTCACTGAGTCAGACCATATGGGTGTAACACACATTTTGTGCTGCTGCAGCTGCAACTTGTGATACATTTTCCTTCTAGCCAGAAAAAGCTTGTTTAGATACAACACCGAAAGATCCATGTTAAAGAACATCAAAAAATATTTATCAATAAGAAGTTGGTGGTCTTTGTTGGTGAAGTGGAATTAATCCTCATTAAGCTTTCTAGATTTTTATAGGCCCTACAGGAATTGCAGGACCTAGTCCATAAAGAAAATTATAAGAATCTGATCTTTTATCCAAAAATGCCATTAGATGTCCACCGAATCTCCAGAAAAAATTGTCATCTGCCACAGGCTGAAGTTTGGATTAATGCTAGAAATGTGTGTCCAGGAAATAGTTATGTTAAAGCAGTTAACTATTAGTATATGTGCAAACTGGAACAATAGGCAAATAATATCTGTGAATACTTGTAATTGCTCAAAGACACTGTGTAATTAAGAAAACTGTCCACCGTACTAGGGTCCTATATGACATATATATCATAGCTTTACCAAATCCAGCAAAACTTTCTACCCAGCATTGCAGTAATCTTTCTTCAGTGGTATGAATTCAGTAAATGGGATTTAAGAACAATTGAAATGGAACCAAGGAATGGGTGGCTGTGAAAAAAATCCTCTACATAGTAAAGACAAAAATGACTGTTTTTTAAGATGTTATTTTCTCATATTGCAATTATCTGTGTACTCTGAGTTTCTGGTAACATAATTTAGAGTCTTTTGCTCACAAATGAAATACCTGATGAATAAATTGCGCAAATAAAGGCATGAATAGAAATTCACCTCTTATGTCAGGTGTAGGAAAAAAAAAAAGAGTAAAGAAAATAAGTATTTAGACAGATGTGGAATCCTGAAGTAATAGAGGGACACTGTATTACAGAATTTTAAATATTTAAAGTGTTTGTGCAGAGCATAGATACCAAAACAAAAAGTGTGTGAGCAATATCAGGTATAAGCTTTGTGTCCTCTGGGTTCAGCTGTTACAACTGTAACATAATATACTGGGGAATACAACCATCAAATCTGAGAGGTGGCTACTGGTGTGCACTAAAGAAACCCGTCTCCTACCAAACACTGGCTGACAAGAGCATACATAGGTGTCTGTGCTAGTAGACACATGATCAAGGACAAACATCTAGTTTTGATGTCAGCCCAACTCAGAGATGTTTTTTCCCATATTATCCTGATGGGGAAGAAAGAGCTACTATTCACACCAGTGCATCTCCTGCTTATGCACTTTCCTCCTTTCCAATTACAGATCCCACCACTGTGAAGATCATGCAAGGATGAGCTGGCCACCTTCAGGGCGAGATACATGTTCATTATACTTCATATCACATGCATATTCTTTCACATCTCAGAGACCCTCTTGAAACAGAAAAGAAAACCATAGGAGTATCAACTAGGTCAAACAAGGGAAATAAATAGTCTTGGGGAAAGCAAGCATATCGTTGTGCACGTTACCTACTTAGGCTGCATCAGTAAGGAATGCACACTCTTTTTACGGCAACTAGTGTTTGAAGATGGCTTAAAGGCATTAGTAATAAAGGTATATTATATCCAACTTGGATTCTAGTGCAGTCACTTGTTTTTATTGTGCTGAAAACAGTATTTTACTTGTTATTCTTACATAGGGAAGAATACAGTATTGCTGTAGCTATTTCTGGGAAATTAAGGACATTCTATAAGGTAGAATAAGACATTTTAAAAGATATAAGCTATCAGTTTGAGAAACCATATTCACTTACAAATACAGTTTGGTCTTAAAATTTTATGATTCATAACTCTCAACATACTGCAGCTGATGTTATTTACAGCCAGTCTTTCTTAGATCCCGGAAAGCCTATACATGCTTCACAAGAAAAATTTTTAATACTGTCTTTTATAGACCAGGTTTCCAATTGACTCACAGAGGTGACTACATATAGAATACTCATTAATTGTCACTCTACCAGTCTGAAGACCTGTCAGTGTCAAGAAAATTATTGACACTAGCAGTTCTCCTTTCTGTTGGTAAAACAACCCAGAGCTACAGCCAGCAATGACTGGAGGAACAAGTTTTATACATATACATATACATATACATATACATATACATATACATATACATATACATATACATATACATATATGGTATCTTCAAACATATGTGTACACTGGTATTGGTGATGCATTTTTTAATAGGAGGACATCCAATGCACAATCAGTTCCATAAAAAATTCTTTCATGTTTCCTATTTCCACTTCACGTCCAGTCATTTTGAAGCTGCTACACTAACCTATACTTCTTCAGCCATTTCAGTGCTAAGAAGTAGATTGAAGGTGGCAGAGAGGATCCATGTGATACTTTTATTTCAGTTCTGTTTTTGTATAGCTGCCTTTGGTCAACAAACAGTACAGTTAATATTATATAGGAGGAAGAGAGTATTTTTTTTATTAATCCATTGTGATGAATACGCTTATGAAAGCAATGCAGAATGCAGATAAATTTGAATGTAGGTAAATTTAAATTAATATCCTAATCTAATTTGATGATAAAATATTGACATAAATGCATAGATAAAAAAAGCAATCTTAACATAAATGTTCACATGTATTACTCTTTAAGTTGTAAGTCTGAAAAATTTCTATAACTTATGATTTTGTTATAGCTGGGCCTTGTTGAAAGAGACTCCTGAGATCTCATTCAGACCTTGTTTTCACAATTTTAGAATCTTTGCTCCTTCTCATCAGGTGTAAAGTAAGGAGCAATTTTAATATCACATAAAGTTTTAAAATTTCCTGTAAGGAATTAATTCTTTTAATTCAGAAATCAAAGTACTGTGTGCATGTTTATATAGAGTTTCCCCATATTGCTGCCACTTTGAGAAGTAGAATTGTATGTAATGCCTGCTGTGATTGCATAGGCTCCCCACCAAGGATTCGAAAGAGATAAAAGGGCCACCTACGGAGAAGAGGCACCACATCTGTGAAGCCTAGTTAGCTTAAGGAGCAATTATAAAAGCTGACTGGAACGGGGAAAAAAAAAAATCAGAAACTGACACCTACTATGAGGAGTGCAGCACATTGCTTTCCCTTCTTGGAAAAAGGTGGGAATTAGGGACCTTTTTTGCCTTGAGAGAGGAATGACTCAAATGCATGGATTTGGAAAATGCTTAAAATGGACTCCCACAGGTGAGAAGATGCATCGGATTCCTTTGCCAAACCTTCACCATGTTAAGCACAGCAGGCTTTTAATATCTGGAGCCTTCAGGAGAAAACTGTGGTATATGCCCCTGCATATACTCCTTTTGGACATGCAAATGGGTTTGTAGTAACAGCTTTCATTATTACCTTATATGCAAAAAGGACCATCAATCTGATTATTGAAAAATATGCACTATTGATGTAAAAGTGAAACCCCCACTCCACACTTTCTGTTTTTTTCTTGCAACAAAATAATTTGAAATCTTTACAGGCTCATCTCCTTTACTTAAGATGATATTCTTAAAATAGTGAATAGCTAGTGAATAATGAAAAGAACATTTTTTCCAGCATTTCAGATTATGAAAAATGTTTTGTACCTAACTCTGTTAGAATATTTTTCTACCCATCAAATGACTCAACCTTAAGTTGTCACAATACACGGACATCTTCATATAGTGTAAATATCAATACTAATATCGAACTATTTCCAAGTACTTTCATGCATTAGATTATACATGAAATAGATTTTTGAGTGTGGTTTCTTCAGTAGGTTACCCTAAGACTTTGGTTGGGCACAAAGAATAAATCTTTTCAAGATATTCCTTATTGCTCTTCAGACAATCACTAGGAAAAGTTTAATCTCACTATATCAAGCTTACCCTGAGGAGATGATGATTCAGAGTAGTCAATCAAAAACATTTAATTAATAGATGCTGTTCAGTGCTTTAGAGGACTGACACACTCTGGAGACATGCACTATATCCTCTCATATTTTCACGTTACAGGTTTCCTAAAGAAGAAAAGTTTCTGCACTAGAGCACTCTGAAAAATGGAACCAATCTACGGGCATGCTACTTAAGTCTTTCTCTGTCTTCTCATTTATCACTGAGTAAGAACTATCTGGCCCTGTAACTATGATTTGTCTTTAAAAGCATGTACTAGCTGATGGAATGGAGACAAATATCTATTAAACTCAAGCACTAAAAATATCTAAATAAATAACAATACCCATCAATTATAATTTATAGTGTTTGCATTTTCAAAACCATGTACAGGTAACAGTTCACAGTTGTAATATGGACTCATTTGCTACATGCTGCAACTTTATTAGGTCCTAATCCTCATTCTTTTTACAGAAACGTACTGGAAAAATATCACTTTTCAAACAGCACAGAAGGTCTGTTTTCTGTATTGGTACTTTTTTTCACTAGTCATCCAAAAATAGACTTTTCAGTGTCTTAAAGATTTCCTCCAAAATTATTCCACCCTTCAAATAAAATTAATATCTTTCCTAACTCTGTAAATGACTGCTGCTTTTGTTTCTGCTTCTTAGCCGGATCTCACTCCAGCTTTCCTGAGCTGCACTGGTTTACATCCAGTTGTCATCACTCATGTTCTGCTATTTAGGCACAAAAATAAAACCTCTACATGAATAACTTTCTTTACACCACAGAGAAAAGCATGAAAGAATAAAAGTAAAATTCTTTTGAAATTATATGTTTTTTCTGTAACATGCTGCAACACTTTGACCAAATGGCAGATTACTCTCTTACCATTAAATGAAGTAAGTCCCATCCAGTGAGACTGTATTCTTATGAAATCATGACCTCCCAAAAAATCATAGAGATTTCTTTGGGTATTCCTCCCTTAAACTTCATATAGTGGTAAGAGGTCTGTCTAGTGGCTTGCGTTTTCCGGTCAACACAAATTTTTCTGTTTCAGGATGAAAATGAACCCCTCATTATGTTGCATCATGCACTTGAATGTTTCCAATCAGCAAATTATTTTCTCTGGTCATCAGGAAGGATACTAGATTATTCTTCCTTTACTTGGCCAACTAAACTAGTTACCTTGGCTCCCTCTGTCTTACTGGGGAGGCAGACACCTCTGAGATGTAACTCCTACCTGTCTTTGACATTTTTCTTAGGATGGGCTCAATTGTCCTCTCTTTTTCATGTCTCTTTCCAATAACTGTATGAGGTGAACTTTATTATCTTCAAGGGGATATCTAACTTTTAGAGGGCTAAATTTGGTAAAATGAATGTCCACCTCCTTGTGTTTATTCTGACACCTGCTCTGTAAGAATCATGCTATTCTCTTCCTTGTGGTATACAAAGGAAAACGTGAACCCAGCAATGCCTTGCCAAGTTTTCCAGTCCAGCCTTGTCCTACACTTTCTAAAGTGTGATGCAACAATCTTCTTATAGAAATTCACAAACATTGTGTTGAAAGTGGGATTGCTTCCTCACTTCTCTAAAATCACCAGAACCAAAATCTGAACCGAAGGAATTTTTTGTTGGAGCATGGAAGCCATGTGGTAGTTACGGTGATTTCTGGGGATGTCTCTGATCTGACAGTCAGTGGATCCAACAGCAATGATACTGCAGTATTCATCTGCTATTCAACCTAATGAGTTGGGATCCTCCTTCAGCGGAGTTTCCACCTCCCTCCCTCAGGTGATTTCCTTCCATGACTTCAGGTGCATCTTGTCAAAGGGTGTGAGTGTTTGTATAATTTGAATCCTTTAAATTAACGATCACATAACCTATTGAAACCATTTGCTGATTGAGAGCACTCTTAGCCTACTGTTGTATACATGCTGATTTGGAGATTCAAAACAAGACAGATGACAAAGTGTAAGCATTTGGTCACTGCTATCTTACAAATAAAATGGTGTTCACACAAGAAAATGCCGTACATCCTACTATGTCAAAACACTCCACCACAGGAGGATAGTGTTTTGCTATACTACTGAAAAATTAATAGAGAACTTTTTAGGCAGAAAAATAAGCCCATATGAGTATAAACAGCAGACTGTACTGCATATATAAACAAAAGTACTGCATTTATTAGAAAAAAAACCCCACACCTCTGCAGTAATCAAATTATTTGATGTGAAAATTTTACCTTTCTGAACAATAAGATAGCAAATAAGCACAGGGCAGAAGCCATTTGGTTTCATTAACTGAAATGAACTCATCCACAGATAATTACTTTCCCTTCAGTCTCGCATTTCACTGAAAATTTGGTGCATTAAAAAGTATGGTCCGCTTCTGGTTTTTTCTCTATTTATGCAAGGTTTGTAATGATAATACAGTCTGTCATTCTTTATACAGTCACATAGCAAAATAGGAAACAGTTGGCTAAAAAAACCCGATTCCAAGCTTTCCTTATATGGCACATACTAGCAAATGCCCCTCATGGATATCACAAAAATGTAATTATATGGTCATGGGTTTTTATCATTCAGATGCAGTCAGTATTAGTCCATTTCAGTCTACTGCATGGGACTTTGAGTCTAGACAAAGCATGAAAGCAAACCGTCAGCTGACAATGCCTTTTGCTGTCTCAGATATCCTCATCAGTCATATGTTAGTGTGCCTGTATCATCTACCTTGATCCTCTATTTTATCATGAATGAAAACGTATTTTCGAACTGACTAGCCATTGATACAGTGCCAGTGTTGAGAATTTATGGGACTTCCAAATAACAAGTTTCTCCCTCTTCCTTACAGATATATTGGTAATATAAATGAATATGCCACACAACCTGTGTAAACAGTAGTAGAAAAAACAAAGCAGAAGGTTATCCAAGGGAGTAAAGAACAATACGATATTGTCTTCAATTCTGGGAATTTTCTTTGCTGTAGTCACTTTGTCAGAGCTGTGCACAATATGGACACCAGAGTGTTAATGATGAGGATAAATTAATGGTCTGCAATATTTTAACTATGAGTCTGTTACAATAGCAGGACATATCAGGGAGATTCCATAGTATTAAGAAATCATAGAGCTCTGTTTGCTATAGACACAAAGGAAAAATTAAATGAAAATGCAGATGCATTTTATAGTAAACTATGTTCAGGGAGTGAGATCACAGTCTCTAAAAACTTTCCTCAGTGGGAGGAGAGGACATTACTCTTAAAACTGCAAAGGCAGAATTATCCTTGTGTCCTTGTTTCACATCTAGAAATCTTTCTCAAACATAGGTACTATAATGCTGTAAAGCATAAAATGTTCATATTCACATCATTCTATCAGAGGAAACAGAGTAGAATTTCTACACTCAATAAAGTGTAACTTTGCCAAAGTCATAGATTAAATTGACATATAAAAGTCCAGGATGAGATTCTGTTTCTTGCAAGTCCTTAGCCTGCTTTCAAATAAAAGAAAACTCTTAAGAATCCACTTACATGTCACATTTGATTTGAGACATTTTAACTCGGTTAAAATATTTAAAACCTGATATCATACCATATATATTATACTTCATATATATTATACCTTAAAATACCTTAGACCAAAAATTTTATGATAGTTTAAGGAAGTTACTTCCATTTACTTCCATTGTTACTTCCATTCCATTTACTGAGGCTGTCTGTAGCAGCTTTGCTTTTCAAATCATTTGAATATATCTTATTTAAGATTTGAGATGCAAATATAATAAAAGACAACTCTAAATTACGTGATATACTTGAGTAATCAAGTGCAGACAAATGAAGTAGGCATTCATGGTCTCAATTTTCTCAGAATCTGAATAGTTGATAATTACAGCAGACAGTATTCTATCCCATTTAAAATACCTAGTAATACTGTATCTTTGTTACTAGGAAACCATTAACACATTATAGGAAACATGAAATCCCATAGTAATGCATAATTTTGTTATTTAGCCTTCCCTTTTCCCTTTTAACCCTTCAAAATAGTTATTTTTCTGTGTTCTGTAGTGAAGAAAGGAAATATTTTCCAGCACTCGCAAAAGGTACTGTATTTAAGGTAAAAATTCTTTACATATTCACATGGCTGATAATGTATTGACAGTCCAAATTTACAAGAGCTGATTTGTTAATATGTCTCAACCTAGAACAAGTCTTTTAGGCAAAAAAGATTTCTCTGACATTTATTTGAATCTTAAAGGGGTGCCATTTGTTACTTATAGATACAGTTTATGTGATGGTACCACATCTGCTGGAAAGCAATTTAAGTATGCATAACATCTTAGTTTAAAAAAAAAAAAAAAAAGAGAAAAAGGAAAATTATGAAATATAAATAATTCTTATGTTAAATGAGGTAGCAATGGCTGCAGCCACAAATACACAATATAGTGGGTTTGGCAGGAAGATCAGCCTAAGAACTTCTTGCTCCCTACTTTACTAATAGTTCTGAGTTTAAAAATTGGGTTGAGTGATCCTAACTCCATATTAATTTGCTGTTGCAGTTGACACAATGAAAAGACCAGCATGCTCCTGCATATGGATGGGAACAAATAGATAGGCATGTAGGATGTAAATTTTGTTAAGCCAACATTACTGCTGAACTCCTTAAACTGAGAAACTGAGGTTCCATTGAACTCAGACCAGGCTTCAGCCTGTTCAAGTCATTACTAAATGTAAGGTGCCATTTCTGTGCTTTCAGATATGAATGGGAATAAATCATATAATATTGGAGATAAAATTGTCAAATTACGATTTACAATTAAGATTGGTAAATAGTGGTGGAAAGCCATACAGAATATTATTATAAAGAAACACGTTTGACAAAACTGTGGAATGTGGACTATATACTGGAAAAAAACAGCTCAGAAAAGATAGTCACAGTGGACAAGCAGCTCAGAGAGATCTTGGCATCACTCTTAGATGTAAATGCAGGGTAGTATTTGAGAAAAGTTGAGAGATTGTCTTTTCCCTCATTAGATAGCATTATCAGACTAAAATATTGCATGTAGTTCTTGCATTTATACACCTAATAGCTGTAGAAAAATTACATCACAAACAAGAAATACGACTCAAATACTTTAGAGCTAGGAAAACACATTTAATTGTAGACTGAAGGTTCAGCATATCAAAAGAAAGTATAAATGATTTGTGTACATTTTCTGGGACATAAAATATTATATATGAATGGGTTCTGTTTGGTCATAGTCTTAAATATCCAATTGCATAAGTTGCTGAGACACTTCAGTTCCTAATGACATTACCTCTTGCAAATGGTTTCAGTCTTACCCAACAGGAATTCTTTGTACCAAAAATAAATGTTGTGGCTATTTCTTAACACTCTTGTACATATGTCCCACAAATATAAGAAATAAGAATCTAAATTTATTGGATCTTGAAACTGGTTGCAATTGTTCTTTCTCTTCTCTAAATAAAAAAAAAAAAAAAAAGAAAAGTAAAGGAAAAAAAAGTGTAGCTTAATGAATGTACTTGGAGATGAGGGAGCATGAAACATCTATACATTCATGAAAAAAATAATATAGAATACTACTATATAATCCTTAGTTTTCCAGAAATGAATGATCATATAAAAGTCCATGCCATTCCTTAAAACACCATCTTTTCTCCAACTATCTGAGCAACTTTTAAATTTGTTACAAGAAATAAAAAGGTAACAGAGAAAAGTTTTCCAGTATTTCATTAATCGAAGCCTCCAGAAATTCAGACTGACTGATTTTAACATCAAAATGTATCAGCAATATATCAGAAAAATATATTACTATGGTAAACAATAAGGTGTCCTTCTAACTCTAAAAAAAAGAAACCATCTAAGAACTGCTTATTCCCAGGCAAGAGTTATATTTTCAGATTTGCTGACATGAGAAGTAGTGTCAATGAAGATCCACTTTGATAAATATCAGGAATGTGTGTACAAACATGCAGTGTTCACTTTCTCAGTGTTGTCCGTTTGAATTTGAATTGAGAATTAATATTTCCTGTATATTTATTGTTTTTTTATGTTTGTTTAAGTAAAACAAACTTAAGAATACAGGTGCAGTAGTATAGAACGTTAGCATCATGTTATTCATCTTGCACTTTCTTTGCAAAAATTATTAAAGCAACATGTCATATTTATGACATTCAGGAGAAAGGATCAGCGTAATAAACCTGCAACACATATTGTGCTAGCAGGAGACTGATTGGTTTTTTTCCTGGCACAACTCACACAATCTGGATAATGGCCACCATATTGACTTTCTGAGTGTAGGCCACGAGAGGACAGGATGCTAATCTTATCATGTTTGTACAGTGACTCATCTTCCACATAAGTAATAGAGGCAGAGAAGCAGTAATGTTGTTGTAGTAAGTCTTTCCACATTACCAGAATCAGTGGGGTGAAATATGGGAGGTAGTGGGGCAAAGAAGGAAAATTAAAAATTATAAGTAAAAAGGGAGGATATGTAGAATTGCTGAGCTTTGCAGTTCCATCTGTGCTCTTCTTCAAAAATGAAAATTGTTATTTCCCTGCTCTCACAGCTAGGGCAAACGATAAGAGTGGAGAATTAAGTCCACCAAATCTTACATTCCAGAAAAATAAATGCTATTATGACCTTCACACTTTCAGCTCTTCTTTGAGGAAAAGAGGAGGAATATAGAAGGATGAGGTTGGATCATGCAGGAGACTTTAAGAATAAGTGTGGAAGGAAGTGTGAGGGAAGCTAAGTTAGTTGCAGTAGACTGGTATAGGACAGAAGAATAGTGACTGGTTTATGGAAGGACTCAGTGCACAGGCAGGCCTGAGCAATAACAGAGAGGCAAGAATTGCCATCAGACACCTGCAGCTGCTGTAGGGTATTGACGTGTGGTTATGTGAGTATATGATATTGGGTAATCTACTTGTTTTTAAGAGCTGGCTTGCCTATAAAGTAGGAGTGAAAGGCAGAACCCTGGTATTGGAGACAGTAGTGTTCTCTCTGTTGTTGCTCTTCATCTCTGTGGCACTTCCCCACAGTTGCTGACTGTAAGATCAGTGAAAGACAAGGCAGAAAAAACACGTGACTGGGTGCAAAGAGAATGCTAAAGGAAAGGAAGAGTATTGAGTAATGTCAGCAGCTCTGATGAATGTCTAGCATTCCAGCGGGGCTGCTGGAGACGTGAAATGCATGTGATTTGGCAGATTAGAAAATAAATCTATGCCCAGAAAACGCTGTTGGCTGTTGCAGTCTTTCTCCTTTAACCTAGAAGGCTTTCAAGATTAGCTGTTGGTGCAAGAAATGGCTATGAGTTCAACAAAAAGAGCTATATGTCATCAGAAGGAGGAGCCCAAGTGAAACACTTAGCTTCAGTCCTGAATGCAGTGGCAAAGAGAAGCAATAAGAGCTGGTGTGATGAACACTTTGAGTGTCCAAATAGGAAAGGATAAGAAAAGACTGAAAGGAAAAAAGGCAGCTCATTGGAGGTTTTGGACAGGAAAGTAGGCTTGCTATTGATAATACCAAAATTGAACTTTCCATGAACTTCAAAGCACATACCCATTTCCTATTTAGAAGGCACTTGGGAGACATGAGAAAACCACAAACCAATGAGGGAACATTACATTACTAAAAGGGTCCAGTGTAATGACAGTGAATGGAAGCAGAGCAACTACAGGATCTGCTGGGATGGTAGCCACAGAGGAAAGGATCTTTGAAGGAAGCAGCACAGTGCTATGGAGAAACGTTTTATTTTAAAGAGCTAGAATGGTTTGGAGGAGCCCTGCATAACTGCATGCTGTAATCAGAAGGAGGAGTTAGGAGAATATTTCAGAGACAGAGGGAGATATGCAAAACAGCGTTTGTCGGAAAAGGGAATTGATGAAACAGTGATAAGGTCTGTGGAAACTGTTAGACAACAGCAGAAGAGACTGAGGAAGAATGAAGAAATACACTGAAAGTATGTGAGCAGCAAGAGAACTAGAGTAGGAAATAACCTTGTGATCAGCAGGAAAGCTATTTAGCAGAATGCAACAAGAGATCAGTGGGAAGGTCTGGAAAAAAATTTCCCAGAAAACCCTCAAAAGTAAAAGGAAGAAAATTAACATGGTCACATGGCGTACATTTTCATATAAAATGTTACATAGAAATCTTAAGTAAAAAATATTCAGGACTTTGTGTTTATCTGAATGCATATGATTTTTAAGGAATAGGAATTGTATGATGATTTGTATTTTGTAGAGTATCTGCTGCTCTGAGATTCTCATCTTGACTGAGGCCTCTGAAGGTCACTATACCATACATACTATATTATAGCAATATTACATGACAGTAATTTCATTACTTCCGTACAACAACAAGCATGGAAATAATATAACTTTGTGTGTATTCTTTGTGTTTGCGTGTGTAAGATCATTTCGGTCACATATACTCAGACTTAATTAATTTGGATCTAGAAAATATACCTAGGGTGCTTTGGGTACCCCGCCACCAGGGCTATACGTGACTCAGAGCAGATCTTATGACAGGTATCTTTCTGCTCATTGTAGCAGAGGCACAGAAATCCTTTGCCTCCCTCATAGCCATGACACAACATTTAGTAAATCTGTCAGAATCAGCTGGGTCTTTCATGACCAGTATTCTAGAAGCACTTTGTTTCCTGAACGTCTCTTGAAAAAAAAGGTCATGTGGGACAAGATACTAGTCATATCTAGGATTAAAGCAGACTTGCTTGCTGAAAGTTTGGATTAAGATTGTTCTGCTTCAGTCTTTTAACTTGACTCCTGAATTCTGTTTGTACAAAATCAAGCAGAATTAAGCCTTTTCATTTCTGACCATGATATTAATGCTAAACAAAGAATTATTAACAAAAATATTAGTCAAAAGAAATAAAAGGAATCAGAATGACTTTTATATGCAGAGAAAAAATGAAACTAGAGCAAAAGAGTCTACTTAATAAATGAGGAGGAAGAAAATTAGTGATGATGATATAATTGCTGAGGTTCTGACTACTCAGTTTTTAATGAGGGAAAAAGGGCGGGAAGTAAGTATAATTTGGAAGCAATGAAGCTTCTCTAAGTACAGCTGTTTATAAAATAGAGGTAAGAACATGCTGGAATGTATAATGGCTATATTTACCAGCACATTGCTTCTTTGTGCTGAAAGTATTGACAGAAGCCAGATTCTTTTCTGCTTAAACTGCTGTGACTACCTATTCAAAGAGCACAAGAGTTATCTAAGAATTTCTAGCAAATAGCATTCAATCTAAAATAATCTAAATTGTCTAACTAATTTACTGACATTGTTCTTGAAAGTCATAAAGAAATGAGAGCACATCCCAGATACGATTCTGGAGTTAAAATGAATATTTTTTTTTTTTTCTGGTAACTAGTGTTTATGAGCTTTACACTTGTCTTCTAAAAGACAAAATATGTAGTTAACTAAAGTTTGGAAACAATGGCTGCTATATATCTGAAAATGTGTCTGTAGTTCTTTAGTTTCTTACTGGACTGTAGTCAATTTCTGATGTAGTCCACATAATTAGTTATCTCCATGGACATCCCCATCAGGCAGGACAAGACTGAAATGGGTGTTCCAGAGAAGTTCACTTTCCCTTTAAGGATGACTCCAATAGGAATCCAGGGTCATATTTGAGGCATCTAGCAGATAAATGTAAAGAAATTCTTAATGTTTCCTGAAATTCCATCTCTCCCCTGACCAGGAGCTATAGCCAATGTTATTTCAATTTACAAGAAGGGTGTGAAGGAAGACCCAGGGATCTACTGACCTGTTAGTCTAACCTCAGCACCTGCAAAAATTATGGAGAAGACCATACTGGGTGATACTGAAAGGCATTTTAAAGAACAAGGCAGTCATCAGGCACATTCAACATGGGTTCACAAAGAGAAAGTCCTGTTTAACTAATTTGATATCCTTCTGTGATAAGGTCACCTGCCTAGTGGATGAACGGAAGACATGGATGTAGTTTTTCTGGATTTTTGTAAGGCTTCTGGTACTGTCCTTCACAATATTCTTCTGGACAATTTGGCCAACTGTGAGATGAGCAGGCACATGGTGTGCTGGGTGAAGAACTGTCTGAAAGGCAGAGCTCAAAGCATTGTAGTGATTGGGGTGACATCTGGCTGGCGACCAATCACCACCAGTCTGCACAATATTTTTATCAATGTAAAATATTTTTATCAATGATCCAGACGCAGGAGTTGATTGCACCATTAGCAAATTTGCTGATGATACTAAACCAGGAGGTGCTGCTGAGTTTCTCGAGGGACAAGAGGCCTTGAAGAGGGATCTAGATAGATTGCAGCATTGGGATATTACCAATGCCATGAAATTTAACAAGAACAAATGCCAGACTCTGCACCGGGGATGGAGTAACGCAGGGGACAACTATAAACTGGAGGAGGAATGGCTGGAGACCAGCCCTGCAGAAAGGGAACTGGGGGTGCTGGTTGACATCAGGCTCCATAGGAGTTAACAGTGGGCCCTGGCAGCCAAGACGGTAACCCACATCCCGGGGTGCATCAAACACAGGGTAACCAGCTGATCAAAAGAGGTGATCATCCCGCTGCACTCAGCATTGGTGCAGCCTCACCTTGAATACTGTGTGCAGTTCTGGGACCCACAATTTCAGAAGGACGTGAAGGTAGAGACAGAGTACCCCTGTGTAGGGTGATGGGGTTACAAATGAGGGCACTGCACAACCACAGTAGCCAGCGCTGTGCCCCAGCACAGCAGCAGCAGCAGGAAGGTCCTTGAATGCATCCAGAGGAGGGCAACAAAGCTGGTGAAAGGGCTGGAAGGCATGTCCTATGAGGAGCAGCTAAGGACTGTGGGTTTGCCTGGTTTGGAGAAAATGAGGCTGAGGGGCGACCTCATTGCTCTCTACAGTTTCCTGAGGAGGAGAAGTGGAGATGGAGGTGCTGACCTCTTCTCCCTGATATCCAGCAATAGGACACATTGGAATGGTTCAAAGCTGCATCAAGGCTTTGACATTAAGAAGAATTTTTTCACTAAGAGGGTGGTCAAACACTGGAACAGGCTTCCTGGACAGATGGTCAATACCACAAGCCTGTCAATATTTAAGCGTCATTTGGCCAATGCCCTTAATAATTTGCTTTGACTTTTGGTCAGCCCTGAATTGGTCAGGCAGTTGGACTAGATGATCGTTGTAGGCCCCTTCCAACTGAAATATTCTATTCTATTCTATTCTATTCTATTCTATTCTATTCTATTCTATTCTATTTTAAATGTACTTGTACACAAGCTAGTCCCTGTCTTCAGTTTCTGAGATCATGGATGAACTCTCACAAGTAGAAATTTCACAGGCTTTTTCTCCATAAAATGCAAAAGACTGTAAGAGAATTCATGAGGGATATAAACAAAAATAATCCCCTACGTAGTAAACTGCAAGGACCAAATTAAGCCGGGGATGTTAATCTAAAATTTCACACACAGAATGAACAGTCATATAAATGTAGAGTGATACCAATATGTGCAGGGTGTTTACCAAGGCAACATGGTATATATTGCAAATTACTTACCTGTATTGGCTTGATAGTCAGTAAAAAAACCAAATATCAGTTACAAGCAAGAAAAATCTAAAGGGAGTGAGTACAGAAGAAAAAACATATCTTTTGTACCTGTCCATCTACAGGAAAAATTAGATCAGTATTCTTGTAGAGTTAAAAAGGTGGTTTACATTTTAAAAGTTTTTTTAATACTTAAAATGGAGAACAGATATTTTCAAGTTTCATTTTACGTTCCCAGGTCTCAAGAGTCAAATTCAGTTCTGATGTCACACAGAACTCCCAATGTACCTAAGCTCTTCTGCATTTATGTTCAAGACTGCGTGGCTGTAAAGGATACTAGATTGTTTTTTCCTTACAAATAAAAAATCATTTCTTCTAGGAAGTAATATTTGCACAGTGCCTATTATGACAGGATAGATCTCTAATTGGTGTCTCTGGTAACATTTAAAACACAAATATATTTGGTCTGCAGAGTGCCAAATCAAAACAATACTGAGTTTATCTAATTCAATTCCAAATAAATACAAAATGAAGCAAGAGTGCTATTTATTCTTATTTTATAACTCACTGAACCAAATCAATTGCATTTAACATATTTTACATCAATTATAGAATAACAGAGATCAAGGATATGAATTGAGTTGAACCTAAATAGCTGAAACTGAAATCCAGTTTGTAATTCCTCGAACTCTTGTAGTACTCAGATCCAAGCATTGCATTCCACTGTCTTCTATTTATATATATATTGCAATATGGTAAGGCAAGAAGGTTGATATGGTTTGGGAGCTCTGCTATAATGGAAAACCTCTTACTTTCTTAAGGATTTGTCATGGTTTAACCCCGGCCAGCAGCGCCACACAGCTGCTCACTCACTCCGCCCAGTCAGGATGGGAGAGAAAATTGGAAGAGTAAAAGGAAAAAAAAACTTGTGGGTTCAGATAAAGAATGTTTAATAAGTAAAGCAAAAGCCACACACACAAGCAAAGCAAAACAAGAAATCCATTCACCCCTTCCCATCAGCAGGCAGGTGTTCAGCCATCTCCAGGAAAGCAGGGCTCCATCAAGCGTAACTGTTACTTGGGAAGAAAAAGAGCATCACTGTATATCTCCCCTGCTCCCTTCTTCATTCTTTCCCTAGCTTTTATTGCTGAGCACACTGTCACATGGTATGGAATATCCCTGTGGTCAGTTGGGGTCAGCTGTCCTGGCTGTGTCCTATCCCAACTTCTTGTGCATCCTCAGCCCATTCGCTGGCAGGGCAGTGTGAGTAGCAGAAAAGGCCTTGACATTATGTAAACGCTGCTCATCTGTAGCTAAAATATCAGTGTGTTATCAACACTATTTTCATCACAGAGGAAATCTCACAGAATAATGAACATTGCAGGCCTTTTGATTTTTTAATTTTATTTTGAGTTGTTGTTTTTACAGAATCACAGAATCTCCATTGTTGGAAGGGACCTTTGAGATCGAGTCCAACAGAAAAAGAAAAAAAACCAAAACCCACACAAAAACCCACCCACAAACAGACACAAACCAACAATCTCGGGCACTAGAGCATGCCCTGAAGTGCCATGTCTACGTGTTTCTTAAATACCTTCCAGGGATGGCAACTCCACCACCTCCCTGGGCAGGCTGTTCCAGTGTTTGACCACTCTCTCAGTAAAGTAATTCTTCCTAATATCTAATCTAAACCTCCCCTGCTGCAACTTCAGACCATTTCCTCTGGTCCTGTCATTATCCCTTAGGAGAAGAGGCCAACACCCACCTCTCTACAACCTCCTTTCAGGTAGTTGTAGAGGGCAATAAGGTCTCCCCTCAGCCTCCTCTTCTCCAGACTAAACATGCCCAGTTCCCTCAGCCTCTCCTCATAGGACTTGTTCTCTAGACCCCTCACCAGCTTGGTGGCTCTCCTCTGGACATGCTCCAAGACTTCAATGTCCTTTACTACTCGTGTTTGTTGTGATGACACCTCTGCTATCACACTCCTAAACAAGGAGTCCCTTCTGTGATCCTACTCTTCATGGGAGGGATCTGCAATACACATGGTCACAGAATTCTTGGCAGGAAAAGGAAACCTTGGACGGTCCTCCTCTTGTCAGGTAAACAAAACTTCTGAGCCCTCTTGAGGGCCACCTTGCCATGTGCAGATGACCTTTACCCAGGACACAATGGATATAATTTGCCAGCCTACATTTGTTCAGATAAGATTATTGTGTTCACCTCAACTTAAAAAAAGAATCTAACTAGTATTGTTATTAAAAAAAAAAAAAAAAAGGAAAAAGATCAGGCATGCAGATGAGGCCAGGGAATACTGGGCTGTTCAAGGATATTCCTTGCTGGCAAGTCACTCACAAAGACAACCCTCTACATTGCATGCTTCAGCTCATCAGGTTTACACATTTGACAGAATTTGTGTTATGCCGTTTGTGTTATGAAGTTACAAACAGGGTATGTTGGTGGTTTTTTTTAAATTTGATTTTGAGGGAAAAAAAGATCCCATGTGTCATATTTATGCCAATAAAGTATGTAGTAAGAGAACAAAAGGAGATTAATTTTTGAATATTTTTTTTTCAGTTATACCATTCTGCTTCCACAGAAACCCGTTTTTCTTGATTATCAGGAACAAGCAAGCAAAGATTAACCCTAAATGATCTGTCATTCAGGGCACCTACATCCTCTTTGGCAGTAGTATAGTGCAAATAAAGAGTGGCCAAGCTTAACTTTTTTGATGCATGAGAGTAAACTATAATTCCCAAATGACAGGTGGATAAATTCTACATGCCTGCATTTGTCTTCAACTATGCCTCAACTATAATTCAGAAAAGTAAAAATGAAAATATCCTTAAAACATCAGCTCATTAGTTCAACTGTTTAGCTCTTACAATAAATGCATGTGTATCAAAAACGTGGGACTTCATAGGCGTGACAAGGTAAATAAGAAATACCGCAGACAGCTAATTATCACAGGAACCTGTAGACTCAAGGAGCTGTCCTTAAATCTATGTTACTGGTGCTGTGCAGCAAGAGGTGCAACTATTATTGCTCTGCTCCTTGCGCCATTCTTCGTCACTAAACTTCTTTGTCACTTGTGCAGCTTCTTCCTGTGGCTCCCTTCTTTTCCTCTTTTCCTTGCAACATTCAGCAATCTCCAACCTTTACTTCCTGAGAATGCTCAGTTGCTCTTCAGGAAAGACATAACCTCCCTCCAAGGCATCCTACCTGACCCACTCAATTTTTTCTTAAAATAAAATAACAGACTAACCAAGATCAATCAGTGAAGAGAACAGACACTATCTGTCATGGGTGAATATATTGTTACTTGACAGGAAGTAGGTGCACTCTGCCCACCCTTCTGTATGACAAAATATTTAATTCCTTCAGACCTTCTAGGTTTAGGTCAAAATCTCAGAGTTTAAGCCAGTTTTTACACCCTGAGTAAACTTAGATTACAGTATCTAAGGCCCTTTTTCTCTCATATGAGTACTACTATGGTTGCAAGGGACTACTTGTTCTTTCAAACAGTGGTTTCCAAGAGTTTATTCAAGCCCCAAAAGAATGCTTAACCCTGGAGGTCCTGCCACTCTGAACATGTCTGTTGCTCCCTCCCCTCTGAGAGCACCCAAGCTGACCAGGATAACTAAAGTGAGACAAGTAGCAATTTTTATTCTGAAAACTTGGAAATACTGGATTAATACACATATCACCTAGCAATTTGTGAGGATCAATATGTCTGGAGAAAATAGAATGAGTTAATAAAAGTCAGGTTAGAGCAGGAGCTGCATGGGGGGAAATGTTATGGGTACACAGGGCTTACCCTGAATTACATCTTGGCATGCATAGCAAAGGATGTGTGCAACATTCTAATAAACTTCTGCCTCTGATACATAGCTGGTACCAGAAGGCAACACAATGCTGAGATCATTTGCATATCAGTCAATGGTTTAACCAGGCAGAAAGAAGACTAACTGGATATGGTAGTAGAGAAGGAGGGAGATAGCATACTACAAAAGATGGTTGAAGGGACCAAAAGATTGCCTGTTATGCATTTAAAGTTAGTTTAACCATGTAACATTTGACTGCCAGCATTTTGAGAATTAGGACCTGTAATTTCTCTCCATGCCTTCCTCAGAAAGTCCACCCTCCCTATATTTTATATCATGATTTTTATTTCTATTCCATTATAAGAAATCAGAGAGATTGTGTAGATGTAGCCTACAAAAGTATTTTACAGAATGTTTAACTGTCCACAGTAGTACAGCAAATGTATGTAAGTGCAACAGGTTCAGCATAATAGAATCCTAGGATGGTTTGGGTTGGAAGGGACCTTAAAGATCATTTAGTTCTAAATCGCCTGCCATGGGCAGGGATACCTTTCACCAGATCAGGTTGCTCTTAATTAATCTTATTTCTTAAAAAACTTAGTCTCTCTCTTGTCCTCCCAGAAAACTGATGCCAAAAGTGCTAACACAGTTGTCCTTCTTACTCCTCTATGATCCAGTCTATCTGCATTCAGCAGTAAGATCTGGATTGATCTCACCCATCTTTGGATTTTCAGCTGGAATTCTAAGTGCATGGCAGTGTACAATGATCTAAAATGCCTTTGTAGTCGAAAAACGGAGGTATCTGTGACCCAGAAATGCAGTCCACATATCACTCTGTGCAGATTATAATGGGATGTATGGCCATTCTGCTTCTAGCCTAGAATAGGTGGAATTAATTCTTGACTGAGTCTTATACCTTTGTAGCACATGCCTTGTAGCATGTGGCATTTTTCTGGCCCAAATGTCATTAATGAAATCAGCAAAGCATGGCAGCAGACAAGTGAAATCAGGGTACTAGAGATCCTCCTTTGAGAAAAGACACAGATGCTGCTAAATTTAACAAGAGTGTAGGTTTTTTTCTGGGGGGTGTTTTGTATAACTGTAGAAAAGTAAGTCAATCTTGACTCTATAGCTTAGCGTTCACATATTGCCCCATCAAAACATGAGTCTTAGGCTTTGTCTTGTGGTGTTTCCTGAATTCTCTGTATTATTCTCTGTATTATCTGCAAAAAACAAACAAACAAAACCAACCAATATTCAAGTATTGTAGATATTTTTGGCATTGAATGGAAGGAAAAATTAATTTGCATTTGCCTGTATCTTAACTCTGATTTTTTCTGGTTATCTAAGGTTTTGATTTTGCTACGTTCTGGAAGGGCTTAAGACCAGAAAATCTTAACTTGGCACTAGCAATGATTCTTGACACTGAATATAGACACCACACAGAAAAAGAAGGATGAGCTTTCTTTTCATTTGGCACTGCTATGACATCATCCAGAATAATTTATTCTAATGTTAACACTACAGAGATTTTAATAAAATTGTGAGACTTCAGAAATGAAAAACAAATTATTAAGAAGATGGTATGATAACATGTTTTTTAAAAGGTGACTTTTTCTGCAAGTAGTGAAGAAGTAGAAATGTAACAGCATTCATAAAATACAGAAAATTGTAAATACGGGGAAAAGCTGAAGTTGTTCTAAAAGATTCTGACTTAGTGAAACAGGAAAACTGTATAAAAAGAACATAACTGAACAGTGAGAACAAAAAAAATCATGAATAGTTCATTTAAGAGGGTGAGGGTGATACAGGTTTCATATTGAGTAATTTCAAATGGTACCAGGAAGTATCTGATAGGTGCTATAGGATACAGTTTCATGTTATTAGGCATAGATCTCTTAACCTGACTATTCAAAGTTGTTGAACACGTGCAGCCATTGAGAAGTCAGAATGGCCTACCTCTCTAAGATCCAGATTTTTTTGCTTCAGGTAAAAGTAATCTGTTCTAGGTTTAGCAACCAAGCTAACCAAGCTAACTAATTTAGATGCCTAATTTAGATGCCTAATTTAGATGCCTTGTTCAGCAAGGAGAAGTGTAAAGTCCTGCACCCCAAGCACCAGTATATGCTGGTGGCCACCTAGCTGGAAAGCAGCTTGGCAGAAAACGACCTGGAGGTCCTGGTGGACAAGTTGGACATGAGCCAGAAATGTGTCCTTGCTGCAAAGAAAGTGAATGGTATCCTGGACTGCATTAAAAGGAGTGTTGCCAGCAGGTTGAGGGAGATGATCCTTCCCCTCTACTCAGAACTGGTGAGGCCACACCTGGAGTACTGTGTCCAGTTCTGGGCTCTCCAGTAGAAGAGAGATATGGAAATACTGGAGAGAGTCCAGCAAAGGGACACAAAGATGACTATGGGACTGAAGCAACTGACATATGAGGAAAGGCTCAAAGAGCAAGGACTGTTCAACATGGAGAAGAGAAGGCTCAGGGGAATCTTATTAATGTATGTAAATGCCTGAAGGGAGATTGTAAAGAAGAGGGAGCCGGAATCTATTCGGTGGTGCCCAGTGACAGGACCAGAGGCAACAGGCAAAAACTGGAACACAAGTTTCCTCTTAATATGAGGAAACACTTTCAGTGTGAGAGTGTCCAAGCACTGGTGCAGGTTTCCCAGAGAAGTTGTGGGGTCTCCCTCCTTTGGGGTGTTCAAAAGCCATCTGGATAGGGTCCTGGGCAACCAGCTCTAGGTCGCCCTGCTTGCACAGGGGGGTTGGACCAGATTATTTCCAGAGATCCCTTCTAAACTCAGCCATTCTGTGATTCTGTGAAGGAAACTTACATATTCCACACTCAATAAAAGCTTGTTTCTTTCACTTGATTATGAAGAGAAAAAATGGAAAATAGCCAGGTCTTAGAGGTTCAGCTTCTAGACATATGAAGTTAGGTTAGATTACTTTGATGATTTTCACTCACAGTTACCAAAATGCAGATTTAATTTCTTAACTAGCCAGCTTTTGGATATATAAACATAGGAAAACCCTTAACATGACTCCCACATTTTTTTTAAATTTAATTTTCACCAGTTCAGTAAACTGTGAATAACGTCCATATTAGAATGTGAAGATTACAAAACTTCCTGTTCCATAAATAACTGTTCTGATATCTTATCTGATCTGAGCTAAATTTTTTCTTCTGGAAATGAATGCACAGGGGAAGAAAAACAAAATTACATAGTGTAAGCACAGCAAAAACAGCATAACTGTTGTCACCAAAAACTACTACATAATTGTAACATAATCTTTCAAAATTTTTGACCTTTGCCTTATTCTTAGTAAATGTTATTCCTGTAGCACAAAGAAGTTGGTCAACATGAAGTGTAATTTTTCACTGGATTTTCTTCCTAAGGTGTGAATATAAAAAATTATTTATTGGAAACCACTCAGTAAACTGACATTACTTAAAGCTTTGTAAATATAAAACTAATACAAAATTACTGTACACATAAGTATCCTGAATTTTTAAAGTGCTTCCTCAGTTTATTCATGCAAATAGGATCAGGTAGTGTAAAGAATTGCAATTCCTCAGCTGAAAGTTACTATTCCCATTCATCACCCTCCTCAGCTGAAATACAGTCACTGACATTGAGACAAAGAAACACTCAGACCGGCAGTGACCCTGGGAGGTCTCAAGTCTAACCCTCTGCTCAAAGCAGAGTCAACAGAATCCAGAGCAAGTTGCTAAGGGATTTACCCACAGCAAGTCCATGCTGGCTATTCTGAATCGCCTCAGTTTTTAACATGCATCCAGAGGTGGCTTTCAAGCAGACTTGCTTCTCAGGGACCAGCCTGATATTCTCTGGATTGTGCTTCTTGCCATTTTTGAGAACAGGACATTTGCTTTTCTCCAGTTATCAGGAACCTCCCAGCCCCAATATCTATGACCATTCAGAAATTATACAGCCACCATTCTCTGCATCCTCAGAGGCATCCTATTTTGTTCCATGGACTTTGATGGGTCAAGATTTCTCAAGAGAACCCTGACTCAATTCTTTTCCACTACTGTTATTTCCTCTCCTCCTTAAATCCTGTCCCTAGGCACAAGGCACAAGTGCAGATTAAGATACCAGCAATTAAATTTTCCCAACTGTGCATGCAATAACTGGAAATTGAAGTGAGGCAAATTCCTATATCACCCATACATTATCTCATGAATATATCTAATTGTGTACTAAAGGCGTTCTTAAATCAGTTTTATCTTAGAAACTTACACTGAGAGTGATCTAATTTTATTCAGGCATCTAAAGCTTAACTGTATAAAAGTGTAGTCATGAGAGTTTAAACTGTCTCATGACAAGATCCGAAAAGCAGAAGAAAAAGGAAGGAAGGTGCGGCTGCAAGTGCAAAGAAAAGCCAGAAACACCCAACGCTGACTTAGACTAAACTGTCACAGAATCACCTGCTTGGCTGAATGCCAGTGCCCTTGGCCATTTTTAAAGCCCACGGAGACAGACACCTGCAATGAACAAGTCATGTTACTCTAAACCAGGGCCAACAAATAGTCTTCTGGGTGTTGTTGACTACAGAATCAGCATGGGGTGACTACACAGACAAACCATCATTTGATGAATGTTGATTTCCATAGTAGTTTCAGCTTAACAACAGTCATAACTGACCCACAAACAGATGTCTTGTTGTAATTCAGTGGACAGTATGGAGGGAAAAGCACACAGTGAAGCAAGCTAGGACCTAGCACTGTCAGCCAAGTAAATGCTTGTCAGATAGCATCCTTGGGTGAATAGGATTTAGATATCTAAAGTCAGACTAGACAGATCCCATCTCTTATGTGTACATAAGGTAACCCTGGAAGTTTGGATGTGTGAAATATTTGAAGCTCTATCTTTAAAAAAAAGACATATCTCCAATATTTTCTGTTATTTCTCTGTACGTTACGTGTAGATAGTAGAATTGTGAGAGTCTTATTATAGCCAATGGCTAGTTATTTTCAAAAATAGACTTAGGAAGTTGGAACCAAATATATGAGCATTTCCAGGTGTGCACCAAATACACAGTTATGGACTAATACTTGAAGATTCATGTCTTTTGGATGTGAATGTTGGCTTTACCCATTTCCTTTTTTTTCTGTTTTCACTTTGAGATAAATTTATCATTCATTTCAGCAAATTTTATTCTAAACATAATCTTTTGGTGGCTTAGTTTGAAGGAAATTAACATTTGTTCTTGGTGGAAGAAATAACAAACTTTTAAAAAGTCTGTGTTCATAAATAAATATTTTGAGTATGCTGTTTTCTGTATAAGCAATTCCTAGCTTACTGTCCAAGTTTAACTTACCGGTTTTGTCTCTGAAACATTTACACTGTGCTATATGCACTCAATAGCTTAATAATTCAATAAATAAATTCATTCATTACTTATTTAGTATAGTACCAGATGAAAAGAAAGCAGCCAGGATCACCCATGGATTTTCCACTTTGTTAAAAATTATCACAATATTATTGACATTGAGAAGGAAGCAATATCTACTACTGAGGTTTCCGAAGTGAAAAGGCATAAAGGGCCTGTTGTGCTGCTCCTGGTGTTGCAGCTGTTGATGATGAAATTTTCTCCCTGTTGTTATAAATTATCTGGCCCAAAAATTTCCATTCTACTGTTACTCAGAAAAATGTTAATGACTTTTCAAGCCCACTTTTCTTTTTTATGTCAGCGTGCTACCTAAGTTCAAGGCACTCTCTTGGAATATATTTATGGTCATAAATTAAATCAGCAGGTGATCAATGTTTAATGTTTACACTGCAGACACCTCAAGATTCTTTAACACCTAATTACATTTGTTTTATCAGATTACTGGAGAAAAACCCTTGGACCAGATTCTTATCCACAGCAATACATGTTATTACATTGATTTCAGTGCTGTCGTATTGAAATGAGGACTTATATGAATTAAGAATCTAACTTTTAATGGAAGAGAAGTTAAAGTTGGGGGAAGGGTAACAGTACAGGGATACCCTTTTGATATTCTTATCAGAATTTATTTGCTTTTCAAAGATGGATTACAGAAGAAGAAAACCTGTCAAGGTTTGTATTAAAATTACACGTGTCAGCCTCTTATATTACAAAGAATTACAGTAACACTATTAGAAATAAAAAGAATATTTAGGTGATAACTTGCACAGCACCACCACACAATTTCCATTAGGAGCAGGCTGTATGTATGTTGTTATAGAAAAACTGCCAACATAAAACATAAATATAAAGGATCATCAATTTTAATTTTCCTCCATACCTTCAATTTTAATATAAGAAAACAAAAGTGATGATATAGCAGAAATTCTCAGTCACATAAGCAAATCTTTCCTCCTCTTTTTTTTCTGGATTCATTAAGGGTGGTTTTCCCACAGCAAACTTCAGAAATAGGATGAGAAATACTGTTCTCACATAGGATTACTTGTCTCATTGTACCAGTGCATTGTTTTATAATTTCACTAAAAATGCGTGTTTTAAAACTAGTATTAGTTATTTAGTAGTACTAAGAAACCGTAATTTGAATCAGGGACCTATTGTATCTATTTTATTCAAACAAGGGAAAGTCAAGTTTTCCTGTCTATCCTAAAATCTGGTCAAAGACAAAAACTATAATCAGACACAACAAAAACCGAGAACAAGAGAAAACAAAGGCTGAATGTAGCAATAACAGTAACACTGACAATAAAACATTATATAGCCACATGCACAATTCCAGTGGTTCAGAATCATATTTATATTATGCTTCTTTTTATAAATACAAGACATCAGCAAAGAATATAAAACTTCTTTGTTGCAATGTGTGTAAAAGCCGTATAATGGCACTCATTTGTGTAAATCACATCAACATTTGGATTATGTCATAAGCTAGAGTCGTATATATATGAAAAAATAAATTTCCCAGGAATACATATATACAAGCAAAACAGAAGTTCAATATGAATACAGTACTTTTTATTTCAGGAAGAATTTTCAGCGCTTTGATGACAATGAAGAATTCTGCACATTCTGGTGTAAATTTTTGCATTTAAGGGGGTTTTATATTTTTTCTTTAAGTTCTTCCCTCAATTGTGTTGTGCCTAGACAAGTAAATCACCTAAAGCACTATCATGAAAAACTGTGGCTGAGACATAGGCAATACTTGAAAATCTGTCCTTAAATTTATTTCTGATACCTACGTAGAGAATAATATCTATTTGGATATGCCTAGTAATGCTTGAAAAGGCAAGTAATTGCTCACCTTGCAGTAACTGGTTCTGTGGGATGCAGGGTTTACAAAGATTCCACTCCTTTTGTGCATTTGTATCCCAGGTACAAGAAATAGAATTCCTTTCCAATAAACTAAAAGGAGCACAGCAACTTCGTCAGCTTCCCATTTTACTCAGTAATAAAGACATCTCATTTTCAGAACTCCAGATTTGCCAAGACAGAACACAGGTTTGAGAAGCTTAGCTACAATTATATGAATAAGGATTCTTTCTTCTTTAATGCAGTAGAAACTTGGTGAGTTGCAAGCAGTGTCTTATTTGTGGAAATGAATAAGAAGCCTGCTGTAGTATCAACAGAAAGCGTGATCTATCAAATCTCGTATCTAAGTATTACACAATAACACAATGGTATCAAACTACAGATGGAACACTATATTCTAGTTAGAAATTTCAATCAGTTTTCAGAAAGACTGCAGCAGAGATTATATGAGTTCAGTCCATGTAAGTTGTCATATATTCTAAGATATTCTTCATCATTAAAACATGGCATGTACATTTGCTGTTTGAAACCCACAGAATCACAGAACGGTGGGGTTTGGAAGGGACATTTAGAGATCATCTAGTCCAATCCCCCTGCCAAACCAGGTTCGCCTAGAGCAGGTTGCACAGGACCATGTCCAGGTGGGTTTTGAATATCTTCAGAGAAGGAGACTCCACAACCTCTCTCGGCAGCCTGTTCCAGTGCTCTGGCACCTCAAAGTAAAGAAGTTTTTCCTCATGTTGAGATGGAATTTCCTGTGTTCTGGTTTGTGCCTGTTACCTCTTGACCTGTCGCTGGGCACCACTGAAAAGAGTCTGGCCGCATCCTCTTGACACTGCCCTTTAGATATTTATAAGCATTGATGAGATCCCCTCTCAGTCTTCCCTTCTCCAGGCTGAAAAGACTCAGGTCTCTCAGCCTTTCTTCATAAGAGAGGTGCTCCGGTCCCCTGATCATCTTCGTAGCCCTCCACTGGACTCTCTCCAGTAGTTCCTTGTCTTTCTTGAAATGGGAGTCCAGAACTAGACACAGGGCTCCCAATGTGGCCTCACTAGGGCAAAGTAGAGGGGGAGGATGACATCCCTCAACCTGCTGGCCATGCTCTTTTTAATGCACCCCAGGAGACTATTGGCTTTCTTGGCCACAAGGGCACATTGCTGCCTCATGGTCAACTTGTTGTCCACCAGAACTCCCAGGTCCTTCTCCACAGAGCTGCTTTCAGGCAGGTCAATCCCTTAACCTGTATATGCATGAGGTTATTCCTCCCTTGGTACCCACTATTCTGAAAATGTCAAAACCAGTTTTGGTGCAAATGTATAGGTCTCATCCAGACCTCTCTAGGAAGAAGAAAATCAGTATAAATACATCCAGGATGCAAAGCTGTGCTTTGGATTCAGAAGGAGGTCTAGGAAAAGAAACTGAGGAAGGGCTACATTAATCTGAGTGGTTTTGAACCCTTGAGTTCCCAGTTGCAAGGATACTGCCCCAGTCACCATGCTGGAATGATAAGATAATGGGACAGTGTTTATTCTTACTTCTGGACCTTTATGCAGAAAGAAGTGCAAAATTGATAAGAAGGCAGAAAACAAAAGAGCTTGAATTTCCAGTTCAAAGAGAAGGAAGCTCCCACGGAAGGCAGAGCCCCAGAGCTTCTGAAGAGAACTTCATGGTGAATGGAGATGCTTACTGTCCAGCCCCGATTTAAGTTCTTATTCAAACACACTCTTTTAGATACCATTTCATATTGGTCAGTTCTAGGCTGTTCTTCACACAGAATATGAGAACAGTTGTCACCTCTGGAAACAATTATATACAAGGGTAGTTCCCTGAAAAGAAAAACAAAACCCCCCCAAAAAAAAACCAACAGAGAAGGACAAGTACTTCAATTAGATCTCTGAAGGTAGCCTTTGTTAGGTGAATTCTTCTCTTTACAGAGAGACAGATCCCACAGATAATCCAAACCATACTGCTGTAATCATTAGACTTAAGAAAACAACACAAAAATCTGTCAGTGGAACTGGTCAATCAGACCGTCTCTGCAAATACAAAGGGAAAAAAGAAGACTAGATAAAGGTACCTGTCCCACCATGCAGTGCTTGTGCTGAGAATGAAAATGGATGTTGAAACAAAACTATATTCTGAGAAGGCAATGATCTGAGAGTCAAAAGCAGAACAGACAGTAAATGTAAAGTGTTCATGAGAGTGTTTTGGATCACCAGCAAAACAAAATGAGATTTTATCAGTTTTGGTAAAGACACATTTATCCAGAAGCTTATAAGGTATTGACTCTATTTTTGCTTTTAAATGCAAGGATGAAAGTCCAATCAATAGTGCAAATCATTCACAAACTGACCTAACTATGTTTGAAATGAAAGCCTTCTCAGGCTGAGCTTGCTAAAACTTGATTTCAGGAGGCTAAGAATAACTCCAAATGAGCAAGAGCTGAGCAGTAGTTCTTGAACTACTGTAATAGGTAGTGAATAGAGACTATCTAAACTTTTAAGGCATCTCAAAAACAAATAAGGACCAAATTCTGGGGGAAAAGAAGAGGTATGATGTAAGATAGCTTACTTAAATTTTGCTTACCTCTGAAAAAAAAAAAAAAAAAAAGATACAGGTTAGGCAGTCCAGTTGTAGTCATAACAACTCCCACAGATAGTTATGTGCAATGGTGTCATGGATAGGGAAAATATGAAGAATCTTTAAAGCTTAAAAAACAAAAGTGGAAATATGTTACTATTGTAAGATCTGTTGGGCTCTTCTGTTAAACGGTGGAGAAAAGTTCTGTGAAAGGAGAAATTATTTATGTAACCTTTATCCATACTCAACACTAAAGCTAACAGCTGAAGGCTGTCTTGTTTCTCTCACACCTACATCAAACCCAAATACCTTACAAGCTATCTATAAAGAAATTAAAGATGGCATTGATGTGTCTACCTGAAGTTGGAAACTGCAAGTAATTGAACTGTGAGGAGGTTAATAAAAACACAATATCTATCCAAGAAAATGAGTCAAAGCTGTGAGTCTTGATGAGCCCTTTTTTTTTTTTTTAAATGTGCAAACCTTTGTGATGTAATGTGCACAAGGCATAGTGAGGCTGACAGTTCTGATCAAATAAAACATTAGCACTGTTCAAACACTACAACTTGGTTATTATATTATATTATTATACAACCAGTTCTGTATAACCTGTAGGGAAAATAGCCTAACACTATACTGCATCATATTAGTATAAACAGAAATAGATTGAAGTTATTTCAATGTAAAAAAGCCAAACAAACAAAAACAAACAAAAAAACCACCCCAGAAGTTGTTCTATGTAGAATAAGTGGTACTAATGTATTCTTAAAAGCTACCTTCCATTTACTCAAGAAAAATAATAAAAAAGCTGCAGAAAGGACAGTCTTATAGCCCAGAAATGGCAAAGTTAAGTTTTCCTGTGCAATTATAACTGCTCCCTTGTGCTTACGTATTATGAAAGCCTAATTGCTTGATCACCTACTAATTTTCAAACGATACATTAGAATATCTTGCAATAACTTTTACAGCCCATATGAGACACGTTTTGGAAGGTATGGTTTTCCTGAGGAATTTCCCTATGTCACTGGGTATCTTGGTAAATAAATGTTATTCATGGACATTCACACAAAAAAACCCTTATACATTTATAAAAAGATTGCTGAAAAAAATGTATATTTTTATCAAGAAAATTATATATAACTGTGAAAGTGAAAAAAAAATTTGTCACATTACAGATTTGTGCAAATACTTTCAGTGAAGTTCAGTCCACTTTACCAACCTCCCACCCCCTTCCTCCCTCTAACTGTTCTCATCACTGCAGTCCTAGGAAGACTGACTACAGACTGAAGAGTACAGACCAAATCCTTTCAAGAACTTCAGTTGCAGATGTATCTGCTGAAGAAGGTCTCAAAACTTCTTCCTCTAAAGCATCTGTTTTATGGACAAATGTAAACCACCGAAAACTTCTGCGTTTTTGTTTTCCTTCACCTTCCTCACACAGAAGTCTATGGGGCTGGATGGGATCCACCCAAGGGTAATGAGAGAGCTATCGGAAGTACTCACTCTCTGTACTCAGCACTTGGGAAGCCATTCCTCAAATACTGTGTCCAGTTTTGGGCCTCTCACTACAAGAAAGACATTGAGGTGCTGGAGCGTGTTCAAAGAAGAGCAACAAAGCTGATGAAGGGTCTCTAGCACAAGTCTTATGGGGAGAGACTGAGGAAACTGGGGTTGTTTAGCCTGGAAAAAAGGAGGCTGAGGGGAGACCTTATCACTCTCTACAACTATCTGAAAGGAGTTTGTCAGGAGGTGGGGGCTGGTCTCTTCTCCCAAGTAGCAAGTGGTAAGACAAGAGGAAATGGACACAAGTTGCACCAGGGGAGGTTTATATTGAATATTAGGGAAAATTTCTTCACCGAAAGGGTTGTCAAACATTGGAACAGGCTGCCCGGGGAAGTAGTTGAGTCACCATTGCTGGAGGTATTTAAAAGATGTGTAAATGTGGCACTTAGGGACATGGATTAGTGGTGGACTTGGCAGTGTTAGTTTTACAGTTGACTTGATGATCTTAAAGGTATTTTCCAACCTAGATGATTCTATGAATCTATACATAGGAGTAATTTAAAAAAAAAAATGACTTAGCATTCACACAATCAATGTATCATGGCTAGTAGCCAAAAAAACAATATTAGAATTTGCCTGCCAGGCAGGTAATCTAGTGTGTGTGGGAGGGAAACAGGGTTGTGCTGAGCTGCTTATTTAACCAACTCCTAGGGAGTGCCACTGACCAGGAATACCACAAATGGTATAAAACCAGAACTTTGCAGTCAGTGAAGCAGTTCACACCAGAGGGAAAACCAAAGGAACTTACAGTCTCTTTCTCAGACTGCACAGGACTGCAAGAGTCAGCACAGTGACAATGTTGGCATACCACAACACATGCTCCCCAGCAGCAGCCAGACTGACTGCTCCTTGCACAGAAGTCTTGACCAAGATGAAGCTTCTGAAAGATGACAACCATTCAAGCCTCAGTTTGCAGAGTGACTCATGCTTCTCTCCACAACTCAGCTGAAAGTGATGGTGTCCTCATCTGTATGAGGTGTGCTCTGCTTAAATCATTGAGCCACCAGGTGAAGGTGCCAAGGAAGGACATGAACAGATTGCATAGTGTTGGAGGGAGTGAATGAGAGGAAATCAAGTTCTTCATGAAGACTTGTCAGAGGTGAGCCAGAAGCTGAGTCAGTGGTGGCTGGAAATAGTTGTTACTTCCACCAACAGAAAGAAGGCTCTTTCTGCACTGCACATGTGCAACTGGAGGACACTTGCAACAGGTGAAAAAGAACAAGTTCCATCAGGGGATGCAGCTGATCCATATGTTGAAAAGGTGACATTAAGAGGCACTAAGAGGCTGCAGTGGTTAGAGACTGCTTTGTGCAGGTGACAGAGACACCACAGCTGATGAGGCTTGCCATATTTGGAGATTTGTTTCCAGGGGCTTGGATCTAAGATGTTGCAAAGAGATTGTCAAGGCTTGCCCGTCCCTCAGACCATTACCTCTATCATCACTATGAGCAGCGACATTGTCAAGGGAGACTCCAGGGCTCTGTGACCTAGGTGGAAGGGCACAGAAGCCCAGATAGACTAGGGTAGGAGTGGAAATGTGTTGTGGATCAGCAGTTGGCTGAGCAGCTGGTTTTGCCAGCAGGATTTTGCCTTTTACAACTACGGCATTCTCTTTGAGGAATGATAACAACTACAGGGAGGTGGCATCTTTGTCAATAGGCTTAATTCACGAGGAGGGTTTTAGACTATGCTTGGCAGGGGATAAAGCCCACAACTTGAAGAGAAGGCAAAGAAAGGAGGGCCTAGTGGACAGTATAATGGAACAGGTTCACTCTTCCCCTGAGAAAGCAGCACAACTGCAGATTCTAACAGACATGACCTCCTGAAGGGTCACAAGAACTTTTATAGGTAAAAAAAAAGGAAGAGTAAGAAAAATGTGGACCCGTTGCTGAATATGTTGAGGGACTAATGACAAAGGATATAGAAAATGCTGAAGTACTCAGTGCTTTCTTTGCCTTGGTCTTTACTGGCAAGGTCTGCTCCCAAACCCTGGTCCCTCCCAGGTCCCTGGGCCTTGTGGCAGAGTCTGCAGGAGTCAAATGCTACCCATGGTAGAGGAAGAGTGAGCTGATGATAATTTAAGCAAGCCGGACATACACATGTACCCAGTACTGCAGAGGGAGTTGGCCAATGTCATTGCAAGGCTGCTCGATACCATATTTGAATGTCATGGTGATCAGGGGAAGTTCCTGATGACCGGAAAAAACGTGTCATGGTCATCTTGAAGAAGATTGAGAAAGAGGATCGTAGGAACAACAGGCTAGTCAGCCTCACACCAGTCCCCAGGAAAATTGTGGAGCAAGTCCTTCTGGAAACAATTTTCCAGCACATGAAGGAGATGAACATGATTAGGAACAGTCAGTGTGGAGTTATCGAAGCAAGACATGTCTGACCAACTTGATTGCCTTCTTTAATGACTTACCAGGTCCTGTGGATAAGGTGAGAACAGTAAATGCTGTTTAATTTGGTTTTAGCAAGGCTTTTGGCATGATCTCCCATAGTATCTTTGTAGACAGGAAAGAGAGGTACTGGATGGGTGGACTACAAAGTACATGCAGAGCCAGCAGTGATCAGCAGCTCAAAGCCCAACTGGCAGCTGATTATTAGTGGCAATCCTCAAGGGTGCATACTTGGGCTGATTGTAAGGAAGCAGTGAAAGCCCATGGCTCCACAAGGAATGGGGAGCCAGGAGCTGAGTGTGACAACACAGCCAGGAGGGCAGGGGCCTTTGCAGTAAGTCCCTTAGTACCTAAATGAGGCTAGTGGGGTCTCGCTGTGGTAGGCACGGTCAGACACTGTCCAGTGGTTGCAAGGCAAGTCCGTAGTGGCGAGGCACAGCCAAGGTCAAGCCAAGAAATCAGTCCACATATTGGGGTCCAAGTCTGGATCAGCAAGGTCCATGGCCAGGCATGGATGTGGCTGCAATGCAACAGGAGCTGTTGCTCAGGTGAGGGCCAAACAGCTGAGCTGCAGCTTAAAGCAGCTCCCAAGAGAAAGGAGTCAGTCATTGCTAAGGCTTTCCTGCAGAGCTGTCTGGGAGTACTCTGTTCAAGGCCACCAATAAAAGGGGGACAGCCCTCAGCTGTGCTACCTCTAAGTTGGTCCTAAGCCCAGGGAGTCAGACCTCCAGGAGGGAGGAATGACTTTATTAAAGACCAGAATGATGGGATGGAGTGCACTCTCAGTTTTGTGAATGATACTACTGAGAGGCACAGTGGGTAAGGTGGAGAGAAACAGGCTAGCAGGAACCTGTCGATGAGCAGAAGGGCCTGGCTGCCCTGCAAGAGAAAATTAGCTGGGAGCTGAGAGTAGCAGCAAGGTGGGCAGGGACAGACCTCACTAACAAGGATCCAGAATGTTGAGTCATTAAATCTGAATCAGGGTCAGGTTTGGACACAATGAACAGGTCCAGCTCCAATTCAGTGACCACCTCAAAAGTCTGCAGTGACAAGGCAGGTCTGATGCCATGTTAGGTAGGTCTGAAGCCAAACCAGAGGGTCTAGTCCAGGGTGAGTATCAAGGAGGTGTAGATGTAGCACAGGCAATGTAGCACAGGCAGGGGCGAGCAATACAGCGTCAGCTTAAAAGCAGTTCCCAAGGGAACAGAGGGTAATGCCCTCGCTTCTATCTTGCTTCGGAACAGCTCTTACCAGCAAATGAGCTGACCTTGGACTGAGCCAGCCGCACTCCTTAACTCAGCCAACTAAATTACTAGGAAGGGGGAATGTGTTCAGGGGAACCCGACAGGGTCTCATGAACTTCAGCAAAGGCAAATGCAAAACTCTGCATCTGGAATAGGATATTGTAACGACACAGGCTGACTATCTAGAAAGGAGATCTGTAGAAACAGGACCTAGGGTTACCTAGGGACAAGAAGATAAGCATGAATAAGTAGTACACTTCTGCAGCAACGCAAGCTTAAACACCAATCGGGTTGCATTAGTAAGAGTATAGCCAGTGGGTTAGTTGAAGTGCTTATTCTCCTCTAGCTGGCACTTGCAAGACTGCATTTGGAGAATTGTGTCAAATTTGGGGCTCCTCAGTATTAGAAAGACATTGACAAACTGGCAGAGTGAAGCCATCAAGATGGTTAGAGAATGAGAGCACATGACATATGAGGAGTGGCTTGTTCATTTTGAATAAAAGAAGGCTAGGTGACAGCTAGCTGCTGTTCTCAACCATGCAGTGGGTGGAAACAGATAAGATGGAGCCAGAATTCTTGCATATTCTTGGGACATGGCAATCCCAGGCACAAATGCAGGTTGGGCAGAGAATAGCTAGAGAGCAGCCCTGAGGAGAAGGACTTGGGAGTGCTCGCGGATGAGAAGCTCAACATGAGCCAGCAATGTGCACTGGCAGCCCAGAAAGCAAACCGGATTCTGGGCTGCATCAAGAGAAGTGTGGCCAGCAGGTTGCGGGAGGTGGTTCTGCCCCTCTACTCTGCGCTCGTGAGACCCCACCTGGAGTACTGTGTCCAGCTTTGGAGTCCTCAACACAGGAAGGACATGGACCTGTTGGAACGGGTCCAGCGGAAGACCACGAAGATGATCAGAGGGCTAGAGCACCTCCCCTATGAAGACAGGCTGAGGGAGCTGGGGTTGTTCAGCCTGGAGAAGAGAACGCTCCGGGGAGACCTTACTGTGGCCTTCCAATATCTGAAGGGAGCCTACAGGAGAGCTGGAGAGGGACTCTTTGTCAGGAAGAGTAGTGACAGGACAAGGGGTAATGGTTTTAAATTGGAAGAGGGGAGATTTAGATTAGATATTAGGAGGAAATTCTTTACTGTGAGGATGGTGAGGCACTGGCACAGGTTGCCCAGGGAAGTTGTGGATGGCCCATCCCTGGCAGTGTTCAAGGCCAGACTGGATGGGGCTTTGAGCAACCTGCTCTAGTGGAGGTGTCCCTGCCCGTGGCAGGGGGGTTGGAACTCGATGATCTTTAAGGTCCCTTCCAACTCTAACCATTCTATGATTCTATATGCACAGTGAAAATATGAGAGGCAATGACCAAAAGTGGCAGGAGGGCAAATTCCTGATCATTATAAGTGAAAAAAGACACCATGAGTATGGCCAAATACTGGAAGAAGATTCCTGGAGAGCCTATAAAATCTGCAGCTCTGGAGATATTCAAAACTTGACTGGACAAGGTTCCACAGCAACCTACATTCAATGTTGCATCTAACTTCAAAGTTGACCCTGCTTAAGGTCTCACAGTGTTGAGAGCTGAGGGGTCAGAGAAGGGAGAATTAGACCAGATCACCTCCCAAGGACCCTGCCAGACTAAATTACTCTATGCCATGCGTCTCATTGTCAGCTCAGCTTTTAGGAATGTCTTAGAACATAATTTAAAAGCAAGGCTTGGAAACATGGTCTGTATGTAACTTTTATTACAAGGTTATGATGAACGATAATATTTGATTCATTATAATGAAAGGCAGGTATCAATGGCTCCCTGTCCACATGGAAAATGGTGCCATGTGTGTTTCTGCAGGGGTGACCAAGGTTTGATATTATATAATAATGTCATTAATGATCTGAATGATGGAACAGAGTGTGTATTTATTAAATCTGCAAACAAGACTAGACTGGAAGCAACTGTGTGTAAATTGGAGGACAAGATTAGAATTCAAAATGATCCTGACAAACTGTAGGAATGGTCTGAGAAAAACAGGCTGTTATTGAACAGACACAAGCGTGAGGCATTACTTTTAGACAGCATACTAAATTGCACAAATACAGGATGTGGCTCATCCAGCCTGTTTGTTCTTCTGCAGAGCAGGATCCAGGAGCAACAGAGGATCACAAGCTGAGTAAAAGTCAACAATGTCATGTTGCAGCAATAAAAGCAAACAACATGGGCATTTTTTCTTTAAAAGGTGTAGCCTGCAAGACATGTGAAATAATCTTTCCTCTCTACACAGTACTGCAAAATCTCAACTGTACTAGCCAGTCCAGTTTTAAGTACTACTTCAGGAAAGATACAATTAACTGAAGATCACGGCCTTAAACATAAACCCTACTGGAATTCTGATGACAGGGTAAATTTGACTTACTTTCTTGGGGCAACTCTAAACATTCAGAACTACATCCTTTTCCCTGCTGTGTGCCATACCCCTTCTTTTACAGTCATAGGTCAAAATCATTAAGCCAATATTAATAAATATCCTGAAAGGTAATCCTAAAGCAGGGAAAAATAAATAATACTTGGAACTTGAGGAAGAAGTGTACCATAGCTCTTTCTTTCCTAGATGATAGGTGGCTTTTTTTTTTTCAGTGATGTCAGAAAAAATAAAAAAAGAACTATCCTGAATAACACCTTGTTTTCATTTTAGTGCAAGCAAACAAGCAACTAAATAAATCCCCTTGGACAAATCCTGAACTTTCACTCATGAAACTTCTCTGAAGTCAGTTGCTTTGCAGGAATATAAGAATATGATTACTGGGTGTTTGTTGTTTTGTGTTGTTTTTTGTTTTTTTTTAAACTACTTCTAATGTGACACATATAATAGCTAAATATATAATTTATGAAGACAACCATGGAATCACTGGATCATAGAACAGCCTAGGTTGGAAGGGACCTCCAAAGATCATCTGGTCCAACCATGTTCTTCTACCATGTTCCTGGGGAGGTTGTACTAATGAATGATTGTTCTCACTTTAAAAAATCTCTTTCTTATGTCAACTCTCCCAGTGCAACTTGTACCCACAGTCCCTTGTTTTCTCTGTGTGGCTCCTTGTGAAGAGACAGTCTCCATCCTTTTTGTAGCTGCCTTTTAAGTCCTTCAGTATTGTGATGAGGTACCTCCTGAGCTTTCTCTTCTCCATGGAGAAAAGACCTACCTCCTTCAGCCTTTCCTCATACGGCAGGTTCTCCAGACCTTTGATCATCTTCATGGCTCTCCTTTGGACCTTCTCCAGTCTGTCTGCATCTTTCTTGAATTGTGGGGATCAGAACTGGACACAATACTCTGGGTGCAGCCTGACCAGCACTGAGTAGAGTAGGAAAACAAGTGCTGAGTAGAGTGGAAAACAATGTCAAATAATACTAATAGTTACTGTAAGGCCCTGCTGATAATATCAGTGATATATTGGTAAACTGTTGAGTGTTCCCTGATAATAAAATTAGGCCATCAAACACATGTACTTTGTTGACATAAACTAGCCTATCAATTCTAAACCTTCCACTGATCTCTATTACTTGGGGTATTATAAATAGTAAGTCCTTAAAGTTATAATTTAATGGTGTCTGTTTCAGAAAATCCTTCTAATGAGATATGAGAGCTCGCGATCCTTTTTTCCTCCTGTTGTTGGTCATACTGCAGTATATAGACAAAGGTGTGTGACCAGCATCCTTTCTGTCTAAGCATTTATTTGGTTCCAAGTTGTTGAAGAATAAACATGCAGAAGCATATAGAATAAGCATCATTTGCCAATGAATTAGGTCTTTTTCTTCAACAAGTAGACATACATAATAGCAACAATTAGTTTGTTGTATTACTGGAGAGAATGTTTCCACCAAAAGTTAATTTCCATCATAAGTTATTGTCTAGAAACACAATAAAATAAAAATGCCAAAAGTAACGATAATTTAGCTCATACATATGTGTCGTGGTTTCGGCCGAATTTACCAAAACTGGACCGGCAGATGGCACTTCCCCCCCCTTTCTCCCCCCAAAAAAGAGGAGAGAGGAGGAGAAAGAGATAAGGAGATTCAGAAGTTTAGAATGAACTAAACTACTTTAATGAAGAATTAATATTAAAATAAAAATAAAGAAGAAAATAATGAAATAGATACAATATATACAAAACTGTATCAAGCTCCCAGGATGACAGTCACGTCACCGGCAGGCACTGGGGAAGTCCCAGACTGGACTCAGCGACGGATGGGAACTGGATTCCAGCTCTGGAGTTAGGAACACACGGATCGGGATCAAAGGCAGATGAACAGACAGAGTCCTCTCTGGACGTCGGCCATCGCAGGAAGGGGGCTGACCCTTTGATCCCTCAGCCTTTATACTGAGCATGGGGCAGATGGGATGGAATACCCCAGTTGGTCAGGTTTGGGTCACCTGTCCTGTCCACTCCTCCCCACCGATGTGACCCCTCTACGTTTTTTCCGTTTCCGACCCTCTAAGGGGGCAAATAACGAAATTGGCTGACCTTGGTTGTTATGGCAATAAGTATAAGCAAGGGCCTCCCTGCGTACCATTCCTTGGCATGGAGCACAAACATTGGTCTTATCATTCTGAGAACGAGCAGTTTTCTCCACAATATGCCATTAATTTCAGAGAGTTAGAGGAGGCCTAGCTAGGATGTAAAGTTACAGAACAGAAAATTGGTTCGGTTTTACTTCAAACTGGGACAATATGGAACTTTAAAAAATGCTTGCTTGTTGTATCATTTTTAAGACACCTAAATTAATTTTGTAAGAGTTACATGTTTTTAACCCTAATTAGAATTTGGAATTTATAAGAAAAAATACATTTTGCTAAAAACAGCACATGGAAATCTAGTTGTAAAAAGTACCTTGGACTAACAATGGCAGCATGGACTGATTTCTCTGTGAATTAGCCACACTGTGATGAACGTCAGAGGATAATTCTTGAGGTTAGTTGGCAGGTTGGCACACTGTATGCAAATGATGTGCTTAACAAATAGTAGGGAATATAGGGAGAGGAGAGACTAACATGATTTTCCTTAAGGGACTTACTGTTGTCTAGAAAATAGAACTTCATGGGTACTCATGTTACCAAATCACCATTGTGCAAGAGCCAATAATATAGACTGAAGCATCTACAGATCAAGGAGATGAGATATCAATAACAATGACATGAAAAATCAGTTATGGAGAGAACCAACAAAGAGGTCAATATTAATTATTGACCTTCATAATAATTGACCTAATAATAACTTCAATATTAAAAATTACTGTGTTCATTTCAGTAGTGAAAAGACTCTCATGGTTAAGTTTGTAAAAAATAATAAAGATGAGAATAAAATGGCTGAACTGATTACACAGCTCAAAATCCTGGTTCTAAAGCAAGATTTGTGAATCAATCACAGAATAAACCCTTTTAAGGCAAAGAACATAAGAGCTATGCATTACCACAACAAATTGTGCTGTATTTTTTTTGTAATATCACAAATCCTGCTATTTACATCTATGCAACTTTTACTATGATTATGCATAATGAATGCAACTAAGAAAAAAAAAGACAACTTGAACACATATTTTCATTTAAAAGTAAGAGTCATATTTAAGTGGATCTGGTTACTGTTAACTACTTCTCAGGCTATTACCTCTTTTTACCCTAAAAGCTTACATTTAATGAATTCTTCCCAGAAGTATATACAACCATGAGAACAAACATAATGTCTATTTTATTTTTATTGCTCAGAGTGTAAAAAGCAGAGAGAAATTTATTTTTGAATAGCATAGATTTCATATATGTATATTAACTACATCTTTCTTAACTCACAACTGAATCATTTGGATAACCTATTGCAATAAAAAATCAAAATAACTTAGTGAAGTCATACTGGCTTCATCTGCTTCACTGTGATTGAAATGTTTATAATCTCACATGGAAGGTCTGTTACAGTGTTTCTGAAATTGCACAGGGTATAACAAAACTTGCCTCTGGAAATATATACAAGGTATTTTTCCCATGTTTTTTCTCTTTCAAGACTAAAGAAAATGAATTATAGAAAAAGCAGGTAGAAATCATTTACAGTTAGAGTAGCAAGAAAATTCTAACTTCAGTTTTTTTTACTTCTGCTTTAATGTACCCTGTTGTGTGGAAGTTTAGAAACAGTGAATGGAACTATTTGGTGCAATACATATGCACAGCAGGGTAAGTTTAGATGCCTTTCAGTTTGTGTTTCCTGGATTTTTATTTTAAACTTCTAAGAAAACCTGGTTTTCAAGAGAAAGAGGCTAATAGCACTTCCTGAGCCTGGCACAGGAACAAATCACATTATCCTTACTCCTGAGAATAGTCTAATTAAACACAACAGGAGTCCTCATATGGACATGGTAAAGCAAGCAGTATTTTGATGCCACTGTGGCAGATAGATGAAAATTCTCTAATTCTTTCAAACATGGTTCAGTCCTGATCTACATCATTTCACTATTATAAAACACCAAAAAACTATTTTCTAAGATTTAATATAAATATAGGTCTGTACAAAGCAGTCCTTGTTCACTTAAGTAGTTCCATTATTTGTAGCCAAGAGTCTGTCTTCTAAAACATGTTTTTTCAGGCTTTCTCATCGCATCTCATCTAATCTTTTTACCCAAAAAATGAAGTAGTATTGCTACAATTTATTTTATAACTGAAATAAAAATTGAGTCAAAACTTTAAACAATAATTTGTTAGTTTTACTTTCTCTCCCATCTGTTTGTTTGTTGCATGCATAGGAACATGGATACATGTCTTTTTCTGCAGTTTTTGAAATTATATTTGAGACCACATTCTGGCATTTAAGGAGAACGAAAAAATTTGAAGACTATCATGAAAGAAACCTCCCGTCATCTATTATAGGTAAAGAAAAGGCATGCTCTGGGAGCAAAATTCTTTATCTCATTTCAGTGGGGAGCAAGTGTTGTGAAAGGTACAGAAAGGGACGAGATCAGATCCTGGCATCAGTCTTGTCTTTGTGAAGGACAAAGGACTGCATAGCATCTTTCCACACATGCTGTCCTCTGCCACACGTAGCCTGGGCCTGTGTCAATGACTGATGCTGCAAGGGCGTGAAGATGATCAGAGGGCTGGAGCATCTCTCCTATGAGGACAGGCTGAGAGAGTTGAGGTTGTTCAGCCTGGAGAAGAGAACGCTCCGGGGAGACCTTACTGTGGCCTTCCAGTACCTGAAGGGAGCCTACTGGAGAGCTGGAGAGGGACCCTTTATCAGGGAGTATAGCAATAGGACAAAGGGTAATGGTTTTAAATTGAACAAGGGGAGATTTAGATTAGATATTAGGAAGAAATTCTTTACTGTGAGGGTGGTGAGACACTGGAACAGGTTGCCCAGAGAAGTTGTGGATACCCCATCCCTGGAAGCGTTCAGGACCAGGCTGGATTGGGCTTTGAGCAACATGGTCTAGTGGGAGGTGTCCCTGCCCATGGCAGGGGGGTTGGAACTAGATGGTCTTTAAGGTCCCTTCCAACCCAAACCATTCTATGATTCAATGATAATTATGCAAATATTGGGATTTGCTAATGCAAAACACCGTGTTGGACTAGGACCGAACTGGCCACCTCATGAATGAAATTGTCACTGACAAATTCAGTCTTTGTACTGAATATGTCAATATCAAGATGAGACAAACATTATTTTTAAAAAAAAGAAATGAATCATGTTCTGTAGCATTTCTAGTGTACATACTCTTATTTTAATTTTCAATCTTTTGAGGTGTCAAAATGGAAGCAAATGAATACCAGACCTGCAATTACTACAGGGCTGAAATCAGTGTTACAAATCTGTTGTTCTTTCAGAATGCCAGTGCTACAATAATGTTCACGAGTTCATGAATGGCTCACCTCAATGAAAGTTTGCTTACCAAAACCAAACACTGTTGATTAGAGAAGACAGCTACTTCTCAATAGTGTTCCAGCTTATAAAAATAAAGAGAACACGATTTTGTAAAAATTTATTTGTAAAGCCAAATATGAGTTTTGAGAACTAAAGAAAGTCCCTCCTATTAAACATAACGATGGGAATTCACCTTCTTTTTTAATGAGTTTTTCTTTCTAAACTACACACAGTATATTATGTGATTTCAGCAGAAGAAATGGCAGTCAGACAGTTCAAGTCCTAAACTGGGAATTATATAAAGAAGGATTGCACAAATACAACTTCTAAACAAACTCACGATTGCAACTTTATCAGAAATTCAATGTGGAGGAACTCACTGATAGTTGTATATGGAATAGCTGTAGTCATGAATTACCCCAGCATTTGGGTACATGTGTAAAATCATGGCGGCTTCCAGGAATGAAGTATAGAATGGATAACAGAAGTATAAAATGGATAGTAGTATAGAATGGATAATAAAACATATCAAGCCATATTTTGTTATCCCACTTCTCTAGAGAAAGGAAGTTTATGTGGTTGTGATATTGGTCCATCTGTTCCATCACAGAGATGTATAAGTCATTGTCAAATTTTAAGCAAATTTAATGATGGATCTCAAAGTTACAGTTATTTTGGAATTTGTAGAAGTTGGTAAGTTGGGGGAGATGCAAATTAATATACGTAACCATAGAAAAGCAATTATAACTTTGCTCCCTACCCATTTAACAAGCAGCAGCAATGTGATGAATCAGAACAAGAAAACTGGTCAACTTACCAGCCAGCATGAAGCTTCCAGCCAACTATACTATTTGTAGCAACATGCCTCACCATATAGGTATGGATATGGGAATAACAAAGATGAGAACTGTTGGGTGTTAGCTCCTAAGGGTGCTACAATTTTCAGTGACTGTTACAGAGTTCTAGGCCTAGGTTTCAATTTTGTGAAAAAGGTCATGTGTTCTTGAATTAAAAAATATTTACATGTATCATTAAATAACACGTTTACACAAACTTGAGGACCTCCAAACTCTACGAGTTGCCTATCTCGTAGCCAGATAGGATCATTATGAACATGAAATATTCCTTTCTGAAATCAAGATGAACAGTTTTGGGCAGCCTAACTTGAACATTTGCATAATTGATTGGTTTGTAGACTGAACAGCAGTTTAACATTCCTACATAGTCAAAAGGTTTACCTTTTGGATTGGCTTTTTTGTTTGTTTTTATGGGAAATGGGGCAAAGTAAAACAAGTAATGGAATCTTTCACTTTCATTTCAAAGTTAAGGATTTTGTCTAGGTTTTTCTGGAGAATCATTTTAAAAGCTTCTGGAATAATACTTACTTCAGCCAAGGATAGAAACACTTAGTGCAATTCAAAACACACTACTCCGTCAGCTCCTAATTATCCACTAGCTGGAAGTTATTGTGCCCAGAACTCGCCCTGTGATATACAAGAGCTTCTCATCCACTTCAGTCAAAAGTCTGCCTGGTTACCTTGCTGAAATACCCCTCTTTGGGGGTTTAAACTAAGATGGGCTGACTCTGCAGTAAAGCAGTTAAACGCACGCGTACTCAGTTTTGCTACTTCTGCTGTGGTGCTGGTGGGAACGGAACCTTTGGCCCCTCCACGAGTATAAGAAATTAAAGTATACCTTTGCTCCGAGTCATACAAGGTTGCTTGTGGATGGTGACAAATTGTAAAGGAATTTCCTTCCAAGAAAACTTTGTGCTTTCTTATCTCACATAACCAATCTTTTGGGTCTTTTCCTCATTTTTGCAGCTTTCTGAAATAACGTTGGCGCTATGATTCCCAGCTCCCCAATGTTTTAGTCATGTCTATGCATCTGGGTTATACATACTATCAAGCACCTATGGACCTTTCAAACAAGCAAATATAACATACTGTATTTACAAGTACATAGAGCTAACGCATCTCATAGTACAGAGCTGAGGTCTTCTCCGTCTTCTCTTGGTGGAGCTTAGAGCAGCTGCTGTAATCCTGGAGGATGTAGCATTCCAGTCTTGCTGATTCACCGTGTTTATGCAGTTTATTATCTAAAGCTGGATGTAAGGAGGACCTTGGCAATCCAGCCAAATCCCCAAATTTGGGGTTACAGAAGAGACAGGATAAATAGGATTCTAAGACCAGGGGACAAAACCTGTTGTAAAATTCCAACTTTGTGATGACAGTCCCTATGAAGCCAAGACAGAACATGTTTTTGAACAGGGATGGATTATCTCCAGCACACGTACAGCAAATGCATACAACTTTATTCAAACAACTATTTGAATAATTTGATCCTCCTCAAGACATCAGAGATATTTCTGTATTTTCTGACATGATACTGGAGAGACTTGAAAAAATGCCTATTGGCATGCGGCACCATTGAAACCAAGGAGTCCGGTAGGACTGGTGTTGACTGGACATCTCTGTATGGGACACCACCACCAAGAACCGTAAGCGCAAGTACTAACAAGAACTCTGGAAAAATAGCCCTCTCGTTGAACAAGCAGCACACAAGCTCCCAGGCTGGCAGACCCCAGCGTTTCCCGTCCCTTCCCATGCCCGCAGGGACCACAGCTCAGGAGCCCTTGCACAGCCCCTGGCACCCTCACTCAAACCTGAACACTTGCTAAGACTGAAGTTACAAAAAAATCCCACCTCAAAAGGTCCTTATCCATACACCTTTCCTCACACAACAGCGTGGGACCAGTGCGCAAAACGCACTGCCGAGACCAGAGGCTGGAAAGCGTGTGATCCGGCTGAGAAGCCCGGACGGCCGCGGGGGTCAGCCAGGGGCCCCCACCAGCAGGCTCTTAGGGGAGGCCAGGAGGGGCCACCTCCCTGACAGGGAGGCCTGAGGCTGCCAACGAGCGACAACCGCCGCGGCGGTGGCCGCCGGCCCGCAGCCCCACGGGCAGCCTGGGAGGCGGCGCAGCGGCCCGCCCCTCCCGCAGGGGGCGCCCGGGGGCGGCGGGGCGAGGCCGGGCCCGAGGCAACGGCCCCGCGTCAAAGCGGGCGGGCGCCACCCTGTCACTTCAGGCGGCGTCGCGGAACCTCCCCGGAGCGGGTGGGCGCCGGTCCGCGGCGGCGTGCGGCACCTCGACGAGGAAAGGCGGCGGCTCCACGCCTCGGCGCGGCCCCCCTCAGGCCGCCGCGGCGGCGGCGCGGCCCCCGTGCACCTGCTCACCTGTCTCCTCGGCCGGCTGAGGAGGGGGGGGGGTCCTGGCCCGGCCACGCCCCCCGACGGGATCGGCGCAGGCGCCCTGGCGGCTACCGCAGGCAGGGGGCGGCAACATGGCGGCGTGAGCGGCGGCGGTTTCGGCTCCACAACAACAGCGGCGGCGGCGATCGGTCGTGCCGCCCTCGGCTCCGTGCGCCCCTCGTCTCCGCCGGGCCGCACCGCGCCGCTCTCGGCGGCGCCCGCTCCTCCCGCCCCGCGGCTGGAGGCGGCGGCCCCGGCTGGGCAGCCTTGGGCTAACGGGGCATCGGCGCCCATAATAATCCCTCATTATAGCGGAGCGGGGGAGCGGCTCCTGGGACGGTGCCTGCGCCTCGGGCCGGCTGCCTGCGGCCCCGCCGGGTGCGACTGCGGTGGATGCGCGGCTCGGCCCGGCCGGGCGGGGAGGCGGCGGCGGCAGGTGCCGGTAACGGCGGGGGGTAAATGGCGAGCGAGAAGCCGGTGTCGGGGCCGGACCCGCAGCCCGCGGGACTCATCTCCGTCGGGGCCGGCGGTGGAGGCGGAGGCGGCAGCGGCAGCAGCGTCGCGGTGATGGGGGAGCTGAGGGCGTCGGGCTCCGGGTCCGTAGTGCTCCCCGCGGGGATGATTAACCCGTCGGTGCCGATCCGCAATATCCGGATGAAATTCGCCGTCCTCATCGGACTCATCCAGGTCGGGGAGGTCAGCAACCGGGACATCGTGGAGACGGTGCTGAACCTGGTAAGCGGCCGGGCACCCCGCCCCGCTGACGCCCTGGCGGGCAGGGGGTTCCCTGGGCACCGGCCCGAGCAGCCCACCCCCTCTCGGGTCTGCTCCCCGATCGCCCCCCGCCCCTCTGCAACCCGAAAGGGACCTTCATTTTCCCAGCCCTTGTGTCCCTCATACGCGCACGGCCCCTCTCCGACCATCTTCCCTTCCCAAACTCCTCTCGGTCCCCTCTCTCCTCGTTGATGCCACGACCCGCTCTTCTCGCTGTGCCTGTGACAGAAGCCCCTTCAGCGCTCCCTAAACTCCAGGCAGGACCCTACCTAGTACAGACAGGCCACTCTTCCCCCTTCCCACCGCCTCCCCCCGGCCGTCTCCTGCAGAAGTGGAGTGTGTGCAATTCACAATGTAAAAAAGAAAAATAAGGAGATTAAATAATTTGCAGTTTTGGGTTCTGGATGCTGCCCTATAGCCTGGTGGCTTCCTCACTGGAAGGAAAGTGATGTGAATGTAGTGTCTGTTTTTAATTGAAAAGCATTAAAAAAAGCAGCTTGAGCTGGTATCTTTTCTTAGTGGCTGAAACATGTGAAGGGTTTAACCCTGTTAGCTCAGAGCTAGTTGAGTATTTTATGTGGAGGAAGGGGGAGGAGGGAGATTTTTGCAAGGATTTAGTACGCTTTAATATCTGTAATAAAGAGTTGTATTGCAGTATTGTATTGGGTTGGTCATGTCTTAATAATCTGCCATGCTTTCCAAAACACGTTCTTGTCTGCAAAGTAAGTGCTGTTGCTAATTTTGTTTAAGGTCTGTGCATTGCAAAACACTATTGTACACTGGTAAATAGCTTGAAACGAGGCGAAGATGCTAAAATGTAGCTCCTTAGTCATCTGCTTACTTCATGGAGTGAAAGAGTTACTGCAGGACTGTATGACTTAATGTTTTTGCGCTACCTACACCAAAGCCTGAGGAACCTACAGAAGCCAAACGAGTGGATCTAAAAATGAATCACTTTCAATTATGTGCAATTTGGTGCTGCTCCTGAATGCAAGATTTGCTGCAGCAAAGCTTTTGAAGCAGTTCAGTCAATGGAATATCCTCAATTTTTGCATATAAAATATGATAGAAAAATGACTGCTCAAAACTGAATGGCAATTAATTGAAACTGCCTTTGTTTCAAATGAGTTTAGCGCTTCTAACCTACACTCATTTTAAACAAAGTCATGTAAAGAATATATTTTGTTTCATGCACTTTAAAAGGATGTGTTCTTCTGTTTGATGGTTATTTGCATTTGACCTAGCACAGGCTGAATGGAGAAGCTGCAGCATGCAGGGAAAGACATGGTTTGGTCAGATCATTTTAATATTTATAGCTAATCTGAACACACAGGGTTAAAGCCCTGATAGTTTTGTGAATATGTCAAAACAGTAATCTGGTATATTTCTCACTCCTCTCCACAAGCTGTTTTACACTGAAACATGATTTGTAAATATTTTTTTTTGTATGAGTGTGGTAGAAGTCGTCAGAACTTTATTGGATTATTACCCATTCCTTTAAAAGTAGCACTCAAAATAAGGGAAAGGCATGCAGTTACCTTATTAACTGACTTTATATAGATCATGACAGATACAAAGATGTTTAGTCCTTTTCTGGTTTTCTTTCTTCTTTCATTCTTTTTACTGATATTTAAGCTTATTTTAATTCTGGCTGTTAATGCATCATCAACTGAACTAGCATTGGCTTGTCTTTGGTGGGGGGAGATTAGGATGTGTTTCGGTATTTGTGTGGAGGACATGCAGTGCATATTACAGTGCTTGCATATAAGATCCACCTGCTAATTGGTTCCTATTGCTGAAAACTGTGCTTATATTTTGAAATAAACGCGAGAGTGTTTAACAGTGCTCTCAGCATTGGGAGACGTATATGAATGTGAAACTGCTTGGGAGTCTGCTGCAGTAGCGATGCATTCTGGATCAGTCATTACTTAACAGATGGACTCTAATATACAATAGTCATTATTCCCACAGCAGAGACAGGTTATATTGTGTCTGCTAATCTTTTTCTTCTCAGGGCAGTGAATGTCTCAAACTTATGATTGTATATTTGAAACTTAATTTACTCGCATGTGAAACAAACATAGTGAATATGGCAGATGCAAAGTAAAGCTGCTGGCATATTCCTAAACTACTAACACTATCTGATTCTGTATTAAGGGTTTTAACAGTAACTTTAAATAAAATGCAGTTTTGCATTTTAGAAGCATTCTTTGGAGGGGTGGGTGAGGGTGGAGGGAACTTGATTTGGTTTTTGATTTATTTTTTTTCTTTTCCTTCATCCTCTACTTTTACTATTTCTGAATGACTTTTGATGCAAGTGTGATAATGAGTGGACAGTGCTTAAGGAGCTGATGTCAGTTGATACGTTAAGTCTCTGAGAGAATTATATCTTAAACTGTACCATATTGGGTATCTATAAGCCATTTAGTAATAGCTCTTTAGTATTGGAATTCTGGATAGCTGATACTTCTTTTAGTATTGGAGAGAATCAGAAGTTAAAGATTGAGATACTACTTAAAATTTTCTTATCTGAGATCACTGCTCTCTTCTCTGTAAAGCTTAAACAAGTCTATTAATTTTTTCTGCATCTGCATGGAAACAGCAGCAAATGTCTGAAACAAAACTTTGGTTTGGCTTGTCCTTGTCGTGGAGATGGTTACTCTTCTTTCCTATTAAGTTTTCCTCTTAGGGTTTCTCTTGGACAGTTTTTATCTTTAAATGTTTATTTTGATGGCCCCACACTGTGGTCTCTATTGCTGCATTTTAGACTTACATCATGTGATATCTTCTGATGTTGATGGACACAGTGATTTATTGTATCTGTGAGGTGATGAAGTGCTTTTCATGCAGTGCTGAAAATCTCTTTCCGTGTCTAATACGTTGTTGGATTTTCAGCTTTGCCAAATTTTAACAGTTCACTTTCAGCTCAGGCAGTATTTTGTTCTTGGGCATGCCTACGCTGTTTATGGGATTAGCTGTTTCTCTTGATGCTTTTCTTTTTCTTAGTAACACTTCTTTTCCTTTGAACCTACTGCGTGTTCAAAGTTCTGTTATACTGGTGAATATGTTTAATGGAGTATCACTCAATAGAATTTATAGTATTGCTTGTGTTATTTTTCATTGTTTGACATTAGTGGAAGACAACGGAGAGAGGGTTCAGCCCTTTATATGCCAACGACTATGAACTACTTAAAGTTATCCTTAAAAAAAAAAACCTGCTAATGTTAACAGTATGAAGGTCAGAAGATGTTAAAAGTCTGTGAGCTGAGAGCTTTTCTAGAATGATTTTATAGAATATTGTATTCTTTTTACATTTCTGGAAGTAGGAGGGAAATCCTCATCATACTTCATGTATTCTTCTGTGATGGTCCTTATTTTGATTTTGGTTCATGAGTTTAGTAGGAATTCCCACGTTCAGCGTGCTCTCCCTGAGATGTGTGTTCACTGACCCTTGTGTCCTGCAAAGCACCAAACTGGAAAAGGCTTTCCTTGCAAACAGCATAATCTTCTAATTGCTCTTAGTGATTTCTCTTTGGGGATATTTTGACACCAGTTCTGTGCTTCTATTGATGAGGAGGCCTTTCCCCTTTGAACAGCCCTATTAATTTTCTTAGGGTACTGTCGAGGATGTTGTTACTGCTATGACAGATGTGCTTGTTATTCTCCATGACTCCTTTGCTTCTTGATACCCTTTTGTACTTATGATAGTTGTTAGACTGATGTCTAAAAGTTCTGCACCATGTGCTCCAACAAATATGATATTAAGGTGGAAGTGGGTCAGTCTGTCCACCTGTATCTTCTAGTTCAAATGGATTTTTGTTTCACTTACTTCGTAATGCAAAATTTCCACACGACTTGAATTAGATTTTCTATTATATATGTTGAATGCTGTTCCTTTCATTATTTTTACTGTCTTGTTTCCTTAATTCTCTACTTTTCCAGTATTTTAATGGTCTTGGGAATTTTTCCTTCAGTGTATATTTTGAACTGTCTCTTGTCTGGCCAGCTTTCATCAAACATGACTGCGAACTGTGTTGTTTCTTAGCTTTTAGAAGGCTTTCTCTGTTCCAGTTTGAATTTCGTAGAATTTTTGATTTTGAGTTTTTTAGTGCTGATTCTACGGTAGTGCGAAATAAGAAAGGTGAACAGGAAGCAGACTGATACTAAAAAATTGTGACTGGTGCTGACACATGCTGCTCGTTTTGCCTGTGCGTCTTGAACAGATGATGTGATGCAGATTTGAATGGATTTCAATCTGATACAGGTGTAACTGAACAAGGTTCTCCTTCTGCAATCTGGAAAGCTTTTATATATGTTTTGTCAGGCTAGAGTGTGCTTACAAGAAGTAGGTCAAACACCAGGCATAGTTCAAAAAGTCTCTTGCTGTTCTTGTTGACTACAGCCCACACTTCTGCCTAGCTCTTCTCATTTTCTTGGCTGTTCCATCCTACTTGAGTGTTAGTCAGCCATCACAAGAGGTAAGCCATTCTTTAGTGCTCTGTCACATTGTGTACTTGTAGGAGTGGCATTTGCAGCTTCAGAGCAAATGGGTTGGGTTATGTGAGAGATGCTTCTCGCCCTACAGGCTTTCCATGGTAGTGGTCACAAGCAAAAATGTAAAGGGACGCATATATAAAAAAACTATTTTCCTTTGGTACTTCTCTTCTTCAAACATTGGTTTATGGCCATCTTAATCTGAGGTTGGCTTTTGATACTTGAGTTCTCTGAATCCATTTACTGTTTTGGTTGATGCAACATCCTGTGGCACAGTTCTGCTCTTGTCTGGGGAGGAAGAATCGCTGTTGTTCATTGCATGTTGTACTCTGAGAAAGCGTGGGCCTCATGAGCTGTAGCCTCCATCATGAGACTTCTGTCTTTCTTGTGGAATTAGCTTTGCAGGCTTGAGAATCTTACTCCATTCTCTTGGCAGAAGGCTTCCCTTTTTTATAGATAATTCTCTGTTGATAGACAGTATTATTCAAAAAAGTGAAGTTTCAGGGAATTTTGAAGTGGTTTCAATTATTTTTTGTTTTGATTTTTTTTTTTTTTGGTTTTGTGTGTGTGTTTTGTTTTAAGTAATACTTAACTGGAGCTGTCAGTCCTTGTCAAAGTTACTGTCTGTCCCACTAGTCCCTTTTTATCCTGCTCATGTTATCTCCATACTAATCTATGTGTGGACATTACTGTAGAAGCTACCAGAGCTATATGAAAAGAGCAGTATCCAGTGCAAGAGTTCGTGATAGCATTCCATGAGCAGCTACTTAAGAGTACTGTAGCTGTTGTCATTATCTAATACTTTCATGGAAAACTTGGGTTTGGTTACAGAAAATCTTTGAATGACTGAATGTTCACTTAATTTCTTTTAGTATAACTGATTGCATTTGACTTTTATCTAATCTTTGACAGTAGGTGTTTATGGGTGGGAAGTTTTTTCAGTCCTTGTATCAGTCATGAAACACTAGTGATATCTCAGCAGGTGGCTTGGAATCTGCTGTGGTTCTGGTATGATACATTTCTATAGGTGATAACTTTTTAAAGTCTGTCATGGTGGGCACATCACTGAGTATTCCTTACTACTTAACTCCGAACAGCTATTTTCTTCTTAACTTTACATCTTACTTGTCTTTTCAGGGTTCAGTTCATGGATTGTAAGGGAGGTGAATACCTAAAGGCTTGTTTTTATTATTTTTGTCACACAAAAGTAATAAAGTCCTGAAACTGGTGTTAATAAAACACCTCGAATTTTAGCCTTTACCCCTACTCCCACCTGAGACCCCTTTGCATCAAGCAAAGCGTTAGCACCTTTCTCTATCAAGGTGCTATTTTTACAAAATTGTGACCTGATTTCCCATTTAAACCATGTGTTTAACAAGACTAAGCATTTAGCTGTGTGCTCAGTTATACACTAATCTTTCTGTCCCCTCCATGTTTTCCCTCAATGTCCCCCCCTCCCCAGCCCCACGGCTTTCTGATGAGTAGTCAAAGGAGTAGAAGTGAAGGGGCATGGCTCATTATATTTATGATGTTGATGTCTAGGAGGCTGTTGTGCAGGTTTTTTCTTTCATGTTAGTGCTTTTCAGTGTCTCCACTCATACTTTTCATATATATGCATCACTGTCTATATTACATTCTTAAAAAACTTCCACCAAAACCTGACACCCAAAAACTGCATTATCATCTCTGTGAATTCCTACTGAAATGTTTGTTCCCCTTTCACGCCATATTCAATTTAGCCAAAGTGGAATGAAATCTGTGATTGGGTTAGTACCAAACCTGAGATTTCTATGTCCTGATAAATACTGTGCACAGTATTAACACAGCAGTGTTAATTTAATAATCTGTCCAAGCTATTTTAAATCAATCTCATAATCTTACCTGTTTATTACTTCATACTGCACTTTTTTGGTTTTGTGTTTTAGCCTGTCTTGATAAATCTGCCATTTCAAATCAACTTATATTGCTCTCCCGTTACTACAGGATTTTGTAGTATTTTACACAGAACAGCATAGTTGCGGCTACCTCATTAGTTGGTATCTTGTATGTGCCTGGTGGCCAAAGGGTCAGTGTAGTAGTGTGTGTTTATGTTGATGAAGTTCCATTTATTTTGTGATGGAATTTGATCCCTAACTACCATTGATATTTTTGGAAATATCCCATTGTGGAGTTTTATTAATTTTGGGGTAGACAGAACCCTTAAGCTTTCTTTAAATCTGAATCAAATTTAGAACTTGCTTTTGTAATCAGAAGCAGCAGATCTTTTGAAACATCAGTTTTGAATTTGATGATCTACCTCCCACTTCTGTCTTGCAAAGGTTTGGCTTGGATGTACTACAGTACAGTATTCAGTATATGATATTCAGCATAAAGATAATGAACAATAAAAACAAGGGAGAAGAATGATTATTTGTGAAGAGCCACATATTGCTTTCTTAACAATAGAAATACCTGTTTCAGCTATAGGATTATGATGGATTTCAGCTATTTGAACTATAGTTTCATAACTTCCAGTTTAGGAGACTGTTAATGACATTCATCTCAAAGAGAAAGATTATCTGGTATTTCCAGTAGAGAAGCACTTCAATTTCTGATCAACCTACTGACTCTCTGCTAAAATTTGCTTTCTGATAATTTTTGTGGTTTAGAGTTTGTTCCACTCTTGAAGTACATAGAAAATAATAATCATCAGTAAATAGGTAAGTCTAAGTAGTTTTGGTGTTACTGAGATTTATACCAGTGATGTCAATTTGTTTATATTAATGCAACCCTATAATGTGACTAACCTGCTTTAATTTAAAATTGGGTTGCATCAGTGAAATTGTTCCAACATAACAATTCGCTGAAAGCTTGCATAAATGTGAATACTACTTATGCTATTCAAAGCTTACAAATGCCTGACTTCTATATTTGGAAAATGATGTTTCTTTCACTGCCCTTTTGTTTACAGTTGGAAGCATTTCTTAACTATGCAGAATAGGTATTAGGTTTTAGAATTAGCTAAAAGTGAGATAGGGCAAGATATTAACTTACAAGGGAAATTGTTATTCATGTCATGCTTTTTTGATATCTGATGGCTTTTTTAGTACTAGGACAGTGGAGACAGAAGGATGGAAATAATCATTCTCTGAGTAGAGCGTTATAAACTAATGCCAGTACCAGCAATATGGCATTGTAATCAGTTTTATGTGATGTCACTATTTTTTTTTTTCCTTTTAAGTCTTCATATTCTGTGACAAATACTCAATTACATAAAACTTTTTTTAACTTTTCTTGACTTTTTATTGCCTAATTCAAGAGCTACTGCAACAGGGTTTATTTCATTTTTTTTCTCTTCTGTTTTGTAAAAAGAAAATGTTTTGCATATTTATAAACACAAATATGAATTTGGAAACAGTGTGTCCTTTGATTCACAAAGGGGCCCGTACAAACCTATTGAAACAAAGACTCTTTCCTACTACAGAATTATAGAAAACAATAAGATGTGCTTTCATTAAATATAGAATAGTAAGCATGAAATACATGTTCAAGCTAGTAATGAACTGACTGAAGCCAAGTCCTGTCTTGGATTGCTCATGCCTGACTGATCAGAGTTTGCTCTTACTCTTCAGCAATACTTTGTGTAGTTCACTGCATCCAAAAAAATCTTTCTTGATTTCATTGAGAGCTAAAAATCTTCCTATTTCACTTTCCTATTTTCCTTTTTCAAGTAGTAATTTTTATCTTAATAAATGAAACTTATCAAGGGACCTCTGAAAGCTGCGTTGTGGCTATGTTAAGTTATAGAAAGAGATAAAAGAACCTTACTAAGGGGTATGTTATACTTTCATGGCTGTTGACTTTTGCTGTTTTCTTTTGAGATTGAGAGCTCCAACCAAAGCCATTATTGAAAACTCAGTGTCTACGCATCCAATAGGATTGTTTCCCTCAACGTGTTCCTCCATGAAAAAGAAGTTCGCTGACATAAAATTGTCAAAAAATTAGTATCAGCATCTCCTCTTTTCATTCGGTTACTGCAGTGCAATACACTATCTGTTTTGGTAAAGGTGTATGGTATTTGTGAGTTGTATCTGTGACTGATGGCTGCTTGGCTGTTAGTATTTATATGCTGAATAGCTGAAACTTACAGAAACATTTGTGTGCATTTGACTGAATAAGGTCTTCCAAGCAAGACACTCAGGAGCTGGGAGCTACTCCATTCTTCTAATTCTTTTCCCCTAAACAGAGTTGTGGAGCTCCTGTCCTGTGCTGCTTCTGTGTCTTCAGCTATGGCATGTATACCTCCAAATGACCTGCAGAAGTCTTCTGTTTTTTTGTTTGGTTTGTTTTACGCAGCTTTTCAGTGATTTGAAAGACTGTCTCATCCACTCTGTTCCTCGTGGAAGTCTTGCAGCCTCCATTACGTCTTTTGATATCTTATAGAGCATTATGTGAATGCAGAAATAGACTCAGAAGAGCCTGTTAGAGTTGCATCTGCCATGCAAGGCTGAAGTAAATTGAGTCCCTCTGAAAAGAAACTTCAACACACTGTCCTGGGCTTATATGCAACACACTGTTTTGTTGGGTTTGTTTGGTTTTGGTTTTTTTTCCCCTCTGTTAATGACCACATGTCTCCATTCTCCTCTTTTGCACTAACACTATAACATCCTCCTGAAACTTCATTGGCAGAGCACTTTCATAAACCAGCAGAATCACAGAAATTTCAAAGAATTGTGGAACAGCAGGGGATGGAAGAGACCTCTGGAGGTCTCTAGGCAAAAAATCTGTGCTCAAAGCGAGGACAACTAGAGCAAGTTGCTCAAGGCCTTGTGCGGCTGGGTTTTGGGCATTTCTAAGGATGGACACTCCCACGTTGAGTTTTTAGTTAGGTGTAAGTGGAGTTTCCTGTGCCTGTTGCTACTTGTGCTGTCACTGGATACCCCTCAGAAGAGTCTGGCTCCCTTGTCTCTATGCCCTACCCCCCCTATAAATGCACATACACATTTATAAGATCTCTTCAAACCTTCTCTTAAGGCTAAACAATCCCAGCTCTCTTCAGCCTTTCTTTGTGTGTCAGATGTTTCAATCCCTTAATCATTCGCACGTTTAGATCTTTATTCTCCTTGTACAGATAATAGTGCTCTCTTTCCAAAAAGTGGGAGGTGGAGTCTGGGAAGCCTTTTAATTATAGCAACCCTTTTCCTCATCTCACAGTATGAGCTCCAATCTCTATCACAAATAATCCAGTCAATATTGCTATGCCTAACCCAGCAAAGGACAATTTGCACCACATGCAGCCAAGAAAGAAAACAGACCTCCATGAGCTACAGCAGCGAGTGTTTGCTTTTCATCTGTTGTGCCTGCTTGTTAATAGATAGCCTCGGATGAAACACACAAACCCGAGAGTGTCTGTCAGTTCTGCAAATCACAGCTATGGTTGTAGGTAAGCTTTATTTCTTGGATTTCAGAAATACAAAATGTAGCTACATTTGATACTCTGAAAAAGTATGAAGTTAATTTTAATGGCTTAATACTGAGTTAATGAAACTTTGTGGCTCTTAACATATACTATAAATACTACCTTCAGTGAATTAGCATGAATTGAAATTAAACTAGATGAGCTATCAGCATAGTCTTCAAAGTTACAGATGCTTGACATCAGAAGGAAAAAAAAAACCCTAATACTCAGTATGAAGCCAAAGCTGTTGAAGATCTGTATTGTTTGTTGAAAAGAATAGATTCATGACTCTACATGCAGTCTAATATTTATCAATAAAATGTTTGATAGGGCTCTGTGTATAACTGTATATAACTTAGAAACTGTAATAAATTAAGCGAACATGATGTGTAACAAAGTTTTTATCGTTCATATTTCACGCAAAGAAAATAATTTTTTCGTTCAAAGTGACATAACAGCAACAATGTGCAGGCTTAGTCACTGAAAGGGAGTCAGTCTTTGACAGCTGATAAAGTACAGTACTTGACATTTTAAAGGTAGTGCTCACTGAACAGGAGTTGATACTGTCTTTAAAAAGGGCTGTTCTTCAATAAAGAAGTCGATAGTTATAGGTATTTCCTAAAACGCAGAAGCAGGTTGTTCATAGTTCTCACAGTCATGATGATTTCCCTTATTACCAGTATAAACAATTTTTATAACAAGGGAAAATTAATTACAGTAAAATAGCTTCTGTCATTTTTTTTCCTAAGAAAAAGTTCCTAAATTCCATTTAAGAACAAATTTGGATCTACTTGCTTTGTTGCATGTCCTGGTTCAGTTAAAAAATAGTAATCAAGTCTGTAATCCTTTTTCTCACTTGAAGGAGTAGTTTACTGAGCAAGCTTTCACTTTTTCAGAAACCAAACAGCTCAAACTGATGCAAATACATGTAAAACGTGTATTAAGAGCCTTTGGTGTAACTATAAGCAACAATCAAAAGAAAGGATGGGAAAGGGGAAAGCAGAAGTTTTAACTGAATGAGGCTAAACCACATAAGCTGATACCTTTTAGACAGTTGAAGATGATACTTTTAAGAACAGACTCCACTGGAGAAGTAACAGCACAAAAAATTGGTAATTGTTTAGGTGAAGTTTAGCTACTAAGGAATGATTCCACTGAAAGGAAGCTTTACACTTAAAAAACCCATCTAACAGTATGAGTGGACAATCCTGAGTACAACAGGTTATCTTCTGTCAGTGGTGCAGTGTCTGCCTGGATTTACAGAGACCTTGAAATGACTGGTTATATGATATTTTATTAATTTTTGAGGTGTCTAAGGGAATTACCACCATCTGTTAATACCAGAGTCTAAACCCACATGTGGGCTTCAAAATGCTTTAAGTGTTGAATTTTTTAAGTAAAAAATCCTCTTAAAAATTAACTAAAAGCAGTGAAGAGGTTTCAGAGTGTAAATAGAAAATACTGTTTTTTGGTTGGTTTTTTGGTGTTTTTTTTTTTCTATAGTCCAGATTTAAGCTCTTGGATCATTTGTCTCAGCTTTGGTTTGTGGTTCTAGCCTGTCCTCTGCAGTTAGAATGGCTGCAAATGCTTGTAAAGGAACTCTTCTCCTGCACTAGTTGTGACATAACTGGCTTTTCAACTTAAAGTCAGTCAAGCTCTGTTTTAGCCAAAACTTTACCCTGAAAGAGAGCAGCACGTATAATGTGTTTTCTTCTGACTGAGATCAATCCTAAAAATGTTTTGTACCAAAAACTGATATTATCCAGATGTGCAGAAAAAGCCGTAAGAAGCTTGAAGTGTTGATATCATCTAAATCCTGTCTGGAGGTCAGAGGAATCTTAGGAGCACATTGTTTAAATTATTATTTCAAAATTCCTCTCTCATATGCTCTTTGTGGAGTTACAGTAGATTTTAGGGCTTCCTCAGTAAGGAAGCTGGTTAAGCTGGTGCCAGCCTGCTAACCTAGGGATTCAGTTTTTTCAGTTGTATCTGTGGTCATGTTATGTCGTTCTATATTACTGTCTCTTAAATTGTTGTGTTTTGCCCAGCCCCTTATAGGTACTAAGGTTTTTGAGTGGAGTGTGGTATTTTTGAGCATGCAGGTTGGGTTTTTTTGCTTAAGCAATAAAGCAGTGCATCTGAACTAGCTATATATGTTTTTGCTGCATTAGTTTTTGAAAAATCTTGGGTTTAAAAATTTCCTTATGTATGCATTTTGTAGAGTATGAGCTGTTGAGGAGACCACATACTTCATGGTACAAGCTGCAGCTGACAGTGCAGCCAATGTGAATTTTGAATTAAAATTCCTTTAAGAAATCCTGATGATTTCCTGGGAGATAGGAAGGAATTGTTTGTGGTCTGAAAACAAGTCTTGACTTATCAATTTTCTAAATAAATAGAAATGCTATCCAACTAAATAGTCTATACTTAGTGCAGCAAAATGAGATCTTTAAAACACTACAATAAAAGGCTACTGAGGCATTATTAAAAATTAATACAGCCAAGAGAGTTATTGAGAAAAGTAGCGTTTAGCAGTAATTGTTAATACATTTTGGTACTGCTATATGCTTCCAGCTTCTTAATCTGTGTTCAGTTTCCCTAGTAAGATTTTTAATTATTTTTTTTTCAACATTTTTGTTCTTCTCATATATTTGTAAGTTAAGAGCAACCATTCTAGGCCAATAGGTTTGTACTGTGACTGAAAACTATGACTTGCCTGAATGTCTTTTATTGTTGTAAGCATCAAAATAAGCTGTAGAGAAAAAATACTTTAAGTAATCAGACTGATCTTTGGGGATTAAAATGTCATAGAAAAAACTATATTATGATGCTTTGTGGGGAGAATGTCTGGGATAATGTTCAGGTTTTGAAGGTGTTGGAGTTTCCATGATGGGAGTGGTATTATTGGAGTCCCGGTCTCAGAATGTGTATTGCGTTTGGGTGGCAAAGTTTTGGTAGCCAGGGGGCTGCACAAATGGCTTTATTGAGAAGCTGCTAGAAGCTTTCCTCATGTCTGATAGAGCCAATGCAAGATGGTTCCAAGATGGACCCACTGCTGGCCCAAGCTGAGCCCGTCAGCGATGGTGGTAGCATCTCTGGGATAACTTCCTTAAGAAGGGGGAAAAGTTGTTGCAACAACAGCAATTGCGGCCGGAGAGAGGAGTGAGAATATGTGAGAGCAACAACTCTGCAGACACTAAGATCAGTGAAGGAGGGGGAGGATGTGCTTCAGGCACCGCAGCAGAGATTCCCCTGCAGCCTGTGGTGGAGACCATGGTGAGGCAGGCTGTCCCTCTGCAACCCATGGAGGTCTGTGGTGGAGCAGATACCCACTTGCAGCCTGTGGAGGACCTCACGCTGGAACAGGTGCATGCACCCGAAGGAGGCTGTGACCCCATGGGAAGCCCACACTGGAGCAGGCTCCTGGTAGGACCTATGGACCCATGAAGAGAGAGGAGCCCATGCTGGAGCACGTTTGCTGGCAGGACTTGTGACCCCATGGGGGACCCAAACTGGAGCAGTTTGTGGAGAACTGTCTCCCATGGGAGGAACCCCATGCTGGAGCTGGGGAAGAGTGTGAGAAGTCCTCTACCTGAGGAGGAAGGAGCAGCAGAAACAACATGTGATGGACGGACCACAACCCCCATTCCCTGTCCCCCTGTGCCACTTGAGGGACAGGAGGCAGAGAATTCAGGAGTGAAGTCGAGTCTGGGGCAAGAGGGGTGGGTGTTTTAAGATTTGGTTTTATTTTCTCATTACCCTACTCTGATTTGATTGGTAATAAATTAAATTAATTTCCTTGATTTGAGTCTGTCTTGCCTGTGACAGTAATTGGTGAGTGATTTCTCCCTGTCCTTATCTTGACCCACGAGCCTTTCATCATATTTTTCTCCCCCTGCCCAGCTGAGGAGGGGGTGACAGAGCCGCTTTGGTGGGTACCTGGCATCCAGCCAGGGTCAATCCACCATGGAGAGACAGTTGTTTGGTTTAAATGATGGAAACATTTTGAAATACAATTCTTAAGGAGGTACAGAAAACCTGTGGGTTAAATTTTTTCATTTATAGTTGTACACAGAATTACAGTTTTATGCAGAGATTGATCGATATGCACTACCATTCATTTCTCTGTATTTCAACAAACAGATGCTTTTCAGCTGTTGAAATCTGGAATTTCTTCATTGTGTTGATGTTTGCGGTGGTGAGGTATAATTAAAAAAATGCAATTGATACTTTTGGGTGATGAACAAGGTGTAGTTATGCATACTGGCTGTCCTGGATGCATTGCCGTTCCTGATAGACCCATAGATTGTGACTAGTTAAAAGAGCTGACAGTGGCACACAGCTCTTCAGCAGCTCCATAGAATCATAGAATGGTTAGAGTTGGAAGGGACCTTAAAGATCATCAAGTTCCAACCCCCCTGCCATGGGCAGGGACACCTCCCACCAGACCAGGTTGCTCAAAGCCCCATCCAGCCTGGCCTTGAACGCTTCCGGGGATGGGGCATCCACAACTTCCCATCCACAACCTGTTCCAGTGCCTCACCACCCTCACAGTAAAGAATTTCTTTCTGGTATCTAATCTAAATCTCCCCTCTTCCAATTTAAAATCACTACCCCTTGTCCTGTCACTACTCTTCCTGACAAAGAGTCCCTGTCCGGCTCTCCTGTAGGCTCCCTTCAGATATTGGAAGGCTGTTATGAGGTCTCCCCAGAGCCTTCTCTTCTCCAGGCTGAACAACCCCAGCTCTCTCAGCCTGTCTTCATAGGAGAGGTGCTCCATCCCTCTGATCATCTTCATGGCCCTCCACTGGACCCGTTCCAACAGGTCCATGTCCTTCCTGTGTTGAGGACTCCAGAGCTGGACATAGTATTCCAGGTGGGGTCTCACGAGTGCAGAGTAGAGGGGTAGAATCACCTCCTGCGACCTGCTGGCCACGCTTCTCTTGATGCAGCCCAGAATCCGGTTGGCTTTCTGGGCTGCAGTGCACATTGCTGGCTCATGTTGAGCTTCTCATCCATGAGCACTCCCAAGTCCTTCTCCTCAGGGCTACTCTCTAGCCATTCTCCGCCCAGCCTGTATTTGTGCCGGGGATTTCCATGTCCCAGGTGCAGGACCCTGCACTTGGCTTGGTTGAACTTCATGTGATTTGCACGAGTCCACCTCTGAAGCCTGTCCAGGTCCCTCTGGATGGCATCCCTTCCCTCCAGCGTGTCGACTGCACCACCGAGCTTGGTGTCGTCGGCAAACTTCTGAGGGTGCACTTGTCCACTAGTCTTGTTTGACAGAGAGGAATCAGCTTGTCTCATGCAGTTTGCTGTCTGTCTTCATGCATGTGAAGCTGTTTAGAGACTTCTTAGAGGACAGTGTTACCAGTAAACAGCTTGTATTAAACTTTCTGTGTCCTTAATCCCACATTCTACTTCAATGCGATGTGGATGAAAGTGCTCACGTTTCATGCTTTTTAGCTTTTTCTTATTCATCTAGGGATTATTTCTTACTAACTAGCGCCCCTTGTGTGACACATCCTCTAGAAATGCATGCCCAGCTTTCACACAGAAGGCTCAGAATTTGGGTCTTGTAGGATTTGTGTCTCGTAGCTACATGGTGCTTTTTAAGTCCCTGGATGAGCAGGAAGAAGACTGTAATTGTTCTTCTTGTGGAGAGTTCGTAGTGGTTGAGAAGTTTTACCCTGGCTTGGAATATTGTAATTAAGTGTGTATTAAAAAGGAAATTAAATGTTTTCTTTTTCAAGTCTGTCAGACAGCTACAGCTATTTAAAACTCTCTTCTATAGGAGGAAACTGTAATTTATTTGTTATGGTGATTGAATGATAAGTTACAATTTAAATGTAACAAACAAATGAACAGGATCTTCATAAGCTTATGTTGGTTCTGGATATGTTCAAAATGCACCAAACTACTTTATAGTTAAGCATCATACTGCCGTGGCACAGTTTCTGTGAGATTTCTTTTTTTAACTGGAAGGCTGGAAGGTTGTTCTAATTTTTTTTTTTTTTTTTTTTTTTTAAAAGAAAGAACCAGGGCCATGTTTGAAGTCCTTTCTTATCACTATCATATAGTAGTTTCTGTTTTCGTTGTCTGCTGGAGACCAGTTATGTGTGTGTTCTACCTGGAAACATTTGATTGTCTTTACTGTATTTGGTGGTTATACCATGGATGCTTACATTGTGTAGGTGTGACTAACATTGTCTGATTTGGTATGCTTTTTAAATTGCAGAACCATTCCTTTTTTTTTTTCCTTGCACAGGGCCAGTTAAGACTTTCGCAGATGTCTGGCACATTTAATTGCAAAATACCATTGAACTGCACACACATTGTTTGGTTGGATCATCTTTTCTTGTTTAAAAATTCATGGCAAAAATGAAAGAAAGCGGCATGCCTAGTGAGCATCAGTAAATTATAAATGTAAATATAAGCGTTTGGAGGCACTTCTGCAGTATGAAAAAAATGGTAGCGTAGATGACGTTATCCAGCTTTGAATCACAGAAATTCTGAAGCCTTAAAGATGAACTATGAAGGTTGGTTAAAACTGGAAAAAAAAAGAAAGAGCCTTGGATCAGTTACAGAATGTTAAATCATGACTCAGAACAATTTAGAATGGAAGGCCTCATATTAGTGGTAGTCAAAACTGAAAAAGCACATAGTCTTTGGGGGAGGGCAGGATGGTACACATGCAGATCTAAAAATCTGATAACTTCCAAATGCTGTGATTTTTTTTTTTTTTTGTTCACATATATAAAAAGATGTGGTTTTATTTTCCTTTCAAAAATGTTAAAGGTTGCATGTTTAAAAAATGTGGCTTTATTGGATCTGTACGGTCCTCTTGTCCTCAACAGAGAGTGGCCTTGTGTCTCTTGTTTGGTTGTGTTGGTGACACATTACTTACAGGTGGATAAAATTTGCTCTTTTGAGATGAAGGGACTCTACCGAGCTGTTTAAAGTAAAAAAAGTAATTAAAAAAGCTACATGTCTGCTCTAAGGTAACAGATAATACTGGATGAAAAAAGGGAATGTATCTGTTCAGTGAGGCACTATTAGTTGTTTTAGACATTTATTGGCCAATGATTTCTTTGTCATTGTTCAGTTGGTTGGACTTTACTTTCTTCAGAATGGAAATTTGAATTACTGTACTTAAAGATTAAATTTTTTAAAACTTTACTGTCTTCACTGTTTAAATACAATTGCGTTTTTAAAGTCTCCTTTTGATCTGCAATAGTAAAGTTCACTGTAATCCTTGTCATAAGTGATGTTAAACAGAGGGTTATGACTTTACTTTCAAATTAAATAAAAATTGAATTGTCATGGAGAGGAAATATTGAAGATGCATTTCAATGACACTATTTGTGGAGTACTGCGTAGATGTTGTTAACGAAGGAAATGGAAACCAAGTATCTGATGGAAGATTTCAGTCTGTTTGGGTTGGCTTTTTTCTCTTTTGTAGGCCCATTTGATTAGATTTCCATATGTTCTCCCTACAGCTTCCATAGCTTCACTGTTACAGCTTATCTGTAGCTGAAATTATTGTAATTTTTTTTCCAAAATTCTTATTTCAAATCATTTTTCAAAGTGAGTATCGTTACTTATTGAATGAAAGTAGGACTTCCATAGTCTTTTATCCTGAGTAAACAGATTACATTTTCCTGTACTTAAAATTTCATGAACATCAAAGCTGTGCCTATTCTTACAGTATTTGGGGCTAATTGTTTTTTGGTTTTGTTTTTTTTAATGGATTTCAAATGAAAAATATGCATATATTTCTAGCTCTGCATTCCTTAAAATGAAAACATGCTTTTCAAATAACGTTCACAATATTTGAAGTGTGAAGTATTTCTTCTGGCTGGAGTATTTTAGCAAAATACTTCGTTCCATAAAAATTCTTGATGTGCTTACATTAGCTTTACTAAACTACTTTTCATAAAGAACAATGAAAAATAATTTTCAGAACTGTGTGGTGATTTAATTTTTCTTTGTTTTTGGTTTGGGCTTTTTGCATTTCTTTAAAATACAATTCTTATGGAAGAAATTATGGCAAACTAAAAAAGCTAAACAAACACATAATGGAACAATCTAACTTGACTGAAAGTCAAGTAATTCGTTTTTAAACTTCTTAGAATACCAATCTTTTTAAATAGTTTTCTTTGAACTAAAAATTAAAGCTGGTGATTTGCACAATACGAAGGGGGTAGCAGGACGTCTCAGTTCTGGGTATGGTCTGTGAAAGTTTTCTTTACAGACTTATTTGTGATAGACAGATATATGAAGGGCTGGAATTACATTACTAATATCATTTTCACTTGCGAGAAAATGCTGCATTTTATGCAGCCCATCAATAAAAGTAAAAAGTTAATTAATTTGTGCCCTGGCATGGTGGATTGTATTTCTACCTTTCTTCATAGTTTTTTTTTTTTTTTAATGACTTCTGAACATCAAAAAATACTTCAGTGGATGCCTGAGTACTGATGAAGGAAAAACAGTTTTAAACTATGCCGTGATTCTATATGAGAAACTATACAAAGAAGTTCTAGTGAAAAAAAGTTTTGTGGTCGTGAAGTTTAATTGCTATAGTATATTTTGCTTAAAGGGACGTTTTCAATGAACTTTTTAAACTGTGTGTAAATAGCATCTAATAGGACAAGGGGAAAATGTTTTACTTGCAGATTTGTAAAAATCGAATAAATATCCATTTCATCAGCATACATGCAAAAAAGGAAAAATAAATATATATAGATCTTTCCAGAAGTTTTAGTTGCCTTTCCTATATTTAATAATTACATTATTTACTTCTCCCTCCTCCTTTCTGAAATCTGATATGTTAGATAGGTGATCATCTTCTATTAAGTAATTGGTGGAGCAAAATAATTTTCTGGTGGAGATAGTCCAAGCACCATTTTTTGAATGTTACTTGAGCTTTTCAGCAATTACATTTTATTGCAGAGGGCAGATTTGGAACCGGAGTAACTTCAAAAAGTGGGATTTATACAGTTCTGAGAACTCTTTTCCAAATTTCTTTGTCATCAATGTAAAAATCATCCTTTAAACCCATTTAAGTATTTCCTTAGTCAAAGAACCAGTACTGACGGGTAAGTTCTTGTGTACTATTAACATGTATCTGGCACACTCAGATTACCAACTGAATTTCAGATTGGTCTCAAATGTTCGATTACAGCAGTAAATATCTTGTGGAACTTAAATTCATCAACAAGTTAAAATATTTAAGTGCTAAACAGGAGCGAAAAAGGCTCCTCCTTTCACTTGAATAAATGGCTTATGGGAAGGAGAAGATGGAGGGGAAAAAAACCCTTCAACATTCAGTAATTTCTCAATTAGTATTTATAAAGCTGTGTTGCAAAATTACTTGGTATATTCCTCTTTACTGGCTGAGTTAGACATTCTTGCTGAAAGAATGGGTGCCTGTATTACACTGAGGTTTGATTAAGGAAGGGATTTATTTAATTATTTAAGTGAAAATACTGGTTTGATATGATATGCTTGGTGTATTTTGATGCCTGAATCTAGTGTTGCCTGTCATAAGCCCATAGGTCCTTTATTTTGTGGTTGGTGAAGGCAGAAAAGAAGCACCACCTTGTCTTCATTGTGATAAATTTTTGTTTTTGAATGGCTTGTTTATTTTAATAATAACTATGTAGTATGGCAGTCACTGTTTCCTGAGCTGCTGTGAGGTTCTTGCATCAGAGGTTTTTCATCTTGACAGCAACAGTATGTTCAGTAGTTGCTGATGAAACTGCGGTAATTGCTATTAAGATGCATGTCGAAATGGGGTGTACATAATGCTGTCCTTAAAAGTGAAAATTTGTGGCTGTGTGTCAGAATCCTAACGGAGCAGGGGATGCCATTTAGAAGGTCAGCTCTTTGGATCAGGCTCTGACAAAAGAGAATCTGCTGATAGATAAATGTAACTTAGTGATGCCATTCCAAATTTAAATTATACTATCACTATGAAAGATAGGCTCTAAAACTTCAGTCCCTTCTAGTGAGACATCAAGAAATCCTTTTGAAAAGAAAGACAGGCTAGATTTTAGAATTGTGAAGCTTGAGGTGAAAATTATTTTATTTCCTGCTCTTTCTACAACTTGGAGAAGGAAACAAAAAGAGCTGGTCAATCTGAAAATCATTTTCAAATTTTAATTTTTGAAAATACTCCATCATTATTCCTAAAACATGGTCAGAAATCCTGTGCTTGATATAACCAACCATCTGTTGTAGAAGTTGTCCTCAAGGTATCACTACTGTGTGCAATTAAGGTTTCCTAATTTCTTTTTACCAGCTCTATTTTAGTGTCATTCTCATAGATTACAGTATTAGTGTAATTTCTGAACCTCCTTTTTTTTAATATGCTTTTATAAGTCACCTAAACCCAGATTTTTTTTTTTTAAGTCCCTCAGGATGGGATTTTCCCCCCTTCCCAAAGACAGTCTTATATGCATCTAAAGCAAAGTTAACTGTCAGGCTTCATTATGCTCTTAATAGGAAATTCAGCTTCTAAAATGGACTTCTGTGAAGCTAATCTTAGAATCACAGAACAGTTTGGTTTGGAAGGGAAAGGTCATCTAGTCCAAACCCTCCTGCAATGAGCAGGGACATCTTCAGCTAAATCAGGTTGCTCAGAGCCCTGTCCAGCCTGACTTTGAATGTTTCCAGGGATGGGGCATTGTGGTGGGTTGACCATGGCTGGACACCGGGTGCCCACCGAAGCTGCTCTGTTACTCCCCCTCCTCGGCTGGACAGGGGAAAGAAAATTTAACAAAAGGCTTGTGGGTCAAGATAAGGACAGGGAGAAATCACTCAAAAAATTTATTACCAATCAAGTCAGAGAAGGATAATGAGAAATCTTGCACCCCTTTCAGGTCTCATGAGATTTATTAGGTGTATCAGTGTGAAGTTCCTGAAACCTCAGCTACAACCAATACAGTGGTAATATGCTACTGTGGACATACTTTGCACTGCTGTTGATCAGGGCCTTCGTTGCTTGGGACTGATTCTTAGCTGTGAATGTACTCACCTTGCTGCTGATCTTCGCTTGCCGTCCTGAGGTCAGCTTGGGTCAGTGATCAAACTGCAGCCTGTATATGCATGGCCACTTGTAACAGGCATCATTTCTGGTCCCTCTGTGCCCAGATAAACTTCAATCACAGTTCTGCTGAGGTTGCTTTTTCAACAGAACGATGGAAGGACCATCAGAATTAATAGGCCTTTCCCTCCAAGTTGATTGTCACTAACCTGCTGATTTGGAAAGCTTATTTATGTATCCAGAGCAACATGGGCCTATGAACACTATAGGAAGAGGTTGCACACCAATATAGCGGAACTTTGGTAAAAAGCATGTGGCAGGCATTTGTCTTGTGTTTGGGATAATGATGTACAGGTGAATGACAACATTACTGTGTCACTTCCTTAAAAATGAAATCTGAGTTTGTGTCATAAAATACATCAGTCTTTGTAAATAGCATACAAACCTTAGTTTGCCTATCAGAAGTTTCCTTTACAGAAGTGGTGAATGATTACAGAAGTGAAGAAAGCTTACAAGAGCTTCTAAGAAAGATGGAGGAAGGCTTTTTACCAAGGCCTGTAGTGGCAGGACAAGGGGCAATGATTTTACACTGAAAAAGGGTAGATGTTGATGGGATATGAGGAAGAAATTTTTATAGTGAGGGTAGTGAGACACTGAAACAGGTTGCCCAGAGTAGTTGTGGATGCCCCATCATTGGAAGTATTCAAGGTCAGGTTGGACAGGGCTTTGAGCAACCTGAAAGATGTCCCTGACCGTGGCAGGGGAAGGTTGAACTTGTCTTTAAAGGTCCCTTCCAACCGAAACCATTCCATGATTCTAGGACCACTCTCTGGCAAATGAGAAATGGACATTTCATTTGCCTATATGATATAAATAGGAGCTATAGAGTTGGGGATGTTCAGCCTGGAGGAGAGAAGGCTCCGGGGAGACATTATAGCAGCCTTCCAATACCTAAAGGGTGCCTACAGGAGAGATGGGGAGGACCTCTTTATCAGGGAATGTAGTGATAGGATGAGGGGTAACGATTTTAAACTGAAAGAGGGGAGATTTAGATTAGATACTAGGAGGAAATCCTTTAGTGTGAGGCTGGTGAGACACTGGAACAGAGAAGTTGTGAACGCCCCATCCCTGGAAGTGTTCAAGGCCAGGCTGGATGGGGCTTTGAGCAACCTGGTCTAGTGGGAGGTGTCCCTGCTGACAGCAGGGTGGTTAGAACTCAATGATCTTCAAGGTCCCTTCCAATTCTAACCATTCTATGATTCATGTCCTTTTTGAGGATCCATTTCTGTGGGATCAGTTTTTCATTAAGGGGTCAAATGGAATGTGTAGCCAGTCTATTCAAGGGCCGTAGTCTACATTCTCTGTTGTATTTCTCCTAACTCCTTGGTCACTGAGATTTGAATATAGTGGAAGGGGGAAGAGAGGAGTGAGATAAAGCTCTTGTGACCCTGCTTGTGACTGCGTGGGGAAGCTTAAGTGCCATTGTTTCAGTCAGTTAAGCCTGTTAGCTAGGATTTGCAAATTTGTTGTGTTCTTGCAACACCTGCTCAGTCAGAGGGTGAAGGGGGTTTCTCTGAGCTGAACCTCATAGCCTTTGTGAAATGGATTTTGTATGTTAGGTACCTTTCTTTTCTAAACCTGTTTAAAAACAGGTGAGGGCTGCATGGATTTCACATCATGAACCAGATTAAAGCATGAATCTTCCTCATGGGTGACGGTCATCTTCAGATTAGGACACTTCTCAGACTGTGAGCTACATTAAGGTCTGCTGTGTTGAAGCTGTCCAACATCAGCTCCTCCTTGATCTGCTCTTTGTTCTCTCTTGTCTCCACACTCCTTCCACATAGGAATAGTAGGTTGCTTAATTACATTGGGTAGCTTGTACCTCTGTAGGATCTGAACTTCATAGTCAGTGGGTTGTTGGTATGTTTTCTGCCCTTTGCAATCCATTTATTGTTTCACATTTTCAGAAAACTTCTGTCTCCATTGAAAGAAGTCCTAGCTTTAGTGGCAGGTTACTGTTATGTAGGCTTTTTCTCCATTAAGACTAAAAAAAAATCACATCACTCATTCTCAATGAGGGTCATGACTGAATTTCTCCTCAGATGAACTTATTTCTATTTTGTTCTCTGCCTCTCAGGCAGAGGCATTCGTCTGTATCCTGGATCCAGGGAAATTACCTTCTTACCATGAGAAATCAAGGTGTTTAAATTACCATGTGTTTTTAAAGATGCAGCCATCTTTGCCTAGAAGATAACAAAGTTGTATTCTGTTGTGTCGAGGCTTTTTCAAAGCCATGGATATAGAATTCTCCAACTTTGAACTGAATATCCTTAGTGGACATCAGAAGGTTGCTACCTCAAGCTTCTTTCTCATTTCTATCAAGCTGTGTCTAATAAAAAAATACTCAATAACAACGTTTTTTTTGGCAGAGCAGTTTCTCACTAACTTTGTGCATGGATTCTGAAAAATAGTTCCAGTAGCTTGTGATTTCACAAGATACTGCACAAAGATTATTTCTTCTTGCAACCACCCAATCTGTTTGTGCCTTATAGATTTAAAATAAAGAAATAAAATTTATAAGAAGTTATTATTTTGTATATAAGATTACAGTTAGCTTATGGGTGCCAAAGTGGGAACTCCATCTTTCCTTCTATGAAACCTCTAGCATGACAAGATCCAAGATGTTTTGCTGAGATCAGTGTCACCTAGGAATTAACTTAGTCCTTTGGCTAATGCAGATGAGCTGTTGGTAACCCAGTGATGTGTTGGTGTTAGTGGAAGAGGGCTGGATATGTCAGGATCCTACAAATCTTTGTCGATACTTAGCTTGTAGACCTTGTTTTCTTCTTTGGAACATAGTTTTCTTGTTTTTCAGATAACCTGTATTAGGGGACATTACTTCAGACTAATTTTAGATTGTTAGCAACTGAAAGACACTTCATTTTTGAAGATATGGATTTCCCCATGCTAATTTTTGTGTGTACTCCTGGAGTCCATCTTTCATTTTAGTCATCTGAAATATAATTTGTGCTCTCCAAGGTCTTGTTGTGATGTGAAGCATCCACATTCAAAATGGAGAAATCTAGATGATTTGCTTCAAAAACAGACATCTGATCTCATGAACTATGATACTAATATAGTACACATACTCAGATTTTTTCATTGTCATCTATTTTATAGATTCTTTTAATTTAAGCGCACTAATTACCAGTCCTCGATTCCTACATGATGGTTAAGCAGAGATGATACTTAGGAAGAACCTTTTTGCCCAGTTAGCGCTGTTAAGGTAGATGTAAAACTTTGACCGTGCTTTTTCTTAGTCAAAAGTAAAGATTATCGCTTTAGTTCTTATTCTAAATTTTGTTTAATCTGCATTTTCCCATTATGAAATTAATTCCCTTAAAAATGCTGACCTATTTATTTATTTATGAGAAGTTTTGCATCTGACCACTGTAAGTATTCAAACTGTTGTTTGTCTGAGAAAACTGCCAACTGTTACACTGTCCTCTGCTGCAGGGATCCTACTGTTAACCAAGGAAACATAAGGGAGTGATTTAGTCAATCTTATGGGGATTATAAGAGGGAGAAGGTGAAGGTAATGTTTAGAGTCATGCTAACCATGCATTACTGTCTTCGCTGCATTGTTTAAAAGCAATACAATTATAGGAACCTTCAGAGGTAATAACATCTTTTTTATGGCCAAAATGAGAAAAATCTAGAAACAGCATATGTTTAAACAAGTCTGATAACCTGTAGGATTCGATGATTTCTGCTGTACTCAGCACCCTTCCTCCCAGCCCCTGCCCAACTTAATTCCATTATGATTTGATTTTTTTCAGTAAAACTTATTTTTGAGTGGATGCTGTATTTTTGGAGAGGAAAACAAGTGATAGGGAAGAGCTTAAAAGCAGGAAAAGCATATAACAAAGCCTTTTCCTAATGTTCCTCTAGCCACCTGCAAAGCGTGGCTCTGTGACTTCTTAGGTGCCACCTTTGTACTAAACATTGGTCAATGGATTTCTTCTTCCCCCTCTCCAATGAAATTCTCTACTGCTTTTGAACATACATAAAATGTGTTTTAGCATATATTCCTGTGGGAAGGAATTATAAAACTGATGGTGTAGTGTTTATTTTTAAACCTACCTTCTCTTGCTTTACTGTGATACCCCATGGCTCTTATATTTCAAGAGCTGTTGATTTTTGACTGTACCACCTATAATTTTATAGGTCTCTTCTAATTTTCCTCAGATGCCTTCTTCAGGCTGAAGAGTCCTATTTTACTTATTTCTTGTAGGAAACTACTCCATATCTAAACAAAAAAAAAAAAATATAAATGGTGAATTGAAAAATATTTTCAAACCAGCATTTCAGTTCTTCACTGGAGTGAAAAGTGTTGTCTAGGATTATACCTTTCAGTCTTTAACTACTGTTTGTTTCATAGATTTCTTGTTCATGAGCTTGCTGGAACAGATTGAAGTCATAATCCCTTAGTTTTAAATCCCCTAGTTTTGAGAACATACTGTTTGGTTGTGGTGTGGTTTGTTTTTTTGTTTTTTTTTCACCCCACTGCTTAACTGTGTGATCCATGGAGCAAATCCTTATCTAATTTGTTTACTTGCTCCTTCTGTTTTACTAGGCCTTGCATCCCTCCTGATGCTGGTTAGATCTTTTTGTCACAAGTAATTGCAGTAACGATGTAGGGATAAGACTGTTTTACTAAACCTAAATTTTATGACTGTTCATTTCTTTCAGTGGAAAGAGAATTCTGGGGAAATTTGTGAAGGCTATTATTAAAATTTAATTGGAAGATTCACACAAGCCTGATTCAGATTAAATTGGTTGCTTACAGGTAACTGAGATTGTTGCTATGGTGGCATCCACAGAATCTAGTAGTGATGCTACCTTGATTCTTGACTGGCTTTAGCTACCTGTAAATTTGTTACCATGACATTGTTTATCAGATGACATAATAAACTTTGGTAATTTATCAAAAGTTTTCATTTAAGTGGATTGTTTTTTCTAATGTTTATATAGCTATTTTTATTAGAAAGGATAAAACTCCTCTCTTGCCTTATGCAGGATATGAGGACCTATATAAATGTATTTAATTAGTGCTTCATGATGTGTTTATTTTTTGTCTTCTTTTTTGTGCATTTTTTTTCTTAAAATGTTACAATACTTTAAATGTCAGATTGTCTTGTCTTTTCTGTGATTCTGTTGTAAAGATACTTGGGAGTACAGACATGCTAGTGTGTTGTTTCTGGTCTTTTTAAACAGCATCTCAAGGTGCTGCTATTTTTCCATACTCCCTTGTTTCCTGGCAGGAGAATGCAAAAGGAAGTTGTTTGGCTTTTGTTAAATCTTTAGTATTTCTCATAGCAGCTCCCTTAATTTACTGTCTGATTTTTGCGAAGTAAATTGCGCTGATGAAGCAGAGATACGGCTTTTTTTGCCTAGGTGTGACAAATTGTCTGGTTTTAATGGTTCAGTCTTGAATGTAGACAAATTATGGCCATTTTTCAGTGCCTTTAGTTGCATGCAGATCTGGTCAGATTGTTGTATAGCTCTTCTCTGGTTTAGTTTTCCGAAGTGTGAGTGATTTTTTTTCAGTCTTTTTGGTTTAGTTATTTGTAATAGCCTAACCTGCTTTTATGAATTGGTGTCAAAATTCAGTATGTTATTTCACACCTTTGAGACTAATCTTGCTACTAAGCGTGTGTTAACATAAGTATTAACTGATGAATGCTCACAAGAATGTGACCAAAGGCATTGTGAAGATGTATTTAGATGGCACTTACCATGTGACAGAATAGCAAAATACCACGGTTTTGCATATTTTAGCACAACCCAAACAAAGTAAAAACCAAAACTACCATCCTGTGACTGAGAAGGTGGTATCTCTTGTCCTGTGACTAAAGCATGCTGTTGCAGGGCTGTGGAAAGAGTTAATTAAAGATACTGTGGAGTAGCTTTTCTTGTCCTGGAATTGAGTCATCCACCTGTTATAAGATTGTGAGGTTGCGTAGTTGGAAGCATATCCAGCACTACGTCATGGATTCTCTGACAGGCCTTTTACTGAGACTGTGATAACTGAGAATGTGTTGGGAAGAGAGAAATGAAGCTGAAGACCTGCTGGTGATTACAGTGTCTAATAGGTACCATAGTTGAGGCTATTATCTCCATAGATGTACTTTATAGCCATTCAAGGAAGGGAAGAGATGGAGAGGGACACTTACAGAGGTGGGAAGATGCCTGAATTAGAATCTTTCTTTCAGTTGACCTTAGAAAAGCTTATGTTTTCTGTTTCCCTTGTCTCAAGAGATAAGCCCTTTATTTAGGAACCAAATTAGATCTCTCAGATTTGGTGGTGCAGATGTTTCCTGATCACCTAGTGATTAATTTTCAGCTAATTCAAGATCCATTATTGCACAGTCAATATCGTAACTTTTTTTTGGTTTTAAACTAGACTTTTCTATTTTTGTATTGGCTGTGCAAATTATCATACTGTTATCTGTGAAGATTTTTGCTGAGCAATTTTCTTACACTTGATATAAAATGTATCTGTAAGTTTCTAATGAAAAAGATATGAACTTATATGATTTCAGACCACGTTTAGAATAAACTCACTGAAATGTCAAGTTCATTATTTTGCCTCTTTAGGCACTGTATGTATTTTGCATTGTTTATCTCATGGGTACTGTCTTCTTGGTTACAGGACAGTTGCCTAGTTAAAATAAGTGTTTTTATTCTTGGTCTATTTTCTGACCCAGATGCAGTCATTTTTGTGATTCTCACTTGGCTTATATAATAAAGCTTTTATTGCAGGCTTCATTGTTTTTTGGCAAAGAGCAGTCTTGTCCAATTATTTCATCAAGATTTCAAGCCCAGAGTTAGTAACTGTGGTCGTCTTCCTTACAGGCTGAAGACTTCATCAGTTGGAACTCAGTTTCATTTATGACACTATCCTTAGAAGTCCTAATACTTTAAAAAAATGTATGTAATAATCTATTCTTGCATCTTTTAGAAGACTGCCACTTGCTGTGTGTGTATCTGAGCAATGGATTCTTGCAGTAAGTGTTGTCAAAGCTGTAACTTGTAAAGTTTTATAAAATAGCTTTTGGGTACCAAACCCCAAAAAGAAGCAGGCTAAGCAATGTATTCTTATGGCAATTTTATGAAAAAAAGCACTTCTTTTTTTGAACAATAAGAAAAAGTTTAAAATCCTTGTCTCTAATTGTTTGTCTGTTCTTTGTTGAGTACCTAGCCTGAGGCTCGTATTTTGTTCTCTGCTTCAGTGATGTTATAATTGAGCATGTCTAAGGAGACTGATGGAGATATTAATTAGGAGTGATTCCTAAAAGAAATAGCGTTCAACACTGGAGGGCAACATTACTATTTGCTGGAGACTGTTGTCAGTCTCTGTGTAGGAGAACCTGTGCTCACACTCAGTGCTTTATGCCTGCTGCCTTTTCTACTACTTGCCCTGTTTTAAGGTTCTTCACATATAAGTTACAATGACTGTGACTCACAGCTGGCTGCTAATGTGGCCTTTGCTTTGCTGTTTCCTGCAGTGTAGTGATTTAATGAAATTATTTGAGTATTCAATTTTAGTCAAGCTTTAAAATGACAGTCCAAGAGTATCTACTTTTAATGACCTCCATACACCACCACTCGGTAATCAAAAAGTTATCTTCCATTCTGTATAAACTAGTGGTTCCTTAACATTGATTCAATGAGTATTTTCAAAATGCATACCAGAAATATGAATTTCTTTATTAGATGACTGGGATGTGCATCAAACAATTTGGATGGCAACTGGGTTTCATTCAAATCTATGAAACAGCATTTTAACAAATTTTTAAAATAATTTATTTCTTTTATGAAGTTTGAAAAATATCATTGAGAAATATATCTAATAGTTACATGCTCAATATTTTAGTGTTTTTCAGCGTATTGATCAGGAAATTGAAAACTTAATGAGGTCAGTGTTCCAAAACATCTTAGACATACCTGTAGTATCAATTAGACACCCAAGTAGCTCTGAAAAATGCTTCGCATCACCTAAAAATTTTTTTTAAATTTTTTTTTTAAAATCTGTACATCTTTTATATCCTGTCTTTTGGAGCACAGGTTTTGTGTTCTTATTTGTAACTAGTTCAGATAAAATACTCTTCTGCTTTTCACTAAATAGGATAAGCCATTATCTGCTTTGCCGCCTTTAAAAACATAATGCTCATCTTGTGTTGTAACACTTTGGTCTCTCCTTGCTTTGACGTGGGACTTGCCTTTTAATTCCTGAATTCTAATTCCTGGTGCAAAAATGTTTTTGCAAAGATGCTGGCAAATAGCGTTTTCTTACTGACATCTCTTTAAGGATAACTGTTTCTTTACAGATCTGGCTCAGTGTAACCAAAATTGTCTTTTAGAAGTAGAGAATATTTTTGTTTGTTTCTTTACCTGAAGTAACATGCGATGTCTCAGTATTTACACACAGACTTAGTCTAAAAGACAGTGTACATATCCCATATTCTACAGCATTTTAATTTATTTGTAGTTATTGGAATCAGTAAGTGAGGGTTTTGCATTCAAATTTTTTTAGCTGTGTTAGCAGGTGTACATGAGTTTCAGTCATGGCATTGTTTGATTCAAGTATATATAATAATTTGATAATAACATTGATGCTGAAAATTTGGGGAAAAAGGCTTTGTGGGAAGTGTGAATTAATGAATGAGCAACTAATAGGTAAAAAAATGTAGCTATTTTGGTAGAAATAGCTGGAAGAGGGGGAAAAAAGGAGCAAAGAAATAAGGTGACATTTGAGTGACAGAGTAAAGAAAGGATTTGGAATGCAGAAGATTCAAGAGACATCTCGTGAAAAGGCAAGATTAATATTCTTGGTAACATGGAAGATGTGCAAAAAGTGGTATAAACCACAGGAACAACAAAGAATAAAAATAAGGATAATCCTAAAATCTGAGTAGTGGGAGGGGAGGTAAAGAGGGATACAGATAAATGGTGATGGGACAGTTAAACACTATACTTTGATTTTGACTGAAAAATACTATCTTAACAGTTTGTTTCGTCTAAGGGTCTGGTCCTAACATTCAGTTTTAATATCCTCAGTTTGAAATTTTATGTGATGTGTTTCTGATGACTGAAGAATCTGGGTTGAATGGTGTTAGTTGTCAAAAGTGTTTTCCAGGCTACTTGCATTTCCTCTCCTTATATCAGTGAGCCACTTAAACTTGAATCATGCTGTGGGTTTTTCCATAACTGGAATAGCAATAATCTTCAATAGCAACTGAGGAAGCCCTTGGTTCTGCAACACTGCTAATCAGGTTCTAGTCTAGTTTTTTCCTCCACTGTGTTAAATGCTCACTGCAGTTAAATGCTCACTTTTCCGTTCTTCCTGGAGCCTGCATGGACTATGCATTGCAACCCATCTGAGAACGTTTGCCTGTTTGGCTCCGCTGTTCACGCCAGACCCACTGCCGTAGTATCATGATAAACAGTTAATCCAACACAGATCAAGGAAATACAGTATTTAAACAGGAGTAGATAGCTTACTGTAGTTGAAAGTTGATATGTATTAGTCTTCTACTTGGTATTTGCATCTTGTAAAATAGCTTAAAATGTGTTTTACGAGCTGTAATATATTTGTAAGTAATATACTTGCAAGGTATTTCATGTATTGGAACTAAATATGTATTTCTGCAACATATCAATTATACTTTATGTGTTGATCTTTGCATAACTAAATATTTTATTTCCAAATTTCTTTATTCTTTGTGTAACCATGTTATCATGTGATTTATGGTAGCTAGATTTAGTAAGACAAAGTAAAACATGGAGGGGTCCTCAGGAAGCTAGATTGATTTATCTGCTTCACTGTATCTCATAATTTGAAAGTGTGGTTTTAGTTTTGTTGCAAATTCTGTGATTTGCCTTAATATCAACATTCTTTTAAGGTTGAACTGGTAAATATGCAAATATTGTATGCAGAATCTCTTATCCACTTAATTACCTATCTAACAACATGGTTGTAGGAAAAACAGTATTTCATGTTTTGGTGGATTTGCGTAGATTTGAAAAATACTGCTTATGCTTTTAATGGTTATCTTCTTATTTCTTTTAATAAGCTTTTCTTATTCAACACCTGCAAACAATGGCCTCTTTTAGAGATTAGCTGGAGCTTACCTCTGTGTATCCGGCAAGACTAAAATAAGGTTTGGAATGGTTGTTTTGCAGATAAATCATTGAAATGACACGTTTTGCCTATATAGTAAAATTGTATACCTTCAAAAACCTTGGTCACATAGTTAAAGACTGATAAATTTGTAAAGACCACAAATTTGTCTTTTCTAATCCGATATTTTCAACAAGTAAGCCTTGTTCTTCAGGGATTTGATTCCCTAAAAGTATGGGTGGAAACCCAGTGTTTCTGCTTCAAATTGTAGTGTAAATGCTTATCATTTATCACAGGTGTTTGAGAAAGGTATGCTCAACATAGATGCTAAAAGCTATGTCAACTGCAGTCCCATGTAATCTATACAGGTTGAGTTAGTTGTCAATTAAGAAATTTAAATTTTTGACCTAGTATTTTATTTTACAATTTCCTACTTGTCCCTGTCTTTTGGACCATTTCAGAAAGGTTTCTTGAAGCTCTTATGAAAGAATACTTCTGCCTAAGTAGTCTTAGAGTCTAAGAACCACTTTCAAGAAGGATGAAGCTAGGATGTTGGTTCTTCGTGTGCTTTTGTGCATTCCCACTTGTATAGGTTAAAGAAGTTTGTGGCACTAACTTTTGGAACTTGTTTGTGAACTGTATTTGCCAATCAAGTCAATGTACCTCCTCACACAGATTTTAGAAGTAGAAGGGAGGAAGACTGTTTTTTTGCTTCTGACTTCTTGAAGTGTAGTAAGCTTGCATTACCTTCAGAGTTGGGATTGCTTTCTTTTGCTATTTCTGTGATACTTTAATATAGGGGAAGAAAAAGATTATGTGCCACCAGCAGGGTGCATGTCTTATCTCCATCTGCGAAGGTGGATGAATTGCCTGTGGTTATTCTTAGGGAGCAGTTGGCCAGTATCAAAGTCCAACTACAGTTACAGCGGTGGAGTATTAGGAGTTTGTAGCACTGGATCACATTGTATTTCTGTTACAGGAGCTCCCTTCTGTCCTACTGTGTCCATCACGTTTCTGCAACCATATATCATTGTAGTACAGCACATGCCAACCTCCTGCCACTGCAGTCTGGTGAGGTCCAGGGCTTTATTACATTATGATAGCTGACAAAGCTTTTTACAACTTAAAAAGAGAAAAGAAAAATCTCTACTGCTAGGTCTTGTATGCATATACTTAGTAAATTTTAAAATTGTTAAGATGAGGAAGAAATAGATCTGGCCACTGTTGAATGGGATGTTGGAATGAATGAATCAGTAGCTTAGCTAAATGTTGAGCAACTTGAAAGTTAAAATATTAATTTATTTTTGCAGGGGAAAATTAGGCATTTTGTTGGTGATATCACTGGAATGCACCACAGACCGCTTAAATCACTGAGAAAGACCAGGAAAAATAGTCACAATCTAGAATCTTACTCTGTGCTCGTTACTACAATTGATTATAAATTGGATGTCTTCATGTCATGAAGTTTGTAGCCGCAAAAAGGTGTGACTTCTTCACTGGACATGAATGAGTGTAAATTAAAAGTGAAATTACATTTCCCTGGGAGTAAGGTATTTGAACAAGGATTTTAATTTACAAGAAGATTATTAAAGATTTTCTGATAGAAACGTGATCAACCTATACTTAGAGGCTGTGGGGATTATTTACACATATTCAACATCCTGAGCAAGAACACTGTTTTGTCTGTAGTCCTTCATTTCTTTTCATATTTTATTTTACAGTAACTCTTTTCTTATCAATTAGCTAATAGTTAAGTAATAAAAGTGACAATGAAAATCTAAGTAAATAAGGAATGTCTGCTTTTTGGCAAGAAGATGGAACAGGTATGGGTGGTGTAAAAGTTAGGAAGGTAAGTGAAGGCAATCCTGAGGAGTTATGCCAAAGCATTTTTGCATTGCTGTAGTAGCTTTAATGTATTGAACATAAAAGATGGAATATCCATAGCTCTCTGAATTTACAAAGGTTAAGAGAAAGTGAAGTATTTTTATTTTATAAACTATTATTACTACAATATGATGCTTCAGAACATCACAATTGCATCTAAGCATTCCTCTGAGATAAAGTCATTAATATTCTTATTGTAATGGTATGAAGCTGAAAGGGTCAGAATTGTCTACATAAAGCTCCAGTTGAAATGGCTTGTTGAGACTCAGTTTACCTACTTAGGGTGATATGATTTGCCTGAGGTCACCCTGGGTCTTGGCGTTAAGAGGTAAGTATCATCTTATTAGACTAGTATTGAAGAGCTAAAGGAATTCATATTACGAAAGCATATGATTTATATTCACAGTTCATGAAGTTATATTAAAGTTACATATGTGGCTCTATATAGTAAACCAGCTGTGTTCAGGCACTCAACACTGGCTATTGAAAGGTGCTTAAAGACAGTATGCCCAAGTAACCACATTTGCATGTACATGATCTGAAGCTTGCTTTTCATGGAGATTGATATTCGAAGTCCTGAGAAGTATCAGGTTCTAATTGATACTTTTTCTTCACTTCAATGTTAGAATATGTAAAGTGATTTTTAAATAATTAAAAAAATCATTCTTCTGGGATGGGATGAACATAAAATGCTTGTTCTGAAGATGTGTAATGGTGGCTTTTTTGAGTCAGAAGCTGAAAAAATAAAGACTTTGAAAACCCTTATTAACTTAGAATCATAGAATGGTTAGAGTTGGAAGGGACCTTAAAGATCATCGAGTTCCAACCGCCCTGCCATGGGCAGGGACACCTCCACTAGAGCAGGTTGCTCAAAGCCCCATCCAGCCTGGCCTTGAACACTTCCAGGGATGGGGCATCCACAACTTCCCTGGGCAACCTGTTCCAGTGCCTCACCATCATTTAGGAGTAAAGAATTTTCTCCGAATATCTAATCTAAATCTCCCCTCTTCCAATTTAAAACTATAACCCCTTGTCCTGTCACTACACTTCCTAACAAAGAGTCCCTCTCTGGCTCTCCTGTAGGCTCCCTTCAGATATTGGAAGGCTGCTATGAGGTCTCCCCGGAGCCTTCTCTTCTCCCGGCTGCTGGAGTCTGGAGGCTCCAGACTTAATGCAGACCCAACTCATGTGATGCTAGGACTTGGTAATTCTTCAACAACAGCCTGGTGTTTCAGTGTTGCCTTCAGTCTGCGTCATGCAGCATGATGTCACAAAATCAGATTGGAAGTACTCCAAACAGTGCCTGTAATGTCCTCTCTACGGTAACCAGTGACAGATACAATCGTCGCTGTCTGTTGTTTCAACTTGCTCATAAATGAGTGCAACATCTGTTACTTAATGAGTATCTTAGGGAAAAGGGAGAAGGAGGGGATGTAAAGATTTTTATTTTTTTTCCAACCCATATTGATCTGTATATTAACCTAGTAAACTTTATTTAGTTTTTACAAAGAGAATGTGTAGTTTCATTTGGGGAGACTTGTGTCTGTTCTTGTATTGTGCTAACTAAAGTAGGGCATGTCCTACAATAGATTTCAGTATAAAAGAAATTCAGTTGTTGGGAAGCAAGTGTGCAAAAAAAAATGTGGACCTGATTCCATATCTCATTCTGTAGCTGTCGTCTGACTTTTGAGGTACCTGTTTCTTAGGTCACCCTACTCTCTTGCAGACCAGTGCTTGGCGCATAGGATATACATGTCTTCCAGGAGTCCCTCAGCAGTCTGACAACTGTAAGGTGTGTTTTTTTTCTCTGGAGGGGACTAAGTGAATAAGAGCAGAACCCCGAATTTGAACCATTACCTTAAAAATAAATAAATAAAGAAATTCCTTGACCCTAGTCTATTATCTTGAGGTCTTTGTTGCTCCTGGATCAGAGATTTGCAGCATTATTACAATTTCAGGATGATTCCATTAAAGGTGAGTATGTGTTACTGTGGACCTGTCGTCTCTGGGACTGTGTGAATCTGCTGGGATTTGCAGAGCAGCCGTTCCTTGCTGCATGAGTCAGCAGTGTCTTCAGCAGCGCACGACCTTTCTTTCTTTGGTATTTGGCTGTTGAGCTGCTTGATTCCTCTCTGCTGACCCTAGCAGGAGCTGTACATGTCATGTGGAGCAGCAACTAATAAGCCCAAGTCATCTTCACCCAGCATTTCTAAGGAATTCAAGTATGAAGAAGTTGAATTACAGTATATAATAATGAAAATGGTTCTGAAGAGATCAGGGGAGATGTAGGCCAGTACATCTGATATATGTACTGGTAAACAGCTAGAAATCACAATTCAGAATAGAATTAGAGAGCATATGAGTGAATACTGGAAAAATTTCGACGTATTTTAAGGCTCAGCATTTTCTGAAAGAAACTATGTATGTGAGCAGTTGATATCATCCAAAGTATTTGGCAAGATTTTTCATCAAAGGCTCTTAGAAGAATTTGAGCTGCCATGATGTAATGAGGGATTTTTACATGTCTAAAAACTGGTTAAAATGTACAGTGAAAAGGACAAAAATAAATGCCCTGTTTTCATACTGAAGGGAGGTCACCAATGGAATCCCGTAAGGATCTGAACCGAGGCCTGTGCTCTTAATATATTCATAAATCGTTTAGAAGAGGAGTGAATAATGAGGTGTCAAAGTTTTCAGACACTGCAGGGTAATTCAGGATAAGTAAAAAAAATCGAACTGATAAAATGGCAGTTCAGTTCAATGTAAATAGGTATGTATATGGAGAGAGGGAATAATCATAATTTTACATATAAACCTGTGGTCCTTAACTTGATTGTTACTACTCAGAGAATGAAATATTGTAATTGAAATAGATTAATGGGAGTGTTAGCTCAATCCTCAGTCACAAAAAGAGAAGTTTTAGGAATCGTTATGAACGCAATTGAAAGGAAAAGACAGAACATCACAGCAGTAGGGTACAGTTCTGCTGAAATAACAGTACAGAGAGTTGAACAGATTTGCTGTGGCTTCTAACTAGGAGTTGTCATATTAACCTAACAAGTAGAGAACGTTCAAAACCAAGTAAGATGCTTTTCAACATGATGTGTAGTTAAGTTCTGAGACAACTTGCTATGGGCTTTTTCAGCAGAAGGTGTCACATACAAGTAAATCCCTGCTAGCTCAAGAAGTCTGAAGAAAATACAGGAGGGGAGAATTAGGCCAAGTGATATATATGCTTACCCTATCTATATTTTTTCCATTATATCTTTTAATATCTGTAGTTAATAAACAGGTATTTTTCTAGATAGATTTTTTTATTCTTTTTGGTCTGACCTAGTACGGCAGTTCTTATGAACTTTTTGATTATGAAAACACTTATTCTGGCCTCAGGCTCTAATTAAAACTCTAATTAAATTTCTCTCATGAGGGAGATGTGAGAGGGAAGGGAGAAGTAATATTTTTGGTACCTCTCTTCCTAGGGTGGTAGTATTAATGTACGTTTCTCCCGAAGTCCTGCTGACACTGATGATCTGACCTTACTTCTGATACTCCTTTTGTCATAAGGCTAAACGTGAATGTGAAGTGGTTCTGTTTGCTTTCCTGTGAATGTGCTAATCCTGTTCTCCTACCGCAGCACTACACTGCCAGCATGCCTAGTGCTTCTTTACTTCCTCAGCTTCTTGTATCAGATTTAAGAAACTGGAGGGAAACTACAATGGTTTCCTTGACATACAGATTTGCTTCGAGCTTTGCTGTAGAGCAGGAGATAGGGTTTGAAGCTGCACTTACTTAAATGCCTAACTAATTATGTAAACCAGCCTATTTATAAATATTATTCCCCCTCCTGAATTGTTTCAAATTAGAGCAGGATTACCAAATCAGCTAATGAAACATTGTTGACCTGAATGGGAACCTGAACTATAAGAACTTAACTGTAGCTGTCCCTGAGCTGAAGAAGGAATTTTGGAAGGCAGGTGTTCAGCCATCTCCAGGAAAGCAAGGCTTCATAATACCTCATGGTTGCTTGAGAAGACAAACGCTGTTAACTCCAAATGTGTGTCCCCCCTTCATCCTTTCTGCCAGCTTTTGGTGCTGAGCACAATGTCATATGGTGTGGGACATCCCTTTGGTCAGCTGGGGTCAGCTGTCCCGTCCATGTCCCCTCCCAACTTCTTGTGCACCCCCAGCCAACTCGCTTGTGGGGGTAGCATGAGAAGCAGAAAAGGCCTTGATGCTGTAAGCACTGCTCAGCAAGAGCTAAAACATCTCTGTGTTATCAGCACTGTCTTGGTCACAAATCCAAAACATAGACCTATATCAGCTACTGTGAAGGAAAGTAACACTTTCGTAGCCAAAACCAACACATCTGGCTTTCACAAAATGTGAATAAAAATTGGTTAACTTGCAATGTAAAGATTAACAGCCCCACCTACTCCTCAGGAAAAAAAACACCCCTAAACAATGCAACAACTGAGCTTGGTATTTAAAAAAATATATAAAGATTTCCACTAGTTCATATGTCTGTATGTAATCTTCCCAGATTTTACTCTGAAGCAGAAGATGTCTTTTTGTATTTCCTGATGATTCCTGAAGCAATTAATTTGACTTGTTATGATTACCATATTTGTTTAGAGAAGTTTACTTAAAAGGGTTTTACAAGTTTAGTGTTCGTTCTTTTGACTGAAGCATTTAGAATTATGCGATGTAACCGAGTAAAGGAAACGACTGTTTTATCTGCTCTCTTTCACCAGATTTTGAAATGTGTGCTGCTTATAAAGTGTGTGTGTGTGTGTGCACGAGTAATAATATACAGCTTGAAAACATCTTTGAGATCATACTACTTATGAAAGCATTTCTATATCTAAAGTGGGTCTCATGTATTTTGACATGTGTATCTCTCAAGCATTCCAGTTTTGTGAAATACGGCAAAAGTAAGCTTTGCCTTTAGTATATGTATAACTATTTGAGTTGACTATGTTCATGCCTGTGGGTGGCTGGAGTAGAGACACCACTGAGGGGTTGCAGCCTGTGGATGACTCATACCAGAGCAGGGCCACCTCACAGGGACACCCCTGAGTTTCTGTTATATAGTGATTCATTTATTGATGGACATATCTTTAAAATGTGCAGTATAAATAGTATTTTTTACTGGATTTTTAAAGAGCTGCTTGAGAGATCTGTCTAATTTTAAAAATATTTTAAAAAATTTGACATGGTTTGCTTGTAGTCCAAATTAGGTAGTTTAAGCCCTTATGTCTAGACAGTCAATAGTTCATCTAAAATGAACTGAATCTGCTAAATAGACCAGAAATTTGTTCTATTTAATGTTTCACTTTATCTTGGTACCTTTTGAATTGTGTATGGTAGTCATTTGTTGTTTCCTGTTGTATAATTTCTTTATCTGGTGTGTCATTCACTTAAAGACAAGACCATATTAGATATAGCCAAATTAGGACCATAATATTGTCTTAGGTTAAATTTATCAGTGTTGGAAAATACTTGAATGGTTTTTTTTTTTCTCACTTTTGTCATCCATGAAAGTTAAGTGAACTTAAAAATTCTTACTATAAGTGGATGCAAGATGGGTCTGCTTCCCCACCCCCTCCCCTTGAAGTAAAAAGTCTAAATCAAATTCTAAAAGTAATAATTCAACAAAGGATTATTTCACCTTCTTATTAATTTGTAGGGTCATGCAAACACAGGAGATGTGTATATCCTTATTTCGGTAGATGTTTTCATAGGAGACTTGTGATTGAATAAAAGGCAAGACAATACACTCTATTTACAGTGTTCAGATAAGAATGCCATTGATGAAAAATTAGCATTAACTCATATTTTTATTAAGTACCACCATCCTGTCCCAGGGGTCACATTTCAAATTATGGATACCTGAACAGTCACTCCAGTGGTATTTGAGTATTTTGGCGAGCAGTGGGGTAGCACAACTCATGGTGTAATATCAGTAAATCTTAATTGCTCAGCAGCTGGAATTCAAAGCTTACTAGCCATGGCTTCCGTCATGTACTCCAGCATAGTACTATGTAACTACATCACTGTTAAGTAGTCGTATGTTATATTTATGAGATAGTTTCATGGGCAATTAGTCATGTATTAAATAAATAGTATTTACATATACACAAGTGTATTGTTCAGTACCTTGGTTGTATTCAGAACATATATGTGCCATTCTTGTAGCTATTCTTACTCTTTTGTTTGAATTAGGTAGAATGTATGTGTGATAGAAATGTAAGGCTAAATTACTTGCTTAATTGTTCTTGCTAGCATCTTAACATCAGATGCAGTCTTGCAGCATCCAACAGTTTCCATGTTAATTATTGTATATACAGTTTTTTCCATTCTTTTAAGTCCTGGCCTTTACTTTTCTTTAGAATGAATCAATAGGTAAGAGATCAGTATTGCTTTTCATTAGTTAAGGACAATTTCAGTATCAGAATTGCTGTTTTCAATACTAGGCAGCCTGTAGTAGAGCCCACAATGTGAAGTGCAAGAGCATCATTCAGAATTGTGAAGGGGTCAGTATACATGTTTATGCAGTATTGTTGGATGAAAGTGTAGCAATGCAGTGAAATCAAAGATGTGTTCACATCTCCCTTATAAAGTTCTGCATCATTGCAGTCATCCCGTTTTGCACTTAAGAACCACCTCCTCATTTTTTTTCATAGATGCTATTACTCAGCTAAATCTCTCATTTCTTCCTTACTTCCCTTCTCTTTTGGGATCCCTACTGAAAATATAGGAAAGCATGGGATCAGATTTCCATGATTTCATTCTAGGCATCCATTAATTTACCAGCACTGTGTTCAGACTGCTCCCAGGCAATGCTGATAAATGATTAATAAAATCGTTGCCACATGAGTCTTTTTCATCATTGAATATTATTTTTCCCTTTATGGGAGAAGGAGGGCTTAACACACTTCACTGTACCGTTCAATGGGTGAACTTTGTCTGAAGAAATTTCCTCTAGAAGCATAGAGTGCTTCTGGTCAAGGAAGTCTGTATTTTCTGTCACCTGGGTGCTCAATTACTGCTTGTTTCCAGAGAAGGCTTAAAAGAGGTATCGAATCAGTTGTACTCAATCAAGCTCTTTTTTTTCAAGTTTAGGCCTTTCAATTACTCTTTTGGACAGATGTTCAGGTCTTGTTGGATTGGAGTGTCCTGTACAGGAGCTGCATGGGTATTTACTTATCTTTCATCCAGATCGTGTGCCTGATTCATTATAGCTGGGCATTTATCAGTGCCTCGATGGATGTGTAGCTGGTTTACTAAAGGATTTCATCATTTCTAACTTGTTATACCACCTCAGTTAATGAGGATATGAAGATGGGGCATAACTTCTTTTAATGATCACTGCTCAGGAGACACATCTAGGATCTACCTATGTCATAACATAGGTAATAAGTACAACAGCAGTCTGGTAAACACAACAGCTTAGAACAGTTTTAATCTGTCGGAAAGCCTTTAACTGATAGCAACTCTGTGCTTCATAAACTTGTCAACTGTGATAGCTTTTGGCTGTAAGAAATTATTTCTGTACAAATACTGGCAAGATTGTGCAAGTTGTTTATCACCTGAATAACAGATTTAAAGTTCAGGGGATTCTGAAAGAGGATCTTTCAAATCATGGCCAGCAGAGAGACTCCACTTTGCTGTACCAGGTCCTTTTCTTGTATAAAATGGACAGTAAATAAAGCCTAAGTCCTGCTGGGAAAGTTCTTGAATTCCAAATTCAACACAAAAGATGTCATATTTGCTCACATGGTCTTTTAGTGCACCTCAAAGATTTTAGCAGAGGTAGGTGTGATGTCTTTTATGGATATCAGCTCTTCCTCATTGACAGTGAAGCTCATCCATGGTAACTTTTCCTTTTGAAAGAAAGGCAATTTAGTGGTTGGTGTGTCTTATGTGGAGGAGAGGTGAAAAAGAAATACTATCAAACAGTCCCAAAAGAACAGCTATTTTTGTGGCAGTGCTTGTGCTAAAATAGGTACTGCTTTTAAATTCTCTGCTGGTACTTACAGATCAACATAAAATATTCCACGAAACTAGCAGAAGTCTTTGGTGATTATTTTTAAAGATGTAAGACTTCATAGTCTCTTGAAATGTGCATCTTGATTTGAGCCATTTACCTTATGAGGTTTCATGTTAGTTAAAACCTGAAAATATTAAAAAAAAAAAAACCTGTAAGCTAGCATAGTCCATTTCTTGATTCTTTTCTCTCTGTATTTGTTTCTGCAATAAAAACAATGAATGTATTTTATAAGGTTTTAACTCTTGTAATGCTGACCTCTTGAGCAAAGTAGGGAATTCAAGTTAGTATCCGGGGATATGAAATGTACAAGAACAGCTGTGAGTTTTAATACAATGGGGTATGAAGTTCAGCATATCTGATACAGATCTTAGCACAATATGATTAAGCGTCTAAAATTTGTAGCAGGTGAAAAGAGACTTTTTCATTTGTCTAGCATCCAGATGGCACATAGAGAAAAATAGGTTAATCCCTATTTTGTATACGGAACTAGTACATACTTATTAGCTTTCTTCTCCATGGAAATTTCTGTCTGGTTACAGTAGAGCTCTCTTCCATTGCTGTTCCCGCATTTCTGTTTTTATAAGGATCTTGCATTACATCTAGATCTGTCATCCTGGAGTTCTTGAATACTATGATACATCTTCTCTTAATCAAATCCTTCATAAGAAACACAGTATTAAAGAATGCTTTAATTGTTGTACATTCTGTCATTGATGTTCTGTTGAGAACTATCAAAAAAATAGTCTGCTTCACTGATTAATGTTATTTGCAAAAATCAAGTCCTTCGCTCAGGGTAGAAAGGGAATTTTGAAGGTAATCATGCTTGAAAGCTCTTAACTTAAATATTAACATCTCCTTTGCTCTGTCTCGATAGAAGTTCCAGAATTTGCTTTGGAAATGTATATGTAGTGTATCCAAAGGTTTTTTTCCACAGGCTATATGTACTCCAGAGAAAGCAGTACACGTAAAGGATGTCTGTGGTGGCTCACAGTTATGTAGGGCAAAGTGGATGCTCTTCAGTTTGTGAATCACTCTCTCATAATGAAAAGATGTTGCCAGAAAGACTTCAAAAGCAGAGGGGACTTCTGATCAGCCTTTTTCCAGGACAATGTTGGGATATGCGGTGGACACAGGTTGAACCAGATATGGAATAATCTTGTTTTGAGGCAGATGGAATTTTTCCAGAAGAGTCAGGATGTCCATGTTAGTTGAAAGCAATCACACTCCTGTTCCATAGACAGGAAAGTCAGCTTCATCGGGGTGGGGGGGGGTAAGGGGAAGGCTAGGAAATAACTTTATAACTTTTTTTTGGTGTCAAGTCCAATCACATTAAATTGATGGTGCTAATGTCGTGGTTTGTCAATGTTTTCATGTCCGTGTACTACAAAATGTTAATTATTGCTTGTAGCAAGTATCCAGAGTGGCCTCTCTGGTTTTTTTGTTTGTTTGTTTGTTTGTTTTTTTCCCCCACTTGTAGAATGAACACTTTTGTGCTTGCTTTTTTTTTTTAATTTCAGTCAACAACCTGACTATATAAGCATATACTATGAAACGTCTACTACAGATTCCTTCCAGATAATAGGTTAGTAATTTTAAATGTTTTAAGTGGCGATCAGTAAGAGGAGTTCACATTAACTTACTCATTTAAAGAATACAGACAGCAAATATTTCTAGGTCAAATGAAGTGGTGTTTTGAATCATCATTATAGCAGTTTTCCAAAAGAAGAAAATTACATCTAAGAAAGGAATAGTTTTTTGTTTTAAATATTTAAAAATGTAATTTCCCTTCTTAAATGACTTGTTTGTCTTTAGCCTTTTAGAATATTCAGTGCAGAAATAAGAAGAGGCTGATGGTGTCTGTGGAGGAAAGATCACTATTTCTTCTGTGTACAAGTCACATGTAACAAACTTCATTCTCCAGTGTTGCTACTGGTGAAGCCTGTTTGTTGGACTTACATGAAAATCCATGGTTGTTTAGAGTTGATTTTAGAGTTTCAGCTTGTTTTCTTTCCTTTTCTCACAAGAGATTTGGAAAAGGCCATAGGGCAGTTTTTCTTGCATCTAAAAATCGGTGCTTACAATTAACTGTCAGAACTAAGGCTGACTGCAACTGTAGTCAGAAACCACGGGGATTTCTAATGGTCCTGTCCCTTTTATTTTTTTTTTCCCCAAATGTTGATGGCTTTGAAATAAAAACCTAGATTCTTAATTTATTGTGTGACTTAAGAAATAGGAGCCAATTTGAATATAATGATTTAGTGATTTGGTATACTTCACTGAAAGTGCTAATTTCTGGAGACTTTTGTGTGTGGGACCATAGATACTCAGGCCTTTGTGAGTTTGATAAGGCCTTATTTTCTAAAATTAGGTCATAATCTTATTTTAAATTTAATTTATTAGAGGAATAAATGTGTATTTTCAGAGTATCTGAATCATAATAATTTAATTGTTTAGGTAGTCAGAGTATCTTCTTCCCCCTTTTGCTTTTTTCAATTATGTTTCTTAGAGGAAAGCTCAGTGCTTGGTAGCCACTAAGATATTCTAATATGCCCCCAAATAAAGCCTTGTTGCTGAGCCTCATGCTACCTTTCTGTCAGCATCAAATCCTCGTATTTTAGAACTACTTTTGTTGGTAAATATGTATCATTTTTGGTGTCCAGATTACAGTTCCTCAAAATCAGCTTTGCATTTGAAACAGCTTCAGAAATAGGCTCAGGGGGTTGGAGACTCAGTTGACTGAGTTCCTGGTTCTTCATGACGTAGAACTAGTAGATCCACCTGTCCACTTTTATTTGTAGATTAAAAAAGGAAGTGGGTTTTACTTTTTTTTGTATCTTAGTCCATTTCAGAAGTTTGAATGAACTAATAATGATATAGATGAAGATACTATTAAATGTTAATAATAAATAGACTAGAATTAGGTATTTTCCAAAATTTTTATCTTACTTCACAAAAGAGACTTCTGTGTTGAGGGCTGGCATAGCCCTCCAGCAAGAAGACTTTGTCAGTTAACCAATGGCTTTTGTCTGTTTCGTTACACTTATGTCTAAAACTTCAGATAGATTAATTAAGTGCATTAGTAAATGCTGTTAATTAGAGCATTACTACAATGTATTTACTTAAGATCCAAGCTTATGTAATAATTTCAAATATCGTTTTAAAATTAGTTTTAATAACTGTTTACTATTAATAAAAAGAATAAATTTCTCAAAGATTTAAGCAGTTCTAGATACGAGGAATTGAACTGACATTGATGCGTGATATTTTCTTGGTTTAGTCTTGAATGACCTACAGATATACGACATTATCTTCTTTTGTCGTCTTGCTGAAATATAAGCCAGGCTCTTTAAAGGTAGGAATAATTTTTCTAGTGTATTTTGGTGGCTTGAGTTTCTTCTGTAACTATTTTGATAAAGGAAAATGTTTGTTAAGCATGTAAATACAAGTAGTTAATTTACAACAACAGAAAGAAGCCTTTTGTTGCAACAAGTACTAGGAAGGAAAAACAGAAAATTCCATGTTTGCTGGTTGATTTTTGCCTGTCACCTGAGCAATTACTGTGCTGCTTTATATATGGGTAATTTTACTCTGCTGGAAGTCTTGATGATGATCCTTCGGGGCATAGCATCTGTAGATCTTCCCAGAAACAGACCTGTGTTGTTGCAAGCGAGTATAAGCTGCTGCTTTCTCTGCTGTCCTCTTTCTTACTACAAGGACAAATACTAAGTGTCAGGGGGAAGAGGAGAAAGGAGGAAGACCTAACAAGGTGCTGGGGCTCTATGCAAGGATTACAGGACAGTAACTTTAATGTAGTCCAACAGTGCTTTTCCTTTTTAGCAAAAATAAAAGGAGAGCCAACTAAAGTACGCTCGTTTTGATCAAGCACAATCTGCACCTTGTGGAGGAGGAGGAGGTAAATTGTGCTAATCATCTCCATACGCGGCACATTAGAGGTAGCATTTCTGTAGTGTTTTCTTTAGAGAAATGACTCAACAATTAGTTTTGCTTTGATATTTCAGAGGGGTTTTATTTTTTTTTTTTAAATGACATGGTAGTAAAGGGAGCTTCACTGATTGCGGTCTTTGTCAATTGGGAGTTTGTGCTCTGTGTGTCTTTGCTCTGTCTCCTGCTTACTGAAGGAAACTTAGGGAGGACCTTTCTAGTGATTCTGCATTTGGAAATGCTAACACTGACCATTGCCACTGGTTGGGGAAAAAAGTCATCCACATCCTGTCCTGAAATGCATCTGCATTGGCAAATACTGTTTGCTTAGAGGGGAAACACTGCAGCATTTGAAATTGTAACTTCCTGAGGAGCAATATGGACTATACCAGTCAAACTTCCCTGACTAGTGTCATGTTTAACCCCAGCTGGCAGGTAGGACCATGTATCTGGTTGCTCAGTTCTCCCCCTGCCTCCCCAAGAAGAGTAGGGAGAAGAAGGAGAAAAGGAGGGGAAAGGAAAAAAAACAAACCAAAACCTTGTGGGTTGAGATAAAGACAGTTTAATAGAACAATAATGGAAAAGAAAATAACAATAATAATGTTAAAGAATATACAAGATAAAGTAATACAACATAAGTTACTCTCATCACCTGGTGAACTGGTTGCCCTGCCCATTCTGAGCAGTGATCATGGATTTCTGCTCCCTGGCCAACCCCCATTTATATACTGAGCATGTTGTCTGTGTTATGGAATATTCTGTTAGCCAGCTTGTCCTACCTATGCTCCCTCTCAGCTTCTATGGGAAACTGAAAAAAGTCCTTGGTTAATGTAAACATCACCTGGCAACAGCTAAACAATATGCAATATTGACATTCCTACCATAATAAATCTGAAACACAGCAGACACCACCAAGAAAATTGACTCTATCCCAGCTGAAACCAGGACAGCTATGATAAACAGTACAAAAAGTAAGAATAGAAGCATGGGAATTTCCTTTTAGAAAAATAAAATATTCTGTCTTAAAAAACTGGAAATATAGTTAAAGACAAATTAGAAAAACGTAATTTTAAATCATCCTTCGACTTTCAGGTTAATGGCTGAGTCATTGTTTCATCATTGGATCTACCATCTGAAAATGACTATTGGTGAAGTTGCTTTGAGCTTTTTGTTTCTTCAGATTGTCATGAGATGGCCTTAAGGTTCATGTTTTGTGCCAAAGAAGCATCTTGCTTCAGGATTTATACTGCATCTGGCTATGAAAATCTATTTTTTTAACCCAATTTCATGATGAAATAAAAAAATTAAAAAAGCAGATGTAATAATCAGAACATTTCCATCCTGTTTTGTATTCCGAGATGGTGTTTTTCCCCGCTTTTCAGAGAATTGTCTTGAATTCACATTTCAAATGTATTTAATTAGGTAGAGATGATAGTTATTAGCTAGAAATGGTCATCAAGTCTTCATGTCACAAAATCTTCAAGAGCGTGCAAAATCTTATAAATGGTCTATGGCAAAATATTGGTTCTAGATGCATCTTACTGAACCTGAAAGTCATGTTTTCTTCTCACATTTACCACAATGGACTCCCTAGGCAGTCAAACTTGGCAGTTTGGCTCCTTTTTCTAGACTATACGGTCCCTGATGTAGCTTCATTTTGGAGTTATCATAGCTGATTAAAGACTTAAATTGAAGTCTTACATTAGTTAGATTAGGTAGATGAAGAGAAGTAAGTGACTATGAAATTATAATCTCCAAGAAGAGAAACTGCCGAAGACTCTTAAGTGAAATAAGTAAATTTATTGCTTCTGTTTTGTTCCTGAAATGCAGTAAACTCTTGTATATTGTAATAGTTGAGTTTTAATCTCTTTTTTCTTCCAAATAAAAAAGATGTCTTGTTTAAATAATGGGTACAGACTTCGTTCTAAGTGTGTTTTTCAGGAATTTGGAAGTGAAAATAGAAGTTTTGGCCAAAGGGGACTGCTATTAGTTTATTCCAACATTCAAGTTAAAACTTAATGAAAGATTTATACCACTTTTGGAAAGCCTTATCCTATTAGGAAAAAAAAAATTCCATTAACTAAAAGAAGAACTGGCCAACACGATCCCTATATTTGTGGGGAACTAAAATAAAACTGAGGAGAAAAGTTATGAATGTTTAATTGTTCAGTCTGATCCAAAATTTTCACTAGATAAAGTTAGGTAGAGTCTTTCTAATTTTAAGCTATTGGAAATTTTTAGACATTATACTAATATAGAAGTCAGAAAAGTATGTAACATTCAGGAAAATGTTTGAAATGTCTTTGCTTTGAATTTCAAATGTAAACTTGAAATTTTGCCTTTTAAATTACAGATGGATATATTATATTTTATGTAAAAATTTTACTATAATGAAACATAAATTAACGTATTTACTTGAAGTACATCCTGTAGTATGTGGGTTTGGTTCCAAACTTCATAATACATGTAATCATTTTACTTTTAGTTCCTGGCATCCAGAAATACTTATCTTGTAAACACTTACTTGGTTATTGCCCTTAGTAAGTCACTTTCTCTTGTTGAGGTTTTGAAGGAAATGATTGTATATTGTAGTGAACAAAAAGATGTGGTTAAGTAAGAGTTTAAAAGTACAAGATTACTATTTTGATGCTGTCATAGTTCTGAATATTAGCTTTTACATTAGGTGAAAACTGAAAGCCATGATTTATATTAGATGTTAATTGTATTTGAAATTAATGCATTATTGAATGTATTGATTATTCAAAGGGCTTCAAGATGTCTGAATTGACTGACCATACTCTAGCTGTGGTCTGCTCTGTTGAAATGAGTAACAGTTCAATGCAGGCATGCAAATGTGAGTTGATGATTTAACCGCGTGCTGTGACTGTTTGCTAGATGAGGCAGGTTTAATTTGTGAGGTCATTATGAAATTTAAATGAAGTGTGAACAGAGAAACACCTCTATGGACTTGGTGGCTCTGTTCATTCAATTCTGGGAACTTCTTCACTCTGGTATGTACCGCTAAGTGGAGGAAAGAAATCAGATTGCGTTGCTCAACCTGGCAATATGCATCCTTTGAATGAGTTCTTGCTCTGCTTCTGCAAGTTCTGGAGCAGGAATGAAGGCTTGAGAGGATAGGGAGAGAGTAGAGCAGCACAGTCAGCCTAAAGAAGTAGGTTGCTCCATATCATCCCAGCAATTTGCTTTGGTCTCCGCTGATCAGTGAGCATCCCTCGTCCTGGTGTTGTTGTAGCCATTACTGTCAGCTTCGACATCAGTATCATCCTGAAATCTGCGCTGTCCTCTACCAAAGCATCATCATTCCAACCACCTTGGGCCTCTGACTGTCTCTGGAATTGAACTTAATCCCTTTTGCCACTCTGAATTCCCTTTGAGTATCAGTGTCGCTTAGATGTAGGAGAGAGATGATTGCTCTAGCTAACGTCATGGGGATTAGAGAAGACTGAACAGGCATGAAGGTAGTTGGAAGAGAGGAGGGCTCTGTGAACAAGGATGAAGAGAATTCTGGTCTGGTGAGGTCTGCAGGGCTCCGCTTTGTGTGAACACCTTCTCTGTGATTTATGACGTTGCAGGAAAACATGCCACATTAACAGCAAGAAAATGCATTCATGTATCTCTGTTTACATAGTATTAAATCAGTTCACACCGTTAATGGCTTTTTCTTAAATAGAAATTATGTCTCATTGCTCCAGATTATGTGTATTTTACAGTAAACGAGCAGTATGAAAGAGTTGAATTCACTCAGAAGAGTTGAATAGGCAGAAATTTTGAGGTTAGGTAGAACGCATATAGTAAACATGGATGAAATATACAGCCAGAGAGAAAAATGCTGTCAATTCACAATTTGAATGACATATATAGGTAAGGTTTTAGCTGAGTAAACTTCTAGAAATTGATGCAGATGCAAAAGGCATCCTAAGTACTTGGCATCTCACTTTTAAAAAATTAAAACTTTCACCATGCATATTTTAAGTTTTTTCTCTTTCTTCTTTATTTTAAGATTAGAAACCTCTACCAGGGTAAATTTATTGGTTTTAGTCAGAGTGACTTTCTTGAAATTAATCCAGGGGAAAAGCTGAAATCATCCCAGTGTAAACAATGATGTGATAATTACTCTGTTAGTTTATAGAAAGGAAGGGGTGGATTAGATGACTGCAAAATAATGTAAGTAATATTTATCTTTCTTTTTGTGCTCTGTAATACAACTCGGCCCAGTCCTGTTCAACATATTCATCAGTGACCTGGACGAGGGGACAGAGTGTATCCTCAGCAAGTTTGCTGATGATACCAAACTGGGAGGGCTGGCCGACACTCCAGAGGGCTGTGCTGCCACCCAGTGTGAGCTGGACAGGCTGGAGAGCTGGGCAGAGAAGAACCTAATGAGGTTCAACTAGGGCAAGTGTAGGGTCCTGCACCTGGGGAGGAAGAACGCCAGGCACCAATATAGGTTAGGTATGGATCTTCTGGAAAGCACTACTGAGGAGAAGGATCTGGGAGTCCTGGTGGATAGCAAACTTTCCATGAGCCAGCAATGTGCCCTTGTTGCCAAGAGGGCCACTGGGATCCTGGGCTGCATAGGGAAGAGTGTGGCCAGTAGGTCGAGGGAGGTCATTCTCCCCCTCTACTCTGCACTGGTGAGGCCACAACTGGAATACTGCCTCCAGTTCTGGGCTCCCCAGTTCAAGAGAGACAGGGAACTACTGGAAAGAGTCCAACATAGGGCAACAAAGATGATTAAGAGATTGAAGCATCTCCCTTATGAGGAAAGGCTGAGAGAGCTGGAGCTCTCTAGCCTGGAGAAGAGAAGGCTGAGGGGAGACCTTATTAATGCTTACAAGTATCTAAAGGGTGGGTTGAAGGATGATGGAGCTGGACTCTTCAGTGGTTCCCAGCAATAGGAAGAGGGGCAATGGGCACATAGGAAGTTCCATTTAAATATGAGGAAGAACTTCTTTATGGTGAGGGTGACAGAGCCCTGGAACAGGCTCCCCAGGGAGCTTGTGGAGTCCCCTTCTCTGGAGATTTTCAAGACCCACTTGGATGCAGTCCTGAGTAATGTGCTCTAGGCAATCCTGCTTTGGCAGGGGAGTTGGACTAGATGATCTCCAGAGGTCCCTTCCAACTCTGACAATTCCGTGATTCCGAGTCTGCTAGATATTACTCTTTATAGAGGAAAGGGGACGTCCCTTGCTGGACTGCCATGTATGTGACTTTTTCACTGTAGTAATAATTATTGTGGCTTTCGTGTCTGTTTCTTATTAGAGAGAAAACATAGTATGAGTTTAGGTGCATGTCAGGCATAATTTGTGTTTAACATACAGTAACCTTGAAACAGAGATAATTATTAGATGTTATATAGGCATATTTTTTCATAAACTGCAGCCTGAACATCAGTACAATGCTAGAGTTGTTCTTCTGAATTTTATCTTCTCTTTTGTGTGCATGCTTGCACATGTACACATGGCAAATCAGAAAAGGTTTCTGTTAAATATTTACCAGTAGAAAGCATGGTATTAAAAAATGTGTAATAGTGCCATCTGCTGACTCTTGTCATAATGTAACTAAGTTGTATGTGTGGGCACTGGAGAAGTCTTTGCAGAGAAATGTAGAACTCTAGTCAGTTGACCTGAATCATAGAATCATCTAGGTTGGAGCGGACCTTCAAGAGAGCTGAGAAATAAGCCAAATCTGGTAAGAGAAGTTAATGCACTTAATGCTTATACTAATATAACAAAAAAAACCAAAAAAAAAACCAAAAAAAAAAAAACAAACAAAAAAAACCCAAACCAACCAAAAAAAGCCATAAACCCCCCCAAAAAATAACAAATAAAACTAAAAGTAAATGTTGATCATACTGAGAATTTTCTTGGCAAGTTTTTGGTGTGTGTGCTGACAAATGATGAAATTTCACAGCAGATTAAGTTCAGTTGGATGCATTCCTGCTGTTCAAAAATGTTTCTGACTTTGTTCTTGCAGTCAACATTCGTAGTTTTGCTGTCATGTGGCTAAACAGATGCATGTAGAAAACTCATCCAGCATGAGAGGGTATAGGAATTTAAGGCTAGAGAGAAGAAGGTGATAAGACTGCTTGTTTCAGTGGCAGTGCATTCTTGGAATATCTTAAGTTGGTCTTGAGGCTGTCTTGAATAGAGACTTCACTTGAATCACTGTGAACATCTTTCTGTGATATTAACTCTGTCCTCCCGTACTTCTCAGCCTGAGCAGTTTTTTACGAAGTTTTCATTGTAGTATGCCTGTTCTTAGAGGAAATTCATGTAAAGATTGCTCTCACTAGCAGTTATATAGAAATGTACTTACCATTTGGGTTGAGTTGAGGAATAAGCTGGAGAGAAAAATACAAACTTTTAAAGTAATTGAGTGCAACATCTCGAAGAGCAGTGATCTTCGAACTCAAGATGATCTCAGAAGATTGTTTCAAAGTCCTGAAATCTGACTAAATAGCTGGATAGAGAAGATTACTGCAGGCATGTTTGTATGTGGTTGGAAGGAGAGGCAGTATTTAGTATTAGGTAAATGTTTGTATTGGCGTTGTTTTTATTTACATGTAGCAATAAAAGGTTACAGTTGCAGTACTTCACATGATTAGAAGAGCTTTAGAGAGAAAATTCTGCTAGCCTGAGTTGACCTTCCTTTATATTGCACTGTAGTAAAACAAAAGCACAAAACCAGTGGGGTGTTAGGCTGCTCCAAAAATAGTGAGCAAGGTAACTGCCAACCTTCTTAATTTCTAAGAATTACTTTGGAAAATTATTGTTCAGGACACATTTACTCCAGCATATGACAAGAATTTGCGCAGAATCATTTTGCGTAAGAAAGCTAGAATCTGTAATATATCAGGAACTACTGCATTTGAACAATAAACTTTTTTTTTTAAATGGTTTAATTAAAAAAATGAAATTAAAAAAATGAACCATGTCTTAAAAAAATGAAACCATTGTATTGCAACCATGAGAGCTTTCTGAAGTTTTATTTTTAATTTACATACTTCAGACTTTGGATCTTAGATTCTAAGTGAACAAGGCAAGGCATGAATAAATACAGTTTCCATCCTTGCCCTGAATCCTTCATCTTCAAGAAGGAGGATCCAGAGATCTACAGGCTCACCTTGATCCCTGGCAAAGTGATGGAGTAGCTAATCCTGGAAACTGTTTCTAGGCACATTAAGGACAAGAAAATAATCAGGAGCAGTCAGACCTACCTGATAACATTCTATGATGAAATGACTAGTTTCGTAGATGAGGTGAGAGCAGTGGATGTTACCTACAAATGAACTTCAGTGATCTTTTCAACACTGTCTCCCATAAGATCCTCAGAGACAAGCTGTTGATACACAGGCTAGATGAGCAGACAGTGAGGTGGCTTGAAATTTGGCTGAATGGCTGAGCCCAGAGGGTGGTGATCAGTGGCACAAAGTCTAGCTGAAGGCCAGTGACCAGCAGTTAAACTCCCTGATATCCTTGTGGCAGTGAAAAGTTGCAAAATTTCGGTGAAGACCAGCTGTCTTCACTGCCATCATTTGGACACCTGTGTGTATTGTCATAAAAACCAGATCTATACGTGACTAGCTGAATAGTTCTCTGGATTCCACTGACTGAATTGCCTAGATTTTTACTGTCAAGAATGGGTGCTTACATTGACAGCTGACATGTAGATATTTAAATTAAGAACATGTTTAAACTGTACTGAAGTTCGACCTGGCATTCCTACAAGACCTCAAAGTTCTTTTTAGCATTGCTTCTGTTCTGGAAGCTGTGCCCATCCAGATTTCCTAGAGACAATGAATTAGAGGTCTTTGCTTGACTTTGTTTAAAAGTCCCATTTTAAAACAACTTTTTTTTTTTTTTGGTGTTCCTAAATTCTGTTCAGGGTTTTGTGTTTATCTCTTCCAAGTTTCTTTTATATTTATGGTGAATCATAGACCTCCTTTTCACCTCCACTGCACATTATGTTTTTTTCCTTTTGTTACACGTTTTTCATAGTCAAAAGGGTAAAACTTGTCTCCCTGTACTTTGTTCTACTATCTTGTTGGACAATTTATACTCACTTATTTCTTTCCTTTTTTCTCTTAAATTCTTTTTTCTCTTTTGCTGTTAAAATGATTTTCATTAACTGCTTTTTTCTTTCTATCTTAACCAAAGTGCCAAGACACTATTGTAACTTCATCTCTGATGCGTTAAAGTACACTCTTCAAACTTTGCTGTTTAGTCCAAATATACTCCAGTTACTCTAGCCATATTTCACACCATTTTATGTCCATTTAGTGAGCTTAGTTTGATTTTTCTCTTTGAATGTAAACTCCTCGGTTTATAACAAATCGATTGGTGATGAACCTCCTTACTTGTCGACTGTCTGACTGGCAAGCCATTAATACAACTAGACTTTTATTCTTATTGGCCACTTCTATTTTTTTTAGAGTACTGTGTTATTTTCTTCCCAGTCTTGCGTAAGCAGTACTGACTTATTTTCAAAGGCACTGCTGCTTTCTAGCTTGCAGAAAATCTCATAGGGCAACTTGTGATTGGTCCTTTAGCCTAAATTATATTTTAAGACTAAAAAATAATTTTGTGTGTTCATGCAATTTAAAAAAACTCACCAAAAACAAATGAACAAAACCTCAGCATATATTTGATTTACATGGAGGTTTTGTGATAAAGCCCTTAGCTTCCAGGTGAAGGCTTGTTATAATCATTATAGGAAGTAATACAGAATCTTTTTACTGGTACCCTCTGAAAGGGAAGTCTAATGGGAATTTTAATAAGGGGTGGTTTGGTTTTGGTTTTTTTTAAAAAAAACCCACTTTTTGTGTTATTTTCGACAGCAGTAAGCTCAGACTCCTATAGACAAAGATGTACTCACGGCCCCAATACACTTGTTGGGGTGTAGACTCAATAGACTGACACTCTTCAGTATTTTGAGGAGGTAATTGTGGGGGTGCTTCTTGTAGTGCTTCCCGTAACGGTAATTGTTTGATACTTGCTTTGTAATTTGTGGTTAGCTTTGGCCTGTTGCTCTGGTATCACTGCTTCTCTTTTTCAGGTTTGCCTTTCTCTGCACTTCATTTTCAGATATAATTCCTTGTTGTTGCTAAGGGAATCTGGGACTAGCTCTTGCTATTTTACTGTCTTAAAATGGGTATAAGTGCTTGCAACACAGTAGGTTTTCCAAGTTATTTACTTTTACTCGCCAGTGAATTTCTAGGTGTTATAACTTAATTTACCTGTCTTACGAAATCCATAAACCAGAACTGTAAAATTTCGGTAAATTGCTTAATTTTATTATACATTTTAAAGATATTTGTTTCTGGAACACAGTCTTTCAGATTACCAATGTATTTGAATGACGAAGATGTGAGATAAGTTTAGTGTTTTGTTTTTCAAGTAATTTTTAACATGTGGCAGTTGCTCTGTGTGTTGGGTTTTTTTAATATTAATGGAGATCAGACATCTTAAGGGAGTTGCATCAGAACACTAGGGGATTTCACACTTACCTTAAACACTGGTATAAACCTCATTGCTTCCCAATCTTTCAAAACTTTATTTTTGTTTTTACTTATTCCATTAGGTGTAGCTGATTACTACTAAACTTTTACTTGTATTGCTAAAGGGAAAGGAAGGCAGCATAAAAAGAAGAAAAAATAGAGAGAAGGGTGGGATCATGCTTTTGGGGAGTTTTGTGTTTGTTTTTCTTTGTTTTTTTTCCTCTCTTACACAGTTTCCAGGTGCTTGTCACTAAATCTAGCCAAAGGGCTTTAGGCCTAAATTGCTTTGCCACTGTCTGGTGTGCCAGAAATATGAGAAGGGGGCTGCTCACACATGATAGAACATGAAAATTAAATGGATTAGATACCAATGCCTGGACTGCTTGCCATTGCCATGCTTCTGTCGGATGGTCTCAACAACTTGTTGAGTTGTCTGTAGAGTTTACTGGTGAAGTACAGGACTTAGTTTGACTTTTCCAATTTTTCTTAAATTTTTTTGTGATATTAAAAATGAAGTATAATCTCCATGCATTTTTCTCAAAGCTCTTGTGTTTGACAAGCCAAGTGTTCATCAGCTGTTGTAGACTTGTCAAAAGAGTCAGACTTATCAGTCCTGATTGGTGGAAGTTACAATCCTATTCCATGGTTTTTATGGATTAACAATCATTTTATTGATGCCAGGACTTCTTAAAGTGCTACTATAGGAATATAGATTCAAGAACTTTTCATGTGCATGGTTGCCAGATGGTTAGTTTTTATAGAAGAAAAGGACAGAAGCTCAAGTACCTTATGAAGAAGTATGTTGTTCCTTCAAGAAAACTTCTCTTTCATTAATTATTTTATTTGAATAAACTGCCTGGTTCCTTGTTTGGAGTTATTCCTTACTGACAAACAAAAGCTTTTTCCAATATATTTGGAATCTTGAAAAAGACAATATTACTTTTTCAATATTCAAAATATACTGAAGTTAAATGAAATACTTATAGTTGACTCCAAAATCTGTTTCATGCAAACATTTAGTAAATAACATTTCTAATACAAAGCCACAATAATATATTTTCATTGCAGAATCAAAATGATTGATGGTTTGACATTAAATTTTTTTTCATTCCTGAAGTGTTTCTCTTTCCAGATCTTTTAAAAATTATTACAAAAGGAAATATTTGTATGTTTAGTAATGCATGACAGTTTCTATGTAAATAGTTTTGTTACCTATGAAAATTTGTCAAGTTTTTGCATAAAAATTTTCATTCTTTCAGCATTGTGTGTTCTCAAAGAGGGGACTCAAAAGGAAGCCAGCTGGGCCTGGGCAAAAAGCACCATTGTGTATCTCTGGTTGCATTACAGCAAGGTCATTTGGAACAGGCACAGAGCAGTGAGACACAAAGGCCTGTGAGGTACTAGGGGCTCTTTTGTTAATGCTTAATAAGCATAATGTAACGGCAGCTGACAGTGGAAGCAGGTGGAAATGCCGGAAGTAATTACAAACACAGATTTGAGAATTGCCGTGGTAAAAGGTAGTGAATAAATTGAGAACATGAATATTATACTTTATATGTTTTACCCTGAGAATTTTAAAGTCTATTATGGTGAAAATACAGGAAAAGCTAAACCAGCAAATCTTCGTGCCCTTCAACTAAAGTCAGTTAGTATCTAAGATCTATATATGCAATGTTGAGTTGTGCTTTGCAGTTCTAAATGGAATGCATACAACTTGACTATACTGTAATCTACAAATTCCTAGCAAATACTCCACAAATAAGACACTTGTGATTATAATCACAAAGACTGTTTTAATCTCTGTAAACTAAATGATGAATTGCTTAAACAAACCCAAGAAACCAGTTAAGTCGCTTTGCCGACAGTTTCCTCCATCAGCAATCTAAAATGTCTTTCAATGCATACATTATTTACGTTGATATGACATTTCTCTAAATAAAATAGAATGGCTGTGTGATGGTAACTGAAAGTAGAGTTTTAGGCAGGATTGTAGAATTCTCTATAATAAGATAGTGAAGACAAAAAGTAACCATTTCTCTGAGGTCTGGTTCTCTGGACACGTCTCTACAAATTGTCATAGTACTTTTTCTACCTTTCTTCCTTATTTTATATATTAACTTCAGATAGTATTCTCAGTTTGAACCATTATTTGATTCCTGTCTCTGCGAAGCGTTGTATCTCTAATGCAGAAAAGTAGTTGAAGTCAGGTGAACCATCTTGCGTAAAGGGATTGCCTCCTGTCATTGTTCCATTAATCAACCATACCTTCAAATCTGTAACTGCATAGAGATTTACAGCTAGTATGCAAATGGCCTATGGACTGTTGAGATTTTAAAAAGGATATTATCTCCAATACTAATGTAGATTTCCTTATATTTTCCGAGTCAAATGCCTTGCGTGCCCTTGCATGTTACACGTTGTGTTCCAGTGTTTTCTTTTCTTACAGAAGCCTGAGTAGACAGTTGTGCTCTGCTTGTCTTATAAGGTGTCATGGGCAAAACAGCCTTGACTTGGGGAATTTTTACTTAATTTATTGTCAGTTAACACAAACTTTGATTGCCGATTTGGGTATGGAGGAGAACTAAATAATCAAACACTTTTTTCCACCTGCCTCAGACTGGAGGCAAGCTGAGCACCTATCCCTGCCCCTTTCCCTGGCTGTCACCGTGTGTTGTACTGGGTTCACCCCAGCTCCTCAAGCAGGCCATGGGCAGCATGGTCAGGGTCATTTGCGTTAGGATTTCTGTCCAACACTTTTTGCTTTTTAGTGATCTCGTCTCCTGCACTTCACTCGCTCGTTTTGTCTGTGGTTATTAATAGTTTCCCCCTGACACATTGGGCTGCTTCAGATTTTCCTCTGACGTGCTTTTCCTCGGTTGCCGTCCCTGGGGGTGTCGCTGCCCTGGCGTGAGTCGCCTGTGGCCGCCATCTCCTGGGGAGTGCACGCACCTGCTGTCGTGAGCTGCACCTCACCCCAGGAGCGTGGTGCTCTCTCTTGCCCCTGTGGCTGCTGCCTCTGGCTTACTGACAGCCGGGCAGAGGATCAGAATGATGCTCAGGGGTGTTGCTAGTTTGGAGCTGGCTGGAAATGGCTGTGACCAGCCCAGGGCAGTTCACAGCACTCCCACACAAGGCCTCCTGTAGCCTCCTGATACCAAAACCCTCCCAGCTACACCCTGTGTATACACTGTTTGTCTGGAGGATTTCTGTGTCATTTATTTTGGGAGCTAAGGATGAGATGAGAGGAGGAGGTGTAGGAATAAATGGAGAAGCCTGAGGCCTGTACTTGTAGAAACACTAAGTGTGAATTCATTGCAGTTTCAAAGCATGGCTCCAGCAACTCGCAAGGTAAATATGTTACTTTAACTTGGAGGGTCTGTCAGAAATTGGAGAATTTTCTGTCACCAGAATCCCTCTTTATGCACACTTCATTTTTGCTGGGCTTCAGCAGAGCTCTGTACTTGCATTGTGAGGAATCCAGAATCATACCAATAGTCTTCTGCCCGTGACCTTTTAGAGAGCTGCTTCCCTCCAGCATCCCCTGCATGACTTTGCTTTTGTGCCTAAAGCCCATGGAAGTGCCAGTGCAAACTGTGCTCCATCCAGTGGTGTTCAGTGACACCATAATTGCTCTTAACCATTCTTAATTCTGTGAATGGTTAAATTCCTAGAGGACGCTTTTAACTGAAGACACCTCTTCTCCAGGTTAAGCTACTTTACTTCTCTAGCCATTGCAGCTTGTGTCATCTTAAGGGGCATAACTGAGGGAGGGCCAGTCCTCTGGAGGTCATATCAGGTAAGAATAGCTGGTTACAGTGTGAGGATTTTGGTTTCAGTCAGAGCAGGAGGGTTGTTTTTTTTACCATTGAATTTTTGTAGGAATACTTATTTTTCCTGCTATATTATTGTGTGACCTCTTTTTTTTTTTTTTTTTTTGTTTCAAAATGTACCGTTGTTTAATACTGATTCTAGCATTGCAATAGTGGTAAAATTATTTATGTTCCTATTTGTGGGAGTACTTTAACAAACAAACCCTGAAAATCAGATATTTTTGCAGAACGTGTAAAATGTCAGAATAGCAAGTGTAGCAGAAGCAATGTTAATTAATTTAGTAGTATCCCTGGGACTGGCAATGTCTCAGTTTTGAGTGTGTAACATAGGTTTATTATACTTCATTGTATTTTGTTTGTCCTTGTCTATTTTAGATGTTGTCAGTTTTGTGATGGTTTAGGCTACAACCTTAAAAGCTGAGTATCCTGGCTTTCAAAGCTAAGAGCTGTGAAAACCCTGCTTTACTGGTTTCTTGCTTGGGTGATGTCTGTTAATCTGGAAATTCTTTGGAAGCACTATGCGCTTTAAGCTTACTAATTAGGTGTTTAAATGTGATATGATCAATTCATCAGTACTGTTATGTTTAAACGCAAATTTTATGGGGAAGAATCAGTCCCATTTTCTAAATTAAGTTTTCCTTAACCACTGGGGAATAGAACTGAATCTTGGAGCATTCTTAATTTTTGCATATCTATTTCCTTTTTAAAAGGAAAAATAACAGTCGTCTTTATATGTTCCAAATAATATCAGAGCTCTGCAGGGTGAGATACTGTATATGTCTATAGGTCCTTTTCCAATGGAAAAGCATGAACAGCATATAAAACCAAGAAGGTCTTGCAATTATTTTATAATTCAGTGACAAATCTACTAAATATAGTGCATATTTCTTGACTCCTGATCACAAAAGAAGTTAACCATTTGCACAGTGGTATAAATACAAAATAAAATACCTGAAAAAACCCCTATGTGCTGAAAGAATAGCCTACAGGGCCATATTGGAATTATTTTAAATTTCCTTAAGTGTTTTGAAAAAGAAGCAAAACCAGTATGTGTGTAGACATAATTGTTCAGATAAGAGCCTGGTGAATTCCCTATGTATAGGGAATTAAAAGTAAATTTATGAACAGAGAATAGCTAATGAAGGATCACTTAGAAAACCAATATACAGGTAAAACTGAGCATTAACATATAGGACAGTCCACATAACCCGCTTTCTTATTTATATTTTCATGCACATTTTTATACATTGGTGGTATATAAATTAGATATGTTCAGTAATTACAGTAATTTCAGTAATTATTCTTCTGATACATCTTCAGAAAAATTCTTCTCAGTTCTACAAATGAATACAAAAAGAAAGCTATTTTAGTATTCATTAAGAACATCATAGAACTTAGAGTTAAAACATTAAAGTTGGTTTTATAAGCAAATCTTGAATACTATTATTTAGTTGTATTCACAGAACAAAAAGAACTTGTGTAACTAATGAAAAATATGAGGATAATATGAATAAGAAAACAGTGAATTAGGAAGGAAGATAGGGACATTTTTAAGTAGGAGCAAGGTGAGGAGGGGCTGAAGAGAGGATCTACTTTGTATTTTTGTTAAGATTACGTGGAAGAAAAATACTTGAATCATTTAACAATTTGGCAAAATTAAATGGAATTAAGCCTTTGTATTTGCTGGGCTTAGATAAATGGGGAACTCTGGGATGCCATTGTTTTTCATAAGAACAAAACTAAAAAGTATGATCAAGAGGGTTTTTTCTTGTTTATTTTCTTGGAAGATAACTTGAGTGTTGCGTAGGAGAACAAGTTTTTCAATATGCATTTGTTTATGGGGTTTTTTGCTGTTAAAGAAATTACAAAATGCTAAAAATAAATGGCTGTTAGATTTCTCCCAACTCATATTTTTTTTTCATTTTCTTCTCTGTGGTCTAATATTTGTGCATGAATTCTTTCCAAATGTATGCTCATGTGAGTTTCTCTGTAAGAATACATATATCATACATTGTGGGTTTTTTTTCTTTTTCTTTCCTTCTCTAATATGCCTAGAGCTGCTCCATTTTGTGTTTTTTTTTCCTTGTCTATCCTTCAAAAGTAATTTTTTTTATGTCTGTGAGAGAACATCTTGCAGGAAAGGACATAAAGCTCAGTCAAATGGACTTACAAAAAATGATGAGGGGTGGCTTGATTTGAAGCATGTAGGGACTTCCATGTGATAAAAGTTTCTATTATAAAAGTCTTGTTAATCTAGTGACAAGAAACATCATAGGAACAAGTGGCCACAAGCTGCAACCAGGCAAATGTAAAATGAGATGTACATTTTTAATAGAATGAAAAGCCACTGTAAGGATTTACCCTGGAGTAGTAATAGAGTGTCCATCTCTTCTTATTACACATTTTTAAATCAAGGGTTTGGATGGCTTTATATGGTGTATAGTAAATCTCTAAGTACAGGCAAACTAATGTTTCTTTTGGAAGGACTTTATAATTTACCTAAATCTGAATACAAAAGCAAAATGCATTCTGACAACAACTGCTGCATTTTAAGATACTTTCCAGAAAAGAGGAAAGTAGAGCTTTTCAAAGAAGCAACTTTTTCCCATTGCTTTTTTGGCAGAAGTCCAGAGCAGACACTTGGTGAAATAATTGTATATAATTTCAGCATCAGGTCTTTAACCTAAAACTCTATTTTAATAGGGTTTTTCTGACTGTTACAATATAACCATCATGTAAGTGGAGGTCTGAATATAGTTGTAATCAAGCTCTTGCATGTAAATAAAGCTTACGTTCCACTGATTATTTTTAAGTTTGTGCATCTGATGATGTAAACTTTTCTCGCTGTCCCTGTTTTTGTTCTTAATGCCTTTGTTGTACAGGAGTAGAACTTGAGGCTTTACATTTCCTCTGATTGGAGGTATTTATGAACCATACTGTGACATAAAGTATTTTTTCTTGTTGTCCTTGCATCTGATAAAACCATGATGATGGTGAGCAATTTTGTATGATAAATGCCATGGTATTCCCTCTTCTGTATGCTGGAACCAGAGGAAACCATTTCTACATAGATAGTCTTTTTAATCATCTGTCTTTTTAATCAGAAACCTTTAATTTGAGAAAAGGGGCATAAATCAAAGTAAAGGGGTAAAAGAACATTATCTTCATCTTGCAAAATGGAAGACTGAAGAGGAATCAAAGGCATTCTTATGGGTGCTCTTGATGTGGAGGGGCATCAGTTAAATTTAAATGAGGTTTGGGCAGTATGAAAACTTTCATATCTTTTTCTTACAAGCATTACATAAATATACATAAATATTAATGATTTCTACCAATTCTGTAAAACTACTTGATGGTTTAATAATTTACTTATGAAATGTATGATCAAATAAAGGAAATCAAGTGCATAACCAGATATATGTATTTGAATGTTTCCTCAGTGTGATGATTGACACAGCAAATACCCTGAAACTTATAAGAGGTTATGAACTATAACTTGACTTCTTAATTGCAGCAAGTTTGCTAAGCTTCATCAGAATTAATTTTTTACTATAGCAATGGCATTGGTTGAATCTGTACGCGAGCCTCTGAAGCTTGCAGTAAAGTACAGAAAATAACCTATTTTCTCTTCTGCCTCTCATAATAAAAACACAAAATAAAGGCTTTTTATAAGCGTATTTTGTAATGGAAATTTTAGCAGCCTTTTGAATTGAACAATTATGTCTTTGTTTCCATGGAGCTAGCACGAAAATAGCTTGGAAGCAGTGTAGTGGTATTAAGAACATAATGTTAGGGCTACTTTGGGGAACTTTCCACTTGATCTGGTCAAGAGGATTTCAATTAAATAATTTGTCAGAAAAATATTAGCTGATCAAAAGTAAAATTTAGGAGAGTATTTGTTTTGTTGAAGCTTTATTTAGCAAATGCTCCCCCTGCTCCTCCCTCCCCTCAAGCACTCCCCATCCAAGATAGAAACTTTTTCACTTTGTGTGTGTAAATTCACGCAGTCTCTCACCTACAGGCGGCATGCACTGACACCCAGGATGCTTGAGTTTGCAGGAGTACATTTCTCTTTCCATTAAGAAGCATACTTGCACTCTTTGGAAAGTTGTGGCTTCCTCTTGCTGTAGAATTAGACTGTGTGTGTGTGTGTTTATTTAAAGGTGGTGGTGATTTAAGCTGTTTGTTTGTAGCTCTCTATATGGCTGTTTAGATGTCTCAGAGTACAGAATCACAGAATCAAGTTGGAATCATAGAATTATGTTGGAGAAGAACCCTTAAGATCATCGAGTCCAACTGTAACACTGCCATGTAACCACTAAACCATGTCCTGAAGCACCACATCAACACCTCTTTTAAATACGTCCAGGGATGGCAACTCCACCACTTCCCTGGGCAGCCTGTTCCAATGCTTAATAGCCCTTTCAATGAAAAAATTTTTCCAAATATCCAATCTAAAGCTTCTCTGGCTCAACTTGAGGCTGTTTCCTCTTGTCCTGTCATTTGCTGTTTGGGAGAAGAGACTGACCCCACCTCACTACAAGCAAATTGATGTTAAAAAAAGGAGGGGGGGAAAGAAAAAAAAAAAAAAAAAAAGGCAAAAAGTACTCCTCCCTAAAACTACTTAGAGAATTTAGCACTTCAAATCTCCTAGTCTTTGAACTTTCATGGTGATAGAACCTGAAACTGAAATCATGAACCTGGTGATGGTTTTAGGATAAGTTTTCAGTAGCTGTTTTTCAGCATAAGAAGGAGATTAGTTGAAGGTGACTGGTTGATACTGAAAGTGTAATGTGTTTTCAGCTGTGGGAGTCAGTTCAAAGGTTTGAAATATCACCAGTTGTTTTGTGGGGATTAATGACTGGGAAGGTATGTATTTCTCTCATGGGACCTCTTGTTTCCTAGGGAATAAGTTTCTGCTCTCTCCACCCCTGTAAAATTCTTTCCCAGCCTAAGGGTTGCTGTATGTCTTCTGTAACGAAAAGAAAGGCCTTAACACAGGTGTTACTCCTGAATTTAGTATAGTAGGTAGTTTGTATCACAACAGTTGATATCAGAAGAAAACAAAAAAGGAATTTATGCTTTTTTTCCTTTTCCCTTTTAATCTTAGACTGAATGCATCATGTTTCAATATGTAATCAGATTCTTAAACATAGTAGTAAAAAAAAAAGGAAACTTTAGGAAAGCTGAGAAAATAACAGATGGTTCAATATAATTATTCATTTATCTCTTTCCCAGACATATCCTTTATAGCTTGCAGAATAAAAGCAATGCACATTTAATGTCAGGTTTTAAACCAATTATTTCAAACAAGATCAAAAATTTTAGAGAGTAGGTATCCTGACCACTGTGTAGTGTCTGTTTGGTTTTTTTTTCCAGCTGCGTCACTGTGAAATATTTAATCTGGCCAATCTGATGTTCCTTTGTTTCCAGTCAGTCTGGTACAGATGGATTTGGGAGGTACCTGGGGCTTCAGCAGCTGTGAAAAGCTTTTGGACTTGAAAAGCCTTTTTGAGCATCCTGTTCTGTAGTGGAGTAAGGCAGGACTTCCATGCCCTGAACAGTAGCTAAAGTACCTGTCTGACCTTTGTCCAGCCATCCTTTTTCTTTGCACTTGTGTTTGGTGCAACACTTGACTTCTCTCACTATGTGACATTCAGGTCAAACCCTGGCTGTGTTCCTGCCTTGCTACTTGAGTTGTGTCAGTCCAACTAGTGGCTCTTGGGCTTTGACTGCTCATTTGGACTGTGTTACATTAAACTCCTGTAGTTAAAGGAACTTCATCTTTCTTTTGCAAATAGTGAGAAGAGGATAGTTACAACCGTCATGTATTTATCAAACATTACTTGTAACAATAGTCAAAATCCTTAAGAATCAGGTGAATAAGCCTGTCTGAGTCAAACTGTTATATCTGCCCATGAGGCGGCTGTGGGTACTTCCGTAGTTACTAGTCCTTCATCTTGGTGTCATCTCATGTGTTAATTTGTTTGAATTAAAGCAGTACTAGCATTTTTTTGTTGTTACTAATTTTGTTTTTGTTAATTAGTAAAATCTGGCTTTGAAATGTCTATCTAATCTATCTGTTATGCTTAAAAAAGGTTTCTGCAAGGAAAGATTAGTCTTTCCTTACAGACAGGTTTATAAAATTCGGTTAAACAGATGTTCTGGAGTTCACTAAGCAGAAATGTGCCGGTCTTGCGTATTGCAAAGACTTTTGGGTAGACTGTTTTTAATAAAATTGTGAAACTATTATTTTGGTATGTTAATCATAGAATCATAGAATTGTCTAGGTTGGAAGGGACCTTTAAGATCATCTAGTCCAACCATCAATACTTACCCCTTCTCTTACACACAAAAGTGTAAGCTTGACTGAGAGTACAACCCATGTTATTCTTCAGTCATTTCTTTGTTACAAATTATCACAGAATCATAGAATATCTCAAGTTGGAAAGGGACCCATAAGGATTGAGTCCAACTCCCTGCTCCTTGCACATCTACCTAAAACTTTACCGTATGACTAAGAGTGTCATCCAGACACTCCTCAGCTCTGACGGGCTTGGTGCTGTGACCACTTCCCTGGGGACCCTGTTCCAGTGACCAGCACCCTCTCAGTGAAGAGCCTTTTCCTAATGTCCGGTCTGAACTTCCCCTGAGACAGCTTTGTTCCATTTCCTTGTGTTCTATCGCTGGTTACCATAGAGGAGATCAGCACCTCAACACCTCCTACCCCTCCCAAAAAATCACCATCCAAGGCAATATCTTAAAAAAACCTTTGAAATCTTCACAATCTGTAGTGATTTTAAATTAATTAAACCGCCTCTTGTAGCGCCACTCTAGTGCAGTTGACATGGGCCTCAAAACAAAACCAGGGAGTGATTATCCTTTTCTCCCACCTCCTGACCTCCCCATGTTGTCAATGGGCCTTTTGCAGTTGGATTGCCGCCTCGCATAGGCTCCTTCTATGTGGTCACCACTATCAGAACCTCTGTGGGAGGAATTTTGCATGTGCTAAGCTGCCCTTGTGTTGCAGTAACTACTTCGCTTTGATTGACTTCAGGTTAGGAGAGAGGCTGGTAAAAAGACGCATTTTTATTAATGAGGGAAAAATCAAATTTGAAGTTCTCCTTGTCAGTCAAACTTGGAATGTGTTAGTAAAACGCTGATCCGAGTCATCAATGGAAAGAGGGAAAATTTGCATCAGTATTGTCACTGGTATTGAAAGTAGCATTATTTACAGTACTAGAGATTACTTTTCAACACAGAGGAAACATCTGGAATTTGTGTGACTATCTCGGTGGATGTTTCTTTCCTCACAGAACTTCATAGAAGAAGCGTTCAGAAAGTCTCATGTGAGACTGGAGAGGGAATGATATATGCTGCTTAAGGTTAAGTTAAGGTTACATTTGACACTAAAAGTTTCATTGGCACTTTTTGAGGAACAAATTGATACAGATTCAGATGCTTTCTAGTAATAAGTATTTTTGACTCTGCCATACTTCATTTGCAAATGTTACGGTTCGGAGTAGGTGTAATAACCCTGTTACAAAAAATTAGTTGTTTTCCAGAGCGTGCCCTCTTTTTCTTTGGGAGTAATGCCCACTCTGTGATTGAGCTATTATTTTTCTTCTGGTTATTAAGAGCAGCCAGAATTTGGTTTTGCAACTTTTCTTCTGCTTTAATTCTGTTTAGCTAGTAATCAGTAACTACATTTTATTTTGTGGATTTTCCTGCTGCCTAGACAAATAGGAAATGTATGGAAAATACAAAATCATAGAATAATTGTTACTTAGACCTTCAGAAACAGTACAAATTAATCAATTGTTTATAAATTATAAAAAATTGAATAACGTAATCCAGCTGCTAGAGTTCAAAGTTTTGGTAGTACTATTAATATGATTGGAAAATTTTTATTATTTTTTTTTTCCTCCATGTATTCTGTAACCTCCATTATGGATGGGATTTATATGTGAAATTTTTGAGGAGATAAGCCCTCTGACTACGTATTAAATTGAAATAACCCAAGAAAAAAATAATTGGTTGTTTTGTTAACTGAAACAACTAAAGTGAAATAGTTTATTTGCAGAATACAACAGTTATAATTGCATATATTCAGTAGGTCAAGAATATCATAAAATTTGCCATGTAATAAAAGTTGAGAGGAGTACTGGAAAGGAAAACGCTTGAACTTTTGATCAAGTTTGTATAGTCATTTTAATTACTATGTTCTTGCAAAGTTATTCTCATTTGTTTACACATGGGGTGAATTATTATTTAACTTAGCATACCCACTTGTGATTATTATCCACTCGATTAAAGAGCAACTGAATACATTTTCTATTTTGCCAGTTCATAATGGTTTCTGAAGACTTCACTTCTGAGAGCTTTTATATAGATATGCTTTTTCCATTTCTGTAACATTGTTTTTTTTAAAGCGTGAAATGTACCTGCAGTTCCTTTTATATTTTATTTCCTTTTCTAAATTGTGTAAGAAGTTGAAAGGGGAGAGAATGTAACTGAATCCAGCTGTTTGAGGAGGCCTTCTTTAGAAGTCCTTTCCTTTGCTTTTATTACTGCTTAGTATTTTATGCTTTTCCCTCAAAAAGGGTGTGTAAGTGCTTTTAAGATGATGCAAAACCAGTCAAATATCATTTGAGTGGTGCCTTGTATGAATTACTTCTAATTCAGTTCTTTTACTTTCTCGTTTCAATTAGGTGAATAGAACGGCGAGGGTTTTGTCTTTTTAATAAAGAAGGTGTATTAAATTTCTTTGTATTCTAATTTCTTTTCTAAAACATGATTGAGGAATATGTTAGGCATCTCCAAATATAATAACTTTAAATGAAAACTGTGATTATTTTGGAACGAAAATCTTCATTAGTAAGACATAGAAGGAATGTAATTAAAAATGGGTTCTGATTCTGTTAAAACCCTCTTTTCTTACAGCTCCCTCTGCCCACCCCCACTTTTTTTTTTCTTTAAATCAGAGATGCTTTTGTTTTTACTAATAAGTTAAGAATTTACTTCTGCTGAGTAGAGGTAAATCTTATTTAAATATTGAGAAAAATTTGTTGTAAAAATTTTTGTAGTTTGGCAGATGTTTTTAACCAAGAAGAGTACCAAGATCCACAGATTATTTCATTTGAAATTATGTTATAGTTAAGTAAATATCAAGTAGGCATAATGTTAGAGGAATAATTATACATATCTCTAAGGAATTTAATGCGATGAAGGCCTGAATTGTGATCAGTGACACAGAGTCTAGTTGGAGGCCTGTTACTTGTGATGTTCTCCAGGGTTTGCTCCCAGTTTTTTCAAGTTTTCTGATGACACAAAACTGGGAGGAGTGGCTGACACACCAGAAGGCAAGACCTGGACAGGCTGGAGAGCTGGGCGGAGAGGAACATAATAAAGTTCAACAAGGGCAAGTGTAGGGCGCTGCACTTAGGGAGGAATCCCCATGCACTGGTACAGGTAAGGGGCTGATCTGCTGGAAAGCAGCTCTGTAGAGAGGGACCTGGGAGTCCTGGTGGACAAGAAGTTGTCAATGAGTCAGCAATGTGCCCTTGTGGCCGAGAAAGCCAATGGTCTCCTGGAGTGCATCAAGAAGAGTGTGCCCAGCAGGTCAAGGGAGATTATCCTCCCCCTCTACTCTGCCCTGGTGAGGCCGCATCTGGAGTACTGGGTCCAGTTCTGAGACCCCCAGTTCAAGAAAGACCAGAAACTACTGGAGAGGGTCCAGAGGAGAGCTATGAAGATAAAGAACCGAAGCAGCTCCCTTATGAGGAAAGGCTGAGAGACCTCAGTCTGTTTAGCCTGGAGAAGGGAAGACTGAGAGGGTGTCTCATCAATGCTTATAAATATCTAAAGGTCAGGTGTCAAGAGGATGGGGCCAGACTCTCTGGGCCACAGGAATTCAGGCCACAGGAATATTTTTTTCAAAATCTGAGTCTGAGTCTTGGAGAGACCATAAGAGTGAATGTTCCTACAATGTTCCTTCCATGCTACAGTCAGCATTAGTTCAGTAAATAAGTAAGTGCAGCATCAAAACATGGATGAAATGTGAAGATGTGATGGAGTGTTTTGCTGAAAAGATGTTTTCTGTTAACCATATTTTTGATAAGCACTTCTCTTTGTTTTTTTAAGTAAACCAACTAAGGGAAAATATGTTGCTGAGAGAGGGGTAGCTTTTCTTTTTTTTTTTTTTTTTAATGTTGTTTAGGGTTTAGGGAAGGAAAGGGTTTAGTATCCTAATTCTTTATTAGTGGAATTATCCTTTCATTTAAAACTCTATTTAACAATTATGTATAAATATAGTTTATGATGGGAATTATAAATTTGGGAAAAGAGACGTTTGGGTTTGCTTACAGTGAAGTATGGAGCTCATGTTACATACTGCATTTATATTGTGTAGATATTTTGAAGAATGAGTATGTGGTGCAGTTAACATTTTTTGGAAGGTTTTTCAGGAGTCTATTTCCTCCTTATCACGTATAGAGTAATAGAAAGTCTAACTTCTTATCATATCTGCTACCCTGTATTAACTGTGCTCTCTCACAAATGCTCTCATAAATAGCCTCACAGTTATATTAGTTCTGTGAAAAACCATTTTGGTGCTTAGTACAAATAATAAAAGCAAATTAAATATTAGGAATCATTAATAAGGAAAAGATGAGTGAAACAAAGCATTTTTATGCAACTGTATAAATTAATTATATGTTCATGTTTTGAATATTGTATGAAGTTCTGGTAATTGCCAATCTCGAAAGAATGTATTAGAACTAGGAAAAAGTAAGAAGGATAAGAAGGGTGATTAAATATGGATTTCAGATTGGGAAAGAGATGACCAAGTACATTTGAGGTAGAGGTGAATAAAGGGGAGAATGTGATAGGAAGCACTTGTTCCTTGCTTTTCAAAATGCAATAACTGGAGGACTGACATTAAATCATCCTATAGCAGATATATAACAAGATATTTTTAAACAAATCATGAGGAAACTGTAGGACTCATTACTACAGGATGTTAAAGATCCAAAAAGATTAGAGTTCAGAAACTAATCAAAGAAATTACTGGAAAGAAACCCATCCACTTGTTGAAACAAAGATGTTATTTCTGGATCAAGAAATTCCTGTGTCACAAGTAGTGGGAGGCTGGAACTCCATAATAAAGAAAATTCAGTGTATGCTTATCCTGGTTTTACACTTTTTGTAGATATTTGGCATTTTGCCACTGAGGTAGGCTAGATAGACCTTCTTGCTGTTTTTATATTCTTGAACAGTCATTCAAACAGTAACACTGGACAAACACATTGGGAGAACTAGTGCAACATCGAGATAAGTAGTCAACACAGATTCACCAAAGGGAAAGTCATGTCTGACTAACCTGATAGCCTTCTATGATGGCATGACTGGTTGGATAGATGAGGCGGTGGATGTTGTCTACCTTGACTTCAGCAAGGCTTTTGACATAGTCTCCCACAGCATCCTTGTAGGTAAGCTTAGGAAGTGTGGATTAGAGGAATGGACAGTGAGGTGGATTGAAAACTGGCTGAAAGACAGAGCTCAGAGAGTGGTTATTAGGGGCACAGAATCTACTTGGAGGTCTGTAACAAGTGGAGTCCCCCAGGGGTCAGTACCGGGTCCAGTCCTCTTCAATACATTCATCAATGACTTGGATGAGGGGATGGAGTGTACCCTCAGCAAGTTTGCTGACTGACGATACAAAACTGGGAGGGGTTGATGACACGATTGGAGGGCTGTGCTGCCATACAGTGAGACCTGGACAGGCTGGAGAGTTGGGCAGAGAGGAACCTGATGTACTTCAATAAAGGCAAGTTTAGGGTGCTGCACCTGGGGAGAAATAACCCCATGCAGCAGTACAGGTTGAGGGCTGACTTGCTGGAGAGCAGCTCTGAGGAGAAAGACCTAGGAGTCCTGGTGGATAATAGGATGACCATGAGCCAGCAATGTGCCCTTGTGGCCAAGAAGGCCAATGGCATCCTGGGGTGCATCAAGAAGAGTGTGACCAGCAGGTCGAGGGAGGTTATCCTGCCCCTCTACTCTGCCCTGGTGAGGCCCCATCTGGAGTACTGTGTCCAGTTCCGGGCTCCCCAGTTCAAGAAGGACAGGCAACTGCTGGAGAGGGTACAGCAGAGGGCTACAAAGATGATTAGGGGCGTGGAGCATCTCCCTTGTGAGGAGAGGCTGAGGGACTTGGGTCTTTTTAGTCTAGAGAAGAGAAGGCTGAGGGGGGGATCTGATCAATGCTTATAAATACTTAAAGGGTGGGTGTCAAGAGGATGGGGCCAGTCTTTTTTCAGTGGTGCCCAGGGATAGGACAAGAGGAAATGGGCACAAACTTGAATATAAGAAGTTCCACCTAAACATGAGGAGGAACTTCTTTACTTTGAGGGTGGCAGAGCACTAGAATAGGCTGCCAAGGGAGATGGTGGAGTCTCCTTCTCCAGAGACATTCAAAACCTGCCTGGAAAAGTTTCTGTGCAACCTGCTCTAGGTGGACCTTTTTTGGCAGGAGAGTTGGACTAGATGATCTCCAGAGGTGCCTTCCAACCCCATGTGATTCTGTGATAACCTTGTTCTCTGTACAGGGACTTCCTAGTGCAATAATTTGGTTTCATTTCCTTATGGGTTTCACCTTTATAAAGATGGGTATATATTTTTCAAGTGCTGAGATACTTTGAGTAACCAACTAACGTCATAATACTGAGTAAAAAAAATAGGGAAGAAACACACATAGAATAAATCAAAATTTTCACTTTGATCTTGGCTGTAGGTGCATAATTGCACCTAACCCAAATTGTGTTGTCCTTGCCTCTGGATCACATAAAAAGGTGGAAAATGCAAGCAGTTTTACATAAAATGGTGTTTAGTTAGGGAAAGCCAAGCAATTAAGAGATCTAACAAGCTTGTTATATAAGGGAAACACTCTGACCACTGTTAAATTGTTTCTTATGTCTATTCATCTACCTTTCAATTTCCTCCTCAAAATTCTATTTTGTGCTTAGAGTTACATTTGACCTCTCCTATTTTGCTGTATAATTCTGGCCTTTGTTCTTGACTGTGTTATCTTTTACAAGTTCAAGAAAAGATTTCATTGAATACAAACTTCATAAGAAATTCATAAGAGGAAAAAGGCAATTAGGATGCACTTCTGGCTTTGTAAAACAACTGCAATTGCGGCCTCTGTGGCACCTCCTTTAGTGGTTGAGGTTTTATCTTTGCACAAAAAAAAAGTATTAAATCTTCAATGACAGCCAAAACCTTGTGGGAGACCATTCATAAACTGGAACGTTTATCTTACACTACCCTGACAGTTACTTAAAGAAGGAAAGGGGACAAATACTGACAAATCTGGTTGAAAAAACCTTAGTCTTACAAATGTAAGTATCAGCAATTGCCTTTATAACCATGGGTAGCTTCTTGTAAAGACTTTAAAAAAAAATCTGGATTAGAGAAGTTTAAAAAGAATTTTTAAAGCACAGTCACTGTCCTTTGTCAGTGTCACTTTTGAACACTTTTGAACACAAGAAAAATATGACAAATAGTATACCTTCTCTTGATTTTCTTGAAAAAATAAGTGTATGGAGTGGCTTTACTTGAAAATTTACACGATGATGATGAGGATTATTTAACAAACTTCAGGCTACCAAAACTGAGAAGCCACAGGAATTATATGGCCATTTATATAGAATCTTGCGGTTAATTTTCCGAACCTTGACACATTTTATTCATTTGTATGTGTAATATGATGGTATCCTGCATTTTATCACATACTAAACAACATTATGCTGTTGCAAATTATAGTACTTACTGAGAAATCATTAGTGCTTTTTGTACTAACTAATTAGATTTAGAAGTGTATTGTTATCTATAAATTAAAATTTATATGACGAAGCATTTATCAAAGAAACAACGTAATCTTTGAGGTAAAACCATGCTTACTTATACGTTTGTGCTTATTTATAAAATATACTCAACAGGCATTTCAGTCATTAACAAGAATTAGGTAGGTTTTACAGGAAGCCTTTGTTCAAGCAGTGTTAATAAGTTTAACTCAATTATAGATTATATTTTTTTTGTTGTTATTTGCTGGAATCCACATATCTATTTAATAGAAGGAATGCTGACTGGGACTTCGTCGTTTACTCTTGGCGCTTTTTTACCTAGTTACGTCACATGTAGAGAATTAGATGGAACTATATCACATTTCCAACATTTGTTTTATAATCAATACTTATTGTACAGAAATGAGCGAGGCCTTTTCACTGTGCCTAAACACTGGAATGTTTTCTCCTGTATTAACTTCTGGGGGAAAAAAAAAGGCTGTATGGTAAGTAGTTAATGCTTTTGACATCTAATTAAAATTGGGAGATTGTTGAAAATGAGTATGTTGAAATTGAATGTAGAGCTGCACAAACTGGTGGTGAGCATTGCCATTGGAAAGTTTAAAAAATACTGATACCAAAAATGTTATTGATCTAAGTGAGCAGCAGGATGTTGAAAATTAAGGGCACTTCTTTGTTCTTCCCATTAAGGTCCTGCTTTTCAGCACGGTGGAGGGTAAGACCACTACTATGCACCTCTCACTTCGGTATTGCTTGAGGTCATGTTCCTGGCATTGTGGTTCTCCTGGGCTGTCACTCTATCATTAATCGTTAATGTGAACAGGATACTCTTGACACCTATATGTATCAGTTGGAAAATGGCACTGTCATAACTAAGTTAATTGGAATTGTTCTGCTTTTAAATATTGCATACCCATGATTTATAGTTTCCAGGCTTTTTAGAGTCTTGGAGTGTTTTGTGACAAGAGGGAAATGTTTCAGTTAAAAATAAAAGCAGTTAAAGACCCTAAAGAGAATAAAAATTTAAGAGAAAGGTGGACATGAGAATAGGACACTTCAAAAATGGATTATTTAATTTTGAAATAGGTAATGGATACCTTAGGCTTAAGGAGAGGAATGCAAGTAATTCCTTTTCTTACTGAACACCAATTCCAAGAAGGGCCACCAAGATGGTCAAAGGACTGGGAAGCCTGCCAGATGAGGAAAGGCTGAGAGAATTTGGTTTATTCAGCCTTGAGAAAAGAAGGCCTAGGGGAGACGTTACCATTGTTTTCCAGTATTTAAAGGGTGGCTATAAAGAAGTTGGAGACTTCCTTTTTACAAGGAGTCACATAGAACAGACAAGGGGTAATGGGTACCCAGTTACTCCTGGGGAGATTTCGATTGGATGTGGGGAAAACATTTCATGATGAGGGCAATCAGCCATTGGAATAATCACCCCAGGGAAGTGGTGGATTCCCCATCATTGGTCACTTTTAAGATTCAGCTGGACAGGGTGCTGGGCCATCATGTCAGGTCATGCTTTTGCCAAGAAAGTTTGAACCTTGATCCTTTAGGTCACTTGTAAACTGGTGTTCTACGATTCTAATAATTTTGAATTTACAGGCCAAGGGTCAATATATGATGGCTGTTTAGAAGAAGATAGTGGGCTATGTAGATCTTTGACCTGAGGGTGTGTGGCTATTTTAATGATCTCGGCCAAAGTATGTAGGTAAAACATACACCACAGTCCTCATGGTTAGCGTCCTTTATCACATTTTTCTTCTATAATCTTCTAAATTGTGTTTCTTTGATGCACCTGGGAACCATCTCACAGACTATTCTGAAATAAAATCCACTGTTTTCCACGACTAACGTTCCATTAACTATACTTTTGCAATTTATTCTAGTCACAGAACGCATCTGTGAGTTAAAAAAAAAAAAAAAAATTTGCTTTGACAATTACATTTGAATAATAACAAATGTTGTTATCTGTGAAAATAAAAAGGAAATGTTTTTATTTACTGGAGCTTCTGTTGACTAAAATCATCTATTAGTATTTATAGGAAATGCATTCTGATCACTTCTGTATGTGAAATTGGGGAAGCAGGAGTATGTGCGTTGTAGGATATTTCAGTTGTTTTCTTTTAAAAACAGACATTGCTATCTGCACAAGCATTTTGTGTAATACAGTTAGTTGTGCAGTACAAATTAGATTAAAACCAATGTAATTATTGAAAGTTTAATGTTTGTCTTTCAGTTTTTTGATGATGTTCTCTGATATTAAACCTCTGCAAGGTTTGCTTTAGAGAGATAATATATTATTCAGACTACTTTTAAAGAAAAGTATGTATATATTGTGACTCTTGACAAAATTTGTTTGTTTGTTTTAAATCCACCATAAAGAAAATTGGTAAATGGCTGAAAAAAATAAGTAAGGGATGCTGATGACAGATTTTCCTGTGTAAGTTACAGTGGTGCAAGTGCATAGTCTTATTAGCAGAATGGGCCAGAAGAGGCGACAAAAGTAGTTGCAAAAGCCATTTATTTTCTCAGAGTACATTTGGTTTGTGACTTCAGTGCCTCTCAGTTATTTCAATTTCTTTTGCTTTTCTTCTGGCTTGGAAACAAAAGAAGTTAGGTTAAAGCAAAAACAAACCAACCAGAAAACCACAACCCCAAAGCACTATCAAAGAACTTGTTTTAAAATAGCTAGTTGTTGAAGCATGGAAATTAGAAACTTATTATATGTGTTATGAGCTTATATTGTACTTGTGTCTATTTCTTGAGCTTAAAATGAAGTTTGTGAAAGTTAAGAGAAGAGAGCCAAGAATGGGCTATGAACTATTGTAAGCAATATGAGCTAGGAATATCTGTTTTTAATACCATGTTTCATGCTTCTTATGCTGTACTCATTTATCAGCATCTTTATAGCCCACAAAAATAAATTTTGAATTTTTGCTTTCATGGGTGTGGCAAACCTAAGATACTTGGTTTTGCATATTGGAGTAAATGGTCCTTAACTGTTCTCTCTTTGGAGATAAGGAGGCCCCTTATCTAACAGGCTGATCTCCGATTAAGTCTAGATCGGAAGGAATGTATAAGAACTGAACTAGAGAAAGTGAAAACAAGTTGGTGCTGTTAGTTCCAAGCTTGAGAATAATTTTGATTTTACTTCCCTGAAAATAAACCTGCAAGTTCTGTTTCTTACTCTTTGAGTATTCAGATTCAACATCTTGAACTAAAAGCTCATGTGTTGCTGTGGCCCGAAAAGGTCTGTTGGAGGCTGGTATAATAAATGGGAAGAGAATCTCCTCCTAGTGACACAGCAACACTAGATCAGGAGGATGACTTCTGGTTTTGTGTTTTGGGTGTAGTACTTGTGTAAAATGCCTTTATTGGTCTTCATTTCTGTCAGAAGTCATTGGATTGCTCTTCCAGCTCTCCAAATGGATAAAATTTTTCCTGTGTTGCACTTTAAAACTCTCTTCTTGCATTCCTTCTAAGGTAGGACTTTTTCTTTCAAGGAGTTAGTCTTGTGCTAATGAAGCTTTATGAGGACAGACATATGAACTTTATTAGACTAATTTCTGTCCTACCCTGAAACCAAGCATTCTTTACAGTTATGTAAAGAATGGCTACAGAACTTTGTGCCAAATAGCCCACTCCAAGCCTCAGTGATATTTAGAAAAGGTCTGGCTTTGTCAAGTGTGTGCTTAAGAAAGCAGGAGAGAAAAGGAGTTGAAATTTTCTCGTAGCAAACTATTAAGTCTAAATGTTAACTCTGTAGGTTATACAGATTTGTGGTGTATCTGAGCATAATAGATCCTTGTCTTGATAAATCATATGTGTACTTGACTGCATTTGATCTACCGTTGTTTTTGATGCTTTGGTTTAATGCACACTTGCATTAGAATCATAGAATCATAGAATGGTTAGAGTTGGAAGGGACCTTAAAGATCATGGAGTTCCAACCCCCTGCCATGGGCGAGGACACCTCCCACTAGAGCAGGTTGCTCAAAGCCCCATCCAGCCTGGCCTTGAACACTTCCAGGGATGGGGCATCCACAACTTCCCTGGGCAACCTGTTCCAGTGCCTCACCACCCTCACAGTAAAGAATTTCTTTCTGGTATCTAGTCTAAATCTCCCCTCTTCCAATTTAAAACCACTACCCCTTGTCCTGTCACTACACTTCCTGACAAAGAGTCCCTTTCTGGCTCTCCTGTAGGCTCCCTTCAGATATTGGAAGGCTGCTATGAGGTCTCCCCGGAGCCTTCTCGTCTCCAGGCTGAACAACCCCAGCTCTCTCAGCCTGTCTTCATAGGAGAGGTGCTCCATCCCTCTGATCATCTTCGTGGCCCTCCGCTGGACCCATTCCAACAGGTCCATGTCCTTCCTGTGTTGAGGACTCCAGAGCTGGACACAGTACTCCAGGTGGGGTCTCACGAGCGCAGAGTAGAGGGGTAGAATCACCTCCCGCGACCTGCTGGCCACACTTCTTTTGATGCAGCCCAGGATGCGGTTGGCTTTCTGGGCTGCCAGTGCGCACTGCCGGCTCATGTTGAGCTTCTCATCCACGAGCACTCCCAAGTCCTTCTCCTCAGGGCTGCTCTCCAGCCATTCTCCGCCCAACCTGTATTTGTGCCTGGGATTGCCATGTCCCAGGTGCAGGACCCTGCACTTGGCTTGGTTGAACTTCATGCGATTTGCACGAGCCCACCTCTGAAGCCTGTCCAGGTCCCTCTGGATGGCATCTCTTCCCTCCAGCGTGTCGACCACGCCACCGAGCTTGGTGTCATCGGCAAACTTGCTGAGGGTGCACTCTATCCCACTGTCCATGCCTCCGACAAAGATGTTAAATAGCACTGGTCCCAGTACCGACCCCTGAGGAACACCACTCGTCACTGGCTGCCACTTGGACATTGAGCCATTGACCACAGCCCTTTGAGTGTGGCCATCCAGCCAGTTCCTTATCCACTGAGTGGCCCATCCATCGAATCCATGTCTTTCCAGTTTTGAGACCAGGATGTCATGTGGGACAGTGTCAAATGCTTTGCATAAGTCCAGGTAGATGACGTCTGTTGCTCTGCCCTTGTCCACCAAGCCTGTGGCAGTATCATAAAAGGCCACCAAATTTGTCAGGCACGATTTGCCCTTGGTGAAGCCGTGTTGGCTGTCTCCAATCACCTCCTTATTTTCCATGTGCCTTAGCAGAGATTCCAGGAGGATCTGCTCCATGATCTTGCCAGGCACAGAGGTGAGGCTGACTGGCCCATAGTTTCCTGGGTCTTCCTTTTTTTCCTTTTTTGAATATGGGGGTTATGTTCCCCTTTTTCCAGTCAGCGGGAACTTCCCCAGATTGCCACAGTTTCTCAAATATGATGGAAAGCAGCTTAGCAACTTCGTCTGACAGCTCTCTCAGGACCCCTGGTTGGATTTCATCAGGTCCCATGGACTTATGCACCTTCAGGTTCCTTAAGAGGTCTCGAACCTGATCTTCTCCTACTGTGGGCAGTTCTTCATTTGCAGAGCCCCTGTTTTTGCCTTCTGTGACTTGGGCAGTGTGGTTAGAGCCCTTGCCGGTGAAGACTGAGGCAAAAAAGTCGTTCAGTAGCTCAGCCTTATCCATATCCTGGGTGGCCTGGTCTCCCATTTCCTTCTGGAGAGGGCCCGCAACTTCCCTAGTCTTGCCTTTATCCCTGACATATCTTTAGAAGTTTTTCTTATTGTCTTTGACGTCCCTGGCTAGATTTAGTTCTGTATTACTACACAGAATAGGGTATAGCAGTGTACCTGTGATTCTAATTTTAAGGTGTTCTCAAAAATACCTCTGAAATTTTTTTTCTCTTGATTTGGCTTTTAAATCTCTGCCCCATTCAGAATGGCAGTCCTGTGCCTGGACTTTTTTTTTTTTCCATTTAAACACCTTTGGTATTTTAATTATTGAATTTCAATTTTATATTTATATTATAAGAGGCATAAGTTAATACAACTCAGCTAATCTGGTCTGGATAATTGTGTGTTATATATATTAACACAATTCTGATGTACTGCAGAACTAAAGCATTCTTACTATAACAAATATAGTTCAAACCATTCCTTGACGTTGTGTTCTTTGTAAACTAAATAATAGACTGTCATTTCCATCCATCAGGGGCTTGTGGTTTTTTTTTTTTTTTTTTTTTTTTGCCATGAAGTTTCAGCCAAAAAATTTCAGCACTTCATCATGATAAAAAATCAGACACTCATCAGGACTCAGTACAGGGGACAGGTTTGCTGAGCAGCGTAATTTTTTTCCCCCTCTTTCTTGCATCAAAGTAGCTTATAATTTTGATACTATGAATCAGTGAAGAGAGTCTGGTACAATATCTCAAGACACATGTAACTTAGTTTAAATACACGGGAACCTTTTTTTCTTAGGTACATTTCCTTTAAAGGTGTTTCTTTAGGACAGCTTGCTGAAGTGACTTAATGTTACCATTGCCATTACTTAAGCATTACCATTATCTTTAGAGAAGTATTGACAACTGCTATTTTGCAGTGCTTATCAAATGAGCAAACATTTCTTCTGGGACTTGGGGAGTACTGGAATCATAGGGCTGGACTGAATGAGTCTCGACAGACGTATACCTTGTGTCTGTTACCTATCTATAATTACACATTCTAACATGTGCTTGCTTTCTTTGGAAAACCCTCCAGAGATGAAAGTTCACACCGTGTATTAGAGCTGCATTGTGCCAGTTTGCCATGTGATACTGCAGGATGATTGTTTAGATAACTATAACTTTTTTTTAAATAAAGCATCAATAGTGCCTAGTAAACCTGCATGTTTTTATTTTTTTTTTTTTTTTTTTTTTTTTACAACAAAGGCAGTTTCAGTTTGACAATTGCCAGCTTTGTTCTTTCACTGTAGAAAATCTTACTGCTGGTGCCACTGATGTTATTTAGAACTGTCCTCTCAGAAATTAAAGGAAAGTAGACAGCTCTTGTGATGATTTTTACTGTTTCTTCCTGGTTTATGTCCCAAGGAAGCTTATGTCCTGAGGCAGGTAACAATGACAACAGGACATTGGTAAGTACAAAGTTAATCTTCATTGCTTGTAGAGCCTTTGTTCTTTCACAATTTACATTATCTTCCAGGCATTTCAGATAATTTTTTAACGATTCTCTGAATGCTTGGAAAAAAGATCTGAAATCTAAAAAAAGAGGAAAGCCTGCAGGTATTATCAAAACTATTAACTTGCAGAAAATGACTTTAGGATGAGGAAGAGCATGGTAAAATGTGTTCCCTGTATAATAATGGTGTAATATGCAGGCATGCTTGAAATGGGGAATAAATATGCTTTATAGTGTATTCAGAAAATCTGGGGTTTTATGTTCTGAGACAAACACTGAAGTGTGATGTCTTAAAAGAACTCAGCAGGCCATGCTCAAGGTTAGTTGGGCTCGTACTCTTAAGCAAAGTTTGCTGTATCCGATAGTGGTTTGACACTGTGTAATTTACAGTTTTTTCCCCTTCAGCGCTTTGCGAAGATCACTTATACAAGATTCATTAGAGTTTACTGAATTGAGCAGTACTGCTCAGTGGGCAAAACTGTGAAGTAAATTTGAGGACAGAAGCCAAAAGTTTTAAATCATGGTGGGCTGATCCTGGCTAGTAAATAAGCACCCACTAACTTACCTGCTACCACACCCCGCCCTCCCCGCAGTGCAATGGGAAAGAGAATCAGAAGAGCAAAAGCAAGAAAAACCTCAAGGGCTGAAATAAAGGCAGTTAAATAAGTGTGTGTGGAGGGCTAACAAGTGATGCAAAGGCAATGACTTTCTACCTCCCACAAGCAGACTGATGCCCAGCTGGTCTTTGTATAACCCCTAGTTTGGAAAGGCTACCCCACAGTGTTCTTGCTGAGATATTCCAGTATTCTTGGAATATCCCTTTGGGGTCAGCTGTCCTGGCTGTGTCCCCTCCCAACCTGTTGCCCACATGGGCTGCCATGAAGAAAATTAACTCCATTCCAGCCAGAGGCCCCTTCTCCCTCAAAAGAAAATACAAGAAATTAAAGGTAAATCTTTCACTGAAATATTTTTAAGCTTGCATAATTACAAGCTCGTGCTTGAAAGTACCACAAGTGAAGTTGAATGTGTTACTTCATTCATATTTTCTCAGCAGGTACAAAGGACATTTAAATTATTTTATTTTCTCGAAATACTTTAAAATTTTCAATAAACTTATTAGGTAGCATTCCCTTAGTGGCCCACTGCCTTGTGCGTACTGTACATTATTCAGGATAAAAATCTTTTGAAGCTAAAATGAATGAAGGCTCCTTTAAAAAGGGTACAGTAATGTGGAGAATTACGTACTGTTGCAATGATTCACATGAGAATCAGTCTTCTTACTGCTGTTGTTTGGTTATAAACCATACTGTGAGCACACTGGGTAAGATTAGTCTGACATAACTTTAGATGTGCCTGTCTGAACTAGTTTTCCTTTTATAGTCAGTGAAAAGTATTACATTCCCAGCGAAAGATTTATTTAATCTTAATGTCGTATCTAAAACCAGTGAGATGAATCACTTCCCAGAAGCGCCTTTTACTTTCCATTGTTGGAAAGAGAATTTTGACAATTACCCCAGATACACATACCTGTAATCCAGATCTCTAAAGAAATCTATTCATCAATCAAACGTTTTGAAAAAAAAAAAAAAACCACACACACACACACAAAAACCCAAAACCAACCAACCAAACAAAAAACAATCCAAAAAACCCAAGATAAAATCGCCTGATGTACCAGTTATGGAAAATACCCCTTTAAGGCTTTTTAACTTGTGTTTTTCTCTGTAGTCATATTGACACATTTAGGTTAAAAAGTACATTTGATCAGCACACATACTGGTCACTGAGAAGTTTTAATTTCTTTCATTTAGCATTCTAAACACTTTTGCCTAAAGAAATCTTCATTCATGCAGCCAAAGAAGAATCTTCCTTAAAGCCTGAATGAAATTGTTTAGGAATTTAATAGTTTAGTTAGTGACCAGAAAATAGTAACTTGGTTTTTTTCTGCATGCATCCACCACCACTTTTGTTGGACTACTGTTTTAATGCTTGAAGTGGAGTCTTGTCATTCTTTCTTTAGCAGAATGCAGTCATTTTTTGTATTTGACCAAAAAAAATACCAGCTGCCTCTATAATATCTTTTTGCGTTTCACAGTTCTTAAGATCCTTATGCTTAGCAGTTGTTTGGTGGTTTGTTTTGTTTTTTTAAATCACAGATGAAATTTTGTTGAAAAATCTTCATACCTTCAGGGGTTTTTTTATACTATCTTCCTAGAATAAGATCGGCCCTCTTTCTTTGAATTTTTTGCCATTCAGTAGCATTGCCATCCTGATGTTCCATTTCTTTATTTCTTGTAAGATTGACTGCCATCTTTCCTTTCCTTCTGAGTTCATTTGGTGGATTTTCAAGTCAAGAAGCCATCTATTGTTGGAGAAAAGGGGACTGAGGGAGATGTCGTTGCTCTCTGCAGGTTCTTGAGGAGGGGAAGTGGAGAAGGGGGTGCTGATCTCTTCTCCTGGGTATCCAGTGATCGAATGTGTGAGAGTGGTTCAAAGCTGCATCAGATGAGGTTCAGACTTGACATTAGGAAACATTTCTTTACCAAGACGGTAAGAGGGTGATTAAACTGGAACAGGCTTCCCAGAGAAGCAGTTAATGTCCCAAGGCTGTCAGTGTTTAATAGGCATTTACCTTTAATAATATACTTTAATTTCTGGCCAGTCCTGAATTGGTCAGGCAGTCGGACTAGATGGTTGTTGTAGGTCCCTTCCAACTGAAATCTCCTCCCCTTCCCTCCCCTCTCCATCCATTCTTCAGAGCTTGATTTGAAGAATCTGCTTCTGAAGGCTTCTGATTTTTCACAAGTAATTAATTTCATTCCAGATGTTCAGCAGCACATATTTTACTCTATTTTGACAACTGAACACTATCAGGCATATGTAGACAACTTCTCTATTTGGGGGGAGTATTTAATCTCTGTCCTAGATCAAAAGGACATAAAAGACCAGCCTAAGTTCTGTATAGATATTTCAGTTTAAGAAGAAACGCTTTTATTGCATAGCATAATAAATGGCAGAAGCTTACTGAGGAATGGCCATAGTATTAAAAAAAAGAGATTCCGAGCAGTGCAGCTGCTTTTGAGGATGGTGGTGTAGTTTAAGATTCTTGGAGCAATTTGCAAGGAGTGTCAACCTGTCATTGTAAACAACCTCAGGATAGGGAAGATAGCCTAATTTGCTTATAACTGCCAGTTCAGTATGTCTTCAGGAGAGTTATGTTTGTTGGCCATATTCATCTGACTTGGAACCATGATCAAAAACATTAAGTTTGCTGCTTCATTTCTTACAGCTGTGACTGATGCAGAATAGTTGAAAGGTGATACATGAGCTTGACAATGTACAAGCAATAATTCAAGATACTTAATCACAGTGAAAGCATGGTCTTTACTGAATATTAAATGTTCACTTGAAGAATGCAAATTAAGACTGAGTGTTTGACTTAAAAGGTTGTATTTGAGATCTATGATATGGAAAGAGCACTGATTTATGCTATGGTATACAGGCTCCTGTAAGGATTGTTATCTTAGTGTTCATATAGTACTCTAGCTGAAATTTGTCTTACTACAGAACTCTTCCACATTATATTAAAAATAAGTTACTTTATGGCAGTGTGACTTAACTTGTTTGTGTGTGGTATTGGATCCAGAATTGTACCCAAGTTATAAAGTTGCAAGTTCGTGATGAATTTTTACAGTTGCCTGCTGACAGTTTTTAATGTGGCATAGTTATTTGAAGCAGTACTCACAGAGACTCCCAAGATCTCTTTTCTGGCTGATAATAGTTTGTACATATAGATAAAACTATAATAATGTGGTATTACTTTGCATTTAGTGACTTTGAACTCTTCTTGTATGTTGTTGCCTGGCCACTTGATATCAGAAAAATCTTTGCAGCTCTCAGTAGTTGGTGTTTTTTAACTACATTTAATGATTTTTGGCTCTTCAGCAAGCTTTGTCCTTCCATTTGTATCCGCACTTGTTACCAGTTCATTATCGCTGTGGTTCTCCAATGATAGCCTCCCTATGTTGTGAAGACTGACTGGTTATTTCTCTTTACCTACTGTCTTTTGCGTGGGAAATGCAGGTGTAGAAATGTTGTTAGAGAATGCTGCTTTTTTATTATTATTATTATTATAGTGAATGTTCTACTTCTTTTCTTGGTTGAATTATATTTTACTTTTTGCATTTTAAAGCAGAGGTGGTTACTTTATATTACTTTTGAACACAATTTAACCATGGTCATTTATTTCTGTATAATCACTTAATTTTTCTTTAGATTTTTCTTGTCTTCTGGGACTTCTTTTTATCATGACTGCTAATATTTTAATTTATGTTGATTTTTAGGATAACTACCTTAAAAAAGTAACCCTCCTCTCACCTTCTTATGTTTTTGCCACCACTGTTAATTGGTTCATTAATTTGTTTCCTTTATTGAGGAAGTTGATTTTAATGATAATTATGTTCATTATTAGTGGCTAAAATATGCTTAAACTGCAGTTAAGGGCAAATTAATTACATTTTAATGTTTTCTTTGGTGAAATAAGCAGTCACTCTGATGGACTATAAATTTCTTGCTGCCAAATGGGCAAGTAAAAGAACTGTAGTACCTACTGGGTAGTCCATAGCCCGGTAGAAGATTCTCCATAAAACGAATCTTATTAGCATTCCATGTATTTTTGATGCCGATTGGCTGAGATCTTTTATATATACAGGCAGCTTGGTTTTAATAGTACTCAGTCCCATCACTTCAAACTGATAGTGAGCTCTGTTTCAGCCTGTTTTAAATGTTATGTATTAGAATATTAATTTACATTAGCAAGCAAATACAGTTTGAATTATTTTAGTCTGTTGTGAATTATTTTAGTCTGTTTTAATCATTCTGTGTTAGTTTGTTAATTTACATTAACAAGAATTTTACAATTAATAGTGTTTGAGGAAAGGGGGATCAGTCTGTATTGAACCTCTGCGTTCCAACTGAGGTATTATTAGTTTTTTCCTTGTTTTTAGGTCCATCTGTTATTGAAAACAAATGGTGGGATTCATCTCACCTAGATTTTGTGTCTGAAAGTTGCATATCTAAATATTATCATAGAATTGTTGAGGTTGGAAGGGATCTCGGGAAGTTCTCTGATCCAACACACCTGTACAAGTGGGGCCGACTAGAGCCAGTTGTCCAGGTCTGTGTCCAGACAGCTTTTAAGTGTATGGAGACTCCACAAATGTGATTTCTCATCCTCGGTTTCCTGCATGGAAAGACATAGAAGTAGATACTTCCAGAAGGTCTTCATTTCATCTTAGAATAAGCTTCAGGAGAGTTCAATTGAATGTCTTCTACAGGTGCCTGTTTTACTTCTGTGTGTTTTTAACATAATCTCAGAGAGGCTCCTCCAAGTGGACAGAGATCTGAAAAAACAACCCAGATTGCTGGTGAAGTGTGCACCAATTACGGCTGTTTTCAGAAACAGAAACTCCACCTGGGTTTCTAGAAAAGTGGAGTGTTTTCCTCTGTAAAATTATTTGATGATTCTAAAGAATGACCATAGAAATACTGTGCTCCTAATATTGATCAGTTTTTTGCCTGCCCTTGCCCCACATTATGTGTTTACAGAATATGCAAATGTGTGATCTGCAGTCAGAAGTCAGAAACTAAAAACTAATCATAATTAGGATAATAGTTTTATTTGAATGTAATTAAATATGTCAGGAGAACTAAGGAGGTAGTCAGTTTATATATTTAGTATATTAGAAGCTTTTATGTTAGAAAATTATAAATTGATTATTAGCAGTTAATTGATAGAGAAAAAAGTAATTTGTAAGTGGATAAAAATTTTTAATTAGAGTAGAAGCCAAAGGTAGTCCTTGCTTAGCGGTATTAGTTATGTCTGAAGATTGAGTCTGAAAGAAGACTTTGACTATTTGGATAGGTTTGACCACCAAAAAAAGTTTGATTAGTAATTCTGCTTGCGTCTTGTTTGGAGTTTAATTTAAAGATAATACCAACTGTTTTTACATAGACTATGAAATAGCTTTCTGTTAAAAGTTGTTGTCTAAACTATGCACTTATAAGAGATTAATTCTTTGAATATCTTAATTTAAAACATATTATTGCACTTTTAATTCTATAACTTCCTGAAACAAATATAAAAGAATGTGTTAAAATTATTTTAGAATTAATTTATTCTGTTCTTTGCCTTTCTGAATAAGGTAATATATTTGCAGTTACTGAAATTTAATATTGGTGCTTTCAAAATTCTTCAAGGTTATACTACGATGAAGTACAATGCATGAGTCAGGCTTTGTTTCCTTTAAAATTGAAAGATGTTCCTGCCATTAAGAGAGGATTACTTTTTAAAACTAAGTTTCATATTCTCTTCAGTAAGGTGTTTTGAGTTCATCTTTTTTAAGTTACTCAAGTGACTAATTGAGCTTGGTGGATTTCATCCCTTAAGATATACTTGGTATTGATTATATCTTTTGCAAATTGTTGCTTTTTTTTTTTTTTTTTTTTTTGTCTCCCTCCTAAAACGTGCCTGGTGGTTGTGCTATTTAATTGGAACTCAGGACATTGGCTAGCACTTCGCAAGTATCTGGGTAGATAGGAGTCAGGCTGTGATTTCATCAGTGGCTGCTGTTAAATCACTTTTCATCTGAGTACTAGTTCCTCCCCCTTGCACCAGCAGTAGGTTTCCTTGGCCACACGGTGAATTGATCTGTGGTATAATTAAGCAAGTTTTCTGTGTCTGCTGTGGTGCAGAGCAGATCACAGATTCTTTTTCTGAGCGTGACAGCATGTCTATTTTGGTGGTACAATGGAAAGGGCAGTAAGGTCTTGCAAACATGTAACTAAGGAAAAAACGTTGCTTTATATCAGAAGAAAACATAGCAAAGTTATTTTCAGTGTCTTCTTTATTTCTGAGAAGGCAAATTTCCTTTCAGAGAGCTGTAGGAAAGCTTCAATTGCCTTTGACCTTTCCAGGTTCTGCAGCTTCTGTACTATACTCACTGGTCTAGACTACCATTTCAATTAATTTATAGGAAAGAATATGTCAAATATATTTTGATTTTATTTGATGAAAGTGCTGTATTCAGCACTTTGTCAAAATTGAAGGTAATATTTTATGATACGTATATTTTGTACAAGCTGTGTTTTGCATAGCATGATCGTTAATTTGCTGCTTTATGGATTATAGCTGTGAGTTTCCCTGTCAAATTTACTTCTCTCATCATGCAAAAAGTATTCAGTATTGGTCATGATGGAGATAGGAAAGACACTAAACTATGTATTTCAGATTGTAATGCTGTTCTTGTTTTCTTTTGTAGCTGGTTGGTGGCGAATTTGATCTAGAGATGAACTTTATAATCCAGGATGCAGAGAGCATTACGTGCATGTCAGAGCTTTTGGAGCACTGTGATGTAACGTGCCAGGCAGAAATCTGGAGTATGTTCACAGCCATTCTACGTAAAAGTGTCCGCAATTTACAGACTAGTACGGAAGTTGGCTTAATTGAACAGGTACTGCTGAAGATGAGTACTGTGGACGACATGATTGCAGGTATAAATAGCCAACTGATAAAATAATTATTGCATTCTTGAACTATCAACGTTTTGTGATTATGGAAGGGTTTGGTATGTCTTGGTTTTTACTTAATATGCTATTTTGGTTAGTACTGCTGTTGAGTCAGAAGTACGTTTTTATCAATTTTGGAAAAATTACAAAAATATATTCTTAGCTTAAAATAATAAATACATTGTTTAAAATAACTACCTGTTAGTTTATCTGAGAAGATGATGTTATTTTAGTGACCAAAAAAAGCAATTTTGAACACAAATAAGACAGTACATGTTAGCCTTCTTAACTGTCAAGGTAACATTTTAGTTTAAGTGCATTGATCGTTTTGAATTATTCAGATGTTAGAATTGTTATTATGATCCACTTTAAACATATCGTACAACTCGCAGCATATCAGAAATTAATCATAACTTAGAATGCTGGACATTTGGATTATATTAAACAGTCACTTCACAATGTATACCTGTGCTCCCTGTAATATCTCTTTGGTTTTTATAGATATGGTTTTTAACATCCTATAATTTTTTACAGCATTAAAAAAATTAGCATACTTTGTTCACTTCCTGAAAATAAATGATGAAGTTGTTGCACAGCTAAGGTTTTCAGAGTACTTTTGAAGGAGTTTGATATTCCATACTACATCCTTTCAGTAGTAGGGTCCAGATTGTAATCTTGAATTGGTTAGAGGAGCAGGTTATGACATTTAAATATGGCAGCTGAGAGCTACGTATGATTACTATTTATCTACTTATTTTTCTTGGGGAGAAACTTGAGCCAAGCAGTTTCTTTCAACTCAGTGTGAAAGTAGTTCTTAATTTTGATATAGTTTGTGACTGATAATAGGATACTTAAATTGTGAGGCATTATCGAAAGATTGAAGAGGTTTGTCTTCCATAATTCTAAGATTTTAGTTTATGATCTGATTCCTGACATGTATATAAGCTTTGGGGAACAGTAAACCAGCAAGGATTCCAGACCAGAAACAAGAGGAGGATAACAGCAGCAAGAAAACTGGATTATTCAGGAATTGTTTTGTCCTTGGCTTTTTTTTCAGTATAATGGTGTCTGTAATATTAAGTATTCAAAAAAGCTACATTCTGTATTTCAAGGCAAGTCTTAGCAAACACTTTGTTGATTAGAAATGTATATGTAAATGCTAAAACCAGAGGTGTTATACCAAATATTGTACTGCGAGATTCAGATTGAAGTATAACAGATAAATAGATTCACAAACTAACGTTTTTCACTAAGTATGGGGTTTTTATGACAGGAATATGTCAGAATAGTATAAGGGCAAAGATGTTGTTTTACTCCACGTTAAATACAAGATATTAGTTGTTGAAAACAAACATTTCTATCTTGAAGTTTTTCAGGTTTTCAGTCATGGAAATAAGGTGCTTACATATATGAATAAAATTTGTCCAATTTGAGTTCCCCTGAATAGTATCTGTATATGACATATATATCTGTAATGATGTCCCCATTAGAAAGAAATTTTTTAAAATGTTTAGCTAATTGTAGAAGTCAGAAATCAAGAGTATAAGACCGGGTTTTAGGAGCATTTGGGAATTGAAAATCACTCTGAATTTACAACTATTAATCTAAGCCAGGGGTAGTACATTAATAAAAAAAACTAGTGGAGCCTCTACCCCACTACTCTTTTTCTGAGAGTGGTCACACAGTAGTTCAGAAAGAGACCTTCTGCAGAAAAAAACCACCAGTAAGCTTGCTCTTCTGTATACTTACATGGACAAAGATAGCATGTACTTAATTTAAAATCAAAACTAAAAATTAGAATTGTCGTGTAATTTTAGCTCTGCAATGCGTGTCAAATTATCTGAATAGTCTTCTATATATTATGAGCAGGAATTTAGTAGAATCACACTTTGTAGGGTCTTTCACTGATAACTGTAAATACATGAGAATGTGGTGGTTTTGAGAATTTTTTTTTGACAATTAGCTGGAAGCAACCAAACCGTCATTTTGCTTTTATGTCTTGATTTCTGCAAGCACTTCACCACCCTTTTATAAATGGCAACACTGTTGGTAATAAGTCAGAAGTAATAAATATGGTCATGTCATAACTAATTCAATGGTAAGCGCTTGATGGCAAAATCAGTGACAACTAATGCAGTGTCTGTGTTGCCTAATCTGCTATGTAGATGTTGAGGTCTTAATTGACATAAGTTAAATATAGAACTGCTTTGCCCCAAATGTTTCTATGGACTTTCCAAACCCAGAGAATAAAGTAAGAAATTCTGTGGCAAAATGATTTTTAACATTCAGGGAGGATGTTTTGAACAAGAGCTGTGTTTGTGCTTAGTCCTAGGAAGTTAGTACCACTTTCTTCCCAAAACAGTTGCCAGTACGCTGTCAGCCCAATGTTTTGCAATTGGCTTTTATCACCTGTAAAGGGTACAGATTTTCTGGTTTTTAATTTGTTTATTTTGGGAGCTGTTTGTTTGGTTTTAGGTCATCTCACTTGTTCCTTTGTGAAATGCTGTGATTAGACCTAGATAAGGTTTAAATAGACAAGACAGGCATAATATCTGTTTTATGTTCTGACAGCACGCTTGCAGGACCAGTCTGAGTCTGAAGCCACTCTTCTCTGGTTTTATGAAAGTAAGACAACAGCAAATAAACATATACACAGTCTTTGGCAGTGAGAAGAACTTAGCTGTCTGTTTAGAGGAATGCTATCAGATTCATGAGGCTTCTCAGCACTTTAAGTATCTCACTTCTTAAGATTTTGTATATTCAAGCTTAATCACCGTGCAAGTCTCAACTGCAATCCAAATGGGATCATTGCCACTTGTATTCCAATTTGCTTTCCAGAAGCATCACCTGTCAGAAGTCATCTTTGTACTGTGATAATCTGTTATATTAAGATAGGGGATGGTCAGCCATTTTATCAATGGTTAAGGGGAAAAGATTATATTAAAATACTTGCATAGGCAATTGGCACTATTTTTTTTTTTTTAACAGCTGGATAGGATCTTCCTTGAGGGATTCACTTTTTAGAGTTCTGTATTTGCAGGTGATGAGTAGTGAAGCAGATCATCTGCTCTTTGGGGCTCTTTGGGATAGTGTGTCTGTAGTACCTTCAGAGAAGTCTGAATGGTGGATGAGAAAGTAGCCTGAACTCATACAGAGTGGGTATGTCTCCCTTGAGCCCTGTTTTATTTCCTGCAGTTCTGTTGTGATGCTGTAGGTAATTGTTCTAAAATTGCTGGAACTGAATTCTTAAGCACTGAAACAGTTCCTAGTTTTTAAGCAAAAATGTTAGGCTTTGACTGCTCTGTCATTAATGGGCTGTTAAAAAGCATTTCTCCAACTAGTTCCATAAGAAAAACTGCAAAATTATCACATACTCTACTGCCCAACCTGTAGAAAGTAATTTACTTCACCAACAGAGTTAAAATTCACAATTTCATGTCTGTCTCTTATTAAAAGGTTAAGGAGGCATGAGGGTAGTTTTCCTGAAGTTGCATTTCCAATGCTGTTTAATATGTCTTTTAAAGTTAATGCCATACCATTCATTTTGATATATGCTCATTGTTACTTGAAAGACAGGCAGGGTCTTTTACCATTGTATTTTCATATTAAACAACTGAATTAAGGATTCCCTTAATGGTTCTGGTTGATTTATAGATCATATACAGACTGCTTAGTATGAAAATTTTCAGAAGGTGCCATTAACAGAAATAAAATCTGTTGCATTCACTGCATTTCAGAAATGCATTAAAAATGAGAAACGGTGCCTGTTTTCTCCTTCTGGATTTAGTATTATTTTACACAATCTTGTTTCTGAAATGAGATCATAGATACCAGTTATATATGTGATCTTATTTAATATTAAAAAAATGAAGTAAACATTAAATAAATCCCATTTTGGTATGGTTTGTGACCTTTATACAATTATAAATGAGTGGATTATTAGGCTTTATAAATCAGATGTGGACTGAGTCTCTTATATGAGATTTCTAATAAGTATGAATAAAGTTATGTAATGGAGTACAGTTCTTTTTAAATCTTTTTATATATTGAAACAAGAAACAAACCTTCCTTAGAGGTGTTTAGAGCAATATTTCTCATTAGCATTAAGTGCTTTGACTTCCACAGATGTTCTTTGCTTTATGTTTACTTGTTACCTCCTGGGCTTCAATTTTTCAGGTCTTTGTTTTACCTAGAGTTACATTGTTAGGGAGCTTACATTTATTTCTCTCCATCAATGTTTTATTCATTATTTATAAATATGTATTTCTAATGCCTGTGGGTTATCAAAATCTTCAGTAAAAATAAGAAATTTTCTGTGCCATGAGGTAGTGCAGGGCTATAAGAATGAAACAAAGCAGCACATGTTCAGTAATTTTAAAAACCTGCCAGTCATCTCTGTGTTTGACTGTCTTAGTTTACGCTTCTGTCATCTATGTTAGAAGATTTTTTTTTTTTAGTGATGTCCTAATTTTCACCAAGCAACATTTCTTCTACACAACAATTTTTCTCTGTAAAGGAAGCAAAATTTGAAGTACCTTGATCTAAAAAGCAAGCTTAGGCTACAAAGTAAGAGTTGAGAAATTCTCATCGAAAGATTAGTATTCACTTGTGCTGATTTCCATTTCTGAGTTTTCAGTGTGTTACTGTTCTCAGTTTCTGATCATGTAGAATATGTGCAGTCACTGCCAGCTTCACATTGTAGGCTGGAGACTGTACAGCGAAAGGGGCAGATGTTGTAGGTACTAGAAGAGGAGCTGAGTCATAGAATTCACCATTGTAAAAGACAAGGGGTTTTAGTTTTCTTAGCTTTATTTTGCTTTCCCTTAAGAAATTCTGTCACAAATATAATGTGGCACTAATATTAAAGGGAAGATTAAATAAGCTGTTCCTGTAAAGAACATGGGGGAAAAAAGTCTATACTTGAACATTAGGAATATATTTGGATCTTACAGTGAAAATGTCCGCAAGTTACAGTGTTTTTTCTTTTGCCTTTCCTGACATGCGGTTTTACTCACTGAGCAGCTCACTATGTCTCCTGTAGATTAAATGATACTTCATTCTTTGCAGAGAGAAAATTTGTTTTAAAACAAAATATCAATGTGAAATGTCCTTGAAAGGGATGGATGCTTTTTAAGACTAGTATTTGTCAGCACCTGTAAGAGTCATCCTTTCACTAATGAACAAGGAGAACATGTAAATCCTGCAAATAAGATATATTCATGTCTTCTACAAGTTTTATGGGGGGAATTTTCTGATTGTTGAGCAGATTGAAAAAGTTTGTTAATGCCTATTCTATTGTCATAGCTTTATTGTTTTGGAAACTCCGTACTTCACTGCTTGATTTCTGAATTAAGTTTCTTATGCCACATCTGTGAAGATAAGCAAATTGGTTTTCCTCCTGCTAGAGAAAGTAGTAATTCTTAGTAGTGTGTTTTATTCCAGAAGAAAGTGTGGAGTATAAGGTGACATCCAGCATCCCACAAGCTAACAAATCCCTAAAATGAAATTCTGTGTTTTAAAATGAAGATCCAAGTACTAGTACTAATTTTAAACTTGATATTCTCTGAAAGGCAGTCTATGTAATGATATTACTTTAAATGTTTATGGGTTTTGAGATGTTTTAATGAAAGCTGCATTACATAAATTTGTTAGCAGTTTGATTACTTCTTTTTATTATGGTCTTTAATTGTTTTCTCACTATGATTTTTTTTTGAGGATTTTTGGTGGTTTTTTGTTTGCTTGTTTGTTTTTCCTAGCTTTTCATTCTCGTAAAAATTGGAAATGGTATCAATGTAGCAAAACTGTGGGAACCATACACATTCTCAGTATAATGTGCTGTGCTTAAGTTAAAGAAAAATGTCAAACATCTTTTAGATCAGAAATTTTTGAACAATACTAATGTCAGAGGAATGAAGAAACCCTTATCCCAAAAATACCCAGCAGAAAGGAGCAAGCAAGAAGTTCATAATGTATGATGATTGTTATGAAATTGGAAGAATTAATTCTTCATAATTTTAGTAGATTTAATAGAACTTTTTCAAAGTCTGATGCAAAATCTGCAACTGTATATGTAATTATTTTTTTAAAAAATTACTAAAACAGTGAGAATATGAAATCCTTTGTAAAATATTTAAGGCAACTAAGCTTGATTTTTACAATTTGTGAATACAGTTACTTTTAAAGGTATTAACTTTTTCAGCTTTTTTTGTCAAAACAATGAAACTCAGAGTTCAGAATAACTTTATTTTCCTTTGAAGATCTTCTAGTTGATATGTTGGGGGTTCTTGCCAGCTACAGCATCACTGTCAAAGAGTTGAAGCTTTTGTTCAGCATGCTTCGAGGCGAAAATGGAATCTGGGTAAGCTGTGATCAGATAAAGCATTGTCATTCCGTTAGAGCCTGAAGTTAACATAAATTGTCTCCTGGGACATATAAACTTGAATTTTTTGTTTTTTTTCATGTTGATTGAACATATATTTATGAAATATTTTTGCTAACTATAATAGAGTTAATTTGCTGTGTTGTTTGAAAACCGTCCAGTTTCCGTTGTAGCCTAGATAGTACAAAAATAGTTGTATTGACTTTTGTGCAATTTTCTTGTTTTCACAGCCAAGACATGCGGTTAAGCTGTTATCAGTTCTTAATCAGATGCCACAGAGACATGGGCCTGATACCTTTTTCAACTTCCCAGGCTGTAGTGCTGCAGTAAGTTTTCAACCAAAATACTACAACTTGAGGAACAAATAAATTATTCCTTATTTGCATTTCCTATCATTTGTTTTTGGAAGTTCTTGAGAAGGAAATGAGAGGGGAAAGTACATGCTTGAGTAGCATAGAGCTTGCCTTCCATAGATTTGCCAAGGTAGTTGTAGTGCTGAGAAGTTACACTTGTGAGGTTGGAATGTAAAATAGTTGATTCTTGTCTGGGGAAATGATCATAAAAGTGAAAACTGAAGATTCCAAAGAACAGTATTATTTTATTTGAATAATGTAGTTGATATTATATAAATAAGATGTTTGAGGAAAATACAGGTATGAGCTTGTGCGTGTCATCACAATTTAAAGTGACAGGTTAGTCACAAATTTTATTATCTTTTTCTTTTTGTCTGAACTTCATCAGCTGTTTCCTTTCCCTCAAGGCAGTGACTTAAATTTGGTCTTTTGGATTTACTTTTTGAGATAACTTACAATGATTAAATTGTATATCTTTCTAAACCCTCTCAAGTGGATATTCTCTGTTCTATTCTATTCACTGCATGCACGTTCAGAAAAAACTACAAATAAATTCAAATATTGTATATAGATTTACAAATACAGTTATTACGACAGTAAATGCAAATGCTTAAAAATGAGAAATCCAGATTTGAGGTTCAGTTCCATTTTGGTGTGGAAAGCATATGCTCGTGGAAGAACTTGGAATCTTTTAAGGGGAAATAATCCTAGGATCTGTGTTTTTTCATGCCAGTGCATAAAGGGTGGTAGGAGCTTCACTTGAGCTATTCTACTTATATTTCCTCAATAGCACAGATAGGTGTTTTTTTTTCAAACATAAACCACCACCTCCTCTTCTTTGTGAATACAGCTGTTGGTGTGGTAGATTGCCATTAGGGAAATAAACTGGCTGAAAATCACTGTTTTTCACCTGGGTTATTTTTGGCTAGATCGTTTCCCTGATCTTGTTTGATATTCAGCTGCACAAAACAGATGTGTCAGCAAAACACATGGGGCAGATTGTGTAAGGAATTAATTACTGAGTTTTGAAAAAGAGAGTTTCATTTGCTACTGCTAAATTAAAACCACTGTTAACCTCTCCTAAAAGTACATGCAGCAGTAAGACAGCTGTTGCAGAATATGAATGCCTACAATGACACATACTGCTTTGACATTTGTGGGCTTCGGAGGCAAATGCTGATGAAGTGTCTCTCTTAAATTTGATTTTGTATTAGAGCTTCAAAAAAAGTTTTGCAGGGGAAGAATTTCAGATATTCCTCCCTGTCCAAAGAGATGCATCAATTGTTGGAAATCATATTTAAAATTCAGCTCTCAGTACTGACAGTTTTACTGGGACATAAAGTTTCTTAATTGAAATGAACAATTGAAAGAAAGAAAAGAAAAGAAAAGAAGTATCTGAGGAGACCTTATAGTGGCCTTCCAGTACTTAAAGGGGGCCCTACAGAAAAGGTGAAGATGGATTCTGTCAGGGAGTATAGTGATAGCACGAAGGTAATGATTTTAAACTAAAAGAGGGGAGATTCTGTGATTTAGACTAGATATTAGGAAGAAAATCTTTACTATGGGGGTTGTGAGACATTGGAGCAGATTGCCCAGAGAAGCTGTGGATGCCCCGTCCCTGGAAGTGTTCAAGGCCACGCTGGATGGGGCTTTGAGCAACCTGCTCTAGTGGGAGGTGTCCCTGCCCATGGCAGGGGGGTTGGAACCAGATGATCTTTAAGGTCCCTTCCAACTCTAACCGTTCTGTGATTCTATGATTTCTCTTTTCTGGGTTAGGATTAGGATCTTGTTTCACACACCACTCATCATTGACTGTGCACCTGTAAATCAAGAAGTATGAGTTTCAAATTTACATTTCTGGAGTCATGCATGTTGGATTACAGTATGAAATTATGTAGAAGAGTCATCCGCTGATATGGACCAAGAGTGATTACTTGCAAAACGGCGCAAACAATGCACCACTTCATTAGAAGAAAGAGAATGGATAGGACCTATTTTACTAGCACTGAGTTCAGGTTTTCAGGTGTGATGCACAGTGGACATCAGACAGAGACATCAGACAGCGAAACAGCATAATGTTTACCTGGCATGAAAAATATCAGATTGGCCCTCTTTAAAGTTGGGTGCATGCTCCTTGTGTGACCAAGACTTCAGTGGTAGCATGAAAGAGCAGAGTCTGCTGATCTGCTGGTGAGACCTACTTCACTATTGCAATGGAAGGGCTCTTACCTGTACTGTGTTACATCTCTGCCAGTCTGTATAAGTAGCACATTAGTCACACCATTAGGAGGACACCCTGTGATGGTGGTAGTATTCCCAGGTGTTGTTCCTGTTTGTCATCAAACAGCAATTTTCCTGTTTCAGGTGGGGAACTCCCTCTCAGGAGGCAGGAGATATCCCAAAGGAGTTCCTTGAAATGTTTTGTACTAGGCAGCTGGTACCAGGCTAGTAGCAGAATTGGTGTTACTTCTTTTGTCTGGTCAAATACTACCATGAGCTGAGCACGTTGCTGTATATAATTACAAAATTTACCATGAATTCCCTATCATTGTTAGTTACCTATTTCTCTGCTTTTAAAACTTTTTGAGAAATTGCCTTGCATATAAAAATAAAGAACAGTCATCTCCACTCTGGACCATTTTTTGACATACTTGACTACATCGGCATAGAATCTTAGTGTTATTATTGTGACTCTATTGCCAAAATAATCGTGTCCATTCTCATTTTAAGCATTAGATGAGCTTGCTACAATTCTTTGTAGTCTTCTGTATGAATCAGGACAGTACAAGATTTGAGCACTCCTGAAGAAGAATTTCCAACTGTGATTAAGTATCACACAGAATCACAGAAGGGTTGAGGTTGAAAGGGACCTATGGAGGTCATCTCGGCCAACCCCCCTGTGCTGAAGCAGGGCCACTTAGAGCAGGCTGCCCAGGACCATGTTCAGGTGGCTTTTGAGCATCTCCAGTGATGGAGATGCCACAGCTTCTCTGGGCAACCTGTGCCAGTGATCAATCAGTATCAGTGGTATCTTTGATAAAAACACAGTACCACCAGTGCAAGGACTAATTAACTAGACTTTAATAAAGTGTACTCAGAGGTTAAATTGTCTTACTGAAGCTGAAAAATATCAATTAAATACACTTAGAAATAACATGCTATAGTTACTTAGAAAATTATTTTCTTCTGCTTGGCATTCATTATACAACTTATTGCAAGAAGTAGTATTAAAGGCTATTATTGCTTAACTACTTTTGTGTAAGATATTCTATATTTTGTCTAATGGAGGGAGAAAGAACTTATTTTAATGAGTTCATACTACAATGATCTAAATCATTACAAACATTTAATTTCTTAAAAATTTTTAATTACTTCATTTTATGTATAGTTATTCTACTGAGGGGAAAAAATGTTTTATCTCTTAGTGGTATCATACAAAAACTTATTTAATAAGTGACCTCTGAAGTTCAACTTGTCAGATTTCCTCCGTAAAGTGTGCTTATCTTCAAGGTTAGATCAGGTATTCAGGGTCTAGCCCAGGGATAAAGAATTCTCTGAAACCTCCTCATCAGTGTCAGCCCAGAAGAATAAAATATTGAAAAAAATCAAATTTATTTGCAGGCCATACCTTAATATTAATTTATTTAACTGAGAATGGGGCTAAGATTTTTCAGTCTCTTACGCCTTACTGTTTATAGGAAAAAAAAAAAACATTTTAGTGATCTTAAAACTCAGAGAACAAACTTTTTTACACTGTAGTTTTAACAGTGAATTTCTATTGTACTGTCTACTGAGGTTAATTTGATCTTAATGTTTAAGTCTATTGATGAGGTGAATACTTAATGAAACCTGAATTTATAGTTTAATTCCTGAAGATATATTTTTTTCTCTTTTTTCTCTTAATATTACCCATTCACAAATTTAATTTCATGTCCTCTATTGGTAGAATTTATATACTTAAAAATTAAAATAGTTTAAAATAGATGGAAAACTAATGCATTTACTCAAAAGCACTATATCACTATTTGAAGGGGTTTTAATATTCTTTTTTAATATTTGAAAGTTACATCAGATCTGCTGATCTAGAATGACAGGATTTTAGAAAGGCATTCCCCTCTCAAAATTCATTTTTTGACGTTCTTCTTTTTTTTCTTTTTTTTTTTATTTCCTCCCTCCCAGGCAATTGCATTGCCCCCTATTGCTAAGTGGCCTTATCAAAATGGGTTTACTCTTAACACCTGGTTTCGTATGGATCCGCTAAACAATATCAATGTAGATAAGGATAAACCCTATCTTTACTGGTAAGTAACTTATAACGTTGCAATTATGGTTTGTTTTGGCTTCCTAATAACCGTTAATCTTTCTCATTGATTTTAGTTTCTGACATGCTTTTTTTCCCCAAAAATACCTGCAGATTTTACTGGCTGCTTACTGTATACAAACTCTTAAAAAGTCATCTGTCCCTTTTGCTTTGTAATTTATAAATCCATGGATGCAAGACATTGTGCCTTGTAGATAAACCATAAAATCTAATGTGGTGGTTTCTTTAGCAATTTTAAAATATATTCTTTCTTAGACCCGTAAACTGAGAATGTTGTCATATTTTGTGTTTGGTGTTTAAGATTGTCGGTTGATGTCACTACTATGAAACAAATCCACTGTACTCAGAGCACACTGTTAGCACATTAACTAGAGGTAATAGAAAGTAGGTCCATGAATATAAAAATGGCTTATTGATTCCCAAATAGGGAAGCTTTATTTCCTAATAGATTAATTGCAGGAGAGACAATTTTAGTTTACTTAGATTTGCTGTTGTGATAAAAATAGAAATAGTTAAATCCTTAATAAAGCCTTCTGATACTTAAAAATTATGGTATAAAGGTAAAAATGTTTATTCTATTGCTAAATCATGAGAAAAAGTTTTTTTTCACTTCAGAAATTAATCATATATCTGCTCAAGTATAGTTGTCTTAGCTGAAGGAAAAAGCAATGATGAAAATAAGGAATCCTAATTTCCTTATTTAAGAAAACTGAATATGCCAACCTCAGATGGGAATTAGGAACAATGCAAATACTTGACATTCTTATATAGTGGCTTAAAGCAACCCATAAGTAAGAATTAAAAACAGGAAAAATATTCAAATTAAATCATTCATTTGCACTTCTTTATGCGGATTTTAGACTTTGCCACATGAAAGTATGAATCACACACAACTACCACTAAGACGAAGATACCAAAGCAAAGATTTGTTTTCTTTCAGTGTGCTTTTGGGCATGTAACACCTTTTTTCTGGGTGAAGAATGTGTCATATAAATTAATTCTTTCTCGTAGTTTCTTCTTAAAAGTCATCTGTCTTTTAAATAATTTTTATTTTAAAAGCAGTAACTTAATAGTAGCATGCACAACTTCAGAGAGGACTCTGAAGAGGTGCAGAGGTGCTGAAAGCAATGTCAGCTAGAACAGGTTCCTCAGGACCTTCTCCAGTCAGGTTGTTCAATATCTTCACAAATGAAGACATCGCAACCTCACCTGGAAACCTGTACCAGTCTCTGACCACATTCTCAATGAAAAGGTTTATCAATTTCAATTTGTGTCCATTGCGTCTTGTCTCTTCAGTGGATATCACTGAGAAGTCTCTGGCTCAGTCTTTTTTATTCCCCACCCATCATATATATGAGAGAGATAGAGACTTATGGGTTGAAAAGAAACTAAACTGCTGTAATAAAATATTGATAATAAAAATAAAAGATAATAATGTTAATAAGAAAATAATGAAATATATACAATATATACAAAGGCAGTATCAAGCTTCCGGGGTGACAGTCATGTCACCAGCAAGCACTGGGAAAGTCCCAGACTGGATTCAGTGATGGACAGGAACTGGATTCTGAAACTGGATTCAGGAACACATGGATTGGGATCAAAGGCAGACAGAGAGAGTCCTTCTTGGGTGCCAGCCATTGAAGAAAGAGGCTGATGCTTTTGATCCCTTAGCTTTTATACTGAGCATAATGCAGATGGGATGGAATACCCCGCTGGTCAGTTTTCGGTCACCTGTCCTGTCTGCTCCTCCCTGCAGGTGCAACACTTCTACACTCTTCCGCTTCCAGCCCTCCAACTTGGCACGTAACAGTGTTAGCTGACCTTGGTTGTTCTAGCAATAAGTATAAGCAAGATCCTCTCTGCATGCCATTCCTTGGTATTAACTATAAACATCACACATTATCTGCTAGAAGCAGATACTGTCTGAAAAATATGCTGTTAATTTCAAAAGGCCTGGTTACTTAGAAGAGATGTAACTGAAAAGTAAAATTACTGAAAAGAAAATTGGTTCTGTTTTACCTCAAGCCAGCACAGCTGGCAGTGCTTTTCCTCATGCAGCCCAGCATCGTATTGGCTACCTTTGCCATGAGGGCAAATTATGGCTCATGGTCAACTTACTGTCCACCCATACCACCGAGTCCCTTTCTGCAAAGCTGATTTCCAGCTGGTCAGTTCCCAGCATATGCTAGTGCTTGGGGAAGTTCCTCCTCAGGGGCAGGACTTCACGCTTACCTTTGTTGATCTTCATGAGATTCTTGTTGGCCTGTTTCTCCAACCTGATATGGGCCCTCTGAATGACTGCACACTAATCTGGTGTATCAGCCACTCCTTTCAATTTTGTATCATCTGTAAGCTTGCTGAAGGTGCAGTCTGTCTCACCGTTCAGGTTATTAATGAAGAAGCTGAACAGGCTTGGCCCCAGTATTGATCCTTGGGGTTACTCCAGTTGTAACTGGCCTCCAGCTGGATTCATGCCAGCGATGACAATGCTTTTAGCCCAAGAGCTCAGTTAGTTTTCAGACAACCTCACCATCCACTTATGTAGCTCATTCTTCATTATTTGTCATTGAGGTTATCATGGTGTTGAAAGGTCTTGCTAGAAAGTCAGGATAGACTTCTACAGCTTTCGTCTCCATCCTCCAAGCTGGTCATCTCATCATAGAAGGCTATCAGTTTGATCACGGATGGTTTCAAATTTGCAAGTTCATGCTGACTGTTTCAAATCACCTTCTTAGGAATGATCCAGGCTTTAAGTGAGTGCAGAAAGAAGTGGCCAGAGGCCTTTCTTGTGGGAGAAAGCTGTTACATCAGCTTGACCATGATGTGAAAACTAATGCTTAAAAATGGAGAAGGGGAGCAAAGAAATGCTTTCACATTTGCTAGATGTGAGGGAAAACTGCTACTGTTCTGTAATTAACTAAATGCTAGGTGCTTCTTCAAGAACTGTAAGCCAAATTGTTTTGGTTTTTTTAAAAATAATTTTAATTATCTGAGGATAATGTTGGGCAGCTTCTAAGTGACAGTCTATTAATACTTGTGTATTGGAACAGTATTGTAGCTTTCTTACCAATTACAAAATGAGTGTGACAGTCATGGAAGAAAAATAGAAGTCTTTGACATTTGCAGGGATGATAAATAACAATGAGAAAGCTTTGTGGCAGGGAAGTCAGGTTCAAATGGTATGATTCAGAATTCTATGGCACATATTTTAGTATAAGCAAACCAACATCAGATACCTAGCAGTGAATAATGGGTGCCATGCTTACAGCATTATTAATTGTGTATTAGAAAGCAGTAATTGCAGAAGGATATTAAGGGTTATTATAGGTAACGAACTAACCATAAACTGCTCTTTCATTGCTCTAGCTGAAAGAGCTTATGTAGTCTTCTCAAGGATAGTCTGAGCAAACAGAGAAGAGAGTAAAGGTGATGTGATTACTTCCTTAAATCTTGACAAAAGCATTACTGGAGTAATATTTACAGTTAAGAATTGCTACTTCTTTTAAGATACCATGGAAAAAATTGATGCTATTCAGAGAACACTCTCAAGTGAACTGTGCTCTGAAAAACACATTTTATAATGAAACTTTCCAAGAAAAAAAAAATTAAAAATGATGAAATTAAGGATGCTTTTGACTTTTGTTTTCAGAATTGATGCAAAATTGTATGTTGATGTATTTAATATGAGATCTAGTGGGTAGACAGCAAAATAGGAAAATTCAAACTTTTAGACACATAATACCATGGTCACTTTAACTATTATAATAAGACACAATATAATAGTAAAAATCACAGTTTACTAAATCATTAGAAATGTTTCCTCAAAAATTAGGTGTAGATTCTTTGTCATAAAGACAGTGGAAAATTTAGGGCTAACCTTAAGCACGTTCAATGTGAAGACTCCATCCTCTAAATCTCTATACTTGTTTCTGCTAAAAAAGGAGATGTGGTGTCATTACTTCTTTACTTAGATAAAATAAATCCAGATATTAAGATTGGGGTATTTTGTGGTTTGTGGGTTTTTTTGTTTGGTTTTGGGGTTTTTTTGGGGGTTTTTTTGTGCTTTGGTGGTTTTTGCTTTGGTTTTTGGGTGGTTTTTTTTTTTTTTTTAAGAGATGCTTTCTTTGAAATTGTGTATTGGGCTCTGTGAAGGAATTACAGGGTGAACTGATGCCGGATTGTCGTAATTCTTGCTTTTTGTCTAAGTGCTTCCACAACTATTTAATGGAAGAATGGCTAAAACTTCTGAAAGACCATTCTAAGTTTTATTTTTACTGATGTTGAAACAAGAAAAAAAAAACATGAAAAAACCCACAAAGCTAGCTGTCTAGACTTTGCAGTCTTTCTCTAGAGCTAATAATAATAGTAGATATAATGCAAAACAGTTGCAAAAGCACATAATGGAATTCCAAAGTTAGTAGACAAGAAACGTGTTTTTTTCTTTCTTTATGCACAAATGAATTAATATCTTCTCAATCTCAGTACTATGATCATGTATTAAAATGCTCATAAAATCCGAAGCTAAAGAAACTGGAATCACTAAACAGTTTCACCAGTGGATGGAAGAATGCTTACCTGCTATTGAATTGTAATAACATCCAGTAGCTGCTTTGAGAAACTGGCTGAAATGAAACATAACTATACGGGTTTTATGAATGATCTGTAGTAAAATTGTCTACCAGCTGCTATGGGAGGTAGTTAATGGCTCATAAAACCATATGGGTTTTGATAGTACTGCTCTTGTTATCTCTCTGCATTTCATCTTTGGATGTGGCAAGTTCTGCATGTGTAGGTAACTGGTAAGAGAATTTCTGTGCAGTATCCTAGAGACCAGTCTTAGCCTACTTTACCTTTGGCAAGAAATAAAATATGAAGATTAACATAATGTGTATATTATAATATTGAGGTAACGACAGAACATATTTAAGTTCTCGGTTTATCAACTACTGTTGTATTAGAATGCTAATTCATTAGGGAAAAAAAGAAAGTAAAATTTTGGCTAAGCTTCATGTTTAGAAAATCATTCATTCTATTCCAAAATGAAGAGTCCTGTTAAGAAATGAACTATTCTTTCATTATTTCTTTGCTTTCTTGTCTTCATATGCTGAAGTTACACATTTAAGGACAATTCAGTACCTAAAATTTCAGGAACAGTCCCTGGTTTGACCATAATGGTGACAAAATCAGCCCATTAACTGGAGGCTTAAGAAAGGGAAAAATTTTAAAGGTGTAGACATTTCTTCAAGAGCCATTCTTTTTTACAGAGTATTCCCAGTGTATAACAAAATGCTTACTAGCTCCTGTTCAAAGTAGTAGGAAGCATTTTACACAGTTTTAATCATGTTTTATCAGGTTAGAATGTGATGGTATTTAGAATGATTGCCTCTTGGTAATTTAAAAAAACCCCAAATGTTTGACATCTCCAATCAAATAATGCTAGACCATATGTCAGAACGTAGTCAATCTGTGTATTTTTTTCAATATCCTTCACAATAAGATTCTGTTAGCCAATACCATTTTAGCTTGTAGACATGACTTTTGTTGCTGAGAAACAAATTTGGCATTGTGAGAGATGGTGAAAAGTTCTTTGAATGGTATAAAATCCCAAGGAGGTAAATCAAAGTCTCAAACTATCCCACAGCACATTCAGTTGTTCTTACTGTAAAAGCTGTGTTTTAAGGTTTTTAACCTTCCTGTTATTGTACAAAATTTGGTACTGTGGTCATGCAGGTTATTTGAGTATATAGGTAATGCAGCTTATATACGTATATGAGTAGCGTTCTCCCATAATGCTATTTACTGTTCCTTTTGTTGTGGGGTATAGCTGCCTATGGGATCATTGTGGAAGCCAAATCATTGAAATGATCCATGTTAAAAATAGTTTTCAAAAGACATAGGAGAATGGCAGTGTTATAAATTGTCTTCACTGTTGAGGTCAGTGGTGATAGACAGTACGTACTTTTTCTCTTCATTCTTACATTACATCTTAGGTTTATTTAGAGAGGATTTTTTAGCTTTGTTAACAGTGCCCTTTTTTTTTGCAAGGAAGGTTGTGTGGAAGCCTGTACAAAGGGCTGTGGCATGGAATAATGCTCCTTTTCAGCACAGTAGCTTGAGGGAAGAGAGAATTCTGTGTAACATATAGAGGCAGATAGAAGAATGGGGAAACCACAGCCTGAATTTGAGAAAAGAAAGCTTCTGAAGCACCTTAACAGGTTGCTAAAGGGAAAGAGCAAACCAGGCCATGCCTTAAGGCCAAGAGAACCACCTTGATGACCAGAAATCATAAAGCATAGTATTCTGCAACTCATAAGATGACTGAAATCAAGGCTGGAAGTAAGTCCAGCCTTCCAGTAAGTAAGACCTCTGTGCAAGGTCCCATTGAGTTGAAAAGTCATCTATAGATGTTATTGCTCCTGTTTGGCCTGGTCGCTCTGTTTTTCACATTTAATAGAAGTATTCTAATTAATTATAACAAAAGTGGCTTTCTAGAATTTCAGAATTTGAATGTCTCTTTTTGAGCTGATTTAAAAATTCCCTCATAGGAGTACCTCGGGGTCTAGTCACACCACCTGTCTTGTAAGGTGTTTCTTTTTTTTCAGAAGGTCATGGTTTATCAGTTATATTTTTGACAGTGAGGAAAGAGGAAAGTCTGATTCTCTCCTGCATTAATGCACACGTACAGATTTAACTAAGTTTCAGAAGATGGAATTAGGTCTATAACTATGCAATTTTTCTGCACATAAAAATTGAGATTGTATTTATATAGTAGAGTACATGAAAGATGTAGAATCTCAGCAGCTAGTAAGTAAGATGAAATCTCAACTTATTATTTGCATGTGCTTTTCACCTCTTAATCTTACTATGAAAAACCTAGTAAAAGTGTGTGATGAAAATGTTGCAACAATGAAACTATTTAAAACAACATTACTGTAAAAATATGAAATTATTTTATGTCACCTACATTAAGGAAATCATAAAGTATTAATTACTACAGAAGTATATACAAATGTTCAAAAGTAGTCATGTCTTTTTTTCTTATCCTTGAAAAGTTTCATTTCGGAATTTGTGGTTGAAGTTCAGCACTTAGACCTTGTATTTCAGCCATTGGTTATTTTTATAACCTGGTTGGTAATGAGTTTAAAAAGAACATAGACTAAAAGCTCTGTAAAGTGTGCTCCATATTAATGATGGCAGGCTTTTCTTTATTGTACTTAGCTTTTTAGAAGGGAATAAGTGACATAGCTGTAGATATGGACTTTTTAAAAATGCTCTGTGTAATGTAATTCATGATTTTCCCCCATCTGCCTTTGCAAAATGTCATTTAAGAAGTCCAGAATTTCTCTTTACAATTCCTTTGTTTTCAAATATAAGTAGAGAAATGTATGTGTTTTCTGCATTATCTGTGCAGATACTATGTAAGCTGGAAACCCTTACTAAACTTCGTTAAAATTGCAGTCCTTTAACAGTTTGACAAATGAAAATAAATCCACAACTCGGATGGTTAAAGCTTCATAGATCATTAGCCTAACTAAATCATAAGTCTTGAAAACAAATTAATTCTTGCGCATAGTGATTACCTTGAATCAAAATTGGTTTGTCATACCGGCTGCATTGCTCTCCCAACCCCATAAAATTGCAAGGCATCTTGCATTTGTTCTGTGATTGATTTTTCTTTACAACTTAAATCAGATGTGTTATTTTAAAGGATGATGAATTATGAAACCGAGGGACAAACCTGACAGATAAAATATTTACCATTTTGTATGTTGGGATGTTTGTAAAGAAAGAAAAAAAAAAAAACCTGACTTTTATAACGTAGCCTGGAATCAAGTTAGTGATGAAGGTTAGTAGCTCTCCCCAAATAAATGCTGGGGAGAAAGACATAAAGGAAATTAAATTCACTGTTCTAGATAATAATTTCTTTCCTTTGTCATGGCAATTTATAGTAGTATTTGGACCTTGTTTTATTATACAGTAATTCCCCTTTTTCCAATTTCATTAATAATTCTTTCTTTTCAGTTTCCGTACTAGCAAAGGTGTTGGGTATTCTGCTCATTTTGTTGGCAACTGCTTAATAGTTACATCATTGAAGTCAAAAGGCAAAGGTTTCCAGCACTGTGTGAAGTATGACTTTCAGCCACGCAAGGTAAGAAAAGTGCTATTCACTATAGAGAATAACAATGAAAATGTGACAAAGTGCTTTTCGGAAGAAGTGCTAAAATCCCTTTAGTGCCACAGTGTTACGAATAGTCTATAATTTCTTATTTATAAATAACTTTTCTGATGCTCATGCAAAGTTTTATGTCAGTTACAGACTAGAATCAATTAAAGAAAAATGTAATAATTTATAAAATAACATTTCTGTAAAATCAACTTGTTTTTAAAAAAACTGCTTAGCTTCAGATAGAGAAGAATTTTCAGTATTGGTAAAATGATTTTCATTTCTTTTTAAGAGGTCATCATTTTATTCCTGAGCATTCTATACTTGGTAACTTTGGTGCCAATGCCTGGAACAATTTTGCTGGTAATGCTAGAGTTTCCTTATCTGTTAGTGGGAGATATAAGGCTCTGAACTTTCTTCTATGTCAGTGGTGTTTTGGGATTTCTCATTTTTCATAGTAAATCTTGATTATTTCTCTAGATCATATTAGTGTTCATTTCTACTGTATGCCTAGTGGTCCTAGGAGAACAATGATTCTGCTGGCTTTAATATTTCAGTTAGTTGACTGAAGCATTGACTTTTCTGAACAGTGAGCATTATGTGTTTGTCATTGATAACAGCCTCATATATATTTTGCTCCTTTCTTTTTTTATGGCCTTAGAAATTGTATATTAAATTTCAGTGCTTGTTTTGTTTTGAGAAACCAGTCTCTTAGGGAGGGAATGCCATTGTTCACTCATCAGCTTTATGTTCTACTATTTGTCTTGGTATGTATTTGTGATTCAAAATCTCTGATTCTAATTCTGTCATGCAACTTGGAGGTTATTTGTGTTATTTTAAAATATAGTAATGTCTTTTTCTAGCATATTACGCAGGGATGTTTAAAGCCTTATAAACACATACCTGCTGAGTGTATTGAAATGAATCAATTCTGTTTTGCAAATTTTATTTAATTTTATAGCCAGAAAAGTGTTTTGATGACAGTTCAGTTTTCTTTGTAAGTAGCATGTCTGATGCTACTGATAAATGCTCAACCTAGGAACAAATGGAATTGTCAACTTTTGGATTATGTTATTGATAAACAAGATTTTGGGACCTAGCTGATCATTTTTTTTACTTGTTGATGAAGAAGCAATCTTTCATATTTAAGCAAGATACTCTTTTCATAATATTTATTATGAATAACTAGTTTCTTTGATGCCATCCCTGGAAAACTTTAGCTCTTGCTATTCTACTTAAAATAGTTAATTCTGAAATACTAGTACATGTATATCTCACTACATGAATATCAGTTTCAAATCATAATCTGCTGAATTATGTCCAAATATAATTTCAATGCCAGTTTTATATTTCTCAAAGATCATGCTTCATACACTTTGAATCATATGTCAGATTTAGAAAGTATTTGAAATGAATCTTCTAGAATATTTTTGCAAGTGGTTTCATGGGTTTCGTATAATACTTTTTTTTTTTTTTTATTTATAACTTGTGTATACGTGTATGTGGGAAGGTACATAATGCATAATGAAGGAAAGAAAATTTGTCAAATACAATTCCTGGCTCTAACAAGTTAGAACATACCCTGTTTAACATGTAGATTCACTTTCTTCATGTTATTTAGTATTACATTGGTCCCCCTGTGCAAGCGTTGAATGTATAGCTATGTATTCAAAAAATGTGTGCCCGTTTACAAAGCAGATTACTGTTTCCGTGCTAACTTGAGAAGTGTGACTTCTGTCATAAGGTATACTATTTTCTAGCTGTTTGCTTCCAGACATAGACATTTCAGCAATAGCTTTTGCTAGAAGCATCATCCTCATTAATCTTCTGAATAATATTTTTTTTTAAATTTTTTTGAATCACAGTAAAATTATATATTCAAGCCACCTGGTCAAAAACTTTGTGCAGGCAGATCCGAAAGATACTATATTCATGTGATGATCTTCCCACTGTTAACTATGTCATATGATGTCATTGACAGAATAATATGTAAGCTTAATTTAAAACTTTAAGATGTGTTGAGTGGTAAATTTAGTTTTAATTAGTGTATTTTAACATTAGAACAGCAAGTATTTATAAAAATACATGGAGAAATTTGGTCATAATATCCCCAGATGGAAAAGGTGGGTGTAGTGTAATAGATTGACCTCTCAACAGAGCTAAATTAGTTTTGGTAGTGTTGTGTTTAATGTGCCTATACTGCTTTTTGGGACTCCAAAGTGAAATTTTTGTTTATTAGTAACTCTCAGTGATTTTCACTCCCTTTACTTCCAGCCTCAGCATCAATCCTTGCATAAATATGAACAGGAAAGCACTATAATGGAGAGCAAACAGCTTTTTTTTTTTTTGGTGTTTCTAATCCTGAACACCTTTACTAATTGTAGTATAGACTGAAGTAAGTTCCCTATTTTGGAAACACATAGTGTGAGATGCCTCATCTCTCTGACTGTACTGTGCTATGGAGTCGCAATATAACTTACTCAGTAATGAGTGATTTAAGCTTGAAGGATTTCAGCAGTAAAAAAACCTGACGGGCTGCTATCTGAAGTCTCTTTGAGTACTACCTAAGGAAGCTCTTGTTATAGCAGAGATGCATGGTCTTGATGCATTTTTGAGCAAATGATATAGAGAAGGAGACTGTAGGATGAACTTAAAAGAAAATTGTATTACTGACTTAGAAATTTATTCTCTTTTTTTTTTTAAAGGGGGACTTTTTTAACTAAAAGTTGAAGAAAAAATGTGTATGAAATTATACAACTTCTTTTGGTTTGTTGTGTAGTAGTAAAATCCTGAAATCCGTGTTCTCAGATACAAAGCAGGAGAGAAATTAACAAAATACCTGTATAACATCAGCAAAGAACATTCACATAAATGAGACATAGATAATAGGAAATTATGAGATATAAATATATGCTTGCTTCTAGATATCTAAAAAATAAAAGAGAAACTGGAATGTCTATTTTAAATGAGGTTATTGACATAAGAGAAGCATTAGAAGCTTTGTTGACTTGACTGTCAGTGGGCACTTACTTCAAGTTGTACTTATTTTTACGAGTGACAGTGGGGTAGGTCTTGCCAATAGAGCAGTGATGCCCTGTGTTAAAGACTTAGCCTAATGAGATAAATAAGTTTGTTGTAACAATAAATAACAGAATTTCTGTCCACTGAAAATCAGTAACTAAGTAGGTAAACCACACTGTTCAGATAAAATTCTTAGCCACATGATAAGGAGGGTTATAACATCTGTGATGAGCTGAAGAAGATCAAAAATAAAGAAAAGAGGAGGAGCAGTTAAAAGAAGGAGATGTTTGATAGTGCTAGTGAAATTGCTTTATTGCAAAGATACGAAAAGCTAAGAGCTAGTATACCATTAATCCAAAAAATCCAATAGAAAGTTTGAAAGCTTCTCACAGTGTAATTGAGCACAGATTAATAGCAGAATAGAGATCAATGTAAGTAAGAAGGAGTTGTTCAGAAAGTGGAAGTTGTATCAAAATGAAGAATACTTAGAAAAGTATAAGTTATAGCAAATTATATGTAAAATAATAAGACAATTCAGGTGAGGTTCCCAGTCCATAGGGGCAATTAGATGACTAAGGCTTAATAGGAGCCCTTGAAGAATATAGTATCATAACAAAAAAGCTAAATGAATTAATTGCATCATTGTTTACTACAAGATGAGTCAATGGGGATGAGTCAGAGGAAGTGTCTCAAATTGAAATATCAGTAGAAGAGGTATAGAAATCAATATAAAAGATAGTAATTAATTGCCAGGACCTTACAGTAAGTACCCCCAAGTTCCAAAGAAATTTGAATATAGAGTTTCCCAAACTTTTAATTGTGGTGTATAATCTATTTTGTCAAACGAATTGGTGGGGGAAAATTATACCAATTTTAGAGAAAGGCTTTGCTGATATTTAGAATGACATATTATCATGCCTGATTTCTTAACCATCAAAATGGGATAGAAGCTGGAAAAATGGAAAGGAAGCATTAGAAAACATGTAGATAAACATATTGGTGACAAAACAATGCAATATTACACTAGAAGTCTTGTTCTCCACTTCTGTTGAATTACTTGAAGGATGCTTACTGTGCGTAAAAACAGGTTTGTGAACCAGTTGACACATGCTGTATGGATTCCCTAAGAACTTTAGGCATTATACTCCTCTGAAAGCCCTGAAGTAATTGTACTATCATGTGATAGAAGAATTTATATTTGTTAAAATATAGGGATGGAATGATATGAATCAAGTGAGCAAGCAGGAATCTCAGAAAGACCTCTATCTTCCTGTCGATGAGAATGCATTAAGGACTTAACTCAATGGAGTTTGTTATCCTCTATTTTAGGAACTAGCTTTGAAACCCTATGTTACGCATTTTATCTGGATTGATACTAGTGACAAATATGACACAAAGAGTAAACCATTTTTTAATACTTGAGTACTTCTCTGGCTAAAAAGAAATTACAGTTTAAAATGTAAATTTATTTAATTCAAGTGCAGGAGGCAAAAGAGCAAATTTTTTACTGGATAAGTTATGATAACAAGCTGGGATAGACTCTGTGCATGCACACGTGTGTACATGAGTATTCAAGTAAAGAAAAGCTCGGTGTTTTTTGCAGAGCTTGCCTTGTGGGTCAAAGTAAGAGACATAGGTAGTGCTCTGACGTAGCAGCAGCGCTAGAGATTCAAAAAAGTTGCATGGAAGAACTTGAACTAAAAGAAGCTGCATGTGCATGAATTTTGGTTAACGTGGGGAAAAAATGAGGTTATAAAAAGTAGATTATATAATTTTCTTCAAGTTTGACATGGACACCAGAGCTCTCCCAAGATGGCATCGCCCATTTTAGTTTCTTATAGGCTCTGTGGACAGCACTTCAACAACAATGATGAATTGTGTATTTCCAAATGACTGAGTCATCTGTTAAGCTTAAGCTACAGAGGAGGACAGTCTTACAAATTGGTATGTTGTCAGAAATGCTCTTAAAGTGCTGTGAAAGAAAAATCACAGATAGAAGATAAATGGATAAAACTTGTGGTTTATGGTTGTGAGCTGATTTCTGCTACAAAAATATCAGAACTGGAAATATGAGTAAATAGTTATAAAATGTACAACTTTGAATAGCGGTTTTGCAAAGAACATCTGCGGTTGAGATGAAAGTATTTAAAATCATCATCACTTAGTGAAGATTATTGATAAATTAACCTTTGAAGGAAAGAGGATAAGGGAACTTTTCTTCCAAGAGATTTATGTTAGGTGCTGTGGAAGCTTTGGAAAAGAAGTGTTGTTAAGTCATGCGGTTTGCACTTAATTTCTGATTAGCGTAGTCACCAGTTAAGCTTCTAGACTTTGGGTTATAAATATTTTCACAGAATCACTGAATTGTAGAGGTTGGAAGGGACCTTCAGAGATCATCTCATCCAACCCCTCTGCCAAAGCAGAATTTTGTTGACTTTATGATGGATGTTCCTTTCTGAAATAGAGTCTGCTGACAAAATGAGGAAGAGCATTTGTTTATTGAGTTTTGGGTTTGTTATTTTTTTGGGGGGAGGGGAGGTGTCCTACAAAAAAATACTTGTTCATTGTTGCTTGGAAAAAAAAATTAGACTGTTCACACCGAACTTCCAAAGCCAAAGCTGTAGAAGTACGTCTTTAATCTAGTATTACCCAATAAATCTGTTTACTTGGGTAGACAAGAAGTGAGATACTCTGACATACTGCTGTATGATTAATAGGGTTTTTTCCCTCCTTCTGTTAACTGTAGGCTTTGGGGGGGAATGACAATATATTTTTAAAGACCTGGAAACAGATGCGGAAAAATATGTGCATTCTAATATATATAGAGATAGTTATGTAATAAAATACAGCTTAATTAGAGGACTACAGCAACAATTATTGTCAAAATATATTTTGCTGCGTGCTTTTTTTATTTGTAATTCTGTGCTCTGTCTGATTTCAAAATCCATGTGAAAACTTTTTGCTTTTATTTTCTCTGATACAGAGAGGCAGATTTTTGTATTAGTAGGTTCTGTATCTCCTTGCCCCAGCTCAGGGAGAGAGTCACCAAATGACTTATTAAAATAATGCCCTGAGGGATGGAGAAGTTCTCTGCTTTGAAAAAAGAGACTTAGCTGAACATAAAAATCAAAAGATAATAATTGAAAAAGATACCAAGAAAGGGAAGACTAGTAAATTGTAAATTGATATTCCAAATTATTTAAGTATGAAATGGTGTTTTCAAGGTAGATGAGCTGACTTTTTTACAGAATCAATGATTGGAAAGGGACGTGTTGAGACAGTCTAGTTTCACCCCCTGTTCAAAGAAGGGACACCTAGATCAGGTTGCTCTGGATGTTGTCGAGTCAGGTTTTGAATGTTTCCAAGCAAGGAGACTCCACAGTTTCTCTGAGTAACCTGTGCTAGTGTTTGACCGTCCTTACTCCTTACCTCCTTGCTCTTCTTACGTATGTTTAAACAGAGTTTCCTGTATTTCAATTTGTGCCCATTGCCACTTGTCCCGTCACTGGATACTAGTGAGAAGTCTCTGGCTCCATCTTCCTTATCCCCTGCCCATTAAGTATTTGTACATATGGATAAGATCCCCCTGAGCCTTCTCCAGGCTAAACAGACACATATCTCAGTCTCTCCTCATGTGTCAGAGGCTTCAGTCACTTAATCATCTTTGTGGCCCTTTCTGGACTTTCTTCATTATGTCCATTTCCACCTGGTTTTTGTATATATTTTGAAATAACACAGAAACCCATTATAGTTAAATATGAGTTGATTTGCGGATCTTAAAGATTAAATTTCCATTCCTAGTCTTTAATGAGTTTAAAGGTTTGATTTTAAAGGAAACTTAAGGTTTTCTTCTTCAACTTACTCATCGTGGACATAATGATTCCTGTTGAAAAAATTATTTGGAAGAGCACCATAGTTGCACTTGGAAGCCTTTTATTGTGATGCTTTCTCTGTTTGATTCATATAATTAAAAATGCATCATATAAAGTTGTTCAAAAATTGGTGGAATGGTAAAGAAGAGAGGAAGAAAATCATATGAAGCAATCAGGATAACATCCTAAAGTGGGCTGTAAAATATGCAGTTGTAAATTTTTTCCTTTCATTTAATAATTTCTGACAGAGCTATGATGAAAAGGCAGAGATAGGTGATATGAATTTGTAAAGGTAAGTACACATAGAATTGGATTTCCTATTATAACTCAGTTATGTTTTGTGTTACACCATATAGTTTTTTCTAATGTAATTACACTTTCAGGATTGGAAGCATATTCAACTTCTTAATTGTATACATGCATTTTTGGCTCTAATCCTATAAAAGGATGCAGGTAGGAACATTAAGGCACAGTTCTACTGACTGGACTCAAAGTTCCACTAATTTGAGTTTTAATTTTAGGAATTTGTAAAGATTCATGTTTGTATAACTTTACAAGACTGGTCACTTATTTTTAATGCCATTCATTAACTTTATGTTTTGTAGCACAAAAACTGTCACTGTATTCTGATTTTCCATGTCTTTCCAGTGGTACATGATAAGTATTGTACACATCTATAATCGATGGAGAAACAGTGAAATACGATGTTACGTGAATGGTCAGCTGGTATCCTATGGTGACATGGCCTGGCATGTTAACACAAACGATGTAAGATTTATTTTTTTTCTTTTCTCACAGCTTTTCATTTTAAAGTAAATTGAAGAGGAAAAAAAAGTACTATATTTGTTTGCTCTACATCTTCGCAAATTTTTTATCTTTTTAAACTTTCCTTTTAATCTATCTTCCTTAGTTATGTATTTAATAAAATTTAATATTATTGATTTTATATATTAATATTTTTTAGAATATTGTGGATTTTTTGGCTGTATTTTGCATAGCTATTTTAGTGAAATTTTCATACTTTTTTTTTTGAGAAACTGTTATAGCTGATATTTTTAATATGTGATTATATAGAGAGAACACTGATAACACTGGATTAATTCTTAGGTTTTTCTATGGGAAAATATGGTAGATTTATAGATTTTATAGTTTTAGCTTGAGAAAAGTCCTTAAGAAAAATTGATTCATTCTGCCAAATGACTATGCATACTGCCATTTTATGCAAAGGTACTCATTTTTTGTATCACACTAAGTTCCGTGTTGGATTCAAGAGGAGATATTTGTTAATGGTTAAAAGATTTCTAAGCTTTTTTGTGTTACTGAACATTAAATTTTAAGTAGGTTTTTTAATTGCAGTAGAACTGAGTAGCCTGAACTATGATCGGAGTCATATTGTTTTAAGCACTGTATAAGTATAGTAAGAGATCGTTTCTTCTATGCAGAGTTTACAGTTTTGAACCAACAAGATAGACAAAAAGTACAAGCTAGAAAGCAGAAGCATGGAGAAGTGTCAAGAGATTTATAGTATTAACAAAGACTGAAGTGTTACCTCTATCTCCTAGTAACAAGTATATTTTGTCTTTTATTATTTGACTTGAGACTAGTTAATAGGCAGTTGACCAATATTTAAAGTGCTGTGCTAAGTATTAAGATATTAATATTTAATTAATATTGTTAGCAAGTACAAATTAATTGCTACAAAATTTCATCCCTGAAATACTGAGCAATTTTCCTGGGTAGTAAACTTTTACAGAGAGATCGTCTCCTTTATTGGCCAACCAAACCAATTGAGAGAGAGTGAGAGACGAATAGTTGCATAGCATTAGGCAGCTCAGAGCAAAGACACAGTGATCTTGCATCTGCTTGCCCCTCAGGCAGAAACCAGTCATTTTTACCTGGAGAAGGTTGCATGTATACCTGTAAATACACATGTATCTGTTAATCGGACTGAGTTCAAATTAACAGTATATTCTTACAGGAAATGCATCCATTTTCTTTTTTTTCATATTTAAATTCTTTTACTGAAATCTATACAAGAAAAAAATTTTTTGTGCTTTCTTTTCATACTGTATTCTTTGGAGGGTTTGAGAGTATACACCTAATGATGCAGAAAATAGGCACTCTTTCTGCCCCAAAGTTTTGGATGGGGAAGGCAGAAAAAATTACTCTCTTGTGCTTTGCCTTCAGCTAAAGCTGTGCTAGATTTTTCATCAGCTTGCTACACTTTTGCTATTTCTTATTTATAATATAATTCTCACTTGTTTCTGACTGCCTGGATAGGATAAGGAAGCTCTTTTGTACTTAAGGAAATTAACTGTCTTTTGCTAAATTCTAGAGGCAAAGTTGGATTTGAAAGGGAGAGTTTAAATATTGCATGTTAATTAAAATAGGAAAGCTCTGCTTGCCAAAGCTTCTGATTATTGTTCTTTGTTTTCTTGGTTGCATTTCTACTTACAAGAAAAGACGAGCCTTTCAGGTTTTGCAGAGCATGGTTTCTCTTTGGTAATATAAACATTTTTGTGATAGGTGAGAATGTGATGATTGAAAAGCCAGCTGAGGTCTCAGAGGATCTGGGCCGAGTTTCTAGTTATATGGTGTTGGGATCTGTAATTCTTAATCATAAATGCTTAGCAGGAAGAGCTGCTCCTTCTATTCATGTTTTCTTCACAGTATTCCTTTCTATTTTCTCACGTAACAGGAGTAGAATATTTTCTTAAGGTGGGATTGGTTTCCCAAGCTTTAGATGTTTTGATGTAAGTCTTTTAAGTTCCTGCTAAGGTTTTACTTTGTCTGCTGGAGAACAGACTAAGTTATGAAAGACACTGGTTATCATTAGCTGTCTATTTTTTAATGAGAAAAATCTGTTATATCAGAAGTAGGAAATAGAATAGAAAGTAAGAGAAATTCAAGAAAGTATGAATGCAACAGTGTCTAAAAGGCATAAAAAGGGAAATAGCGGAGTGGTTATGTAGGCTCCCTAGCACTATTATACATTAGCTAGGAGGAGGAGCTCTTGTTTTAACTGCATTAGAACTTTCTTGTTTCATACAGAGGTTGAGTTGTTAAAAGTATTCCCTTGAAAAGTCTTGAGCAATTATCCAGTTGTTTAAGTGCTACCTTCATACCCTTCCACTTGGATATAACTTCAGTCTCCTGCAAGATGACCAGAAAATATCTTGCCATAATAGTCTTGGGGGAAAAGAAAAAACTCTGCAAGTTAGTCTTCTTTCTTTACATTATATGTTGTGCATAACTATTTATGTAGATTATACTGATCAATTTAACAGTACAGGTAGTGAAAATTGAGAAAGGAAGAGGAGTTGCATATTGGTGACTAAGTGCATCTTACTCTTTTCAGTCTTTTCTTATGCAAGAACATTGTAAGATACTTGAGAAGTAGTGTTTAAAACACTATATATAATGAAGACAAGATTTTTCAGTTGCTTACTGTGTCAAAGCTACCACTGGACAAAATGCATTATGATTAAATATTTTTTAGGTTAATAAAACATTCATTAGATTTGTATTATTGAGTTTAAGATTAAGGGTATGAGTTGAATTTATTTTTTTTCAGCATGGGTTTGTCTTGGTAGAGACTGAATTTATTTTAATTTATTTTTTTCCCAAATGGATCTTGTATTACAATTCTTTTATATTTTTATGACATGTTTTTCAATATCTGACATATCTCTTGTATCCAAAGAAGAACTGAATATCTCAGTCTGCAATTTTCATATGTACCCTGGAAGACACTGAATTAAAGCAGCAGATGACAGAAAGTGTGGAAGTTTAAAAAGAGGCTTTTTTCTTTTAAGGATTTTTTTTTCTTGTATTTCTTCTAATTCATTCTTATTTATACACAGCCATGAAGTCACTGTGTTTTTAACTGTTTCTGTAATATGGGCAGCAAGATATAGGATATTACATGAAGCAGTCTTTAAGGTTTCACACCTGTATTCTTCACAAATGTATGTTGTCTTAATAGCCATGTTTTCATCTAGGGATTTGCAAAATGTGTCATCTATGTAAAGCTCTAAATCACTCAAAACTTTGTCAAGATTTTTCATTTTATTGAGGGGACATCCATGTGTTAAAAAAGTTGCACAGTACTCAGCTGAGTGTTAGGGGGAAGATATGAGTGTGAATGACAAAGGGGAAGACACTGTAAACTTCTTTGTATAGCTGTTTCCATTGTGAATGCTGTTGATCCACTGTTTCCGTAGATCTGTTTTTGGCTCCAGCTTCATTATTACTGTCTAAGGATATATAAAAACCATAGCAATGCTGAGATTCATGGTGTTAGGGAGCTACACAAGATACACTAGCTAGTGGTAAATAACTCTGAATTTCACTGAATTTCACTGAATTTTTTTAGAGTTGGAAGGGACCGTCTAGATCATCTAGTCCAACTCCCCTGCTGAAGCAGGATTGCTTAGAGAATGCTACTCAGGACTGCATCCAGGCGGGTCTTGAAAATCTCCAAAGAAGGGGACTCCACAACCTCCCTGGGCAGCCTGTTCCAGGGCTCTGTCACCCTCACCGTGAAGAAATTCTTTCTCATATTCGAGTGGAACCTCCTATGTTCCACCTTGTGCCTGTTGCCCCTCGTCCTCTCACTGGGAACCACTGAAAAGAGAACTCATTGAGTTCATAGTCCAAGGAGTAAATATATCTAGAGATTATGACAAAAAGACGAAGTGAAATGCATGAAAGGGTATAACATATTCAAATGTGTGCAATTGCTAGCTGGTCAGTAGTCATCATCAGCTCTGTATGCCTTATGGAGTTAATTATTTATAAGAAATTGAATACACTTTGAGATGGAAGTTAAATTGGAAGAATTTGGCTATTACAGCTGTTAGATAAGGAATTTTCTCCAGTTATGGGAAGTAACGTGAGAGAAAGCATAATTCTCTTCAAGGTGTAGAATATGGGGATATTGAGGTTTGGTGGAAGATTTTTGTTCCGATAACTGGATGAAGATAAACTTGATGATGTTCCGACGTCTTTCATGGAATAATAATAATAAAAAGACAGAACTGGAAATTACTACAAGTTAACATACCTAGAATGTAATTATATGTAAAACTGAGAATCTGTTGAGAGCTACAATGGCTGTTGCACAATTAATGATAACTAGATGAATCCAGGAAAATACCCTTGCAATAGGCAGGAATGTATGTCTCAGAATTTGTAAGTATAAACTAAGAAAAGGGCTCATCAGTTGCTCAAATTCCTCAAGCGTTAAGATGTTCGGTTGCTCAACGTGAATTGACATCATATTTTCTGACAGGAACGGCACAAGTTTTGGTAAAGACTTTAATGAACTGATTGAAAATTGTTAGGAAGTTTCACCATTAGATTTACCAGTAGTCAGAGTGGTCTTACGGCCTATCTTCTGCACTGTGCATCCTGAATATGACCTTGTGAACCAATGCTGATGTAGTTTTTTTCAGAAGTTTTTTATTTTTGTCCAAAACAATTATAAAAAAAAAATAGAAAATCCAAGGGAAAAAATATTAGAAGAGGTTTTTTGGTCAAAAGGAGGATAAATCAGAGAGAAAATCCTGGGTACTTCTTACCTCGCCTCATTGCAAAGTTGAGCTCCAGATCTTTGACTTCCTTGTAACTCTTTAGACAGTGTCCCCTTTTTCTTGTTAATAGCTCATTCACCTATATCATCAGTTGCTGTAGCAGTTCACCATATTTGATTTCATTCTCTAGACTGACAAAAGTTGTTCTTAGGTTAAAACTGAGCAGGCAAGCAAGATGAAAAAGCAGGTTTCCTAATGCAGATTCTACTGGTTTGCTGATTCAGCTCAAAAAGTGAGGCCTGATTCTTGTTTCCATTCAATAAAGTACAAGTGACTCAAGGAAGCTGAGAGAATAGCCTTGCAAAGATCCTTGTCCTTCCTGTTGTTGTACTTTTGTGCTGTGTCTTGTTTTCCATTTCTACAGATCTTTATTTTATACAGTTAAGTTCTAAATGTTGTTTCATCTGAAAGCCTTTTTCGTTGGAAGCACCAGAAGAACTTAAACTGATTCTTGCAAAATAAATTTAATTGGGAAGGAAAAAAAAAACACCACAAAACCCCACTTCAAATCTGAAATAATAGGAAACGGACAGATGGAGAACTGCAGAAGGTCTTTGTGCAGAGGGATAGTTGCTGGAAGGAGGAATGGAAAATGACAACTCTTGTAACTGTGAGAGAAGACAGAAGAGGAGTTTAAGGTCAAACAAATCATTATAGGCTGTGGTCATAGAGGAAGACTGTGCACCAGTTGCAGAGTTGCAGACTAGAAAAATTCGTATTTTCTGCTAGAGATGTTTGGCTCAGCAAAACAGAAAGAAAAATGCATTTCAGTGCGTGTTCTCATGTGTTAGCAGTGGGAGTTTTGTTTATAATTCAAAGAGCTTCAAGGCTTTCATGTTTCCTAGAATGTAGTAGAGAAGGTTATTTGGTACTTGAATGTACTATTCTAATTTTCTCTGTTGTATGTCAAACAATTAATAAAAAACAAATCCTAGCAGCCAGTCATAACAGCATTGCAATACTGACCTGTAAAACAATTAATGCTACGATATTCAAAATGAAGTTGTTCACTACAGGGAATCAGGTAGTGAAGTAAAATATGATTGATTTATTTTTTAAATTACAGTTTCCCTTTATTTTTTTTTGGCTTCAGTAGCTGTATATGAATATTTCATTGTATAGTTTGTATGACTAAACTTCATTAACATTCCCCCTTTCTGGTGCAGAGCTATGATAAATGTTTTCTTGGCTCTTCGGAGACTGCTGATGCTAATAGAGTGTTCTGTGGCCAGCTTGGAGCAGTGTATGTATTCACTGAAGCACTCAACCCAGCACAGATTTTTGCAATACATCAGTTAGGACCTGGATATAAGGTAATACTGGATCTAAAAAACCATAAAGCTGGAAAAAGAAAATAATTGTTACATATTGCTGGAAGATATGTATGCATGTAGATATTCCTCTTAAGATCATGTAGAGCTATGTGATTTGTTTTCAGCAAAAGAAGAATATTTCTTCAAGTATCCTAACTAACCTTAATTTCCGCCAGCTTTTTGAAAGATGCAAGTTTTTCCATTAAAGCGTCGCTGAAACATGTTTGTATGTAAAATTTATGACTTTGGGTCAAAATCAGATTAGAGCAAATTTGTATTTGGTGTACTGAATACCAGGGGAATGAATAACTTCTCTACTGTTTGTGTTTAAAACCTGAGTTATGACAGATTAACATTCGACAAGGCATAATAAACAAATTCTGTTCAAATGCACAGTTTCAAACAGTTCTGCTGAAGTAAAGTTGAGCTTTTTACTCATGCTTTTTACTCATGCTTTTCCAGTGATGTTTACGGGATGGTTTGGACAAATGTTGCATGCGTAAACTTGGATGTCTAGTATGAACAATCATTTGTCTTGGAATGGCTGTGTATAGTATTATTTCATGAAAAATAACACAGATACCTTGCAGAAGTCTTCAGAAAGTGCCTAGTGGAGAAGGCTTGAAAATGAATCTAACTCCAGCTGAACACCGTTGAACTTCTGTCATTTATTCCCAAATGTTCTTTTTCTGGTTTGTGAAATTTGCAGTATCATCTGAAGTAGGCGTTCAGTTTTTTAATATATATCATGTACTCTGAAAATAAAAACTTTAAAAAATAAAAAGTAAAATTCAGCATTTAGATTCTAATAATATTAATTTGATGTGCTGAAAATGATTGCTCTAAATTATTTGATGACAGCTAACACCCTAATGGCAGTGACAGTTGAAAATATCTTTTATGGTATGTACGTAGTGTGAATAGCCAAATACATGTCAAGGTAACTTGGAGAAGAGGAATTATATTGCATATGGTTGATGGTTAAAACCTGCTTCGAAACTAAAAATACTCGGTCAGTCAAGAGACATGTATCACCTGTGCAAACAAGGAGTACTTTATTCCAAACTTAATACTGTATTTTGTTTAAACAAATATTTCTGCAAATGTTTTTTGATCATACAAAAAGGAGTAATGTAACCTTATACTTCTTAATAATAAATGTAGTAAATCTTTATGAATTTATTAAGTTCCTGGATTTGCATAGCATAATGAATTCCCGTATTAAATAGGAATAGCGCGTTCATTTGTTTCAAGAGGTGAAAATTATTATGTAATATTTTGTAAGTGTTGAAGGGGTTCATAAGCCATACACACTTTCATGCTTGTCATTGTTTAGGCTGGGCTGGCCACTAAGCAAACGACAGATGCTCCCTTTACGACGTTTCCAGTAGTTACTACACTAACTTTGTTGCATGCGGTGTTACCTTGCTTGATTCATAGGTTTCCCTTAAACTACATTTCTTCACACCTGTAGCTTCTTACTGATTTTTGTAAAATGTGACTTAGATGACATTTAATACTTCAGGGATATTTTTCTTCGGTATATCAAGTTTTTAGGTTTAAGTCCTGTTCCCAGCACAGTTAATGCTGCCTTCCTCTCTGAAGTAGTTTCCTTCCTTGTCTAAGAAGCTGAAAGTATATTTTACTAATAGCAGTTAAAAAAAGCAGGTTCCTAGAGCAGGACCCTAGAAATAACACATTTTCTTTCCTCAACTTCCTTATCTAAAATAAAAATAAAAACCAGAACCTTTTTTTTTCCCTACCTTTTTCCAACCTGGGATCTACCCACAACCTAAAAAAGGAACCGTGTTCTGTAATTGAGATCTCAGGGCACTACTATGGCTTTCGCTCAAAGCTTGCCTCTCTCCTGTCTCAGTTTATTTCTGTAAATTCTTTCAGATTCTTTGTGGCTGCAAAGGTCCTTCAGTTCAGAACACTTCAGTACGGTATTTCATAGTCCAAGGTAGCCTCAATTTTGACACATAGCTCGAATTGCTGGACAGTAGAGATCACATTCGTGCTCTTACCTGACTTGCTGATGCAAACTGGCCTTTCAGAAACTTTTCTTAAGTAGTTCACTATGAATCCTGTTCATTCTAATTGTTGGTGCTGTTAAACAACTGGGAGAATCAACTGTTCAGCTTTTGCAAAAGAGCAACTATTCTAGATGCATTGTGAACTCCGGTTATGCCAAAGCTTTTCCCTCAAAGAGGGGTTATTAAAAATACTTGAGAATTTTTTGAGAATATCTTCATACAGATATTTTTTTCACTCCTATGACTGTCTGTGTTAGTTCTTTGATTTACAATTCTTACTTTGTAGCATTACTGTGTACTTACTGTGGAAGAATTCTTTCTTCCACTGTATCCCAGGATTCTGATTCTTTAGGGAAAGCAACCATCCCTTATTTAGTGCTCTACCTGCTTTGTTCATGAGAGACTATGATTTTGCATCTCGCTGTCCTCACAACCATTCATAATGTCCCTAGTCTACAATGACTGCCATTAAGACCTCTGGAATACAGAGAAATCTGCATGTTCTACCAACATACCAGAGCTCGGGACAGTGCAGTAAGCATCTATCTGTGAATATATGTAGTATGTAATGTTGCAAATAGCACCAAAGCCACAAAGTTCAGGAAAAGGCAGATCTTGGTCTACAAAGAATAGTGTATCTGTTGCACTTTGACCCACCCCTGTTCTGTGAAACAGGTAGAAGCAATGGATTTTAGGAATAACTAATCAATTTGTTAAAATAAGCTTGCTTTATTATTTATATAATTTTATATATAATTTTTATATTATTTGTTGTACATTGCATAATTACATGAATTACATAACATTACATGCTTATTACAGAGCTGTACCGTAGAAACAGTTCATAATACTTACATGCGGTATTGCTCAACATGTCCTTTGTGATGCATTTAGTTGTAATGTGCACACCTTAATATAAAAAATTATTTATTAAGCAAACAGTTTACTTTGAAATACTAATTTTTCAGTTGTAGCATAAGGCCTATTTTTTTAAACAAAAAAATGTTGCATTGTTTGTGTGAGTAGCAATATTGAAAAAATGCCACACTTGGTAACTATTGCATAGAAATGACATGTAATCAAAGGTTTAAAAGGGGAAGAGAGGAAAATCTACTGGCAGTAGAACTATGCAATTTGCCTCTTCCCCATTAAGTCTTCTCAAATTCATCCACAAAGTATCTTGAAATTTATAATTTTATTTAGTAGAAACATAGTAGGATTCAATATTTGCATTCCCAGGTTTTATCTGTAATAAAGCATGCTCACTTTGAGTCTTGCAGTTGCTGAACAGGACTTTTGCCTACAATGTTGATACTTTCAGTTGCCAAAGTTTGCTGAAAGAAAAAGGAAATGAGAGCAGCATCTTTGCTCTCACCGTGCTTTTTCTGCCACCCATCATTGTTCCCAGGCAGCAAAGAAGAGAGAGAAGCGTGTCTCAGCTGGGATCCCAAGGAGGGGCTGATAAACACAGACTAGAGGGGTGAGGAAGGTAAAGTGGGAGGAAGAGATGCATCTGATAGCAGTGTTTGGTGCTGTTTATAAAGGGATGTTTCAACAAAGCCCTTTCCTAATAGCCCTGTCAAGTCTGTGCCACTGCTCTTAACCCTCCCATATGTATTTCAAAACGAGTTATCAGATTGTTCCATATGTTGCTGCATCTGAATTTGCTCTTGATCAGTGCTGCAGCATCAATCTTTTTGTCGTGTGTGAAGGTTGGAGTAAAAATGCATTAATGCATGCATATACAAACACATACAAAATACTCTTGAAAACTCAAATTTGCTTAACTCAATTATATAGTATAAGATAATATTTTATGTATGGTCTCTGAACCTACACTGAGGTAAATGGTAAATCAAAAAGCAGCACTCTTGCTGCTAAAGGAAAGGGAAAGCTGCTGGTGTTTAATGAGTGGTGCTGATCAAGCACAGCTCCTTTTACTGGAGAAGACATGGCTGGAGTAATTCTCAGCTCTCTGTTCCCTCTCCTATTCCTATAGGAGCAACAACTATCCTTCTTTATGGATCCTGTATATATTTTTACCATATATAGAATATTTTAAATCTAAGGCTCTTTTTTGCCATCTTTATGCCCTCACACTGGTTGTACTAGATCTCAAAGTTGCATTCCTTCAGTGACCAGTAACTAACCATGCTTGACAGCCTCTGCTATCCTCCTGTGGTTGTATTTTCCCAATTCCCCAGTACAGTATAGGTGTAGTTATGTCTTTTCTCTTTTTGTAGATCAATGATAGTAATAAAGGAGTATCATATTTTTTCCTTTCTTTCCATTCTGTTATAGTAATCTTTTGGGTAGGAGACTAACATTTCCAACTTAGGATCACTTTTGTCAGGCTTTGATGGCAGAAAGTCCCTTTAATTCTTGTTTTTCTCAAAAAAAAAGTGAGACAGTATTGTATCGAATCATAACTTATTTGTGCTTAACTTTCAAGCAATGGTCTCTGATAAATTCTTGAGGCATAGTAAACACTGAAAACTAGGAAGTAGAATAATGCCAAAATTTGTTTATAAAACAGTTTAACTTGTACAGTTTAGAAAGTTGCAAAATTTCATGGTAATGAATACAAATTTTATGTTGAAAAAACTTTGACATATTTAAAAGAAAAATATATTTTTATATATATATTTATTTATATTTAAGTATATTTAAAGTTATGAAAAACTATATAGAGGTAAAACATTCTGAGCTTTGGGATCTGACAAAACTTAGAGGCATGAAAATTTTTCTGTGTTTTAGGAAGTGTTTTAGTATGGTAAACCATCAAAAAATAGTACATGCAGAATGCAGATAACTTTTGAAATCAATGAAATCGCTAAATTATTTGTGTCTCTGCAGAAAGTGCACAGAGATTTATCTGTATAGTTAAAAATGGCCTCTGGGGAGAAATACATCATCACCTTCCTCAGGACAACTCTGTAATCTGTAGCAGTCATTTCCTGATAAGTGAGATGTAGCCAACCATATCAGCAAAGAGCCAACTCTCAAGCTCTAAACGTAATACTCATTCTTTAGGTTTTTCTACTTCAGTAAGTACTGTGGCACAGTAGGAACACGTTTTTAGATTAAAATGTTTGGTGTTGAGGGCTGTGTGTGTATTTTGGGGTTTTTACTTCAGGCTTGTCATAGTCTGTTCCTTTGGGCTGAATGACTACTGCCAGTTGGAGGACATTTCGGTTTCAGCCAGAAGTAAGTCTCTATTGTTCTGAACAGCTTTGCAGTATGAACAGAGCAGTAAGTGGAGATCACTGTGAGTTTCCCTACAAAGTGGGCTCCTAACCCAAGTGTAAATCACAGAATAACAGAATGGCTCAGGTCGTTGGAAGGGACTTCTGGAGGTCATCTGGTCCAAGCCTTTGCTTAGGCATCTAGAGCCAGTTGCCCATTACCACCTTTTGAGTATCCACCTTTTGTCCAGACAGCTTTTGAATATCACTTATGGTGGAGACACTACCACCTTGCTGGGCAACCTGTGTTAATGCTCAGTCACCCTCACAGTGAAAAAGTGTTTCCTGATGTCCAAAGGGAACCTCCTGTGTTTCAGCTTGTCCCCATTGCCTCTGGGCCTGTGACTGGGCACCACTTAGAAGAGCCTGACTCCATCTTCTTTGCACCTTGCCTTCGTTATACACATTGCTCCCTCCTGAGGCTTTTTTTTTGCAGGCTGAACAGTCCCAGCTCTCTCAGCCTTTCTCCATAGGAGAGATCCTCCAGTTGCTTTGTGATTTTAGTGGCTTTTCATTGGACTCTCTCCATTAAGTTCATGGCTCTCTTGTACTGCGGAGCTCAGAACTCCAGGTTTGGCCTCACCAGTGCTGAGCAGAGGGGAAGGATCACCTCCTTTGGCCTGCTGGCAACACTGCTCCTGATGCAGCCAAAGATAGCATTATCCTTCTTTGCCAAATGTAGATTTAACCACTGGCTTTCCATACACTTTTGTCCTTCCTACTTATATTCTCTGTTATGGTACCTGCATCTCATAGATTTTTCAGCCTGGCATTGCGGCCTGCCTCCCGCCTGACATCACCAAGCATGGGACAGGGCTGACTGACAGATCCGCTCCAAGGGCTCTCCAGAAGCTGCAGTTGAGTGCTCCGTCTATTCAGTCTACATCAATCTTACAACCCACATACAAATGGATGCTTGTCAGAAGACCTTATAATGTCATGTGTCAGTCACTAGAGCAGATGCACATTCCCAGCATTTGGCTGTAAGCAAAAGAATTTTGTCAGGGTTTCCAGCCGCCTCGAGAGCTCTGCAAAAGCTGGATGTGTTTTAGGGTTTACATAATTGGTAGGAACCTATAATTTGGCTGGAAAGAGCAGCTGATAGCTTGTAAGTTGCCTATTTTAAGTCTTCTAGCCTGGATGACCAAAACCCTAGTGACAGTACTTTCAATAGTTTCATGATATATGATTTCTTACTGTGCAGGAGGAGGGAGGGAAAGATTTGGTAGGACCGGCAAAAATATTCATAATTAACCTCAGCAATAAATTATTTTAAACTGAGTAAAGAAGAAAAAGAAAAGAGTAAAAAGAAATATAACCTGGTTTATATATTGCATTTATTAAGTGGTGGTCATTTCTAATAAATTCGCTTTACCTTGTGTTAGTACAACACTGTGTGTTACTACTAGTTCTCTTTCTGCCACTGTCAAATGATTGTTACATGCAAAAGTAGTTATGTGCCAAGTAAATCTGACAACGCTTTGCAGAGAGGCAGAAATCTATCTTCTTGTGCTTGATTGATTTGTCAGTGTTGCCAGAAAACCTAGTCTTACATCAGATATGAATCATGGTATGTTTAACACAGTTTTTCAGTCTTCCTTTGTAAAAGCTTTGAGTTTGAGAATCATTAATTTGAAAAATAACATTTATAATTTTATTTGAAAATTTTTTTCGTGCAAGTAGTTTGTTTATATATACTTCTGACTGTTAACGAAGCATGGTTTTTTAATGTTTAAAAATAACTATGCCTTTAATCAAAATGGTATAGGACTGAGTTTATATGAACTAAAATACAAGGCATTTAATTTGTTCGTTATTTTTAATGTGTTGTATGCTCGTTTTCTTTATTCTAACGTATTTATAACTGTTTAATGTGACAGCCATGACATCTCTTCCAGATAGTTACTTCTGAAACTTGTTAACGCTGATGCTGAAAGGAGAGAGAAATAATATTGCATGAAATACCAAATATTATATTGACATGTTGATGTGAAGTTGAGTAAATAAATTAAAAAAGTCTCATTGTTCAGTTGCATTAAGCTACTAGAAAATGAAAACAAAGTGTAGCAGTTTCTATCTCCCTCTCATGTCCAGTGTATTTTATGCACATTTGGTGGCAAGGATTTTTGTCTAAAATATTTACTTTGTAAACTTGTTTTCTTTTTTTTTTTTCAGAGCACATTCAAATTTAAATCTGAGAGTGACATTCATCTTGCTGAGCACCATAAACAAGTGCTATATGATGGGAAACTTGCAAGCAGCATTGCTTTTACTTACAATGCGAAGGCTACTGATGCTCAGCTATGCCTTGAATCCTCACCAAAGGAAAATCCTTCAATTTTTGTACACTCCCCTCATGCTCTTATGCTTCAGGTTTGTGCTACTAAATTGATCTTCTGTGATTACTGTTAGCTCAACATCATTTGGATAATAGGAAGATGTGTGTACTAGTGTACAAAGAGATTGTTATTTTGTACTATTTACCTATCATCTGAACTGTTATTTCTTTGCTCATGTTCTAGAACAAAAAAAGTTATTATTTCTTCACTAAGAAGTATATATTTCAGACCATAAGGCACAGTTTCTCACAATATTGAAGTTCTGTTTAATGTTTGCCATTAAGCATAGTGATTATAATTGAGAGTTAAGTAATTAGAAGATATTAAAACAAGTCTGATTTAGTTTGCCATCAATTTATGAACACTTTGACACTGAATATGTTTGTAACTGTTTTTTAAAATTGAGATTAACTGAGTCTTTTCCTTTTATTTATTTATTTTATTAATTCAGGATGTGAAAGCTATTGTTACCCACTCCATTCACAGCGCAATTCATTCCATTGGAGGGATTCAAGTTCTTTTTCCTCTCTTTGCCCAGTTGGACAATCGACAGCTGCATGACAGTCAGGTGGAAACAACAGTTTGGTAAGCTTCCTTCAAGCAAGATAAAAACTAAATTAAGCTGAGAATATTTCTGTTTCTGTTGTGAGAATGTTTGATTTGTTTTCTCTTGTAAATGGTGTGACTTACATTTTACCCTTGTTTCTTTGAAAATAATGCTATTTTTAAAAAAGTAGTTTACTTAGTAGTAGAGATCTGTAAATTGGGTTAATCTGATGAGATTCCAGATGGAACTGACATAAAAATGATCAGATTAAATAATGAATTCAAATCACTCTAGAGTCTTTAAGGATAGTTTTGTAGCAGTTTTTGCAACTTCTAAAAGAAACCAATGTGCTTTCACTTGACAGTGCAATGTTGTTTACTTTCTCAAAGTCTGTGTCATCTAATAACATTCAAAATTAAGGAAAGATTTCACCTTCCGTATAAATAAATGGTCAAAAAGTCAAGTTATTTTGTGGACATATTACAACTCAGCAGTGACTGGGGACACACCAAGAGAGTTTTAAACAGGGACACATGAAGTCTCTGCCCTGATACTGTGGAAGTAACCTCTAGGTTGAAAAGCCCACACAGAAGTTAGATGAATGCTTCCATGTGTAGCCTACAAAGGGCTGCTTAGGAGTCTGTCCCCACGCTGACTTGTTCAAAGGTACCTCAGCTGTAGTCATTTTTACAAAGAAGGTCTCTTGCCACTTGCTTGTCTCAGGGCAGGCTCCGATTCTAGTGGCAACACAAGGTGTCTAAACTTGTCAGAACAGAGTGTGTGACCTAAACCTTTGGGGGGTAACAAAACTGAAAAGGTAATGCTGAAGAACTGGTACAGTGTTTTACTGTAGGTTGGTCTGTAACCAAAACCAGCTACAAAACGGTGTTTAGGGACAGCATAAACTGACTCTTGTATTTGAATAAATTTATAAGCAGGTGCATAATTCAGAGTACGTGGCTTATTTTCCTGCTTAGAATACTCTGTTATTATTATGGTATTTCCTATTGTATTAGATAGTTCAGTAAGAAATTAGTTAACTGAAAAATAATTAAACAATACTAAAGTTGCTGACAATTTTGAAAAGTTCAACAGAAAGTGATACATTGGTATAATTTCTCATGAAAGATCACTTGTCTTAATCTACTTTAAGAAATTAATCAATTTGTTGAAGTTCTGTCAGTCATCTGTTCTCCCCTTTGGTTACTCAAATATATGCAGCTAAGATGGCTGCTGGTTTTTATTTGTTTCTGTAGTGTCAAAGTTAATGTATTTCATGAGAATATTTTAGTACAATGTGAGAAGTAATAGGACAGTCTTAAAAAGAATGAATTCTACTTCCAAGCAATATAATGGTGCAAATTATTTCATTCAGTGTTGAAGACAGAAAAGCTGATTGTGTATTGGCTCATGTGGGATATTTAACTTTTTTGTAGTTTGTTTTCCAGTATGCAATTTGCATTGAAGTATGAAGTAACAATGCTTGGTTTGAAATAAATTTGGGAAAAAAAAATCCCTGTATGTTTTTATTTACTGGCACAGCAGTAGGCGAAATGCTTTATTCCAATTTAAGGAAGATTATGTGTGTATGTGCCCATACATATGAATAGAATATATGTTAAATTCATTAATGAGCTGAGTCTGTAAAAAATGTTATATCAGTAAGTAGGTCTGTTTGAAAATGGAGAGCTAATATAATGTAAGTTTTATGAGTTAAGACAGAGACTAATTCTTCCCAAGTGTGTGGTCTTCCCAGTGAGTGAGAACTTTCAGAAAGTTCAACTTAAAATGTACAGAATATTTCTGGAGTTAGTTGCACTTTAAGTAGGTAAAAAAAATTGTTTTTGAATAAATCAATGCATTTCTTCTATAATTAGATTATATTCTAAAAAGAGCTCTGTAATTCATTGTGCTGTATGATTGTACAAATGCATAATACAAGAAGATGTGACCCAAACTCAAGAACGTATTCAAAAGGCTTTTAATCAAATGGCTGCTTGATGAGATGTAACTTAAATGTGTTACCATGGTTTTGGTGTCTGGGCATTATTTTCTTATAATTATTTTAATAAGATGTAGATATTGAGAAAAATAATAGTTTAAGTGAACAAGAAAGTAGGCAAATAAAGGAATAAAATATTTCTGGGGGCAAAGAAAGGAGATAAACATGAAAAACGGGGCTATGTTTAAGATTCATTTGTGGAGTGGAGTAAGGGAAGTATACTTACTGAATCCTTTCCTTCTTTCCCCTTGTTTTTTAGACTGTTCTCTCTTTATTTGTTCCTTTCCAAAATACAGTTGTTGAACTGTGTCTGATACTTGTTTATACTCTTCTTACCTATGAAAATGTATCTGCAACAGCAAAATACAAGTGGGTTCCAGCACTTCTTTCTGAAAAGTAGTTGGCATTCAGCTATTACAATCTATGTTTTTTTATAAGCAGGTAATCTTTCTGCCTCTTTGCCAAAAAAGTAGGGTCCAGATGATGCTTGATAACAGTAGACCATTGTGTTTGTAAAGGCTTACTATGGCTGTGGAATTTATTTCTTTCTGATGGCTAACTTGAGGGGGACTCGCAAGTTGTCCCTTGAACAGCTGTGCTGCCTTGTCTTAGTGTGTTCCTGGGAGCTGGGAAGTATAAATAGCTTGATACCCCCACTGTAAGTGTCCTAGGTTTCCAGACTACTTGTCAGAATCCTCCTCACCTCCTTCTCTCTTGTACATATCAAAATCTGTTTAAGTTCAAATTTCTCTAATTATTTGTTTAATTTTTTTTTAATATTAGAAGGGGTTTGTTAACAGGACTACAAGGGAACACCTTGCTTTTGTAATCATCTTGAGCCACTTATAATTTTAATCTTTTCTAAATTAATGGATTCACTGTAAATGACATTTTAAATTCTAAAGCAGGACAATATGAATATAGCAACTTTGTGGTTTAATGGTACTCTTTGTAAATGTTCTTTATTCCTGTAATGTGTATATCCCTGTGTGCCTTATTACATCTTCCATGAGGCCAAGTATTGAACAAACCCACAATTCTACCTTTGAAGTTCTGTATAGATTCTTATGCGCTCATACACTGAAATTAAAAGAAAGGAAACTAAGGTATGTATTAAGTATGTTTTCTTAGATTAAGTGATGCACCTGCTATTCAGGAGAGTGGTCCCTCAACTTGAATGCCAAGACTGCTACTCTTCATCCTGGTTTTCAGTACTCTGGTTAGAATAGAAAATTTTGCAGTTCAGGTCAATAAGGTGTTTATGTAATAAAAAGAAATAGAGAGTGCTTTTTCTGTTATGAAACTGTTGTTGTTACCTTAGATTATACTATATGGGTAATATGATAGGAGGGACTTGTTTTCTTCACTTGTGGTCTCTCGTGTGTGGTTTTGAATTCATTTGGGTCTGCTGAGCGCTGACAAACCAGATTGATTCTGACAAGGTATTGGGTGTGCAGCCTTTGGCACTGACCCAGTTCCATCACAGAATAAATAACAAGTGTTAATTCAGATAAGATTGTTGCCTTGGACTGTACCATATTGGGAAAATACTTAAAAGTGGAAAGAGCTGTAGCTGTTTGCTGTTTGAAGTAATTCCAAGAATTCTTTTATACACTTATTCTAGAAGTTACTAATTGGATTTGCGAGATTGCATACACTATACAATAAAAATTAAAAATGCTTTTACTATTTATCATACTAAATAAATGCAGTGCCTAGGCCCACATTAACTTTCTTAAGTTACCCACCTAAAATTTGTAGCAAAGTAAACAAAGGCATCTTTTCAGTCAGTTTTATTACTGACATTATTTTCACACTTTAGTATAGGTTCCAGAGTATATTGCCCATCTGTTGTAAGTCAATGAAATGGAAACATTGGTGAGGGGAGCAACAGTAATATTTCAACTCCTTCATCTTTTCCTGTAAATGTTTTCTGTTTTTTGCTTTGATCAATTAGTATCTTGTACTCAATTTTTATAGTACTTTTTTATATTCAGATGATGACTTCTAGAGTTCTTGTCTATAACTAGTAGTGTTGCTATATCTACTTTTTCATAGATTAATAGTTTGTTAGGAAATCAGCAGTTTTCCTATCAGTTTCCACGGATAGGAAATAGAACAGCTTGATAGGAAATACAGTTTGATATTTTGATTTTTATATTAGCTTAATATGAAAAATCTGTGAGTTTCCAATAATTCTTAATAATGTCATTAGTTTAATTGAATTTATCTATAAGATCATGGTAGAAAATAAAATGAACACCAAGTAGTATCCTTCCTACCTACCTAACCTGTCCTCTCCTACTGTCTTTCAATAATTTTCTTGTTTGCCATAGCTGGCCCAGGTATTTAAACTTGACAGCAAGTTTAAAAGTCATGCTTTCCAAGGTCATTGCATTTACCTGTGTTGCTCTGATGGAGAGCCAAGGTCCCAGGCCATTGCTGCCTCCACTCTACAATTTAGAGTTTGCAGAGTTGGGTGCTGATAACCCTGTCCCACGAATTTCGAAGGGAAGAAGGCTGAATATCACACCTGAAATTTCACATCTCTAGTATAACCTAGTTGCGCTCAGATGAAATAACTTGTACTGGAATCTTCCCAAACTGTGACAACAGGAACATGACTTGCCAGATCAGACTGCCTGGACAATAGTTTATAGTGAAAATACAGTCACTGAATCACATGGTGGAAATCCTTTGTAAACTCCCAAACTGTGGTACCTCTTCCAGAAGATCCAGGAACTATTAAGGATGGCTAATTTATGAGTGGATTCTGTATCCCAAGATGTTACGCCTGTATACGAGAGATGTGTAATGACTTGCCTCTCTGGTTCTCCCACATGACACCTATTCATCTGACTCGTGTTTAGTGACAACAGTTTGGATGAAACTTATTTAGTAGTCTTCTGTTATTGACCTCATCATACGTTATGAGAACATGAAGTGGAAAAGGGAAGAGAAAGAAGTAGTTTCTCCTTTCTTTCCAACAAGCTTACAGAAAGAAAAAAGCGTAGTTAAACTGGAAGCTAAGGAAGCACTTCAGAGAGAGCCGACATAACTGTAGAACACAGGAACTTCCTTTCCATCCCCACTGTCTGTCCCAGACCTTCTGCTCTGAGTTTGTCTTATCTCCAGCCTGGTTAGGGGAACCCTTCTCGGCTGTGAGGCACAAAGGCTTTAGTGGCCATGACTGCATGAATATGAATGGTTGAATATGAGTAATTAGTAATGTGGCAGCAGTGCAATTGAGTACGTTAAAACACGCACAAGTGTTTGATTTCATACTTTAGCAGTGAATATACCTTGATGAAAATCCCTTTTTGTATTCCCAACCTGTATTATAAGTGCAGTCAAAGCAGTTTCTGAAATCCATTGTTACGCTTTGTGCTTTGATTTCCTTCCTGAAGGAATGAAGTAAAGAAGTGGGGATCGTCTCACATTTTCTGTGAATCAAAATATATTGCTTATATAATGCTAATGCTTCTCCCCGAGGAAGAGTCCATACTATGAAACATTTAGTAAATATTCTGATGAAGTAACAAATTACTTAATGAATAAACCAGCCTCATTCAAAACTGTTTTCTAACAGTGACATGTAATGGGCAACCAGCAGATGAAGATTATGTAGTAATAATTACTATTAATATATAATAATATGTAATAATAATTAGTATTTATTTTAATACAGCCAGTATTGCATTTTGAACTGAAGTTAAGTGGCAAGTGCCTTAGGATTTTTTTTTGTTTAAAAATGAAACATTCGTTGTTGGTGTGTGATTCTCCTTAATACCACTTTATCTGTTTATGCTAAGATTAGTTTTCTAAAATTATCGTATAAACAGTCTGTGATGGATTTAATTATACCAGCCTTTTGTCCTGCTTTGGAGAAGCTGGGAATACAAATAGAATTAGTTTATAAAGGATCCTTCCCAAAGATAATCAGACAGAACAAATACCTGCATCATTCTCTTTTATGTAGCTTCTTCAAGTTAAATCGTCTGTCATTAATCAACATATTTAGATCTCTATATCTACATGCCTACTTTAATTAAAGATGCGTTTTATAGAGCACAATCCAGATAGCTTTGTAATATACAATCCAAGATGAAACTTAAAATAATTAAGGTTAATTTTTCAGAGAAAATTATCATGGGAAAGAGTAGACTAAATAAATCGATCTATGTAGTGATTAAAAAAAAAAAAAAACACCAAACCAAACCAAGAAAAATTTCACTTTTATTCTAATGGTGCAAATCTCTGACTTCTAGGGTTTTCTTTATTCCTCCAAAGCCTTTGTCATCTGAGTTTATTTGAATAAATGACTGGTGTTCCTAATAGGATGCTTCATTTGTAAGTGAAGTCACAGAAACTCATTTCATAAGAAAAGTTTATCTAAACTGTCCTATGTTTGAGCTCCACAAAACAGTAATAATTGTTTGCTTAGTGGGAACTACCAGTTAATTTAGCATTTGAAAAGTGGAACTCGCTCTTGTTCAATGGTTGTCATAGAATAAAGACTTTGTAACCCTGGGATTTCCAGTGTGAGCTTCTTTTATGTGTAATGTGAAAAGTTCTTTAAAATTCCCATAAATATAAATGGGCAGTGAATATGAAATATTTATGTGTATAATTATACTTATTTTTAATGAAGAAGGAAGTGTCATATTTTGGAATTTTGAAGACTTATTTACAGAAGCAGTTTTGTGAATATCTGTAGTACATTTTTTATATAAGGAGTAACATTGCATGACTGTTAACTGAAGATTGTGACGTTGAAACATCATAATGTTGAAACGTAATGATGAACTACGGAAACATAATAGTTACATTTTATTTATATATCTGGATGAATGAAATAAGCTAGGTGATATTTGTAGTGCACGTCAAATATAACGTGTCTGAATTATAAAGGTAGGGACTTCACAAATACAATAAATATGTATAGACATGAAAGCACCCTTAAGAACATCTTCCAATCAGACAGCGTATGCTGTGAACACCAATTCTGTGCTCCGGTTTTATTTATCAAAAAAATATTTATTTCTTTTAAGTCTTCACAAAGGATATGTATGTTTGAGGGGAATATCAGGAAAGGGTGTAACAATGTAATTAATCTTCAGGTTTTTATGTAACAGTATATCCAGAGACTTACTGTCTCTACAGTACACTAATTATAGAATAAGCAATATCATAACCATTATAAATAGACCACCTTCATGTTTTGGTCTCAGCCTTTTTTTTTCTACTTAGTAATGGAAGACTGCTGGAAAAATTTTGTTCTGAAATTAATTATATTTTCAGTAGAAATCATAATTCTGTCTGATTTAGTGTTGGTTGACATATATACTTCCATTGTGTGTGTGTATCTTAGCTGCACTGCAGACAAAATGATCTGTTCTAGGCAGGGCGTGGTATAGAGGAGATGTAGGAATGGGCTGAAGTATCCTTTATATTTGCCTTTGTACCTAGGGGAGTTGAAAATAGGCAAGAATGGAGAGAAATTTTGTATGGCAGTGCACAGAATTTTGCAAGTTTAATGTGAGCCCTGCAGCAATCCGATGCATTTTAGTTACTGGTAAGTTTGTTAAATTCTGTTTGAAAATTTTTCATTTTAGAAGACAGTCTTCTAATCAATATTATTTCCCCTGTGTCAACAGCAACCTTTTTAAAAGCATAATTTTGGCAACCTGGTTCTGCTGATAAAAATTTTTATGTTTAAAATCTTCAGGTTTAATTTTTTTTCAGCTGCCAAGATGACTACATAAATTTACTATCCTTATAAATACATTAAAAGTTCTAGATACAATCCCCTAAATTAGGCAGTCAGTTCTCCAGAAGACTAATTTCTTAGAATGCAATATTGAGGAGAAAAGATCCATTACATCAGTATGGATTTAAATATATATATATATTAAAAAAAAAAAAAAAAGTATGTATATATATACATATACACACTTAAATGCTTGAGGTCAGTCTGAACGTGTGGAAAAAGAGTTTTGAAGAAGCTGTGAAAGCTTATCTAAGAATTGTTAACCGTTGGGTCTTTTTAGGCAGATTGAACACTCCCTAGCATAAAGTATGTAAGATAGGTAACATAACATTTAAAAACGGTGGGGTTTGCAACAGCTGTTATTTAGTGCAGTTTCATTCTCTCCTTCCTCCTCCAGAAAAGGAGTTTCACCTGAAATGAGTGTAAGCAAGATTTCTGGAAAAATATCAGACTAAGCATGTAATCTGTTTTCTGCCTGTCTCTGATCGTTATCTTCAGGTAGCAATAGCTTCAGTAATGTATATGCAGTGAAAGTTTAAAAACACTTCCATTTTGATTTTACAGTTCTTCAATCAGTTAAAATATTACAGATCTTTTAATTACTTCATTTCCTGCATAATGACATGGACAAACTGTTAGTTACATTTAATTATGGTGCTAATTTTCATCAATACTGTGGTCCTGTACAGTATTCACCTCAAACTTCATTGTTCCTCTGTGCGACTGCCAGGTAGTTCTCCATAACTGCTGCTTTTTCTGGTACTTGGAATTTTTTTATGTGCTCAAAGGTGTAAAGTGTAATGATGCGTTCACGTGTGCTATCCCAAGGTTTGAATTACTATATACTACAGTCAACTCTACTATTTATGATGGCAATATTGGATAATGCAGAAGGATTAGAAGCTAGAGTTACTACTTGCAGACCTGAGCTGACTCTGCAGACCTGGCTTGTGGTGTCTTTATATGCCTGGTTCTATAGATGCTAAAAGACATTTCAGACTTAAGGAAAAGCATAGCTCGTTCACAAAAGTATTAGCTGAATTAATACATTTTCCTGGAACTAGAAACCTTGGCATCGCTTTGCTGACAGCTAAGGTAGCTCTTTGCAGAGCTGATGTGGGCAGGCAGCATTAATCAGTTCAGCCATGCACTGCATAAAGGTGGTTAATATCTAAAAAGTGATATTTGGGCACTATCTGCATCTGAATTAATAAACTCTGTTGATTCAGTCTTTCTTGCACAAAACCAGCTTGTATGTTTCTGTGTCTGCGGCATGGTTAAATATTAACTGGCCACTGATTATTTCTGAGTTATGGTGTGATTTATGTGTACTTAAAAAGAAGAAAAGAGAGAAAAATTGTTATTGTTAGGGTGTCAGTGTGTCTTATAACTTGTATTTGGAGTCCTATCAGAATTTCTATCAATTGCATAGAGATTGTATTAATATGAGATGAGAATAACTCCAGCCCATGAGTTTCCATCTAAGTTCATAGAATGGACAAGTAAACTGCAATACAAAGAAAAGGGCTTTTGATAAGTCACTTATAGAAGTGGAAGTAGAACCTTTTAAACTCAAGACTGGTGCCATGTTCATGGTACAATAATCTTCTAAATCTCTTTAATAGTATTTATTATTTTATGTAGGTCCTAATCCTGCAAAGATGTATGCTGTTTCTTAACTTAATGCATAATGGGTTGTCCTCCAAAGTCATCAGGTTACTCACAAAGGGTGATAGGAACCACCATCTATATGGAATGATCTATTCAATGCTTTTTAAAAAAAGTTTCTAAATATAAATCTTCAGCCCTTTACATGAGCTTCTTATGGATTGTCATGTAGTAAAAATGATGAATATCTTATTTTAGATGACAAATACAATACAAACTTTCAGTCGGGGTAAGAAAAAATTGATGCATATAACCTGGTTTGAAATTGATGTGACAGCTTGACAGGCTGTTTTGATAAAAGCTTTGAAGAACTGTAAATGGATATTATCTATGTTCTTTTACTGCTGACACTTTGTGGAGCATTCTGTATGTGATTTTAGACTGATTATTGTGACCATTCAACAATGAAGTGAGACAAGGCACTATTTCATGTTCACAGCATGTACTTAGCCTACACTGTGTACTTTTCGCATGGCAGCCTTGCTCACCAAATAGAATAAATCTTGTTTTCCTCAGCGAATTGATTATGTTTTGGTGCTGACATGGATTAACCAATCTCAACATATATTTCAAAGTAAAAGATTGTATTTGGAGGGCAAGTGAACCTTTAGCTGACTATATACTGTAAGTAAAGCTGCAATTTATAAAATGCAGGTCGAACATTTCCTTTAATTCACTTTTTTTTATAGCTGCAAAAGCCAGTTTTCACCCTTGCCAGTGCCCACCACCTGTGTGAAAACCTTCATGGTTGAAGATATTTGTCAGTACAACTAGGAATCGTTATACCTATTTGATTTTCAGAAAAGGAATAATGACTTTATGTATGCATTGTATATGCAGTACAATGCATTCCATCATATACCTTTTTGATATATTTGAAAAATCATTTTAAATACTTCCTTTCTGTCGTTAAGTGTGGGGGTGTTTTCTTTCTCCCTTTCCTCTGGGTTTTTCAGCAACAGATGAGTGTATTTTTGTTTCCCTCGCACCACCCAAGAGTCAACTGTGATTTTTCTCCCACCATGCATTGATCTGTCATGTTTCTTCTGTTGTTTTCATAACTTAGTTTCACTTTTGTTGCTGAGTCTGTCCCCTGAAGTCTTTTATATCTTTTCTGTTTCTAAACAGTAAACTTTTCTGAACACTTTCACCCCGCCCCTTTCCTGTGCTTTCTGAACACCACTACCTAGAGATAGAGCTGGGATGGGCTGCTGGGTGATTTCCTTGTGGCCTCTGGAAGTCTCTCTGTGCTTTCCTAACTGGATGAAAGTGATTTTCAGCCTTTATTTTGTAAGGCCTACATACTATTGTCGTGTTTCGTTTGGAGAAAGTACAAAGGATGCTCTTTTCCCTGCTGTTGTTCCTCTGTTGTTTGTGGTGGGCATCATTGCCCACATGCGTGATTGGCCATTTTATGCCTCATTTCTGTGGTAGTAGCGACTCTAGGGACTGAAAGTGTGGAATGATGATATATCTAGTGACTGCAAATTTTGCTGCCAATTTAGCAGTTACTATGGGTGGTAAAATGGTTGACACAGCCCCTACTTGCATCATTCTAGCACTGTCAGCTGGATCCCACTCATCATCTCCTGCCTCTTCCAACTGCAAAACCTTCGGCTAGAACTGCAAGTTGCAGGACTGGATAGTTAAAACTTGGGATAGTCCTGGTCAAATCAGGAGAGCTGACAAAATGGTTTTTGCACTTCTGTTTGAATATGAACTCCCGCTACTATCTTTGTAATATGTGAACAATCAGTGGAGAAATTTGTCAGAAAAAGTAAGATTTGTATTCTTTCAAAGAATGGTTCACCACTTTAAGCCTGTTTCTGTCCGCTTAATAGCTGATGAATACTGAGAATGTAATAGATTGATTTTTCTGCTTTTGTAATCTGAAAAAATACTTGTTCTTTACATGCAGTGCTACCCTATTGGCTTTCTTGGTTGAGCTTCTTAAGAGTTCAGTAGCCATGCAAGAACAAATGCTTGGTGGAAAAGGCTTTCTAGTCATTGGCTACCTCCTTGAAAAGGTACGTTTTGAGGGTTTGGGGTTTTTTTAATTTTTGTTATTATTTCTACTGTCATTGTTTTATTTTCAGTCATTTAGCTCAAAGACTTATTTGAGATAAAAATATTTTTGATTTGTAATACTTATAAATTGTCTACAGGAGTCTTTTCATCTTCCTTATTCTCTTATATGTCAATATTCAAAGAATCAGTTTTCTGGAGTTGATCCTGTTTGTCTAATTTATGCTTTTACTTTAGATCTGTTTGTGAATCACTTCAATGTGTTTTCATTTGTGTTTCTCCACTCTCTGTCCCCCAGTCCCTCATTTAGGAAAGTTCTCATGTTCCCAGTTTGTAGAAGCGTATTACAGATACATCATTTTTTTGGTTTAAATTTCTTTTTTTGTGTATGTTAATAAAAGTTAAATTAATCCTTTGTGGCTCAGTTCTGAAATAGTTGAAATAGTTGCTCTGCCTTTTGAATAAGAAAAGCTGTGAAATAATTTCATTTCTGAAAGAAACAGTTGCAAGGAACATTCCCTTTACTTGCTTGTTTTCAGACATGATCAGCAGTTATCACAAAATTGAGGTTCAGTTGAGATGCTTATCTGAGAAACGTTACCTGTCTCCTGGCCCATGTTACTGTGATTTAATAATCTGAAAACAAACTACTGTACTAAAACAGTAATACTGTTATAGTTGAATCTCATGACTGTCATTCTTGAATGGCTGCAACTGTATTTTTCATTAGCATGAGGTCAGTAGAAAAACGATTTGAGGAGCTATGAACAAAGCTTTGTGTTGTCCAATGGTGAAATTAAATAATGATAATCTCACCTTTCAAAATGTAGTGAATTTTGAAGAAGACTTATAAATATTTTTTCTCATTCTATTCCCTATGTTATTTTCAGCTAGGAAAATACATTCTTACAGTAGAAAGACTTTATCTTCACTGAAGTGATACCTAAAAGCAGATTATTTTCTATGCTTCTATTTTTTCTGTACTAAGTAGGTGTAATTTAGAATGTCAAAGAACTAGTCTAAGGTGGTTTTTTTTTCCAGTGGTAGGTTTTCTTGTGACATGACCAGAATGAATTTTACAAAGCTGTTAGCTCCAGTTCTGTAAGTTCTGTACAGGCAGGCTAGTGAGTCCTCATGGAGTCCCATTCTCTTAAATAGAGCACTATGGTTTACACACATTGAATGCATCGATTTAGAATGTTGTATCTGAAGTTTTTTTTTAAAAGTTTGTGTACTATTCTAATTAACAGCTGCTACAGTTATTAAATTCGGAGTATGTGCATATTTAAAGGATTTTGATTGATTTCTGTCACAACAATTTTTACAGCATATGCTGTTTTCTAGGGGTTTTTATGCTATATTCTCTTTAGCTGCAGTTTTTCAAAATGATGTATTTTATTTTTTCAGTATATGTATATTCAGTTGGCACACATGACATGAAAAAATTATTTTATTTCCTAGCCAGGCTCAATTTTATTATTTGTAAATTATCTGTTGTTTATTTGCATGTGATCAAATGCTTCAGAGAGGGCAGAAAGATTTTTTTTTTCCTAACTTAAACTTCAAAATAACATTTTTGTTCTTATTAGTTGCAGACTATTTATTGTGAATTGTGATGTACAAGCCAAAGGAAACTCAGCATCCAAGCTGAACTTGTATTACTCACAAATGGACTTGACTTCTAAAAATAACAAATCTGCTCATTCCCAGACTATGCTTACAGCATTAAAAGTAATTGGAACATTTTTTAGGGAAGGCAAGGGGAAAGATGTTTAGTGTTTTTTTCTTATTGGTTCCTTTGGTTAACTTAATGTATAAAGTAGTATGTCAAAGTCTGCATGCCATGTTACTGCATAGGAGCAGCTCTCTACAGTGACTTTATAGCATATGCTATGAAACTGAAGGACTCTCTTGAAATTTGAGGGAACTTTGAACCCAAATCCTTCAAATACCTATTGATGTTTAAGAAACAAAAGCAAGTCTACCAGTAACATGTGTTTACATACTGAGAAACCCAGTTTTAGTAAGACAAATTATTAAATGGAGATGACTTAAGTTCTCAAGGCATTGTGCTGTAAAATGTAGAATTCTGACTGGATTATAATAAAACAAACACCCCTCCCCCCCCCCCCCCCCCAAAAAAAAAAAAAAAAAAGAACAAACCCAAAAAAAAGAAAGAAAGAAAAAGTATTTAACCTGTTATTGATGAATATTTTTAACCCATTAAATGTAGCCACTAGAAAGACCATTAATATTATTAGAAAGTATAAGTTGCTGATATTTTTTTTCTTTCCTGTTCATATTCAATGACATAAAAACATATGAGGTTGCATGTATTTAGTAAAGACGAACCTGATGAAAATATCACTTTATATTTCTGCTGTAAGTATACTAAGGAAGAAAGTTTTTCTTTATCTTTGTTCTTTCTGATTATTTTTCCCTAGTCATCTAGAGTTCATATAACCAGAGCAGTTCTGGAACAATTTTTGTCATTTGCGAAATACTTGGATGGATTATCTCATGGCGCACCTCTACTTAAGCAATTATGTGATCACATCCTTTTTAATCCTGCTATCTGGATACATACCCCTGCAAAGGTAATTGTACACTTGAATGATATTACGACTCTCCTACAAGTATTCTTTTATACCATGGTACTTAGGATTTTAATTTTTTTTTTTATTTTAAAACATGGTAATAACAAGGTTTTGGTTTAATAAAAACTATTAAAAGTTATCTTTCATCTCTGATAATTAATTAGTTGTTTTCCTAAATAATCACAGTTGGGTAATGTGGACCAAAGTGAAAAGTGGAATGGTCCTAAAATCTGATAATATATACTTTTATTATAAAAAGTCAAAATAGAAAACTTTTATCATGACATGAATCATAGAAAATTTAGATTGAAAGGCACTTCCGGGGGTCATTCCAGGTGTCAGTCCAGTCCTTGCTCTGAGTTCTTTTATTATTTTTTAGGTTTTTTATAGCATATCCAAAGTAAATCCTAAAACCCCTAAAATTTAAGCTTATTAATATATGACTTAAATTTGTGTGGATAACTGTTTTATTCTTCAGGTGCAGCTGTCTTTGTATACCTACCTGTCAGCTGAATTCATTGGAACTGCTACAATCTATAACACTATACGCAGAGTAGGAACAGTACTGCAGTTAATGCACACACTGAAATACTACTACTGGGTGGTAAATCCCGCCGATAGCAGCGGCATTACTCCTAAAGGATTAGGTAAGTACAATGCATAAGAAAGCAAATACAAACATTTGTTGTGTAGGAACATTTATGATGTAAATGTGTGAAAGCTCCTTGGATCTGTAGACAATGAGATAGTGGCAATAATCAGTATCAGTGGTCAACAGTAGAAGGACGAGGCCAGTAATTTTGGTGTATCCTACACCTCTGATGATATTCCTTATGTTTATATGTATTCCCAGAAGATTCCAACTCTGGTCTTCAATTGCGTAGCATATACTTATGTGGGCATACTTTAGGAATGATATTAAAATCGTTGATTTTTCCTCTTCTGTAACAAAGAAAGCTTTGTGAGTTTTGAATGATTGGTGGTGTTAAGTGATCTTGAAAACAGAGTGGAAACTTCTAGTTCTTGCTGCTGAGATCTCTGAAGCTGTATTTCCCATTTAATAATATTTTTTTTCTCTACCCTTATAAAATAGAGATTGATTTAACTTCGCTTAGAGTCATGTACTTGGCTTAGCTCAGAAAGCATTGAATGACAGCAACAACAAAATACAGTAATAATACATAGAGGCTAAACACTGCATGTAACAGATGTGTTACATGCATCAAATCATTCTAATCCCATACACTCCAGCTGTAATGTCATTACATTTAGCTGACTACTTGTGTAATGCAGGGAGGATTTGGCTAAAAGTCTCTTAAAAATTAATTGCTATAGGAGAACTTATTAATTATCTTTATTCTGTAACTATTACTGTCATGCTGAGAAATTGAATAATCGGGGGATGGTTTATTGCTGTCACATACCCAAATATTTAAGAATGTGATATATATGTTATTGGATAATTCTTCATTTGTTAGTGAGCTGTATGCATAGAGTTTTTCTTCAGTATTTTTTTAAATAATTAAAAATGGAAGAGAAATTTAATATCCTAGATTAGGTATCCTAATAGGCAGTGAAATTGTAACTTGTCAAGGCTTACAGAAAGAGTTGCTGTTGGAACTGGACTTCATTTATAGTTCTGTCATACTATAATATTAGCCAAATTATATTCTTCATAAAGTCATTAAAATTTACTTTAAAAATACCTTAAAAAAGCACACTGTCTTTCTGTTCTCTGCTCATTCGGAGGAAAAGTTTGTAATATCAGATTATGAAAATTAATTGTGGTGGTTACTAAATTAGCGTGAAATTTTAGTCAGTGATAAAATATATTTTCCATTTACACTGATCCTAGATTTTCTTTGCCAAAATGGAATTAAGTTCATTTTTGGTACCTACAATGAAAGTGTCTTCATGTGAGCTCAATGTCTGCTGATTATAGAGAGTGGAATGCAAGAGTCAGTTGCCTGAATATGTGTTTCCACCATGATTTTAGTCTCTGTGGGGCTTCCCACCTGCTTTCAGAACAATGCAGGTGTCCTGTGTCAAATATGCTTGTTTTATGTAGCTATTTTAGTTACCTTATGGCATACCATATCACACTGCGAAGTATTTTTAGGAAGCTGTGTCCTACCTCTGGTTGACAGACTTGAGAACTCTTCAGTTTGAAAGGCAGTTGCTTTCTAGACTCCGTTAACTATATTGATTAGATCTCCATTGACTTCAGTGGCAAGTTAGAGGCTGGTCTCACACGGCAGCTATGCTGTAGATGTCTGAAATTAAGGTGAGCTGAATCCTACCCTGGGACTGATTTTATCCAGTTTCATACTTTCAGAGCTCTGTTCTGTTGAGGATTTCACTGTCGTGCTGCACAGGTACAGTTTTACCATCAGACATCATATCTGATCTCAGTGAGGAATTAGGATGTTAAAAAATCAGCTGATCAGTTTATAATATGTATGTTCTATTTGTGAGTGTTGAATGACCAGCTGTTGGGAGGTAAAGTTTCCAGGTGTCAACCATATTTACACCTGGACAGAGGATCTGGAAAATTGCTTAGCTAGTTTGAGACTGTAAGTTTGATAGTATTGTCTACTTCTTATTGCTGTATTTCTTTGGGGGAGTGGGAAGTGTTTTTCTTTGGGTATTTTGTTTGCCTGTTTGTGGTTTTTTTAATTAAAGAATTATTGTACTTCTGTGTCATGATAGTAGTACCTAACAGCACTTGGACAATGTATTGCGTATTCCTTCCCCCTGGCCAGGCTTGCTATTTTGTGGAAATAGTGTGACATTTCTTTCTGTAGGAGGTATGGATTGTTTTTATCTTGCCCAGATCTGCCTCTCTGTGGTTAGCTGTATTTTTTGAGTATTTGCATGTGTAATGCCAGTTGAATAGCTAAAAAAAAAAATACATAATGTAACCATCAAAATTTGAACAGAAGGCATGGGGTACACAAGGACACAAAATTAGGAATGATAAATGAATCAGTTAACTCTAAATTAGCATACATATGGCTGTTTTACTTCCCTACCTTTTCTTTCATTCTTGCCTATTTTAAGGATATAGTACGTTCTCTTCTCATTTATGTCAATTTCAGACGCTGTTTTTCTCAGGAAGGCAACCAGGTAGGTCCCAGGAAGGCAATCAGTAGTTGGTGTAGCAGTATGACAACAAAAATCACAATTACTAAGGCCTTCGTACAGTAGTTGGGAAGGCGTTTGATAAACTGTGAGGGCACGCACATTTTCAAAATACATATTATTATGCACTTTATCTGAATTTTATCCTTTTTCTTTAGTTAGATTTATAGATAAACTTGACTTTTTTTAAAGGTTAATCTCAACTTTCTTCCTTGTTCCTTGTCCTCTCTCTTCCTCCCTGTTGCAGAAAGTCCCATGTAATTGATACAACTTTGTACAAGTGCAATTGTGCTTTCTACAAGATATAATTTTGTAGTACTCTTTCCTGTCTGTAAAAATGGCTTTCCTTGTGGTGAGTTGAAGAAAGGCGGCTTATCAGGGAAGGAAGATCAGTGACGTAGCAATAGATGTAAAAATCCAACATAGCTATGGAATTTTCTCCACGCAAATCAGCACTAGGAGGTTTTTTGCAGCTATTTCAGAGGGAGCTTCAGCTTCTGACTAATACAGCTGTAATAACTGTGGTGATTTGCAAGCAAATGACTGTGGAAATATAATAATTGCTGAGGTGATGGGTTGCCAAATTTGATTTCAAATTAACTTAATTTCATATTTGATTTTTATCAAATTCACATTAACAACTTTGAATTGTTAAAATTCCTGAAAACTTTTCGAATTGTTTAATCACCTGGATATTACCTGGCTTTTCTTCACAAGCTGCTCTTTCTTTTAACATTAAGTGCAACCTGCCAATGTGTTACGCAGGTCTGGATAATTCAAGGTTAGAGGCTTAGAATACTATAAGTAGCGGTAGTTAATAAGCTTAATGCTTTTTCCTTTCTGCCTCTTTTCACCAAGTCATAACTTCACCACTCTGGAAACAGTTAATTTTTTTTTAAATATTAAGATTTTGATTGTTATTAGCTTGCATACAGCCACTACTGCCACATGTAGCTGGCAAGTTTATTATTTGATAAAATGTTGAATGCTGCATAAAAAGTTTGTAAAAATAAGAAACTTACACTGTAAAAATGCAATTATGTGAATGTTAGAGTAACTGCATTTTAAGTAGCATTTGACGTGTCAAAATGAAAGAACAGGGCCCGTTGTCTGTGAGCAGGAATTTTACTGTAAGAAACAGCAAAATGTCATAATGCAAGAAAATGGCATATGATATTCCCTTATCAGAGGCAACTGAAACTCTAAGCTAACTTGACATCAGGCTTTTCAGATCTGAAGAAGACTTTAATGGAAATCCTGCCAATATCTGAAATTTGGTGTTATGTGTTATAGTGCCTTCAAATAATTTGCTGTCATATTAGAAAGTAAGTTTATTCATGCAGACATTTTGGTAGTGTGATGCTTTCTTGTCTTCTAGGCATATAATTTTTTATGCAGAGATACTGAAACACTTTAATATTAGTAGTTTGATTTACTATTACTTGCAGTCAGTTAATCTGCTTCAAGGTTTTATTGCCTTCCCCTGCCTTAATAAAGCACAAAGTGGGTGAGTTTTTTGTTCTGACAGTTTAGTATACCATGTTTAAAGCCAAAGTGGCTCAATATTGAAGCTTCCCATTTGACTAACACTGTTTTCTTAAAAAATGAAAGTTGCTTTTCCTGGTATTCAGCTTATAAAATAGGAGTAAATGTTTTGAATTATTTAAAAGGCTCAAATATTTATTTCAAATTTACTTTTGTATCTTCTTTCATTATTGCTTTCCTGTGTCAAGCTGGTATTTCTTGTTGGATTCAGTATACTAAATTTGTATTGTTTCATTTCCTTCTGAAGTATTAGAAACACTTTTTCAAAATGTATACGTACCAGCTTGCTTGATAATTATTCTTAGTATGTTTTATCTTTTAGATATAGATCTACATAGTGGAGGCAAATTTTCTGTGTAAAATTTTGAGTTTTACTTTCTTTCTTTGTGTTGTGTTTGTGTGGTTTTTAAATTACAAGGCCAGTTATAAATAGGTGGCAGGACAAAAGTGACTTATGTTTTATTAAGACCATATTAAAAATGAACTTGTGAAAAAATCCTCATGTTGGGAAGAGCAGAAAAAGTCAAACCAATTTCCATAGGAAAGAATCCCTAAACTTTATTATATTTTACATTTCACACTTGAACTATGGTTATAACTGTTATCTTAATTTGCCATGTGCATGCTTTTAACATTTGGTTAAATCATACAGAATAAGATGTGAAAGCGGGAGAAGACCATAGGGTCGCCCAACAGTTGCAGCATCTAAAGACACAGTGAAATAGGCAATTGAGTAAAAATTATTTAAAATTATATTACTTCTTTCCATAATTATTTTCTTTTGTGGGTTTCAAGAATGAACATTAGGATAAGCAGGGAGAGATTTAACTCTTTATCTTGCTGTAGTGGATGATGCATTTCAATTATAATACTTCAAGCTACCAGAGACATTTTAGCTTTATGCTAGCAGTCTTAATTCTTCTTTGATGTTTCATCTTTTCAAAATATATACTAGACTGATATTTAAATGAAATCCAAGCTGTGATTGTCTTTCAGAAAGGGCAAAGCACACATTTTTAATATCAAAGCAACAGACAAAAATGTAAACACACTTTTATTTTCGTCTTTGGATGTCTAGTAATTGTTGGATAGCTTATTTATTAACCTTTTTAAATAAAAACAAAACATTTATGCACTTAAAAAAAATTCTCCATGCTGCTGAATTTATTTGATGTAAAATTTCTGTAAATTTAAGAGAGAACTTATTAGAGTCCACCAGGATATTTATGCCTTGAAAAATCTCCATTGGAATTACTTACCAACTGCATGGCATTCTTTGAAAATACTGATGGACCAACAGTGATGCAGTAATGAGAAAGCATAATATGAAGGCAATAACAGAAATGTAAGCTAAACATTGTGGGGGCTTTTTTCCCAAGAAAAAATAAATTACAACACTCAGTGTTAACAGCTCTCAGAAATGTATTGTGTTAAATTGTATTTTTGGACCCTGTTATGGAGCATCCCTATTAAATACTTGCAAGTTCATTGTTGTGTGAAAGAAATATACTTTAAGTTCCAGACTACCTTAGTAGTCTGTATGTAGTTCCAGACTACAACTTCAGCTGTTGACCAAAGCATTTCTTTCTATTAGTATTTTTAGTATTAAGTATTGAATCTATTAGTATTCAATTTCTCTCTATTAGTATTTCCTGTTTGCTTCCGAACTCTTACTCTGAATGAACCTTTATAAGCAGTATCTTTCCTTCTATTAGAGAACGCATGGTTGTTAATGTACATGTTAACTCATGTTAAATAGAGTTTTCAAAAAAATTTTTAATGTCCAGTATTTTTGAACATTATCTAGAAAAGTGAGAATTATGAAAACTATTATAAGAGAAAGTAACTATAGTTTTTGTGGATAGAAAAAGTTTCACAGAGTTATTTCAAGGGCTGGGTTAGCATGGAACTCAGTTCTCATTAGCTTTGCAACAGTAAGATAAAAAGTAGGTCCTTCTGTGATCCACATAACATGGGATGTTATTTATGTATGCGTGGAGATCAGATTCTGCTATCGGTATCATGTTTTATTAATTTAAGGAGTAGAAAAATCATGCTTTTTACATATAAAAAAGCCAGATGGAAGAATGTTGCATTTGGTTGCTTGTAGAACTGATAACACAATGGTTTATTTCCAAAGACAGGATTAGAAATCATTATTTTTGTTATTCAAAGCTCCTAATCAGTTTTTTACACCAGTACTGATTGTACTTTACTCTGAATGTGTTTACTTATTCCCTCTTAATTAGTTCTGTTCTATGCCCCTATAATTGTTCTGTGCTGCAAGGATGAATTGGATAAATTTTTTTCATTTATTTTTGTCTAGCTAAAGCTGACGAACTCTCATTATGAGTGTATATTTAAAACAATCTGATGCAAATCATGTGCTATCTGCGATAAATAAATACATAAAGAATCTAAAAGCAGGAAATGATTTAGTGACTCATCCTGGTGTGGGGTAAGGGAGGCATCCTTTCTCTTTGCCAATTAACAAGAATGTTGCTATTTTGTATTAGGGACTTACGGTAGCTGTACCTGATCTTAAAAGGATTATCTTTGTTGTTGATTTGGTTTGGATTTGGTTTTAGTCATTAGCAGTGCCGTTTAGCAGTTTCTGCATGATGGTGACACTGAGTTGTCTGTATCTAGTGATGGACACAAAGATTAATAGACATTAAACTACGAAAAGTAGTGTTGAAAAGCAAGACCTTCTAGTATCTTTTTACCTCAGTGTATGTGTGCATAATGTATATTTTTTTATTATAGCATAAATTATACCATGGTTTGATCAGTAATGCATTTTATTTAAATAAATCTCCAACTAGTAATGAAGTTCTTCAACTAGTAATGAAGCCAAAATTGTGATGACATAGCAATTATAGTGGCAAATCTGTTTTATGTAGCTTTACAACTTCTCAGATTAATTAGTTCCATTCAATCTGTATCAGATGACTTGCATTACTGTTGCTGCAGTCCTTTCTTCCACTCTTTATAGCTGTCTGCTGGTTACATAGGTTCCAGTTTCTCCTGCCTCTCTTATTTTTCTCTACCAGTCCTCTTTTAATTTTTCAAACTAATAAAGGTTTTTAGGTAAAGGCTTTTCTGATTCTAATGCAGTGAAGCTTCGAGACACAACCAAAATACAAGGAATAAATAATACTGGAGGACTGAAGGAAAAAGCACCATTTTGCCTGCTTGGCATATAACCTTCAAGCAACAACTCCTTTGGTATCTTTTTTGCATGTTGAAGAACCCTTTTCAAGGTTCTTGCACATCTCCAGAGGAACTAGTGTGTATTTGCATAAGAAGTGTGAAACTCGGGTACCTTTGAACAGGTTTCTAGTTAATTTGGGATATCTTCTTTTTAATGCCTACTTAGAATTTCTGTTAGAGAACTGCTTTGCAGAGCTTCCAATTGCCTTAATGTTCTGTTTTCTGTTTCCACAATTACAGTCTTCCAGAAAAGACATAATGCCTCAGTTTTTAGGCCTGGTTTTCAGATATTGTCTGATATGGAATCCCAATAAGGTGTAGGAGGGAAGAGAGTGTGCGAAGAAACAGATTTCTGTGGTGCAGTTAGATTAATTGAATCTGCATTTGAATTAGGGAAGAAAATAGCTGTTGGCTAGAAGCACACCATTGCCATAAAAACACATGCAATATTGAATGTAGTTGCAGCTAGTACCAAGAAAGCCAACTTCTGTTTTTACAATGGGAAATAAATGTTTCATGGTGCCATTAGAATGTATGGATATAAAACTGTTCCTGTATCTTTAAAGCCTATATTATAGGCTTTTTACCACAATATCCTTACTGTTTTTACATGTGGTGGTGGGGAGAGGTTGAGATTCACTTGCTTCTTTCTGAAAAGTACCTAGTTCTCCTCTCTTCACTCCTAATCAGGGAAGAAAACTTGAGAGGATTAACCACTCTTTTTGCTCCTGCTAGTCAAACAAATATAGTTTAGTGTCATGGTTTAATCCCAGCTGGCAACTAAGCACCACGCAGCCGCACACTCACTCCCCCTGGGTGGGATGGGGCAGAGAATTGGAAGGGTAAAAGTGAGAAAACTTGTGAGTTGAAATAAAGACAGTTTAATAGGTAAAGCAAAAGCCATGTGCCCAAGCAAAGCAAAACAAGGAATTAATTCACTACTTCCCATTGGCAGGCAGGTGTATTCAACCATCTCCAGGAAAGCAGGGCTCCATCGTGTGTAACAATTACTTGGGAAGACAAATTCCATCGTTCCAAATGTCCCCCCTTCTTCCTTCTTCCCCCAGCTTTATATACTGAGCATGATGTCATATGGTATGGAATATCCCTTTGGTCATTTGGGGTCAGCTGTCCCAGCTGTGTCCCTCCCAACTTCTTGTGCACCCCCAGACCACTTACTGAGGGGGTGGTGTGAGGAGCAGAAAAGACCTTGACTCTGTCTAAGCACTGCTCAGCAATAAAGAAAACACCTCTGTATTGTCAAAAACGTTTTCAGCACAGATCTAAAACAAATAGATATTTTTTTTATATGAAGAAACTTAACTCTATCTCAGCCAAAACTAGCACACTTACCTTCAGGTTTTGCCTTGTTGCAAACTTGAATTACTGTGTGTACATCACTGGCTTCATTTCAAGGAGACTACCAAAAAAGTCTTCATTAAAAAGTTGCATTCATCCGGACTGGAAATAATACTGAGACATTGAGGTTTATTAAGTTTTGATATGTGTTTATCAGCATAAAATAGAAAGGTTGATGAAAAAATAAATTAGGCCACATTTATTTTCACTGTGCAAAATTTAAGACTGCATGTATATGACATGCATTTTTTGAAAAGCAGGAATTTAACAAAGAAATTTCTGGTTCAACCTTTTTATGAAAGAGGAGAATGGAAATAGAGCAATTTTCAAGTGGCTGTAGCTGTTCAGGCTCTGTTTCTTATTCAATTTTTTAGATACTTCTGTTTTCCTAATGTATTTCCTCAAGCATAGTTGTTTTAAAGTATTATGGATTACAGAATTATTTTTTTAAATTTTTTTTTTTGATGGTTTAAATTTAGTATTTTCTTCAGATGGTAGTTTCTCTTTGGTTAAATAGCTTCAGTTCCTGCTACAGGTAATGGCCACCACTATTATTTCATTAATGCTTTCTCTATCGGTTTTTATTCACATGATATTTAACACAGTGGCTTTGTTATTCCAAGTTGTTATCACATAGTTTAGGTGAGATTTGACTTTGTATTCAGACCCTTTTAAGTTTACATGCCCACAGTGTACTAGGTGTTTAAATTCCCGTTGTTTTCAGAGGAATTCAACTCAATGTAGTCAATAGAATTGACAATTTTTATCCTGAATTGGGCACTGACATTTGGTTAGTTGAGTAAATCTGTCAATAAAGAGAACAGTTGCTTATGTTGGGATTTGAAACTCCTGGCTCATATGAAGACACCTACAGAACATACCTTAGTTTAGTTCTGTGAGTCTAGAGCTGGTTGCTGTGTTTCATCCTCCTGTGTCTTTATTTTAAAAAAAATAAAATATATATACGTGCATTTATTATTTTTTTCCAAATGAAACATCACTTATGTATATTGGGGTTGTAAAATGTCATTCTGAAAGGTTATAAATGATATCATTTTCAAATATGAACTTTTATATAATGAATAGAATACTAAATCTGTTGTAGGAACTGTGATTTCCTTAAGAAGCTGCAGTCATTAAAGGAATTAATTTATATTTAAAAGTGGTATATTTTGCTTCTTCCAGATGGTCCTCGGCCCTCGCAGAAAGAAATCATATCACTAAGGGCATTTATGCTTCTGTTTTTGAAACAACTTATATTGAAGGTAAAACAGTCTATTCCAGATGGAAAACATTGAGATCTGTTATATACATATAATAGGAATCTTTACAGTAGTAAAAATATAATTCCTGTCAGGTATTGTGTCTGTTTCTCGTTAATTTTATGTTCATGCACATATTTCTAATCAACATAAAGGTATTAAATCCATACAATATATCTTACTAACCTCACCAAACTATGCTATATGTATTTTATTAAATGTACTTGCAGAAATAGTATATGACACTACAGAACCTTTCAGGTATCTGGGCTATTTTTTAGGTGATAGTAGATAGTTGCTTGATTGGTCAAATGAAAAAAGTAATGGTAGTAGTTAAGTTAGTTATTGCTTTATCCTTTTTTTTGGTTCTACCACTGGTTGACATGGTCTAGGACTCTTCCTCGCTGTTACAGCTGAATGCTAGTCATAGAATCATCTAATCATTTAGGTTGGAAGGGACCTTTAAGATCATTGAGACCTACCATCAACTTAACACTGACAAAACCACCACTAAACCGTGTCCCTCAGCATCACATCTACCAGTCTTTTAAATATCTCCAGGGATGGTAACTCAACCGCTTCCCTGGGCAGCCCATTGCAATGGGCTTTCAGTGAAGAATTTTTTCCTAATATCCATCCTAAACCTCCCCTGGTGCAACTTGAGGGTATTTCCTATTGTCCTGTCACGTGTGACTTGGGAGAAGAGACCAACCCCCGCCTCTCTACAACCTCCTTTCAGGTAGTTGTAGAGAGTGATAAGGTCTCCCCTCAGCCTCCTTTTCTCTAGGCTGAACAACCCCAGCTCCCTCAGCCACTCCTCGTAAGACTTGGGCTCTAGATCCCTCACCAGCTTTGTTGCCCTGGTCTTTGACATATAATCTGCCATTTAAGACTAACTGAAAACCACTATTTTCTGGCCTGGCTTATTCCTCCCCCCCCCCTTTTTTTTTTTTTCCTGTTCTCTCTCGGGGACTGGAGGAGTTGCAGTAATAGTTTATAGTATCTGAGGGCCCACACTATAAAAGTCCTTTCTAGCAGGAATACAGGGCTGACATCATATTATTTTGAATTGTCATTTTTGATAAGGAAAAGCAATGGAATGAAAGAGAATTTAGTCTTTTGAGTTTAAATAGAAAAAAATTCTAGGATTATTTGACTTGGTCCAAGTTTTTTTGAGCCAAACTTAAAGAATGTATTTTTTTCTAAATAATGCCCCTCTTTTTTTTTTTTTTTTTAAGGATCGAGGAGTAAAAGAAGATGAACTGCAGAGCATATTAAATTACTTATTAACAATGCATGAGGTAAATTTCTGTAATTAACTATCTTTTACTGTAACCAATTGTACCAGCTCTATGGGAAGCCTGCTGTTGATGTTAGTTTGTAGAATAACATTGGTGCTTGTCATACAGGATGAAAATATTCATGATGTGCTGCAGCTGCTAGTGGCACTAATGTCCGAACATCCAGCATCCATGATACCTGCCTTTGATCAGAGAAATGGGATACGGTAAGACAGTGAAGTGAGAAAATATCTTAAAAGTAGTTCCAGTATCATCACTCTCCAGATTGCTTCTTTTTCACATAAATATCACACTTGCTGATCTGTCAAACTACAATTTTATTAACTTAGGCTATATTTTTTGTCAAAAACAGAGTGGTTTTGATAGCTTGGAGGAAAAAAATTTTCCGCTTAAGGTTATCATTATGATTTTGAAGGTAAATGTACTGTTATACTTGCTTCTTAATCTCAAATAGAATATGTAATTAACAAGATGCATGAAAAAGCCAAGTATCTATCTCAGAATAATTTTAAATATTCTGTCTTCAGATGTTTAACATAATCTGGAGGGAGGAAGAGGAAAACAAGAGAAATTGTGCCCTAAACTTTCAAATTCTCTCTGAAAAGATTAAAAAACTATCTGTGGAATTCATATGTTTATCTGTTTGACAGTAAAATTAATAACTGATAATTTGCAGAGAAGCGGTACTTTTATTGTTTTCTTATGCCTAACTTGGTAATGCAGGTTTTTTCAGAGATTAATAATTTTCACATTAATAATTTAGTATTTACTATAGAATTTTATTTTGTGCTGTTCTGAAAATAGTTTGGAAAGTGCAAGGGGCTTGTAAAGCAGGAGGAAAAAACCCCCAGCATCTACTACCTGATAAATTCAAGTTCTGTTTTGCCAAAATAAAGATCTTTGCACAAATACTTGTATTTAAAACTGTTTGAATGACAACACTAGTTGAAAAGAAGACTCATTGTACTCCCGGTTTAGGACTTTGTTTTCTAAACCTATAGTTTCTGTATTCAGACAGAATTCTATTCCTCACACCTTTCATAGAAGGGTTATGCTGATCTAGAGGATTTAAGACATCTTTAGGTAACGTTAGTGGTACCAGTATTAAAATTGTAAAATGGTGTATTCTCTGTGTTTAAAAGTCTGTGTTGAAAAAGCGGAGAGAATGCACAGAATTGCAACATTTAAGTATGAAAAAAAATGCCTTACATAGAATTAGAGGCTCATCTGCTTAAGTTATCAGAGGACAAAAGCCTCAGAGGTCCTTTGATAATGGCCTCAGTCCTTTCGAAAGAGGAAGATTTTGTCTGCTAAAGTGCTATTTATTGGAGAAAAATAAAAACAGTTGGAGAATTGGAGAAATTCTAAAAGTAATGTCTAAAAGCTGAAGCTCAGCTAATTCAAATGGGAAACTAAAATATAAATTTAAAAATTTGTTGAAGAATATTCCAGGGAAAGGGTAATGTTTTCTGTCTCTTGGTGTCTTCAAATCAGGAGTGGTTTCCTTTCTGAAAGACCGTAGAATTTGTGCTTAAACCAATCATATCAATTACAGAAGTAATAAATTAGTTACATTTTGAGGCCTTTTTTAATCCAGGATTTAAAACCAGAGGGTGTATTTTTTTTCTACTTCAGATTTTGATGCAATGAGGATGCGACTTCATAGGTGTATATGGGATTTTGTGTAACATATTGCCATGTTTTAATTTGACAAATGAGATTTCAGTATAAACATCCTCTGATTAAATGCAGATACCCTATCCTGTGCAGAAAGGATACTGAATAGGGATTTTACGAATGAAAGGAGATTTTTCAATAGCATCCAGGTACTCCAAGAAACTCCAGGATGTGATCTTATGTGCTCTAATCTGCTTCTCTTGTCTTAAGCTACAACTGCTCAGACTGTCTTTAATTTGATTGTTCCAAGCCAGAAGTATGAGAGAAGGTTGTTACTTTCTGCTATAAAACATTGACCTGAACCAAAAGACATCTCTGACCTAAAGAATTAATAATCAAACTCTTATGGTGTGCTTGGTGCTTTCAGTATATGCCTCCATTTTTTGTAAATTGCTATTTTTATAGTTTCATTTATTAAGAAATCCCTGTTCATTGAAATACACTCTATGTATGTGATGTTAGTAATAAACTGAAAAAAACTTGTTGAATTTTTTTTTCTTTTTTTAGAGTAATTTATAAATTATTGGCTTCCAAAAGTGAGAGTATATGGGTGCAAGCTTTGAAGGTCCTTGGATATTTTCTTAAACACTTGGGTCATAAGTAAGTGTAGTTTTAAAATTGTTATAGTGGTGTATTTAAGTTCACAATTCGTCTTGTCTTTTTGTCATGATTACTGTATGTTCTTTGACAGTCTTTGCAAATTACTTAAAATTGTTAAGTTTTCTGGTTACTAATTTGCACCTTTACACACTGGGATGAAATTACTTTTCCAGTTAACTTGTTACTACTCCGATGTTTGAAAACATAGTGATTATCTGCCAAATATATGATATGCTGAAATTCAAGTCTTAGAGCTATAGAAAAACATTTTCCAAAAATACATTTTATAAATGTTTATTTTATATTCAGCTAAGGATAACAGGAAATATATGAGTGTCATCAAATATTTCTTGCTGGAATTTTCAGTGTCACTGCAATAAATGTTTCAGGGCAGGACTTTTAAAAATAGCTTTAAAATGAGGGGAAAAATGAATTAGAATAACATGTTATTCACATGGGAAAGATTTGGAAGGAAAAGCAAACAGACTAAGTAAACAATTATAAAAAAAAAAGAGGTAAGGACATATCTCTATGCAAGAAATACATATAAAATGTGGCAGCAAGAAACATTCACAATTATAAAGAAGTGGTGTCATGAAATAGACATACCTAGTCTCATCTTCCATATTTAGGTGTTAAGAAAAAATTAAAAAGCATGCAGTGCTGTGTAATTTGCTGCTGCTCAGTTTTCCCGTTCTACGTGTGGTGCTTAACTGTCTGCCGGGGTTAACCCACAGCAATAATCCAGTTGGAGAATGTGTAGTGTAAAAATTAGCCGTGTGCTTTACAAGAGACTTCATCGTGTAAAACCTTCTTAGAAGGGAAAGAAGCCAGGAGTCCGGCCAGAGTGCGGTATTGCTAGACATGCTTTTCTCAGTAAGATCGATAAAGTATGACTGTATAATTGAGAGACAGTTAGCTGAGAATGTGCTCCCAAATGGCATTTTTCTTTTGGGATCCAGCAAGCCAAATAGTGTTCTGGGAATTAATAAAGCAAATTGATAGTCCACTCAAGAATCTCCAAGGGCTTTTCAAATGTTACTTACTAAAAATCATTCACATTGATAGGAGTTGGATTAAGTAAGATACACCAGAGGTTTGACTTGTGCAGAGGCCTGGTTGTGTCCAAATGAAGTACATTGGTTTAAAATATTTGTTGCTTATCCAGTAAATAACGTAGCAAACTCTGTAAATTTTGGAATATTAGAGAAAAAGAAAAGTGAGATTTTTCAGAAGCTGAAATTTAATTTCCTGGTCCTTAGCATCTACTTGTAATTATGGACATATTTGTGTAGTTTCCAATGTTGAGTTGAAGTAAGTACTTAGCACAAAGTTAAATAACTTTATTTTTCATGTAGTATGTATGATTTTATGAAATTATAGTCAACTACAGGAAATTCTAACCAATTATGAAATTATAAACTGCATTCTAAAATATATACACTATAAAATTATGAAGCGCTTAAATTTCTGTTTCACAGTATAGGACACAAGCATTGTATTTTAATACATTAAAGCAGAATTGCATAGAGATTTTATAATGTGATTCATGAAATCTGAACCAATATGATACTAATAACAAATGTGTAGGTACAAAGGCAGTTACCATTGCTGTAGTTCATATATATTCATTGCAGATTAAGCTATAGACTGGTTCTTCGAAGTGACCAGTAGTGTGTTAGATGAGAGCCTGAATAACTCGATTTTTCCTTGTGATCTGTGACGATAGAATACCTTGTCTAACCTTAACAGTGGCAAAACACTGTTCTTTTGCTACTCTGCCGTCTTTGATTCTTTCTACACCACCACTGAAATCAGTCTGCTATTTGCTTTTGGGTTTCATCTGCCCTTTTAAACCTTCTGCACTTTTTCACTTCCATGTGCTACATCATAGCTCACAAGGTTGAATACCTGTAATTTTTCTCATAAGTAACTCTTCTGTGCACAAAAGAGTACACACTGTTATGTTTTTGCTACTCTCTTTTGTAATGATTTGAAAATTATAATATAATGTATTAATCACAAAAGTTCTAGAATGAATCTATGTAATTTAAACCTTTGTTATCATTAGTAATCATGAAAAGGGTGTTTATTAGCTTTTGAATACATAACATTTTACAGAAACTTTACTGTATTTTACCTTGTTTCATATTTTTCCACTTTAATATAGATTATTAGTTATTTTCAATAACATTATTATTTCATATTCATTACAGTAGTAGATAAATGTAATGATGTAATTTATGAGAAGTACTCTGTTTATTTATGATGTTATATCCAATTTTAAGAAAGTAGTGTTTTGGAACAGATGGAATTCACTGATGTGAGATGCTTTCTTCTCCTCTTAAGATTTGAGTAGGTTTTGATCCTAGCTACAAAATTCACTTCAGTCACTTGGAATTACATAACTTTCCAGGATTTTATTTCCTTTATATTGTAACACATGTTATTTCAACATTATTAGTTATTTAGGCTAGTTATTATTTTGTTATATACATGCTAGTTATTGTTATTAGTTATTATTAGTTATTATGGCTGCATGAGAGAATGCTATATGAAGTCAATGACAGTACTGATAAATTTGTACATGTTAATATTTGTGTTGTAAGATCTGAGGTTGGATTGCCCTGAGTCCTTGAGAGAGCTACAAAAGATATGTTCTGCAGTGATCGCATTTTAGCCAGCCTCTGAACACCGTGAACTCTCTCAGCTTAAATAAGATAGAAAGGGATTCCTTTGTCTTTTTCCACTGTGAAAATCATGGAGGGTGAGAATTATGTGTCATTTTTGTTTTATACAAAAACCCATCCCAAATAGAGCATTGCTGTCTGAGAACCTTTGTATATTACTGCAATTACGTTCGTATTGGGAGACATCTTAATTGATGTTTAATTCATAATATTTACAAAATGACAACTTTTAGGACTTCTTAGTACAACATCAAAATATTTGGCTCCTGGGTTTTTTTTTTTGCATTTACCTAATATTCTGATTTTCTTTTCCAGGCGAAAGGTTGAAATCATGCATACTCACAGTCTTTTCACTCTTCTTGGGGAAAGGTTGATGCTGCATACAAATACGGTGACCGTTACAACATATAACACACTTTATGAGGTAGAAATTACTAAATGTAGAGGTTGTCATCTCTGTTGTAAGAATTACGACTTAACTATATTGTGACTCTGTGCTTTACAATATCCTGATTCTCAAGACTTATGAGAAAATTTTAGATAGAAATTTTAAAAAAGGATTTCTTCGTTCAAAATGTATTTTGCTGTGCTTTGGATATTTTTATTAACAAGGTAATAATTGTTACATAATCTCTATAAATCTTTCCACTTACAAACCTGCTATTTAAGGTGTTCATCAGTTTACACACCAAAAAAAATATTACTGCAGATCTTCAATTGCTGTTACTCCTCCATCGCAATGGAAAGTGCTGGAACCAGAAAGATTCTGTTTTTTTCTTTTTTAAGCCATTCCTTTCAAGTTTGAAAGGATAATTTTGAAAAGTGCTGGTAGTAATTCTGATAGTAATGCCAAAACGATAACTGAACACAACCTCTTTTATGTAACAGATACTGCTTGAGGTGAATATGACCTTGAAGCATTTAACTGTTCTACCAGTCTCTTGTAGAAACTTCAGTTGCAATGATGAGCAATTTTGTTAAATCAAAATATTGTCAACATCGTTTGTTGAAACCCATGTCCTAATGCCTGCAAATGCATAAAGATCGTGTCCAATCTTCAATTGTTTTTAAAATGGTGACTTAGAATTGAATCTTTTGCAATTTATGAGGATCTTATGCGCTAGAAAGATATTTTTTTAATTATGCTATTATTTTTTTTCAGTCACAAATAGGTGTTATGGCTAGATACTGAGGACTGATTCCAGAAAAGACATGGAAAACTAAAGTAGTGCTTGATATTTAGGGTCCTGAGTATGAGTGTGGAATGTAGAAAAAGTTCTCCTGTGATTGTAAGAACTTAAACTTCATCTATTTGCCAATGACTTACTCATATGTTTATTTCCTTTTTGTTGCACATCTCTAAACTTGCCCTGTGTGGTTTGACCACTTGGGTATCACAGTCTAGATGTCACTGCATTCAGATTTCTGAGACCTTCTGTCATTGATATTCTCAGAAAATACATAGCTCAGTGACACCATTAAAGTCCTCACGGAGTCCAGAATCTACAGACATTCACATTTGAAAAAACATAGCCAGAGGAAGAGAAAAAAGGAGTTAAGTGCCAAAAGTACAAAATATTTGCCAAGGAACTAATGCAGATATTTTCCATGATCTCTCATAAAAAGCAAAGACATATTTGCATTCTATTTTAAATACCAATACCCATTCAAAGATATTGTGTTTACAACTGCTATTCATTTTATTATTGATTAATGAATGAGATAAAGTTCTGCTTTAAAATAAATAATAATTACTAGTGGAATTATTCTATTTTGAAATACATTTGCTTGAATATACCTATTGAGAATACCATGTCATTATAATTAAATTTTTAGCTTGAGCTTGTTCTTAAAAAATAAAGTTGCATACATAGAACCTGTGACAGGTATCCCAGTGTGAAAGGTCTGCAGTGTTACAACACAGATTAATTAGTTTGCCAAGTACAATTCATGAAACAGGCGAATGGTCTGTCTTGCTCATTATGTGAAGCTCCAGGATTATTCCTATGGAATGCTGTCTGTGACTGTTCCTCTTTCCTAGCTGGAGAAAACCAACCCCACTTTTAAGAAATACTGGGTTTGGTTATGGACAGAATATATGAGAATAACTTCTGATGTACAGAGCTCATGAAAGACTTTTTGACCTGTGAATGTATAACACATAGCTAACTAAAAAGTTAGTTAACCTGCCACTCTACATCCATGGAAATCATGATCCTTGCATAGAGGAATTGCTCGTTTCCATTCTTCAAGAATAAAAATGTTTTATGAAAATGTTTTTTATGAAGTTACAGTGTGGCCATGGTAAATGTTTTTAAGAAATTTAAAAAATAAACAAAGAAACAATGTTTAATTAAAAATGGTAAAAGGATCTTAATATTCTATTTTAGATTTTGACAGAACAAGTATGCACTCAAGTTGTTCATAAACCGCATCCAGAGCCAGATTCTACAGTGAAAATTCAGAATCCAAGTAAGGACGATATATTATGTTTGTATGATGAATGTATTGCCTAGAGGTTGTGGAGTTTTTGAAAGAATATGGTTCAGGAAGCAAGAAAATTCATTAGTGTATCTCAAATACATATGAGTTTCAGTTTCTACTTACAGTAGTTGCTGTCAGCAACATTTTTTTGGGGGGTTTTTAAATGTTGTTAAAATGTGTTACGTAACTAATTTATTCTTTCAAAGTGATTCTTAAGGTGGTGGCAACGCTGTTAAAAAATTCCACGCCAAGCGCAGAGCTGATGGAGGTTCGACGTTTGTTCTTATCTGATATGATAAAACTCTTTAGTAATAGCCGTGAAAACAGAAGGTATGTCACTACCAATAGTATTTTCTCATTCTTTACTTGTGAGTCATAGCAATCTGGGGTACTGTGTAGAGTTGTATACTGTATATTAAATGGAATATATAAAAAATAAATGGAATAGGTCTGTGGAACTTTTATTAGTTCAGCAACTTATACTGGGTTCTTCTGTTTTGAATATATTTTAAATTTTAATTCATCCTGAAGTATTTTTAAGTTTCTTCCTACATTGGATTGATGTTCAGAGGAGATGTACTATATTATTTTCCTCCTTTTTTTACTATCATAATGTTAAAATAAAGAAGCTTTTTTTGGATATATTTTGACCTAATTATTTCACTTTAGATGTTTACTTCAGTGTTCAGTGTGGCAGGACTGGATGTTTTCTCTGGGATACATTAACCCTAAGAACTCTGAAGAGCAGAAGATCACAGAGATGGTTTACAACATTTTCCGTATTCTCTTGTATCATGCAATAAAGTATGAATGGGGAGGCTGGAGAGTGTGGGTGGATACTCTTTCTATAGCACATTCCAAGGTAAGAAATGTCTTGTGGATGGTTTTTTAATACTGGTAACTCCCCCAAAGGGACTAGCAATATAGTAAGATGCAAAGTGATTTAGTGCCATCTGGTGGCTATCTCCATACATGTCAAGGTGGCGGTTTTTTGTCATTGTTGTAGGTCTTTTGCTGTGAAACAATTTGTAAGCTTTATGTAATACGTTGATAGGATTCTTGTTAGTTTTTGTCCAAGTTCACGTAGCATATATTCATCCACATAATCTGTTATTTTCTTTCTAAGGTCACATATGAGGCTCACAAAGAATATCTAGCAAAAATGTATGAAGAGTATCAAAGGCAAGAGGAAGAAAACATAAAAAAGGGGAAGAAGGGGAACGTGAGCACTATCTCAGGTCTTTCCTCTCAGACAACAGGAGCAAAAGGTGGAATGGAAATTCGAGAAATAGAAGACCTTTCACAAAGCCAAAGTCCAGAAAGTGAAACGGATTACCCTGTCAGTACAGATACGAGAGACTTGCTCATGGCTACAAAGGTGTCAGATGATGTGCTTGGAAGTGCTGAGAGACCAGGAGGAGGAGTGCATGTGGAAGTTCATGACCTTTTAGTTGATATAAAAGCTGAAAAGGTAGAAGCTACTGAAGTAAAACTTGATGATATGGATTTATCACCAGAGACACTGGTAACTGGAGAAAATGGTGCACTTGTAGAAGTCGAATCTCTTCTAGATAATGTATATAGCGCTGCTGTTGAGAAGCTGCAAAACAATGTTCATGGAAGTGTGGGTATTATTAAGAAGAATGAGGAAAAAGATAATGGTCCATTAATAACTCTGGCTGATGAGAAGGATGAACCTTCTACTAACAGTACCTCATTTCTCTTTGATAAAATACCTAGCCAAGAGGAGAAACTTCTACCTGAACTTTCAAGTAATCATATTTCTATTCCAAATGTGCAAGAGACACAAATGCATCTTGGTGTAAATGATGATTTGGGATTGCTTGCACATATGACAGGTAGTGTAGATATAACATGTGCTTCGAGTATAATAGAGGACAAGGAGTTCAAGATTCACACAACTTCAGATGGAATGAGTAGCATTTCTGAGAGGGAGTTGGCTTCGTCATCTAAAGGATTAGAGTATGCTGAAATGACTGCCACAACTCTCGAGACAGAGTCTTCTGGTAGCAAAACTGTACCTAGTGTTGATGCAGGAAGTATAATATCAGATACAGAAAGATCTGATGATGGTAAGGAAGCAGGAAAGGAGATACGGAAGATCCAGACAACTACAACAACCCAGGTAAATTTCAAGTACTGTAGCCACATACGTTTCTGATGTAAATGCTGTTCATTGCTGCTGGGTAAATTAATAGTATGAGAACTGACAGATGTTTGAAGTATATTTCTTTAATTATATGAAAAGTTTCCATCCTCCAAGCCTATTTGCTTTGAAAATGCTGTAACACGTGTAAGGATTGTGTAGTCTTTTATGTCTGTATAGAAAATATCTACTGCAATTGTGGATGCTTTAGTGTAAAAAACTTAGCTAAGAGAATCTCTCATCTATTTTCCTTAGTTCTTGCGGAGAGATTAACTGATACTCTTAGAATTCTGCTTTAGATTTTGTTGTCAGTATGTGTTAAGATGTATCTATATTTTACTGTTTACACACTGAAGTAGTCTTCACTTTTGCTGTACCTTTCTCAGAGTGTAGTCTTAGAGCACTTTAGTACTCTCTCTTTCTTCCCATACAGGGATGCTGGCATAAATAATCTCCATATTTGATCCTAACACAAGAAAATTAATAGTTTAGGGCTAATAGAGGAAAAACTGCAACTTGATTTCTGGACCAGAGATTATTAATAAAAGAAGTTGTATCTCTTTTCTTGGAGATGCTTTCTTGTCTAGGTCTCCCTCTGAAGAATTCTGAAAAATTAGTGTGTTTTTGAGAGACCTAGCATTCTGAAAATGGGAAGGCCAAGGCAGAAGTCTCTTTGAAAGAATTTGTAGTCCGTATACGTAGCAAAATATAGGATCGCTTTCAACTTTTAAGGCACAGAATTAATTTCCTGACTGTCATTGTTCAGACAATGTAGCATGTAATCAAAGATTGCTTTTAATGATGTTATCAGGTGAAAGAATTAACTAACTTTAAGACTTTCCTGGCTGTCTGTATGTCCAGTATGTGCACCAATATTTATCTTCTAGGATTTAAAAGTGAAGCTGACTTCCTGAAACTATGGAAGAAGAGCCAAACAAAATTGCAAAAATTGCTCTGCCTGGTACTGTGTAGTTTGTACCAATGCATCAGAAGAAAGAGTTTCAGAGATTCACTCAAGTACACTCAAAGTACATGTTATCGATAAAAAAAACACAGATCAGCCTACTCACTTTGTTCTTCAGGGTGACAATACTTTCAGAAAAACTCCAGTAAATGGACATTTTAATTTATTTAAACACTCCGTGGTTTCCGAAACAGATACTTTCCCTTTTAGGAAAAAAAAATAAAAGAAAAAAACCCTGTTACTCAGACCACTGGGCTCTGATATACAGAAAGAATTCTCTCTTCTGTCTGCCTTCTATGGTAAGAACCTCTGTTCTGAAGAGAAAAGCAGACAGAGCTTTTGCATTCCCTAGACAGGTATTACGAGAAAAGTTTGGGATTCTCTTGCAAGTATTTTTTCAAAACTGTGAAAATCCTCATAAGATGATGCATTGTGTCGGGATCCTTATATTTAAAAGCATTCAAAACAAGCCCTGAAAGCTCTCAATAGGAAAATGTATCTATAACTAGCAGTTCCCAAACACCTTAAGTCTTAAAATTAAGACTTAATACCATAGAAACTGGTAAGTGGCAATAAATGGATGATAGCAAGAAAAAGGAACAGTCAGTTTTTATTTTGACCTGTGGATTTTTGTTTAAAGAGTAAAAGACAAGTGAAATGCTAGTATTCATTTGCTAGGTACATATATGAATCCATAAACACAGTGAATTTGTAAGATAAATCTTTAATGAAAAAGAATCTTGAAACCCTGTCAGTGTGACTTTGGGATTTTTCTGTTCTTTAACCTCTTTTCTTGAATAATTTCTTTTATAACAGTTGAACTATTAAAAAAATGTAAATTCATCAAGCCTATAATTATTTTTTAGGATTAAAATGATACATAAATCTTAATGAATTTTATCAGATCATTGTAAGATAAGAGAAATAAAATGTTTTCCAAATGTTTTACCCTTAGCTACCCACAAAATCCCTAACAGAACATTTGGGTCTGCAAATTATCACAAATTGTGTACTCTTCAAGAGTTTGACTCTACAAGCTATTTAATTTCCTCACTTCTCCATATCCTACTTAAATTACAGTTATTTCTCAATAAAATCAATTATAAACTACAATTAATTTATTTAAGTTTGTAGCAATTAAGATTTCTTTTAAATAATTTTCTTAAAACCAATATCAATTTTGTAACCACCAGAATTGTTATCTTCTAATCTCTTCCTTGGGTATTTTGAAATACCCTGTGTACTGTAAACGGTCTATTGTTTAATCCTTTATATTTAAATGAAGTTATCTTTAATATAGAAGATGGAAATATTTATTAAATAAAATGTAAATAGAGCATTATTATTTTCATGAGTAGAGAACAATGTTAATTTTAACGTGTACAGTGGAGCTAGAGGTTGGAGTTTTGATTGCAACATGTGTGGGAACTGCCACACTAGATTCAATCTCTTTGAGACCGCTGAAAACACTGCAAATTACTTAAAGACGGCCACCTAAATGTAGATAGTTGGGTTTCATGGTGGTTTATGCAATGCACATCAAAGCCCACTCTTGCAAATACAGTGTTATTGGCTAGATAAAAGCTATCCTGTTATGGTACAGTTATGATACCATTGCTGCTGCTGACATGACAACTACCTGTTGTTGTACCCAAAAGAGAACAAGTGGTATGTGAATGGAGTCGCTAACCTCGAATTCTCTAAAAACAGATCTACAATTAGCTGCCCACCTTATCAGTAAGAAGCAAGCTGTCTTTTGTTCAAATGGACTGAAACGATGCAACAAATTGCACAACAAAATAGAGATGGGAACTCCTGCTTACCTCCAAGAAGAGTTAGTGCCCTTGTCAATAGTAGATCAAATATTGAAGAATAGAAAATTAACTCTCTCCTATGGTCCTAACTAGGAAAGACTGAAAATAGAATTGAAAGCACTATGCATAAGATTCATGCAAAACTTTCAAATCTTAGATGAGTCTAGGAAAAAAAAGTATAGAATAATTTAGAGATAGTTTTAAGAAAAACATACGAAATTAAAGCAACAGTAACAACTTTGATCTCAGCAGGTCAGACTGAATGAAAGAAACTTGCCCTGCTCTCAAAATGCTGGCTACAGAAGATCAAAATCAGACTAAATATCTAAGAAGCTTTCCAGCCCAACTCCAATGCCATTTCCATTTTTACATGGCTAGCACAAATATTTTGTAAATGTTTTTTTGCTTTTAAATGTCCAGGTTTAAAACAGCATGCTGAGATCAAAAATGAATATTTGAGCAAAGCAAGTATATTTTCTTTGAAACTAAACTGAAGGAACTTTAAAATAATTTCAAGGGTCAGAATTTGTATTTCTTCCTTTCAGAGATGTTGCACATTATAACTAATTTTATTGTTATGAATATTTGCCTCAAATTCAGTTGAAATGCTTGTTCTTTACTATCTTTTCCTTCATGGTATTCCCATCATATCCTCTATATGTATCTTTTACTTTTGTCTTTAATCACAAAGTAGAAACAGTCATTACTCCACAGGTAGCGAAAGAGAATGAAATTCACATCCACCACCTGTTGGGAGAATCTAAAGAATGTACTGAGGATCCATAAAACTGTTAACTAATTAACAAAATATAACAACATTGGCAAAATGAGATTTGGGAGACTAGACTTGATTCTTTAATGATCCTGCTAAAAAGACTAGATAATCATTTTGGAAAATGAGGAGCTGTCTAAAAGTACATTGATTCCTTGAAGCCATCACTGTCTAGTTGGTCCATGTTTTGTGGCAAATATTCAAAGAAAATGGTCTTACCGGTACAAACGAGTAGTTGTTTCCTATCAAAGTCTTGTCACTGCTGACCTTGTATGTGCTACATTTGGTCTTTTTTGTAATATTTCAAGTAAAGAACCTGAGTGTAAAGCATTGGTGAATGGCTGAGAGGAAGGCCAGCAGTAGCCTCTCAGTGCTGGTTGCTTTCCATTGGAGCAGCTCCTTCACTTGTGGACACTGCCTGCTTTGGAATATCAATATCTCCTGTAGTTTGTGCTTGAGTCCAGTTCATTATATTCTTCCTATATGAAAAGATATTTTCGTATCCTTTCTCCAGTTCTATGACCCAATCAAAAACACATTACAAAAAGTGAACATGATTTTTTAACTTCTTATTGATGTAGGCAGTACAGGGTCGATCAGTCACCCAGCAAGACCGGGATTTACGTGTTGACTTGGGATTTCGAGGAATGCCAATGACAGAAGAGCAGCGACGACAGTTTAGTCCAGGTCCACGCACAACTATGTTTCGTATTCCAGAGTTTAAATGGTCCCCCATGCACCAGCGGCTCCTGACAGACTTGCTTTTTGCACTAGAAACAGATGTACATGTTTGGAGAAGGTAGGTAGTTGTTTCTTCTTTAAGTCCTGTTTCCATCCACAAGGAAAAATTAGGTATGTTATAGAGGGGATGTTACTGGGATAATGGGAAGGGAAAAGAGTTGATGTTAGCTGAAGTGCACTTCTGTATCTTCTGTCTTCTCTTTCCATCCCTTCCCAGCCTGTAACAGCACTATTTCACAGGTAACAATTTCAGTTCTCTTGAGAGATTGTATAACTCATACATACCTAGCTAAACTGAGCTGCTCTTTCAACTTATGTTTAGCATTAGAATCTGCTGCTTCTGTTTCAGACATGAGGAGGACTTGTGTGTCTGCTAAGGGCCATTTTTTTCAACTGATCAATTAAAAGACAGGTTCTTTAGCTCCAAACTTTATAAATAAAAATTCTTTCCTGTAACATTTTTTAAGGAATCACTCTTTCTAGCTGCCAGTTTTGGGGTTTTTTTGCATGTCAGCCCCTGGTTGGAGTTATTCTTGGTGGTTAGATTATACTTTATGACAGCAATGTGATTTCCTAGGCTTTTTGTACACTTTAACGGAGATACTCAATAACTTATTGTTATGAGAGCCCCTAGGTATAATAGACACCATTTAATCTAATTTCCATGACAGAGTAGTTCATTCTCAGAAAACTTGAACGTAGGTGTATCCAAGGACCGATTTATATTGCATTTACTTTCCAGTTTGGTGAACTTTTCTGGGATACTCACTAGGAAATAGACAATTTTGGTCTTTGGTGGTTTTTTTTGGCCAAATACATGGTAGGGGTTTGTACTTTGTGTTTAGGTAATGCTTGGAGATTAAACTTCAGTTTGTATATTTTCAATTGAAACCTTTAATTTTTGTTTGCTGGCTGGCAACAATGTCATTTTGGGAAAATAACATACTTATAGACTGAGTATTTCTCAAAAAACACACACAGTTTCATATTATGGGGGAGTGACTCTTCTGTGGGATTTCTCACCAATTAGGAGTTGCTGAGATTTCAGCTAATCTTATTATCATCTGTAGCTTGCAAAGCTATTGCTAATGCTAAATTTAGTATTAGTTAATAAAGTTAATATTAGTCAAGGTATCACCATATTATCAAGTTTCTCCTTTAAAACACTAGCAGGTGTTATCATTAGGTGTTATCTAGAGTGCTTTCAATGGCACTCTTAATATTAAATAATAACTTTCACGCTGAAGAAACAACCCCACTGCTTTCAGCAGAACTGCCTGTGAAGTACTGGTTGATGGGAATAAAAGGTTACGAGCTGTTTTTTCTCAACTGGGTATCTGAAACTAATCTTGATGTGAAAATAGATAACTATCAATTTTTTCATTAGACTAGTCCTGTTTGTATTGTTAGACAATTTACATGCAAAGGTTTGTACACCAGATTTTGCCTTTACATCAAAGAAACTTTAACATTCTGCTTGCAAAATAAAAGTTTAGATAAATTTATTCTTTAACTGTTTGTTTTTAATCCATCCTTTCTCCTGTTCTTGCAGTCACTCCACAAAGTCTGTGATGGACTTTGTCAATAGCAATGAAAATATTATTTTTGTACACAACACAATACACCTCATTTCCCAGATGGTAGACAATATTATTATTGCTTGTGGAGGAATTTTGCCACTGCTGTCAGCAGCCACATCCCCAACTGTAAGTACAATATTTCCACCTAGTGGTCATATTAGAAATTGTTTTTACTAATACCAACCACTGTTGCAGCTGACTTTTCTTCTTTAGGGACTCCTGTCCCTCCTCTGCTAATTCCTTAAAAAAATTTAAGTTTATAATCACAAGTGTTAAGCTTTGATATACAAATTGTTTATAATATTTTTCATTTGAAATGCTAATTTTTTTAGAGAAGTAGTACTAAGTAAGCATAATATTTCATAGATATTCAATATTTCCTTTGAAAGAAAAGACCATTAGGATCATAGTTAAAAATTATGATGTCACAAAATTAGATGCTTTATGATGGCTAGTCACTGATACTCATAAATTTGTTTTGCATGGTCACCATTTGTTTGCATGCCAAATGATACCAGGAGTCATCCCCTCACCACTCTGTTTGCTTCTTCCTTCAGTGGGTCCTGACCATTTCCTTTTTCTTTTTTTTTTTAAATCTTGTATTGAAATGGGCTGATATTTTTATCCACTTTGATGCTCTGCTCTTAGTAAGTTGTAATTTCTTAGGTGATCATAGTTCAGGCAAGCAAAGTAGCCTAACAGTACTTCATGAAAAAGGCATAAATAGTTTGTAAATATTGCATTCCTGTCAATAGTAATTACAGTATTTGAATGTGATACTTTGGCATATAATATCTGTAACTATTTATTTCATACTAAATGTTTGATCTTGAACATCCCCTAACCAACTGCAACAAGTATTGGTCTTTGAAAGGGGAGAAAATGAGGCTGAGAAGGGATAGAGGCTCCTCTGAAGAAATGTGGCTAGTAGGCACTGGAGGCTACAAATGTAGTTTGGCTGTAAAAGCTCAATTCCTTGCTCTAGCCATTTGTCAACTGAGATTACTGTATTTTGCCTCTAATAATACTTCTAGTTAGCCTGCAAAAAAACCCTGTTTTGTATGATTTTATTTGGAAGGTATGAGTGTATGGACTAGCAGTTGGCTGAACAATATGACTTTCTGTCAGGCAATTAATGGTTAAATGCTGTGTCTTTACTATTTTCACTGTGTTAACTGGGAAAATGTTTGCTATAAGCAAAAGTGCTGGGCTCACAGGAAAGACTTCAGTTGTCTGTAGTCACAAGAATGACATCCAGATTGCTGAATAAAAGATTTTGCAAGTGCTTCGTTGTAAATATTGACAAGTATGAGGGAGTGCACACCAAGCCATCTTGAGATTCAGGCTGTAGTATCAGTCTTTAGATTAAAGGACATTGGGAGATATTTTTTAAAGCAAACCTTTTAGGCATCATTTTCAAATGAAGATGTTTTCTTTGCCATCTTTGATATAAAAATATAAAACAGGCACAGCATTACTTAGGCTATAATTCCGTTGAAAGGTCTTGGTGTTTTTTAGCTCTTATCCTAGTTTATAACACTGCAGGGCCATTCCCATTCTACAGAATAATAATTTTGCAGTTCACCATTTCCCTCTATTCTAATAATAGATAATAAATATATATGTGTATATATAGAAACAAGTAGCTGATACAGCGATATAAATTACACATCCATTTGTTAAAATATTGTGTTGACACAATAGCAGTGATTTTCACGCATTGATACAAAAGACTACATTTTCAAATTTGTGTTGTGCATGCATTTCTCCACCACATGGGAACTGTGTGCATTACTTAAATGCTCAATTTTGCCATCTGTTTAGGATAATAAAATAAAAACAAATTGTGAAATAAACTAATTCACTAAAAGATCAGTAGCTGGCTTCAAACTGAATTAATCCTACTCTATGAAATTAAAAAAAAAAGTGAATACTTTTGTCCCAGATGTACAGGGAGGGTAGGGAGAAGTAATTGAGAAAATCACAAATTAACTTCACCTGGAAATAATCATTACTGTCTAGATGATGATTTCATAATCACTTCCAGAGAGCTTCTTCCCTCTCATTCAACTGCATTCCTGTTCCGTCATTGTCCATCCATAAACATTAGCAGGAAAGTGGATTTATTCATCATTGTGACAGATACAAAGAGCCCAGCACACACCCTTCCTCCTCCTTAGAGAAGCTGCTCTCCCTCAGTATTGTTCTAGATCAGTTATGAAGGGACCAGATGCCCTGTTGGGCATCAGACCACTTCTGAATATCCATCATATGATGAATGAAAAGAAGTTTCATACTGATTCTCAGGCTTCTAATACTTTTGCATCCTTGAACTGCTGTCGAGAAAGTGGATGAACTGCTGGTTAGGAATATATTTCTTCTCAGTCTTGAAAGGGCAAAGTATTCCAGTGCTTACAATCAGTTACAATAGACTCTGTCTCACTCTCCTCCTTCCAAGAGGTGTCTACGGGAAGAGAGAAGAGGTCTGAAACTGGAAGATTTATATGATGTCTCTGCTGCATAAAAACACTTATGGCAGACTTTCTAGTGACACTTTCTGCCAAAGTAACTCTCAAGGGAGGAAAGGGCCAATACACTTTCTCCCTCACCGATTCAAAGAATCACAGAATGGTTGACACTGGAAAGGCACTTCTGGAGGTCATCTGGTCCAGCAGCTTCAAGTGGTTGCCCAGGACTGCATTCAAATGGCTTTTGAGTATCTCCGAGGATGGAGATTCCACCACCTCCCTGGGCAACCTGTGCCAGTGCTCAGTCACCCTCACAGTGAAAAAGTGATTCTTGATTTTTCGGACAGAACTTGCTGTGCTGTAGTTAATTACATTAATGAATGTTTTTTCCACAAGATATACGGTCCAATTGTTGTGTTGCCTCTCATGAATCCCTTCCAACCTCAACCATTCTATGATTCTGTGTGCTTTTGTGATTCTGTAATTTAAACTGGGCATGGTATTACAAGTTCAGTCAAGCAGTACTGCACTACTCTTAGGAAAGCAAGCCTTTCACACGTTCCATAAACCACCTTACTGGGTCAGCCGAAGGGCCTGGCTAGTTTAGCATTCTGCCTCCAACAGTGACTGTTTGCAGCTTACGTCAAAATACAGACGTCTGAGCAAGCATATTGATTGCTCTAATGATACTTCCTTTCAGCATTTAGGATTTTAACAGCTAGAGGGAGTGTCCAGGCTGTCATGTTTAATAACTATTGAGGAATTCATCCTTCTAGACTTTATCTAATCTTTTTTGAAGCTACTTACGCTTTTAGCCTCCATAATATCCTATTGCATTGAGTCTGACAAAGTAATTATATAACCTTTGAAGCACTTCTTGTCTTTATTTTTCTAAGCCTGCTTAAATGTATAATGTCACTATATGCCTTACTGTTTATGCTATGAAAGGAGTGGTTAATCATGTCTTTATTCACCTCCATATCATTTATGACTTTGTAGGCTTGAATCATATCTCCTGGTGTGCCTGTTGGAATCCACAGAGTCTTCATGTTATTGGGTCTGTCTGTCTGTCTTTGGAAGCCTCTGATTCTCCATATCTCTATTCTGTGGAGCTTTTCTGGGGTGTCAAAACCTTCACATTTTGTAGATCTTTTTCACTTTCCTGAATTGGGACTCTCAAATATTCCCACTGAAGGCATTTTGGGCCCATATTGAAATTTTAAAGTAGCAGTTCTTACTTACTTTCCTCCTAGTGTGTTGTATTTGTGGCATAGGACATATATTTACATCTACTTCTAAAAATGAATTTACTTTTTGGTCTGGAATAATGAAAAATGAGAGCAAAAAGGCTATACAGAACAGACAATAAAGGTCTTTCCACCCTTTTATTTCGGGATGATAAAACATGATGGAATTCAGGAAGATATTAGAGTAAATTTAGTTATCCACTTGAAATACTTACATTTGGATTAGATTTCTAGCCAATGGAGATCTACACAATAGAAACAAATGATTCCTCTGTCTCTGATGTAGACATTGAGTGGCTGGTCAGCCAGATCTCTGTAGGGTCCATTGACTGCAATGATTGTTAACCTGGAGCTGAATCGAGCCTCTTTTTATGAGATAGCTTACTGGTTTTCTAATAGAGAAGATGACAGACAGAAACACATAGTTCCTTTTTCTACCTCACAGTCCTATCTTTCCATAGTTCCTTGTCACTCTGAGTTCAAGCAAGACCTTATCCTGGGCTGCTTGTTGTTAAACAGTCCTAAATGTCTGTTACAAAACTCTCTTCTCAACAGTCTGCTGTAAGAATTAGTTGTTACTACATGTGTCCCATTGCTTCTCTTTTTTTTTAAAGGTATTTCACCTATTTCTCGTTAGTAGAATAGATGCTGAGTATTGGATGCTTGAATTAAGACTATATGCAGAATAGAACCAAGAGATAAATTTAGCAAAATGACTTTCAGAATATTGGAGGAACTGCAGGTTGTTTCTTCCTTTGTGCAACAGATTCTTTATTGTGTCCCATCCCTTGCTGGAAAAGCAGTACTCTCACAGTTTCTTTAAAAATATGAATGTTTGGGGAATTTCCCATTTCAAAAAGACTTTTTGTTTGCACAGTTAGGATTTGAAATGAAATGGCAATTCTTCTTGTCTGGCTGGAATATTCCTCCATGATCCCTTTTCTGCTGTAGGACAAGCAATCTTAATTTTTTAATTTCCTCACTGTTGAATTTTTGTAATAGAAATCTGCCTTTTCCTTGCTTTTCTTTAAAAATCCAGACTAGGATAGTCTGAATAATGCTGTGAACAGGAGCCTTTAAATATGATTAGGAAGAAGAAAAGAAAAAATGCATTATCTGTGAGAACAAACTACTCACAAATCTGTGAATGACTTAAGAGTACAGTGAAGGTTACACATTTGCATGGAATATAGGAGAAATTTTACTGTAGTTTACAGTAATCTATCCCCACGTATTTTAATATTTCCCTTGATTTTAATTCTATACCACCTCTGTCTCAGGGTCTGTACAAGGACTTGCTTCAAATGCTGGTGTTTTTAAAGGGTTGTCACTTGTATATATGAAATAAAGTGAAATTGAGTCAAATATTAACCAAAAAAAATCTAACCAGTTTTGTTGTTTTATAGTATAAACTGGAGTGCGTTCCACTATTGATTCTGATGCCTTGTTTATAAATTTGGGGGTATTAGATAACTGCCAATATTATAGGGAGGCCATAAAATATAAAATATTGATTTCCTTTTTTGTTTTTCTTTCTGTGCGGGAGGTTCTTCGAGGATTTTTTTTTTTTTTTTAATGACAAGATAAGGAAGACATTTTTACAATGCTGTACAAGCGTGAAAAAAAGCATTTTTTGGGTTGCTGTAAGGAAAAAGTTTTGCAGAAGATGCTTTCTTTTAATAGTAGCTGGTTGCCAGATAAAACACTTTGTGTACAAGCTAGGAATTTGAAGTAATCATTGTTTCCTACAAGGATAGCAGCTGTGTCAAGGACTTGAGGACAATTTAATAAGGCAAAAGAAATCTGAGTAGCTGAAATATATGTGACAATTGAGAGTAAATTTCCAGACCCCTTGCAATTACTTTGTTTTTCCACTTATTCTATGTAGTCCATAATTCTAGTTCTTGCTTGCAGCATTTAAAACATCGGCTCTCAAATTGTAATCTGAGAGCTGCTGGTGTTATATGAACGGGTGTCTACAAAACTCAATTAAACATTCAAAGACAGCCTTATTAGGTCTGGAGCTAAGATCATTAGATCATTAGATCTTGGAGAGCCAAGATGAGATATTTCTCTGTACGTCCTGTATGTAGTGTTAGCATTGTTATGTTTGTGACTCATGTGATGCCACAGGTGCTGTGTGATCTATAACAATTCAGGGGATCAACAGTGGCACACTGATGTAAAAATTGTCAGCTGGCAATGGAGAGATAATAGCTACATCCGGCTACAAAAGAGGAGGACATATTTAAAAACTGGTTGAACGTGGTATTTTCTGTTCCAAAAGGGAAGCAAGCAGTTTGTTTCAGCTTGTTTTTCTTTCTGCTAATTAGTTTTTTCTGCTATTTAAATGACAAAAATACTGACATGCTCTTGAAAATTCAGTTTCTTTCTCTTTTGAAAACATAACCAGTTAAAACATATGGATTAGTTCTCAACCCATTGTGATAAGAAAAAAAGTACTTCTACTTAAAACTAAAACATAAAAATTTAACACACCTATTCCATTGAGAACATTGGAATTTGAGGACTGATTCAGTCCCAGAGGCTTAGTGAATCTTTAATTTTTTTTTCTGTCGTTCAAAAGCATTCAAATATCCAGTGTGATATTGGTTTAGGTTGGAAAAATCACACCCAAATGTAATAAATATATATGAGCTATCTTGAGTTGCTGCAAAAGAAGGAGCGTTATGCACGAAGAACCAGTTTGCTTTTTGTGATTTATATTTGTTTTGACAATAACTACTTTATTACATTTCAGTTGAATGGCTTGTTCTAAAATGCTCTTTTTATTTCTATATAATCAGTGAAAACGTTACTTTGGTTTACATCACTTCATAAAATTGCTCTATGTACTATATAAAAGATGTACATTGGTTTGGAAGAATCAGTGTTTACATGAATGCCATAATAATACAAGATTTACTGTTTTCCTTGTGCATAGCTATCTCTTAGAAGTCTTTATTTTCAAATGTTCATGCTGAGCTGAAATGTTTTGCTGTTCTAATTATAAATTAAACAAATATATAATTCCAAGATACTAATTTGTTTCAATTTTACATTGTATTTTTAGTTAACTTAAATAATTTTCTTTTTCTTTTATTGTTGTAATCTGTTGTCTGTTTTGTCTGTTGCATGTCCAGGGTTCTAAGGTTAGTATTGCTGCTGTAAGTTTCAGTTTTCTGCATTTTCAAAAATACCTTATTTTTGATCATTTAATAATTTGGCTTTTTTATTATTATTTTCCTATATCATATATTAGGATGTGAATAGAAATATATTTGGTATAATTGTTAAATTTTCCTACTTTCCTTGAGTACTTAATGCATTGTCAAGTGTGATGCTTACTGTTAGCTACTGGACTGAATATAGGCAGGTCTGTGAGCTAGTTTAAGTTATAAATGTAGTTGTCAGTAGAGAAACTCCTTAGTCTTTAACATGTTAATTGTATGGGAGGCTTGTTACTGCTTTTAAAGTATACTGCGTGGTCATGAAATAGTGATCAGTTCACTTTTTAAAGAGTTTTTGACCTACACCTATCTAAAATATTGCTAATACCTGAATGCAGGTTGGTCAACAACGGAGCTTATTTTAAATATTATTAGAATATCAATGCGCTATATTTAACAAGTAGAACTGATGGTAAGTTTTGCTGTAAAAAAGCTGTCAGTCTTTTTTTTTTTTTTTTTCTTTCATCCAGCAGAATTTTAGGGAGATTTGTAAAAAAAATAGATTTATTTTTTTTCCAATTCAAAGTTTGCAAAAATCTTGGTAAAATACACTAAAATGTTCTATAAAATGAATTTATTAACTAACTTGCAAAAAAAAAAAAAAAGCAATAGGTATTCTGACAAGGTTTAAGACTATGATTGATGCAATACAGTTGAAGCTTGAGAAAAATCAACATCAGGCAGTCAGTGGGTACTAGCAAGCCTGATGTTATTTCAAGCATAAGCTTGAAGTTCCAAGTTTCTATAACCACCTATGAGTTTTTCTAGCAGACTGTTATGTCTATAGATTTTTGCAAATATATTTTCTCTGGATGAGTGCTTCCAAAAATGATGTTCCAGTCTGTTATAAAAAGCCAGCAACTTATTTTTCCAAAAAGTATAAACACAGCACACACTAAGCGGGGAAGACCTGGCTTAAGAAGATAGGCTGGAAATCGTTCTGCTGAGAGATGTCGCTTTACCATTTTTCTGATGTTATTGGGCGCATCAGACAGATGACAGCCCTTCCCAAATCACTTACATAACAGACATGTTACATCCTTAAGAGAAATTAAATGAAGTGGTATCTATCATTGTGGTGACACATGCCACATCATATCCTTCATCTTTCAAAACAGTTGTTTCCTTAATACTGTTTGGCACAGTTTGCACTCTTATAATTATGGATGTAAAATATTCTAAAAAGTGACTCATGAGTGAGGTTACTACTTTTTTAGAAGTATGGAATAAAGGATTTTTTATTTTTCTGTATTTCTTTTTCTTTCGATGGAAGTGACCTTAACAGCAAGAAATATATTTTGATTTTTTTTAATAGGTACTTCTAAGCAAATGAATAAAATAGGTACTTCTAACAAAAATAATACTTTTCAAAGGGACCAAACTGTCTACAGAAAAGCCCTGTGATCTCAAATCTTGTTGACAATCAATAAGAATCAGCCATCTGTAAACAATTTTAAAAATAGTCTTTAGGCATATAAATGTGGACAGGGTCAAGTACTAAATCCTGTTTTCATTTTTGCCTAGCTCCAGAGGTAAAAGTGTTTAAACAGATTTTATTTTTTTTAATTAAACTTACTCTTTCCTCACTTATCTGCACTGTTAGACACCTGAATGCATTTGAAAATGTGACTCTGGACATCTAAGTAATTTTTTGGAGAAAAACATGACCCCTTTTTACATTTCAGAAATATTGAGCTCATTCAGCATTTTTCTGTGAATTCCCATTAAGGGGAGTCCAACGCTATATTAGGAAAGAAGTGGCCGTTCTCTGGGAAATGTGAGCTGTGCACCATATAAGTTGTCATGTTTTTACTTCCCCCCCCGTTGCTGTTATGAGGGAGTAGACGTACTCTCTTCTGATCTCCAGGAGAATTGGACTCTGTCAGGTTCCTATATGGTAGAAGCATTCCCAGGGAGAATCAATTCGTGGAAACAGGGCAAAACTGTCTGGTTTTTTCCACTCCATTCCTCACATTTACTTGTTTAACTAAAGAAACATAAAAGCTATACAGACAGTAATTACTTTCTTCTGTTACCTGTCAGTTTTCTTAGGCTATGGAAGAATATAAGAGGATGTTGCACCCTTATATACCATGCATTGTTTTACTATCTGGCCATACTTTGTCTTTATGTAATTGCTAATTACTTTCTCATTTATATTAGACTTTTCCTTGTCTATTACAGCATGTAAATGTAAATAATTTTCTCACTCTTCATGCTGTCTTACTTTGAATTTCACTCACAGTTCATGCTAATGGTAATAGTAGAAGATTTTTAAATAACTTTTCAATGTGTTTGTCTTAAGCATAACAATTTAGATTTGTATGTGTATGTGCTATCTTTATATTTCAGTTGTGTTCAAACTGTTTAATTCAATTATCTCCTTTTAAAGACTGAATTGGAAAATATTGAAGTGACACAAGGAATGTCAGCAGAGACAGCAGTAACTTTTCTCAGCCGTCTGATGGCAATGGTTGATGTACTAGTATTTGCCAGTTCTCTAAATTTTAGTGAGATTGAAGCTGAAAAAAACATGTCTTCTGGAGGTCTAATGCGACAGTGCCTAAGGCTTGGTAAGTCAGCAGACAGTATGTATTAAATAATTACTTACAGATCAATGAGCTACAGATGGATCGAATAGTGACACACATAGGAAAGGACTTGTACTGACTATGATGTGATAAAATAAAAATCCCATTTATTATTGATTTAGTACAGTTTTAAGGTTGATTCAATCTAGGCACAAGAATAAGCTAAAATAACGTCTGAAATTTCTTATGTATTTCAAGTTGTATATGTTTTTGAAGAGTAAAAATATTAAATATAAGTAAGTAAATGGAGAAATTTTTTTTCTTAAAACTGCTTTGCTACCTGCATGTTGCAGGTTTCCTTATCCAAATCTCCGTGGATTTGGATGACTACTTATAGGCTATGTAAGATTAAAAGCATGGGATGCATGTGCAGACTGTAGATGTAAATATATGATGCAAAAGTGTGGCACGTATCTTCACTATTTACTATTTGCTATATACTGTTGCAATTAATGTAAGAAATTTAAAATTTTTTGAATAATTCAAACTGTTTATGCAAACTGTATCACTTTATCCTTGTGAATATTAAATTTTGACTGTCATTTGGCATGATGCTGTTTTGCTAATGTTATGTCACACATACGTTTTCATCTCCCGAATGATGAATAATTGTTGTACTCAGATTTTGTCCTGTAATTATTCAGACCACTTATTAGGTCATTGATAATTATACTACTCCTGATATAAAACTTGTGGTTTATTCTCAACGATCAATTTTCATCAAATTCTAAATTGCTATCTACTTTTTTTTTCTGTTCTAGCTCTACATAAGTACTAGGGTACATAGCTTATTCTAGCTCTACATAGGTACATAAGTGTTGATAACCCATCAATAACATACGAGAGCTCCAGTTCAAGGACTAGTAATGTTGAGATTTTAATACAGTGATATAGCAGCTATGTAAAACATTTTGTTGTTCAACTAAAGAATGAAATTATTTAGTCGCTATAATGCTGTCTTAGTGCCGACAGAGTCTAATGTGAGAACTATGTTACGCTTAACTGCTTGGACATGGTTATTGACATACCAGACTAGATGTACAGACTGATAATTGATGTGCTGACTATAATATTGAGAAATTTGTAGCATTTTCATATTTTCTTTTTAGTTTGTTGTGTGGCTGTGAGAAACTGCTTAGAATGTCGGCAAAGGCAGAGAGAGAGAGTGAACAAGACGTCATTAATCAGCGGTAAAACTCAAGAAGCTCTTCAGGGTGTAACTGCATCAGCAGCAACCAAGGTAACCCAGTCTTCAGTTACCAACAGCAATGACAAGTCTGTACCACTGCTTCATAGGATCAGAAAATGTAATTGCCTTCTCAAATATTTGGCAAAAGCTTAGGTTTTTGCTATTAACTGGCTTAAAGTGAAAGTATGCGGAGGGGGGTTATTTAAAACAAGAAAACGTTAATGCAGTAGTATGACTAGAGCAAATTTGAACAGCTTTTTCGCTCTTGCTTGGTCTACTTCAAAGAGCAAGTCCCCGTACTCACATCTGTCATAAATACCTGCATAGCTTTTTTGAATCTGTTGGGGTGCTTGCAGTTTTGACGAAATCCTGCAATCACATCTTTGTTGGTGGAACATCTGATTCCTGGCAACTTCAACAGACCTTTGCATACATATTAGACATTAGTACTTTCTGTTTAAACTTGTTTAATATTCAATTACAGCCTAGTTTTTCCAGTGTCATTAATTCATTGTTTGTTTGGGTTTTTTTAACTTATTTACAGCTTTAGGACTTTGAGAGTCCTGAAACTAAAATCTCAAAGAATTTAGCACAGCCCATAACTAAAATACAATGCTTTGTATGATGTCAAGGATTCCCTTTTTTGCTACTGTATTTTTATTACTAAATTCAGTGTTTTTTCTTCTCTAAAGACTTTTTCAGATAGCATTTAAGAACTCAGCTCCTTTCACAGTATTATTTCATTAAATGTTACAAAAACATTACATTTCTCCATGTTTACACACTCACTGCAAATCAAATCAGTATAAGGAGACTTTTAGGTGCTTAAGCATCATTTGAAATACATTATCATATTTTATAGGAAGCAAACTACTCTATGCTTTTTCAATAACAACAGTTATTCTGTAAGTAGTTTGTAATAATTCTCAGTAAAATGGACATAAACTGATTTTTAAAAATATTTCTGCTCATTGTTTTTAAATTTAACACACATTAGAAGTAGTTTATTGTGCTGCTGTTAGAAAGCTGTAATCTGAACCTTTTGTGTGCAAAGTATGGGAAGAGATGCAGTTGTTCTAAGGTACTGGGAAGATGTAACAATTTATATCTAAATAGTATTAAGACAATAATTCAAAACAATGCTTTATTTCTAGAACACTTGTCTCAATATTATGTTGGAAGTTTATTGGTAGTAAAAAAGCATCTAAGATTGATGCAGTATCTAAAAAAATGTGTCAAATTAAGGTTCTAACAGAAATGCTTTGATATTTTGGGGGAAAAAAATATCTCACTACTTTTTATTTTTAGACTCCCCTTGAAAATGTCCCTGGCAATCTTTCTCCCATAAAAGACCCTGATAGGCTTCTTCAGGATGTTGATATTAATCGTCTACGAGCAGTTGTTTTTCGTGATGTGGTGAGTAATATGTGCTGTAATTCTTTCTTCTGCAAATCATCACTTATATTTTGAAAGAGATTTTGATTGTACCGGAATTAAAAATATCCTTCACGTGTTGCACTTAGTATATTATCTGCAAACCATCTGCTCGTTGCTTTGTAACTACCGGCCACTTTCTGCACTTTAAAAATCATACTGTTAAGCTATTTGAGTTTAGTAGCTAACTGTGTTTAACAGTCAGACTAGATCTTATATGAGCCAAATAATCACAGCTAGAATAAATCAGTTATGACCTATGTTGATTAAAACTGTATTACTAAAGGTGTCAGCTATTTGTCCAACCAGGCTAGGAGGAGGAATTATTATATGTATTACAGAACTGCAGCAAATTGATTTATAAAGATAACTTTTACTTCTGCTAAACATATATATCCATATTCTATATATAAGTACATATAAAAATGTTTTTCAGGTTTGTCTGCAACTTTTTTTTAGCAGAAAACTGCACCACACCTGTTTTTTTTTGAAAGTAGTACAACAGGAATTACTATTATATATACATGCAAATAGATAATGTTATGTTTAAACTTCTCCAACCCAAGTTCAAGTGGGTTGAAGTGAAGACTGAAGTTAGAAATAGCTTTAAAAAGAAGAAAGTAGAACTTGTCACAAAAAAAAATTATCTGTCTGAATGACCTGATCATCTTGAAAGGGCAAGGTTGAATCTAGGTGAACATCTGTCACCTACTCTTTTCTGAACGAGAGGAGAAGGGAATAGGGCAAATATTTTACTGGCATTTCTATGAAAGAACTTAATAAGAGGACTTCTAGTTATTTTAACAATTGTGAAGAAAGGCAGCCAAATTAACACCAAAAAACATAAAAGAGAGCACTGCGTTTGTAATAGAGAATGCATACTTGTGGAATTGAGGCAAGGTGAAACCACTATAGGAGCATATAGAGACTGAAATCTTAATTCTTCCGTGTTGGGTTTTACACTATAACAATAATAAAAGACATTTCAGTTGAATTACAGCAACTTAAATTCAATTAGGGTGGTATCAAAGCCATAGATGGTAGTTGCCATAGAACAGCAGACTATGTGGGGTGGGAGGAAAAGAAGACAGCAAAGTTATTGTGGTCTTGGTGTTTACTTAAATTAGAGTCTTGAAAAACTAGGATTGCTGCTGACAATTCTGTTGAAGGAGAAGTCAGAATGTGAGAGCTGGGATTTGTTACTGGAATAATATCCTCCTGCTTTTACATGTTACCAAGAAGCTGTTATGCTTGCTTATGCATCCACTGTTAGCTAGGAAAGCATTAGATAGCTTAGTTTCCCTCTCAGCAGTAGTACCCCTTCCCTTCCCTTCCCTTCCCTTCCCTTCCCTTCCCTTCCCTTCCCTTCCCTTCCCTTCCCTTCCCTTCCCTTCCCTTCCCTTCCCTTCCCTTCCCTTCCCTTCCCTTCCCTTCCCTTCCCTTCCCTTCCCTTCCCTTCCCTTCCCTTCCCTTCCCTTCCCTTCCCTTCCCTTCCCTTCCCTTCCCGGCAGGAGCTTTCAGAGTCTCATCCTTGGGGCAGCAAAAGTCAGTTGCCCTTGCTGTTGGGAAGTCTTGAAAGCACTGGGAGCAGAGTCAGGCCTCTGTTCTGAAAAGCCCATTGACTCCACAGTCCCAGAGATCTGTGTAGTGGACAAATTGCCTCGAAAATTCAGTACTTAATATATGCTGTGTGCATAGCACTGCACTTAAAATCCATTAAATCTACATAATCCTTTTACTACTATGCTAACACTTAACATTTCAGAAGGGTATTCTTTATTAAGCCTTGTGATGATCTTGTGTGAAAACTCTATGGAAATGTCCAATATTATAGGTCTGTTCCTGTTTTTCTCCAACACAGGATGACAGCAAACAGGCTCAGTTCTTAGCTTTGGCGGTAGTCTACTTTATTTCCGTTCTGATGGTCTCCAAATACCGCGATATACTAGAACCACAACGAGAAACTGCAAGGTCTGGGAGCCAGGCAGGTAGAAATATCAGACAAGAAATCAATTCACCAACAAGTACAGGTACATTCATTTTCTTCAAATGTTAGTTGATTATTTTTTTTTGAAAAGTATTTTTAGTGAATCGCTTAAGATTCTAAAAGGAAATTACTAGCTACTTCCTCTATAATCATTCAGTTATTTAACATACATTGGCAGATTCCAGTTATTCTGTATATTTGCTTGTAGGGTATAACTAATTTTCATTTGCATATTGCTCTTATTTTTTAATGTCTTTTTTTCAATGTCTTTTTTTCTTTAATGTGAAAATAATTAAAAAGAAACAGGGTGCCTGATGGAATTAAAGCTGTAGAGTACAAGATAGTTGATCAGCATAACTTCCTGAATCTGTTTTTTGTTAGCAAGAATGGATCTTTAGCTCTATACTCTGAAATGTATAAACAGCAAACACAGCTGTTTGCCCATGTGAACTCCTTTTGTTTGAATGAGGAGGTTTTTGCAAGGGTAGTGGTGAAGTATTTTCTTGGAGTCCTGCTGTGTTGGTGCCTGCATTTAAAAGCCTATGGAAACAATATAATAAAAAGGAAGCATTTCTATTGCCTTCTTTGACTGAACTGTTTGTGATTTTTATTAGTAGTAGTGGTTTTAACTAGCATGTGTTCTTCAGCCTGAGAAGGAGGGAGTCTGTTAGCTGTCAGAACCCGTCAGAAATTAGGGATGCAAACTCTACCCCACTTTGTTTGAAATACTTTACGCTGTCAGTTCAGTAGGTTTTTTTTCAAGTCTGATTGGATTGATTATAACTCTGCCTTCTGTGTTAAAACAGCTGAAAACAGTAACTGAATTTGTCCATGAAGCTCTTTATGTATATTTTTCTTCTTGTATTGATTTTTAATTACTTTCTTCATGTATGGAGTTGCTAATTTTATTCTTCATAGAATTTATCTTCTAATTTGTGTCATATTTACATTTAGTCCTTATTTTTTGATTTATCATGATGTTTTAAGTTACTTACACATAATTTTTAAAGTCTATGTGCTTGCAGGCTTTCCCTTTTAAGTATACTACATGAATGTAGTCAATTATGAGAAATCATAATTTTTTGGTGCCTTCCTGGTTATATGTTATGGTTCTGCACTAAGAAGCTGCTAGTTTCAGTGAACTGTTTCATCCATGATTGTCTTGCCTGTGTGCGTGTATATATATATCTATCTATCTGTGTCTCTCTTCCCCCATGAATGTTGCTCTTGAAGTGCCCAAATAATAGGTATGCTGTTTCCTATCTCTTGATACAGAACTTGTTTTCTTCCTTTAGAAATGCATTTTTTTTGTTGATAATACCATATTTGCATGTTTCAATGAGATAGGATATCTGTCATGGATCCACAGTGGACCAGGCCACACATGAATACTAGCTGGCTCACATTTGATTCCATGATTTTCTCCACAGTTGTGGTCATACCATCTATCCCTCACCCAAGTTTGAACCATGGATTCCTTGCCAAGTTAATTCCTGAGCAGAGCTTTGCCCACTCATTTTACAAAGGTAATATTAACATCATCTCCTAACCTGTTTGGGTGTTCTTATTTAATGTAATGTAATTCAAGAACTAACTGTGATGCAATTGTTGATAAATAAGTATACGCCTCAGGTTACATGGAGATCAGACCTGATGATACCTTCAAAACTTTAACTTCCTGCCTACATTTCTCCAGGAAATCTCTTTCCCACTTTTACTACCATTTATTAACTTTACTTATTATGAAATAAAATAAAAGTAGTCAGGAGGAGGAGCCAATGGATGCAGAAAATTTTAATTGCTTTTGGTTTGTGGTTATTCTGCTACAATATTAGGTCCATAAAAATAAAATCAGGCCTATTTTAAAAATATTGCCTTCCACATAAAGTATGTAGTACTTTTGTAGTATTCCTTTTCCCCATATCTTTCCTTGTTCTTTTGCCTTCCTTTCTCGCTTTTTTTCTTGCCTTCTTGATGGTATGTAACCTCTGATATTGTATGTATTGTGAATTATTTTATGCCTGTTAGTTAATGTGCTGTGCTTTTCTTGAAGGAAACCGCTTTTGTGACCAGAGCAACTATTACATGTTTTGGGCCTGATTTGTTTTGTTTGTTTGTTTGTTTTGTTTTAATAGATTTTATATGATGTAGGGAATATGTTTTTCAGATGTCATTACTTGAAAAAGAGAGAGTTACCTGAATGTAACTTTAGCCAAGTTTGCATGTACATTTCCCTGTTTATTTGCATGCACTGTGCTGCGAATACAGAACTGTAAAATATTTTTAATAATTTATCTGATGAAAATGTTCTTGGCATAATTTTGAAAAATCTCAATGGCTAAAAAGATTGATTTATCAAAAACCTAAGAGATTTAAAATTGCATATAAAGAACAAAAATAGTGAATGTCCTACTTCAGTAATAATGCAACGTATCTTTATCATACGTTGTTCTGGGAGGATTACATTAAAATACTCATTACATTAACTGAAACTATCACTATGTTAATCTGGCATTTCTTAAACTTTAGTATGTGTGTGTATGTATATTATAAATTGTTTTAAAATCTAAAAACTAGTAAGCAAGGGTTTGTGATTTTGATTAATAAGACTATTGTTTGCCATAGAAAAAAAAATTTGGATCATTGAATTTTCTGATGTAATATTCTTTATTGTGACATAGTTGAATTTGTATGATCTAATCCATCATTGATAAAAAAAGGAATAATTTGCTGTAAGTTCAGAAAAGTACTACAGTACTATGTAGTACTACAGAATAACCCCCTAAAACTTAATTAAATATTACTTATCTTTTTTTTTTTTTTGCATTTAGAGCATGTTTCTGTGTATCAGGCGTAGGATATTTTATTTTTAACCACCTTTGTTTAGACTGCCTCAAAACACAGATATTTAAAGACATTTTTTGTTAACTTTAGTGCAATAAAAGTAAATTATGCAACATAAATGCTGTTTGTACAAAGCTTGACATTTGATATAATGGGTGGCAAAAGGAAGGGAAAAAAATAGTTTTTCTTCTTATTTATATATAGTACAAGAATAAAATATACATAATAAAAGCAGAAAAAAAGTTTAAGAAGAAATGGAGCAGCCATACAAACTCACCAAAATATATCAGATAAAGCATTTTTTAAGAATTGTTTCTTTGATACTGTTGTCTATAGTACTTGTTTTACTTTGAGTTCAAGTAAAATATAGTTTTGTTTTTAAATAGTTCAATAGAGGTATAGTAAAAGCGTGATCAGGATACAGAAGAAAAGTGTTTTGGCTTTAGAAACAAATTATACCACAAGGGAAACTTTATCTGTAGCTAGTTATTTTATTTTTTGATATAGAATCATATAATGGTTAGAGTTAGAAGGGACCTTAAAGATCATCCAGTTCCAACACCCCTGCCATGGGCAGGGACACCTCCCACTAGAGCAGGTTGCTCAAAGCGCCATCCAGCCTGGCCTTAAACACTTCCAGGGATGGGGCATCCACAACTTCCCTGGGCAACCTGTTCCAGTGCCTCACCACCCTCACAGTAAAGAATTTCTTTCTGGTATCTAATCTAAATCTCCCCTCTTTCAGTTTAAAACCATTATCCCTCATCCTATCGCTACACTCCGTCCTTCAGGGTTTTAACCCTATGAGGTCTCAGCCTCTTACACTGAACTGCTTCAGCCACTAGAGAAGAAAAATGTTTCTGCTTTTTAGATTCTGAACCCAGTTCCTCAATTTTGAGCAACATTAGCAGGAAGTGAAATGAAAAAAAAATTGCCAACTGTCAGAAAAGACTAAAAGTCAAAACCTATTTTGTCATTTCAAGAATCTTTTTTTCCAGTGGCTAAGCCAACTGGTTTGCTTTTAGTGATGTGACATGCTTTCAGATGGTGGCAGCAAGCATGTGATATTTGAATATTAAATTTTAAGGTATTTTAACATATTATAGAGTGCTTTAATGTAGCATTTAAAAATAAATACATATTTTTAGAGCAAAATCCTATTCATTAAAAAATGGATAAACATTCAGTTTTTACATGGAAGTAAAGTATATTTTATTCATTCCGCATGACATTAAATGGATGTGAAGGATTTGTTCTTTGTCAGTCCAATTCAGTACAGCAAATTGTGTCATTATTGTTAGAACTGTACAAGCCCTCTTTGGGACAGATCTCTATGAATTTAGGGAGAGGGATTGGCTGCTTAAAGGAAATCCATTTTCAGTAGATGGAATCTAATTATCTGACCAGGTAACTTGTCAGGGGAAGGTTAAGGTAGGAGTAGGTATAATACTAGTATTTAAGGTACTGATTTTGTTATTAGTGATGCTTTTTTTTTTTCTTTACGTGGAGCAATGTCCTCAGTTAAAATATATTTAAGGCTGTGTGAGAATGTACTTGTCTCAGGCACATGATTCATTTATCCTTCTTATGAGTAACTACAGCTGGTGTCAAGTGCAGATTACAAGAATTTTAAACATCGTTACACTTGACACAAAACTTTTCAGTTCTCATCATATAAAATGCTGACCTTTGCCTAGTTTATTGATGATCTTACATGCAGATAAAACGTAGTATTGAAATAAAAGACTTTAAAATATGCTTTGCAGGGAAATATATTCTACCTTTACTTACAAATGTTTGTAGGTGGTAAAATAAGGATTCAATGTTTCTTTTACTGTTAATCAAATATTGTTCACAAGCTATATGTTATCTTATAGTGCTTAAAGGAGAAAGGACAAACCCAGGAAGCAAAAAAATAAACCAATGATGTCCATGACTACCATTTAACAAAAAAAAATGTTTATATCTTTATAACGTTCTATACTTCTGTATTTCTTTTTCTTTCTAAGCTGATCCATTCGGAGGAGAAAAATGTGTCGCTATCTGTAAATTTACTGTCATATGTTTTTCGCAAGTGCTTGGGTTTCTCCTACTAGTTTCTGATAACTTTAAAGGGTCTGCAGTACTTCTAAAATAGACTATTTTAGACAAAGCAGAACTTGCAAGATGAAAAGGGAGCTTGCTCTCTTTTCAGTTTAAGTCATGGTATCTTATGTTAATAGCAGCTAAGAAGCCTTATCATGTAAAGCCAAGTAACCTCTTCAAATTACAGCTACAAATTTGAAGTTATTTTAGCTATGGTGGTCAGGATCACTTTAGATGAGTTTTCTCAATTCTGGTTGTTATTGAAGGTCCATTGGACTACTATTTCTTTCAACAGTGCTTCTGCATCTCCAGCAGTGGCAAAGGGTGAATAATATTTTTTTTTTATTCTTCAGCTGGCAGTCTGTTAATTACTGAGAACACAATGTTAACCAAATGGAAAGATATTTTCAGTTGAAAACTGGTGTTTCCACTTAGCATTATTCAGAAGTGTTTTGGAAATGAAAGCATTGCAACAGTGTGATTTACCTTATACTGTGCAAAGAAAATCAATATGTAGCTTATCAGAATCAAAAATGGATTGGCTTTTCAACTCCCTTGATATCACGGTCTGTATTTTTCCCAAAGCACTGTAAATGAACAGATTTCTTAAAGGTATGTGCTGTGGATGGATTGGAAGCTATTGATTTATTTTTTTCTTGACAGAATAAACTATATTAATAAGTTGCAGAAACAGCTTTTTCTTTGAAGACAAGTACAGCATCAAGTTTTTCTGATCTCATAGGTATACAGTACTCTGGGTATTGTACATTGCTACACTGTTCTTTATATTCCTAATGCAGTAGAATAAAGATTTCCAGTCTATTTTTAAGCTAAATAAGGGTATAGGGGTAGCAGTCCAACTATGCAAAGTGGACTAAAGGACTAATTTACACTGCCTTTCAAAATATCCTTTGCCTCCACAAAGTCCTGACAAAATTCATGGCTCCGTCTTCCTCAAAATCTAGTTGCACATATGTTTTCAAGAAACTGAGGGAAATGTTATGAGGGACATTGATGATAATTATGAGAATCATAAAATTCAAATTCTACTGAAGTTCTGCCTGCTGCTCAAAATTATCGTACTGCTTTCCCGATGAAATATATGCTGCTTATTCCAACTGCCTTTGAGAGGACATGCATTTGAAGATCAGGAGATAGTAATAAATACATCTTGATGCATTTTTTATTGCCCTTCACCAACTGCTTAAGGCATCAGAAGAAAGGTTTGCACATATATTTCTTTATTAATTGATCAGTCATTATGTATGCATGATGCAGTTGTAATAGGATTTTTTTAAGTAACATCAATACTTATCTGTAATTTGTACAAACAAATGAAAATATTTTTAAAGTTTTTTTCAAAGTAGTGCTTAATATAGAATATTTTTAGTATAAGTTTCATCATATGTATGTGATACATACTCTGTGCTTCACTGTTAACTTTTGTTGCTGGATGCCGTGAAACTAGGCAACAAAATTTTTTTAAATTTCTTTTGCAAGAAATGTCTAATCACAAAACCATCAGCTGTATCAGCATAGGTCAGGAATACAGATATTGTCATAGATAACTGCCAACTAATCTGTTTTTTCATTATGTGTTTTTGAGTTTATGCAAGACAAAAATAAAAATAAATAAATAAAAAGTAGAAAGTGACAAAAATGGGTAATTCACCTAGAAAAAATACATATTACCATATTGTTCCTAATTTGTATTTCATTTTTGTTTCAAATGTAAACAGCTAAAGTTGGCATTTCTTTAATGCAACTTTTCATTTTCTTAAATTTATTTTATCTAAATCTTTTTTAGTTAATGCCTTGGTAATGCATTGGTTTAGGACTGCTGGCATTTTGTTTGCCATCCAGGTAATCAGACTGATGTACCTGTGTCTTACCTTTCAAGCACTGAGTGAAAGAGGTTTGATTAGTAAGGAGAACTTACTACATTGATTAAAGACTTTGCCTAAACAAATCAAGAGTTATGTCTGTCATAAGTGGCCCTTTTCATACTCTTGTTTGGTGAAGGTGGAAGGAGCTGCCCTGTGTGCCTGCTTGAGTCCAGGAGTGATTGCAGGGAAAGAAACAAATTATAAGACTTTTGAGGAGTTTGAACAAATAGAAGCAATTTCCAGTGAGCAAAAAGAGAAGACGTGCATTGACAGGTGTCCAGCTGTGAAAAAAGGCTGATGATAACTGTCCTCTTCAATCACTTCCCAACCTTGATTTCCGCAACCTAAGTTTCTCCTGCTCCATTTCTCTCCCATTTCAGAGGCTCTCTGTTTCTCCTGGTCCAGAGTTACATCCTTTGTCCTCACAGATCCACTCTGGTTAAAAGGAAATTCTCAACCCTCTGCCTTAAATCTCCTATCTCAAGATCTGCGCCCTTCCAATTGCCAACCCACCCCAGAATCTTTCATATCTGACCTTCCCCAGTTCCCCCAGTTTTCAGCTGTGTTCCTCCTGCCCTCAGCCATTCGTATCTGAGCCCTGGGATACCCCAGCTTATGGCTTTCACTCTTTCCAACTGGATGTTGCGGTGGCATGCACTCAATTTCCAGCTCTTCATGTACAAAATTACCGGTGCTCTGTGAGACACACAACTGAATGTATGCCATTGCATTGCTATCCTGGCAGAAACAAAGGGCCAGCTTTCGGTCTGGCAGGAAATTTAGAAACCTGGATAAATGGTCTGGCATTTTTCAAGCATTTTCCTAGATGAAAGCCTGATAGTGCAAGAATGACGAATAGTAACCCTAAGCCAGGCTCTTTTTCCTCACTTTTTTATAATTCAATTAACAAGAAAACTTGTATAAAAAATATTTAGAACAGCAAATGAGTTCTGCGAAATAAAAGTCAGTGTTGCTCAGATAGCCTTGCCTCAGAAATCACAGAACCCCATGAACTCCAGTAGTGGGGCAGGACCAGATTTGCCTATCAATGCATAGTTATTACATGAAGAGTAATACCAGCCAGGCTGCCAAAATGACTACACGTTATGTGGTTGGGCCATGACCACAAACACTATACAGGGAATTTGTACTCTGGTCTCTTTATAACTTCCAAATAAAAATAGAAATGCCAGGAGGAGGAAAGATCCTGAGCAGATACAGAGCAGTTTAGCGTCTTAATGTTTCGTTTAAGGTGACTTTTCTCACTGTTGTGCCTCAGCCTCTGAGGACATTTCTGTTGCAACTCCGTTCTTGGTTACTCCTGTCAAGGTACTTCTAAATCAGACCCTCATTACTCTTTGATTCTGTCCCCATACTTAGTTTCTCATCTCAGTTTAATTGTGCTGCTTCTCATATATGAAAACTAGTAGATTGATGTTGCTAGGAAGAATTTTTTCACTGTCTTTACAGCCTAGAGCTTAGGAATTGATTAGTTGACTGTGCCACCTATGGAGGAAGCTATAAAGTCACTGCTTGGTTGGACTGAAAGCATTTTCACCTTGTAGTGTCCCTGAAAGTTTGTAGAATACTACAAAGGGGTACATAAAAGGCAGCTAATAAAAGTTATTATCAATGCCTTAAGATAGCTGTACAGAAAACAACTCATAAATTCTCCAGTGCACATTCAGACTGAAAGGTGGCAGCAACTCCTGTATCAAGATTCCCCCAAACCTTCTGTTGCTAAATGTTGCTATATTGTTTGCAGCAGAAACTTGACAATGATTTGGGATAGTATGAATTTCAAATAAATTTCCAGCCGTATTGTAAGCAGTTAAAATAATAGTTTTCGTACTTTTTTACTTTTGAAAATTTTCAGCTGATTTTTAAATTAAATTCAATTTTTAATGAAATGGAAAAGAAAAAGGACAGCAAAAATGCACACACAATTTTTCCATTTTTGAAACTAAATAAATATTAAAAGCAGAATGTTTTGTGTTGTCATTTTTTATAAAGGCAAAATTGTATGTATTTAGCCTAGATATGAAAGGTTTCATTATTAAGTTAATAAACATGGCGGGGGGGTTGTATTTTTTTAGGCATATGGAAGCAGTGCAAGTGCTATTTAGGTAACTCAGTAGGTTAAAACAATTACAATACACTTCATAAATCACAAGCAAACAAGATATCTTAGGGAAGGAGCGTGACGGATGAGGTCACCAGATATACAATATGTCATTTAGTTAACTTAAGCCCATATTTTTCCCATAATGTAGTGGATGAACTCATTAGTTGCAATGAAAAACAATAAGAAGGAGGCATCTGGCTTCCAACTGCCTATTTCTGACAGGGTTAAGATCACTAGATCTAGTAATGTTTCTGCTTTGTCTACTGACATGGCCTTGTGCTGCAGAAAACTGATGAGGTTTGCTGAAAATTTACAGGCTTACTGTCACAATGTGGTAACAGACAGATGCAATCAGTTATATTTTGCTTCTGTTCATGTTTATCATTTTGTTAAGTTGCTTTGAGTATTTAGTATTTTTATAAAAGCCTACACGTTACCAGTTTAAGATTTTTCTAAATAATATTATGAAGCAGTATTCTTTGTTCCTGAATTCTGAAGGCGACAGAAGTGCTATGACACAGTATAAACAAACAGAATAAGACTTATGGATTTATGGAGTTGTAAATAAAATTGGTTGGGTTTTGTGACCCAGGAGTTTATAGTTTACCTAAAATAGTACTAATAATAATGCTGATCCAGAAGGTCTTATAATATATCTTTTCAGATATATTTGTCTGAATTTCAAAAATACTAATTTTCTAGTATTTGTAATTGAGAGGCAGTTATTCAGCAATTTTATTTGTTCTGAGTTTAATTTCCTTTTATTTGAAAAAAGTAAATTGGACCTTTTAAATTCATTTAGCTTGCTTGATGTTTTAAAAAGGAGAGTTAACACATTGAATTTAGATAGTTTTTAGAGATTGTGATTCAAAGTGATAAATCAGACTAAACTTAATTGACTTAGTGCAGCATATTCATACCGGGTAAAGATACAGGTCTGGTTTCTATGGATATCAAGTATCCATACACTTGTCTGCATATAGAATAACTACTCATATTTTTTCCCTAAATAATTTTGTGTTATGTATTGTACAGTATGTCATATGTAAATTCTATATCCACAAATTTAATTTTCCTTCCATTTTTAACTTCAAATGGTGCAATCCTTTAGGCATTTTATTGTCATTTGGGAACAAAGGATTACAAGGCAGCTGATGATTAATTAAGTACAGTCTTATTTATAGAATCTTGAAATTAGTTCTGATTTTTTTAATTTGCTACTCTAACTGAAAGGCTGTTCCAGAGCCTTAATTCCATAGTGATGACTGTCACTTCTCAATCTAAATATATTCCTAGTGAGTTTGCACTCAGTTTTTCTCATGCCAACTTTTCCATTTAGCTTAAATCCTTTTTCTGGAGTTTGCGTCCTGAAAATACATATATAATAGCTGTTGTATACCCTCTCAGTACTAATTCGGCCTGTCTATATCAGCCAAACTATTTTTTTTCTGCAACAGTCAATCACTGTGAATCTCCGTAGTGGCACTTCCATTTTCCTCAAATATAACAGTGTACACAGTATTCCATAAAGAACCCTACCCATTCTCTAATGCCATTAATACTTGGCTTTTGCAGAAGCTATTTCTTCAGAAAACTTTGGAATCATAGTTGCCTTTTCCATAGCAGTGTTGTATTGGTAACTGAATAATTACCCAGTGACTGATGTATGCAGGTCCTTCTCTTCAGTCATTCCCAGCTGATGAATGCCATTTATAATGAGAGTCTCTGTGTTAGTCACTGGATGTATAGCTTTTCGCTATTAAATGTAATTTGCATTTCTGTCATAATTCCTTCTTATAATCATTCCTCTGTACATCAATTGTACCTTGTAACTTCGTCATCAGCAAATTTCACCAGAATGTTTTTATTTTTTCATCTGAAATCTTTATTAAAATTTTAAAAGAGGTAACTCCCGTGGGAATTTTCCTCAGTCTGATGTTTTTCTTTTGAAACTATTTGATGTCTCCTTCTTAGGCAGTTTACTTCCCCACTTTCTACTAGTTTCCCGGTTCTCCTGACTAAATTACTATTTGTTGTGACAATCCCAGCTTTACTGAATATTACTACATTGGCCCTTATTTTCTTTGAGCAATAAATATTTTAAAAGCTCTTTTGGCAAAGCCATTTTGTAATCTGTCTCGTTCCATTCCATTGCTATTCTTTACTCCAAAATAAATCCTGAAATCTCTCATTTGTAGTTGTCTAAGCTGAAGGCTTGTTGTTGTCCAGATCATTTTTTCCCCTTTCTTAGAAAGAAAAACCATGTGTTGGTATTCTCCAGTCTTATGTTGCTATCTCCACTTACCTGTTTGGTGAAAGTACTTGCTACTTGACCAGTAATTTTAAAGACTTTGTTTCAAAATTGGCTTGGGGTCAATTCATTCCCATGATTTTAATATATTAAAAGCTTTCTTCCAGTTTAGTTAGGGTATTTGAATTTCCACAGCCACATTTCCATTAGCTTTGATGGCTTTGGTTTTGTGTTCAAATGAAAATTGAGGTTAGGCGCGCTCTAATTTCAACATGTAGTAGACCATCTTTTTTTTTCAGTGTCGTCTTTTCATTTACAGAAGGATGGAACCTTATGCTATTTTACTTACCATACGTTACAAGGGCAACAATCTGCTTGACTGGCAGACCAGTCCTACTCTCCTTTTAAGTTGAGAAGTGTTGTTTTTGTGTGCATGAAGTTTAAAGAGACAAGCAAGCAGAAAATTCATTAGGATCGTTCTGTGGATCAGATGTCCTTCTGTGCCAAATATAGCCAGTACTAAGTAGATACGGATTTTTTTACTTCCTGAGCCAGCAGATGCTAAGTGCATTTTATGCAGTTCATAAATCCAGTTTCTACTTCCCACTTCACAAAGCAGGGCTCATATCTATTTGATAAGATGTGTTTAAGGCACTTAGGAGAAAGAGGAGAAGGAAGTGGCTTCAGCATTTGTAACTGTTAAAAGAAGAAAGCAGTACTCCTTATAATGGGTTATTCTGCTTTGTATTTTTAAAAGTCTTTTCTGTTTTATCTATATCTGTTTGTTAATACTTGTACACGTGAAGAGTTTTACACTACCATTAGTACAAATGCACAAGTAATCTCATACAATTTTTTTTTTATGTGCACGTGCACGCATGCACACTTATACCCATGTGGTAAATATGTATAGATATTTTACACCTGACTATATCAAACAATTGGTAATAAGTTATATGATTGTTATTAAAGTTATGTTGCTGAAGGACATTTTGTTTGGAATAGGCAGAAGAGCAGTGCTCCATCTAATTGTGCTGTAAAATATTTTTCATAATATCTAAACTGCTATATCAGAACCATCCCCCCCCCCCAAAAAAAAAGTGTTCCAAATTCATACATAGACCAGCTAAATTTTATAATAAAGGCAATGTTTCAATGAAAATAAGGTAGTTTGAAAACAGCTTTTTGTCATTGAAAATAGCCATAGTGTATTGCTCTAAAAAACGTAACCAAAAAGGTGAATAGGGAAGTTATTCGCAACTAGCTAACTTTCCACTAAGCATAGCAAATTATTCTTATTTAATGAAGTTGTTGTGTCTGTTTCACTGAAGTAATTAATAAAGGTATGCTTTTCTCGGTTACAAGATGTTGTACAGTCCATTCCAATCTGGAAATGTTCCAAACTCAACAGATTTCACTTGCTGGTCTCTATAAAGCTGTTTTTATTTTGTTATTAACATTTGGCAGAAAAAACTACAGAATTTTACCTTTTGTGGGGAAAGGAGAGTTATCTAAAAAATGAACAATAATACTTTTTTTCATTTGTATTCAATGTAATGATATATGTGTAAAAATGTGTATAATACAAATTTTAAACAAAAGATAAAGCAAACAAAAGATCTCGCAGTTTTCTTTTGAATGCAAGCGTAATATTTTCTGACAGCAATAAAAGGACTAAATTTTATAGTAATCCTGAAGCATAAGTGATTGCATTTTTCTCTTCCAGTAGTCTCACATATCATACAGATATGCAGTCGATAGGTTATAATTTTTAATGTTGTTTTTGCTGACAATATTCTGCTGTTTGATTACTGTGTGAGTAGTGGGCTGTAATTTGTAAATGTCACTGAACTTGCATAATGCAACTCTTCCTAGCCTTTATATAGGCCAAACAGCTGTTGAAAGCAAAATATTTCATATGTAGAATGAGATTTTAAAGTGTAAACTACCAAGATTTGTGGGCTTTTTAACACTCGCACTTCTGTCTTGTAAAAACTCATGATTGTATTTTTAGGAGAAGAAAAATTTAACTGTTATAAATATTGTTCTTAATCTCTATTTCACTGCAGAGACACCAACTGTATTTCCAGAAAATATCAAAGATAAAGAAACACCAACACCAGTTGAAGATATTCAGCTGGAAAGCTCTATTCCTCATACAGATTCTGGAATTGGAGATGAACAGATGCCCAGTATTTTGAATGGGACAGACTTGGAGACCAGCACAGGCCCTGATGCTATGAGCGAGCTGTTGTCTACTTTGTCTTCGGAGGTGAAGAAATCTCAGGAGAGCTTAACGGAAAGCCCCAGTGAAATCTTGAAACCTGCATCATCGATATCCAGTATAAGCCAAAGTAAAGGCATCAATGTCAAGGAAATACTGAAAAGTCTTGTGGCAGCCCCTGTTGAAATTGCAGAATGTGGTCCGGATCCGATCCCTTACCCAGATCCTGCGCTGAAGAGAGAAGCTCATGCTATTCTTCCCATGCAGTTTCACTCATTTGACAGGTATATGGCTGGATTCATTATTTTATGTTGATGTTATTCAGAAATTTGAAGTTCTTTTTTAACATGGTTATTCTTCTAATGGTTTGTATTAGACTATATTAAAAAAACAGCTGCATTACTCCTTTTCTGTGTTACCAAAACAGACTGCATAGTATAGACAAAAGTAATTCACCTTGTTTTTCTCTGTCAGCAGTGAATAAAACTCTACGGGGTACTTGGAAAACAAGCCTGTTGTAAAGAAATATTTTTTGCAATAAAATCTTTTTTCCTTTAAAACAGCATTTTACTGAGGAGAAGGAGGGAGGGGTAATATCTGCTGATATAGAACAGACTGCAGAAATTCAGTTGAATATTCTTTCAAAGGCTTAAAATTTAATTGGATCCATCATTGCACTGTTTTCTGGTACTGAAATGCTTTGACCGTGGCAAATTGTTTGCACGGTCATGGTGGAAACCAGTTTCCTTTTAGATCTTTAGAACCTTAAAAAGCAAATAAGCTCAAAAGTTAGTGTTTAAAAACAAACTGCTGAACGTTTCCAAAAAGAGTCCTTTGTTTCCTTTTTTAGGCTGTAGCTTCCAAGCTTCTAATGCACTTGCTTTTATTTAACTGCCCGGTCAGTCTGAGTTATCCTGAACATAGAGGTTGTGATAAGCTGTTCAGTTGACAACATCCTTCCAGAAGTATAACCTGTTCCATTGTGGGCTCAGTCTTAACCTGTACAAAGAGCTAACTCCTTTGATTGTTGATGTGGTTACATTTTCCAGTATAAGATCCCTGCAGTTTCTTCATAAAAACGTTTTAAAAAAGTAAAAAATGGAATCAAGACTTAAAGATATGGTAAATCAAGTCTCAACATTTTAAGTGAAGTTGTAGAAATATATTAGTTTATCATGCAGGTACAAGAATTAAAATTCTGGAGGAAATTAAAAATAAAACAAGAAAATGGCTATGTTTCGATTTATGAGAAAAATCCATCTGTATTTGCACAAAACCTGCAAAAATGTTCACAAATGTCTTCATTAAAGTCTTAAGAAAAACAATATGCAATCAATGTTTTCAGCTTAATATATACAGTACAGTGCAAGAAAATATGAGAATTTTAGAATAAAAGTGAAGAAGCATTTTCTTCATTAGGAATTCCATAGAAAAGCTGGTGCCTTTTTGTCTCTGTGTGTGTGTGTATATATAAGTACTAAGGCTACCTTTCTGTAATAATTCAATAAACAATCAGCATCTGTTGTGACAAAGAAGGTTGGATCAAGCTAGGAAAAGTGAATTGTGCTTTAGAAGCAATGAATATATCCCTTTCTAATAATATTTTAGGTCTTAAGGCCATTTCAGAGAAAAGCTCATTTAGCCACTTGTTTCAGAAAGAGGGTATTTCTTTGTTCACCAATCTGCATGCTTTGACTTTAGAATGATTTCGGTGTGAAGTGAAAAATTTTTTTTTTCCTATACAGTTAGGAATTTTTGCTTAATCCTCTGTGAGGAACCATCAAATTCCAGAATGCATTCCTGTACATTAAACAGTACAGAAATTTGTGCTGCATGAAGAATGAATAGTACCTAACTGTAACCACCAAAAGATGACTTTAGTTGAACCTATTCAGCTAAATTTCTATCTTGGTCAATTAAGAAAAATACTTTATTCAGAGGGTTATTATTAATTCCCAAAATGCTAGACACGTAAATTAAAATGGAGCATATCACCTCATGACGTTAGAGGGAACTTAACATCAAGATGATTGAAGAGATGAGTTTTATTCTGCATTTCTAAATTATAGCTTTGTAACAGAGCATTAAAAACTCTAACGGGCTGCAGTATGTTGGCAATAACCCATATTTAGTGTGAACACCTCCATTAGATTCTTCTTGCAGCGATGTGACTGCTTGTACATTTTGAACATCATTAGTAGTAGTTGCTAATACAGAATTATGGAATTATTTGAGAGATGCTTCATGTCTAGAGCTTACAGATTTTGATGGGCATTTCGTATTTAATCAGTTTCCTTAGGAGGCTTGAGGGTTTCGTGGTTTGTTTTTTCCGTACCCTGTTACCTGCTGACCAAGTTGTGATTCCGTGATTTACTGTATAAAGCATACAGTTACGTTTGTAGCTTGGTAACATATGTTATACCACGTCAGCCCTTGGCTTTGTTTACTTCTTCAGCAAAAAAAAAAAAGTGGTAATCGTTGAAGTTTAGGCAAAAGATGACCCATTTATGTCAATTTTGTTTGGATATTTTGTTTTCTTCAATACATCACCCTGCTATCTGATTCTGGTAACTGAGGTAGGTCATGCTTTTTAATGCAACCAAAAATGGCAGGTTCGGGCAGGTCCCAGCAGATCAGGAAGTGTTAAATTCTTACCTACAAGTAAACGATTATTATTGAACTGTGGGCATCTCACTAAACTGGGACCTCAGCTGGCTGGTTGCACCTCATGGCTGCAATAGTGAATGATGACCACTGTTCAGGCAAATACTTCTCTGCGCACTTTGCTTGGGTTTACAAAGTGCTTACTTGACCACTGTGGCAATCTTTGGACACTAAGGATGGGTGGCTTTGTCGCTTTTCTTTTTCAAATCACAAAGGAGAAGCAGATTGAGATCTTGACCCTGTAACTTTTCATGGGGGGTGAAACAAAGGTTAGGGGGGAAAAGTCTTGAATGGCATATTGAAATGACATTTGAATTAATTAAGATGTTGAGAAAGCAACATGAATTTTAGCTTGTGGTTTATGTACATTCTGTGTTGCCTATAGTATCCCAATTATTATTGAAAAATTAAAAAAAAAATTACAACGCGATTCTTTTTCCATGCTTGCTCATGTAAATATAATTGTGTTTACTGATATAAACAAATAATATACACTGCATATTTTTTTAAAGTTAATACTATGCTGGTGGACCACATTTCTGTAGGATCTGCTGCTGTAGTTTATGCAGCTTTTGGTAATTCACTGAGCAATGAGGCTATTGGTCGTGTTTACTCTCTCTGGTGAGAATCATGAGCAATGAAGTGTATTGTTTTGTCAGGTTCTATTTGTTTCAGTTTTTATAAAATGATTCCATATTTATAAGCAAATCGAGGTTAGAGAAACATATTTTTCACTTTAATCAAAAGATATTCTTAGTCCTTGTGAGGCTAGACTTCTTTTTTTTTTGCATTTGGATGGCTGAGTCCCTTGTAAAAGAAAAGTTGAGATAATAAGTTACAAGTAGAAAAATAACTATCTTTGTTGTTTTAAAGATATTTCTTTAACTATAATCACTGATCTCACATGCAGGTAAATGCCATATAGTGCAAACTCTTGTAAATGGAATTGAAGTTAAGAATTCTGTTTTATCAATTAATATGACGTGTTTTGCTCTGCACGTTCTTTTAATCATACAATGCTAATATGTTCGTAAGAGTCATTGTGTAATAGGCTTCAGCGTATTCTTCCATAGAATTTGTGCAGTTATAAATGAAATATAAAAGCAGAAAATGTGTCCAACATGTTTTATCAAACAGGACTTGTGTGTAGTTAATGTATGCAGCAGTTCAAGCACTATCGAATGTAAATGATGAGGTGATATTGATGAAAGGAGGGGATTGAGGTCTCGGGGGGCGCTGATGACGGATTGAACAGAAGCGGCCTTGCGCCGCACGTAACTCAAGTCTGTCGTCTTCACCGCTCAAAGCCGTAATGGGAGGTGGCAGTCTGAAATGAGTTGCCACGGCAAAGAGTATTATTTTTGAAATGCTTTCACACAAATCACTAGGCCCTGCATACAACTTAGTTTCATGCTTTAATGTCATCAGGAGGCACAAATTGGTGTGTCTAATTGTTTGCCACCTGCCAGCAAAATGAGCTGCCAGCCAGCCAGACGGGTTTGATTGTCTGTCAGCTCTTCAATAGATTGAGAGTGACAACATCAAAAATTTCACTTCAAACTCTGAAGCTTTGAGCAGCTTTTCAGAGACCTCTTCCCCACAAGTGCTTCTGGACAACTGCATTTTTCAATTAGTTTTCAATATATCGCTGCCTTCTGCCTCATCTGTCTTAAGGTAGCTGTAATTACATTATGAGCTATATAAACAGATTTCTGGGATACTGGAGCCTGGATCCTCAAAGTTATGACACGTCTTTTAACGTCAGACTGAATTCCTTGAAAATGGCACGCAGGATGATATTTTTAGAAGGAAACACAAAGGGTTATTTCACCTAGATTTGCAGCTAATGGAGCATAACTCACCAATAATTCCTTTTTGCCTTCTCATCTTTTGTCTGACAAAAATCAGTCCCTGTTATTGATTTTTAAGGTTTGGGGATTTCTTGTTTCTGTTTTTTTGTCAATTTGCATTTGTCCCACGAGACACAACCTAGACCATTAATGTTTGTGAATTTATTTGTGATTCTACTCAGTATTGCATTCTGAAGCTTACATTTGTTCCACTCTATTTTTTTCTAGTGAAGAGTTTTTAGAGGGATGCTATTACTGAAATTGAGAATGCTCTTGGTTTTGTGTCTCGTTTATTGTTTTTTCAAAGTGAGGTAATTTACATATATTTTCTGTACTTCACAGAATATTTCAAAAGGAAGCATGTTTGCATAAACAGAAAATACTGAGTTCCTGGAAATGAGAAAATTAGTTATTTTTGTTGCTATTAAATACCTTATTCCTTTTTAATTCATTATCACTTCATAAATTGGAATACTATAGGTTTGCGTAGTTTAAATACTCAATGAAGTCTCTGCAAGCATATTTTGAAGGACACACTTATGAAGTATTTTAGTCTTAGTTTTTGATTTCCCCCCCCTCCCCCCGCCCCCGGAAGATCCTTGGGGCCACTTTTAAAGGTATTTAAATTCTAGAAAAGGTGGACATGTGATATCCAGTCAGGCCTGATACATGTCCTGCATGTTAGTACAGAGAAAGAAGGTCTTCAAAAAGTATGTTTAGATAAAAAAACTATGTTTTCTGTATGTAGGCTATATTTAGAAGGACTACTCAGAATCTTTGTGTTTTACTAGAATAATTTTTAATTATTTTTTTTTTACTCATCGAATGGGAAAAAGACAAGAACTGCCAGAGAAGATACACTGGAAGTTCAAATACAGAAGCTTATTATTTATCTGTTTTATTATTGCCTACCTTTGCAAGATCATTGATAGGCACTGGTCCACGCAGTCATTTAAATAAAATAGCTAAATTAGGAGATTATATTCCTGTTATAGTCATTAGATTCTCCAAAAGATGATTGCTGAAAAACAGATTGAATTTCCTTGAAAACTTAATAAAAATGAGTTATGAATAAATATGGTTTTGTCTTCTGCCAACAGGAAAGATTACATTATAAAGTTAATAATGAAAAATAATTGGAGAAAAGAACACCTTTTCCATGAATCAAGAAGGGATGGTTACAGGTGCTGTCAGTACTTATTCATTGTATTCTCCATTACTTTCTGTAACACAGTAGTTTGTAAACATGTGAATGAAAAAACTGTTCAGTAATGTGGGAGTTAAGTGACTCATCTGGGGTTCCTCTTTGCTCTCAATAATTTTCCTGATCTTTGTGTGGGTGAGATTGTGGTCCAAAGGAAAGACTTGGGAGCTCCTCTCTCTAGAATCTTTTCTAAGGCAGCAGTTAAAATACACTCCAGAGAATGGGAGATATGGCCTCACATACCTCACACGGTCTCTTTCTGTTACACAGAAAAGAGAGTTGAAGTTGTGCTGTCTGTATTCCTAGAGAGTGTCTTAGCCACTCATTTACTAAATAAAATGGAAGGCAAGGTGGAAGCCCACTTCCATCTCAATGGTTCATTTAGAACAATTTCAGCAACTTAGAACAATTTCAATTTATTAATAGGTTCAAGTCAACCAAAATTGGGTATGTAAACCCTTTTTTTTTTTTTTCATCAAGCTGTAATCATATTCCTCATCTGTTATTTAGCAATACATACGCAAGTAACACTCAAAAATTGTCTTAGAATAATTTTGGTTGGAAAAGACCTTTAAGATCATCTATTCCAACTGTTAACCTAGCACTGCCAAGGTATCACTAAACCGTGCCCCTCAGCACTATATCTGCTCATCTTTTAAATATCTCCAGGGATGGTAACTCAACCACTTCCCTGGGCAACCTGTTCCAATGCTTGACAACCCTTTCAGTGAAGAAATTTTTCCCAATATCTAATCTAAACCTCCCCTGGTGCAACTTGAGGCCATTTCCTCTTGTCCTATTGCTTGTTACTTGAGAGAAGAGACACATCCCCACCTCACTACAACCTCCTTTTAGGTAGTTTTAAGAGAGTGATAAGGTCTCCCCTCAGCCTCCTTTTCTCCAGGCTAAACAACTCCAGTTCCCTCAGCAACTCCTCATAAGACTTGTGCTCAAGACCCTCACCAGCTTTGTTGCCCTTCTTTGGACATGCTCCAGCAACTCAATGTCTTTCTTGTAGTGAGGGGCCCAAAACTGAACACAATATTCGAGGTGGGGCCTCACCAGTGCTGAGTAAAGGGGGACGATCATTTCCCTGGTCCTGCTGGCCACACTATTTCCGATACATGCCAGGATGCTGTTGGCCTTCTTGGCCACCTGGGCACACTGCTGACTCATACTCAGCTGGCTGTTGACCACCACCCCCAGGTCCTTTTCTGCCAGGCAGCTCTCTAGCCACTCTGCCCCAAGCCTGTAGCGCTGCATGGGATTGTTGTGACCCAAGTGCAGGACCCGATACTTGGCCTTGCTGAACCTCATACCACTGGCCTTTGCCTATACATCCAGCCTGTCCAGATCCCTCTGTAGACCCTTCCTACCCTCAAGCAGATCAATAGGTATTCAGTGCATGGAATCATAGCTATATCTCAACTGAAGCTTTATGTATGTTTTAACAGCAGAAACCAGCATTTCTCTAGTCCTTAATATGATTCAGTGGATATACAGCTGAAAATTATACTGGATTTTTGTCTAACTTTTTGTGCCTCAGTAGGCCACTGAAAAATCACTATTACAGCTGCTTAGATTTTTACAGGACTGTGAAAAGTCGGCTCTTGCTTTTTTGGATTTTTTTTTTGCATCATAGATGCAGGATTATGTTCATTGTTCATCCCCAGTCTATACCCTCATACTGATTGTTTCTTTATGTTTTTTTCTTTATTCAATGGTGTTTCTGGCATTTAATACATACATTTTCACTTACACGGTATTCATATTCTTCAAACTCATCAAATTTCCAGTATTTCCAATTTCTCTGTTGAGCCAAGACCATTCATCTTTCGTGATAGTTAGCTTTTTAATCTCTTACAGTTTTTCCTTGTTTCTTGTCAATATTTTTGATCACTTCAGATGCTTCAGCTAATTTATCCTGAATGCAAAGGACATACTAGTGACTGGGAATTTTATTGGGAGTAAGTGCTCACTTTCCTGCTTTATCTGAGAGTGAAGATCAGTGATGTTCATGTCCTTGTCCTAAAATCATACCTGAGATGGTTTGCTTGCTTCTATTTAGAAACAAACAGTTTATGTTTAGGATATTATGATCATTTTATGTACTTTAAGATTTGGATATTTTGATGAATATCACCCTCAGCAAGTTTGCCAACGACACCAAGCTTGGTGGCGCAGTTGACATGCTGGAGGGAAGGGATGCCATCCAGAGGGACCTGGACAGGCTTGAGAGGTGGGCTTGTGCAAATCACATGAAGTTCAACCAAGCCAAGTGCAGGGTCCTGCACCTGGGACATGGCAATCCCAGGCACAAATACAGGTTGGGCGGAGAATGGCTGGAGAGCAGCCCTGAGGAGAAGGACTTGGGAGTGCTTGTGAATGAGAAGCTCACCATGACCTGGCAGTTTGCACTGGCAGCCCAGAAAGCCAACCGCATCCTGGGCTGCATCAAAAGAAGTGTGGCCAGCAGGTTGCGGGAGGTGATTCTACCTCTCAGCGCTTGTGAGACCCCACCTGGAGTACTGTGTCCAGCTCTGGAGTCCTCAACATAGAAAGGACATGGACCTGTTGGAATGGGTCCAGCAGAGGGCCATGAAGATGATCAGAGGGATGGAGCACCTCTCCTATGAAGACAGGCTGAGAGAGCTGGGGTTGTTCAGCCTGGAGACGAGAAGGCTCCGGGGAGACCTCATAGCAGCCTTCCAATATCTGAAGGGAGCCTACAGGAGAGCTGGAGAAGGGACTCTTTGTCAGGAAGTGTAGTGACAGGACAAGGGGTAGTGGTTTTAAATTGGAAGAGAGGAGATTTAGATTAGATATTAAGAGGAAATTCTTTACTGTGAGGGTAGCAAGACACTGGAACAGGTTGCCCAGGGAAGTTGTGAATGCCCCATCCCTGGAAGTGTTCAAGGCCGGGCTGGATGGGGCTTTGAGCAACCTGCTCTAGTGGGAGGTGTCCCTGCCCATGGCAGGGGGTTGGAACTCGATGATCTTTAAGGTCCCTTCCAACTGTAACCATTCTATGCTTCTATGAACGTATGGTATCAAATGATTGAAATAATTCATAATAACTGGACATTCAGAGCAATGGTTTCATTTGCATGAGTCTCAAAGATTATATACTTCTGTGAGCCTTCCACATCCTTTCATCATACCTCACATTTTTTTAATCCAGATTTTCTTCTCTGTGGCTGTTGACTCTGAGTTAACGTCTTTCCTCCTTGATTTCAGATGTATCTTGTCTTAATGCCGTCAGGCTAATAGAAGGTTGTCTAAAGTAGGATTCATAACATGTTGTTAATACACACTAACGATAATTTGCTACAGACTCAAATCACAATCTGGGGCTGAAATCAGAAAGAACATTGAGTAATCAGCAATATACATGTTACATAAATGACTGGATGTGTACATAGGTATGGAGAATAGGAATAACTTTCAGAGATGAAATGCTAAGATTATTTTTCAGAGATTAATTTAATCTAACTATAGGACAAAGTGATATGTAATATAGCAAACATTTTGTCCCCCATTTTCTACTGTGATTTCTTCTGAAACATCTGGCAGAAGTTGCTTTTTGACACAATACTTCTGTAAAAAATTTGCCTGAAGTCTGTACTGCTTTTTGAAGAGCACTTCTTGAAAATCCTCATGCTTTCTGCTGCTGTGGGGGAGGAAGGGAGGAGCAAGAATATTAATTCAGCCTTAAGAGGTTTCACGTATCCCAGAAGAGTGTGAAGTGATTCTAATTTAATTGCTGCTGCTCAGATAGGTAACACAAGACATGCAGTACTGGAGGCTTATCTCTGACCTCTTGATTGATCGGAGTGATTAGGTTGGAAGGCCTTTAGATTTTAAAATGGAGAAAGAAGTACAGAATGTGGATCAGACCAAAAGAAAGAAAATATAGTGCTGCATAACCTGATTTGTCTGTCACCAGCACTGGGTAGCTAAATTTTTAAGGAGTTAATTTGAGACAGTATTTTTTTTATTATTTCCATTTTCTCTTTTTGCAGTTCAACATGTTGATGGTATTATTTTCTATCTAAGTATTTCATGTGAATTACTAAAACCCAGAATAACCCTGTAGCCATTTATGGAGGTTATTTAATGAACCAGCAATGCATGAGTGGTGTGGAGGTTTAACCGACAACACTCATCTTAAACATGATGTGAATTACCATGACTTTAGGCTTAGATTTACTATTTGAAAAGGACACTCATCGAGCAACAAAATAGTGATTAGTAGTCACAATTCTTTTCAGAATTGTAAACTACCTGATGAACAGAGAAATAAAATCAGCTGTTTCAGCCGATTACTACTAAGCTTTTGTTGGCTATATCATTGAGGATTATTTGAGAGCATGGTGATGTGATTCAGAAAAATGTGGACTACTTTGGAACATTTTGAAAGTCTGAAATACTTTGTATAAGACAAGGACTAAAATGAAATGGCAGCAGTGTAGATAACCTTTTTTTCTAGTCTATAAATTTTCTTCCTTCATGAAAGAAGAAATTTCTTCAAGAAAGAAATGTCTGAATGTGCTGTTGGAGTGGTTTGACAGGCTAAAAGAAGGGGTTTTTTTTTACTTGAAAGAGGTCCATCATCCTCTTTCACCTTTCTTGTTCTGCTGTTCCTCTGATTGTTTTGCACATTTTTGACCACTCTGTTGTGTTGTTCATATAGTTTTTCAGACTCCTTCATCTGGATGTCATTTTATATTCACTCACTATTTTGTTTTATCAGTAGGAATGAGACATTTTGACAAGGTCACCATGTATGACATGTCAGAAAGCTGCATTTTCTTTCAGTCTGGGATGATAATGTCTCACTGATTTTGCTTATTCTTATGGTAGAGACGTTTCTCTTGATGTTTCTTGATAATTTGTTATTTAATAACACCTGACCTGTTTTAATGTCCTGATGCAGACCTACAAAAGAATGTCGATCATATGTAGAGCATTAGTATTTGTGCGATCTGGACAGGATTGTCCTTTCTTCCTGTGGGAGCTGATTTTCAGTCTTAAACTAAAATCTTAAGAAAAGAATCTTTGCCTTTATAGGAGGCCAGAACATAATGTCTGAGGAGTGAAGTTGACACGTGGTCTTTAATTTGGAAAGTTAGGTGAACTTTTGCATACTCTGAAAGAGCACTGAGCTGTCTGAAGATATGGAGGAAGACCTTGAATTTAGCTTAATTCTCTAGCAGGAAAGTAGGCAATAGTTTTGCAATACTTGTGTCAGCAATTTAGTAGATAGTACTAGATATTATAGGAGGGAAAAAATATTTTACTTAAAAAACAAAACAAAACAGGTTTCACTCACACTCTGTCTCACTTTTGCAAGCACTAGAATGGGTGTGTGTCTGAGGAGTGTGTCCAGCAGTCAGGCACACCCTGTGCTTGCATCCAAATGATAGGTCCAGGATCTGCTGTGACAACATTGTGAGCATGGGATGCCAGCTGTCAAGTCTTCCTTGCATCTCCTGGGTTCTTCATAGGTTGGAAATTATTTGCAATTGGATAGGCTTTTTTTTTTGCCCTTATGGAGCTGTCAACAGTTTGTCCTTCCCCACCTCCTTGAGTCATCACTGCTTTTGTCTCCAAGGTCTGGTTATCTTGTGAAGCTCCATGACTGCCTGTGGTCTTGAAGACCTGATAATCTACGTGCCATTAGCATAGACCAGCCTAAAATGCCTTTTCCTTCTCGTGCCTCAGAACCCAAATATTCCCATTCACACCAATCTTAGCCTTTCTGTTGTAGTTCTCTACAAAGATGCTGCTGCTTAGGATCCAAGTCCTAAGTTCTTCCTGTTTTTCTATGACACCAGAAGGACTCTGTTCTTGAGTACTTAATCAGTATTCCTGAACACCCAGGACTCAAATATTTGATTGGAGTATTAATTGAACTAGAGATCTTTGTGTGTGGATAGGAGCTAATTTTAAGAAATTTCATGGTGTTATGGAGCAGGTTAATCTAACTCGCGTGGGCCCGGCTTTAATCCCCTGTAGCTGCTACTATGTAAACACTTCATATCAGCAATGATTGTAAGAGTTTATTAACTATAGACGAAAGCAATTATTTTAAGGTCACGTAACTTAATCAATAGCTATTGCATTGTGCAAACTCATCTTCTAATGTAAATGGAAGGAGACAGAAAACCATCAATATGCCTAGAATTACCTTTGTTATAACACATGCTTCAGGGCAGCGGTAAAACTGTTGTTCAGAATGCAGAGGTGTCAACTGGCACTGTTACCTCTCTAAAAAGACTGGGAAAAATTGCTTATGGATCATTTTGTACACTGTCATCATATAAGAGGAGATCACAAAATATAACACTTGTATATAATTCTCACAATGGCATCAGCAATACGATTTATATCATCAGTCTTTAAAATCTGGGGAGACTGACGATATAAAAAACTTACATTATGTAAAAAACTGTTCTGCATCTTTTGATCCATCATGTGCCATCATATTTACATAGAAGTGTAACAAAATAATGACCAAAGGAACTTCTAGAGCAAAATGTGGCCTTATTACCCTATCTAGTTGCATTTTCTTGATCTTTTATTTGGTCACAATGATTAATTTTAAAGAAAAATGTATATCTGCTTAACAAGAAAATGTGTGTATATTTTAACATTCACAAATATGATTTGTTTCAGGTTTGTTTTCCACTCAGGTTTTCTACTGAAATAGACTATTTTGGAGCATTTTTGTAATAGATAGATGGAAGTATTAAATGGAAAAATGTAAATATAGCGTAAATATAGCTGTCTGCACTACAACAGCTGTCCAGTGTTGAAAAAATATTAATTAAATGTCTCTGTAATCTTTTCTTCTTCTTCCTTTTTAACATCTACAGCAAGCCTTTTAGTTTTGAGATTTGAAAAAAAGAGAGTAGATTAAGATTTGGTGATAATGTGTTTGTTTGAATGCAATGTTGTCTACGTATATCTGATATTATGTCAGAATTTTTGTACGAGAGCCCTCGTCTATTCATAAAAGCTTCAAATTCTCAAGACTGCTTTTTAAATCTTATTTTTAAACGGACCTGGTATCAATATTGTCAAAGCAAATATTTGCTGTGTTGAATTTTGGTTCAATTTGTGTCACGTGCTGTTGATATAAAGAAGTACTAAAGTTTTGCAGAAGGCTGAGTGCAAAATTATGTTGGTTAGTTAACTATATTTACAAGACCAGTATGTGCATAGTACTGATGAATCAACCACTGTATTCATATGTTCAGATGACTGGCCAAAATAATTGTCATCTTAGATAACTTCAGTAAGATCAACATTCTCATTAAGACTGCATGCATATGGACTGCTACTGTGCTGGCATTGTTTCCAACACAACATTTTCTTTACAAATCTAGAACACAGGTGATAGTGGTGCGCACAACATATCAATGAAGTTAAGTGGTGGGGTCTTTCCATCTTGTGGGCACTGAAAGACAAATTTAGTTTCTCAGAATCACATGAAGCTGCAGACAAAGGACAGGAATATGGATTTAGGGTCCATTAACGTCTTGCCCTACATCAGAGAGGTTAAGAAAATTGACATTATTATGTGTTCCTCAGCAATGGCGTTATAACACAGCATAATCCCATCATAAACAAAAGCTTTTTCTGACTCTGTTGTGCAGTTTTAGTAATCTGCCATTTCTTTTTCCACAGGAGCGTGGTTGTACCAGTGAAGAAACCCCCTCCAGGTAGTCTGGCCGTTACCACAGTAGGAGCTGCTACAGCTGGGAGTGGACTGCCACCGGGTAGTACACCTAATATATTTGCTGCAACAGGAGCTACACCAAAAAGTATGATTAATACAACAGGTATTGTCCTTAAATATTTTTGTGACCCTCATTTTTTCTTGTTTGTTTTTTGTTTTGTTACTTTTAGTGATGTTTTGTTTTTTAATCATCTTTTCTGTTACTGTTTTTGTATTTCTAAAATAAAAACCTGGAAAGATTAAAGCTTGGCCTTTATTAAAACTAGTGTTTTCTCTTGGTCTATGTTTATAATCTTTTATAGTGCACATTGGACTTGCACAGCCTTAAATAAGGGAATAAATATCCTTAATTCTGTTTTCTAATCATAGTTTAGAATTGAAATGTGCTAACTTCTCCAGTGCTCTGTGGTAAAGGATGTTTATAAGATATATACCAGTTAATCCCTCCTAATGTATTAAATAAAGGAAAGACAAATAGCTATTTAATAAATATATCAGAGATTGTGGAGGGTTAATATTTTGGGCAATTGCTATTTGTCAACGAAAATTATGCTATGATTTTTGGAAGGCTTTTCAGTAAGAGCCTACCTAATTTAACTGTAGTCATGTCTTATCAGTAGTTATTTGTTGTGACCTATAGAAGGAGGACCTTTTTCAATTATTTATAATAGTAATAATGGGATTGTCTATCATGAAGGAGCCTGTTGACCACGGAGACTGTGGTTTCCATTCAGATATGAATCCTTACTGAGGGCAACTGATGTTTACTTAAACTCCTTTGAAATGTCTGGCTGTGGTCTGTTTTCTTTCTAAACTAAGCAAAAACACTTGAGAGAAGAGCTCTCTTCAAGGATATCACAACCTCAGTCAAGGGTTGAGAAAGTGAAAATCTCCCTGGGGTAGCAGAAAATGGAGGGGGAAGCTTTTGGCATCCTTCTGCTTCATGGAATAATATGAAGACACACTCATTTTTTTTTCTTTCCTTTTGCAGATTACCTTTAATACCTGGTAATAGAACTTTGATTTTTCTAAGGATAAAAAAAAATCTTAAAATCTAATTATCCTGAGGCAGATGGGAGGAATGAATGCTCTGAATAATGTTATCACTTCTATGAACAATTTCATTTGTGTAGCCACTTCTGTTAATCTTGAACGGATTTCCTTTTAGGTACTCTTATGTCATGCAAAAAATATCCTACATTGGAAACCCTGTTTTCCAAATGATACTGAATAGTGTAAGCTTTTCAGTCTTCTCACTGATTAAAGATCTGAACTGTTTTGGCTGGAATGTAGTAGCTCTTCTTTGTAAGTAATTGCATTTAAAAATCAGTCATTTCCCCGATACTGTTCTTAGTAGAGGACAGTATTGCAGATACCATGGTATGTTCACTGTGGATTAGAGGCTGCCTTTTTTGGTAGGTTTTATAACTTCTTTTTTTTTTTTTTTTTTTTTTTAATGCAACTGTTTTTGTCTCCTAGTCTATGGATTATCTTGATTAAAAGAAAAGTATTGATTCAATGGAACTTCAGCAAGTATCAGATTTAATTAGAACTGCATGTCTACTGAACTTGTTTAATGATCTTATTTGGTAAAGCCTTTTATGCCTGAATTCATCTGAATGAGCTTTATTGATGAATTCTTTTAAGAAATAGCTTGAAAAGTCATTCCCCTCCAACCTTTTTTAAAGATTTGAATTTTACATCAACATTTTAGAAATGCTAAACACATTAATGACAGTAAAGTATTATCACATTGAAAACATATAAATATCTATTAAATTAAAGTGCTGATTTTGCCATTTTTAGTTAAGCTATGCCTAGGGTAGTCAAAACGGTGATCATGTACGTCAGTTTTTGAGATATATACATGAGGTATCTAGATACTTACTGGTTTAGAAACTTGTAGTCTGTGAAATTATCTATGTTACTAATGACCTTAAAGTAATGTATAGAATTTCATTGAAAAGCACTTTTTTTTTTTTTTAAAGTATGGTAAAAAAGAAATCGTATACAATTTTTTAGAAACACTAGATGTCCCCCCAAACCTATTTACAGTTGTTTTTACAGTATGTCACATATACTCTAGAAACATCGTTTTATCTTTGAGGTATATTCTGTGCTGGACTTGTGCTAAAGGTGTTTTTTTCAGTTATTCATGGAGTGCAGTCGATGTTTACATTCCATCTGCCATCGCTGTCGTAGTCAATGTCACTGTCACGATGTAATGAGATGTATGTTACTGAAGTCCTTTGAGTGCTTTGAATGTATCTTTTAGGAGATAGCTTTTTTTCCTTCATCTTTTTATGTAAGAAACTGGTTTGTTGGTTTTAGATTGTATTTCTGTAATTCATATCCTGTTTCTTACTTCTATATTAATCCAGTAGTTCTAGGTCTGTTTGACCTTCTCTTCTGGGAGCCTAACTGGTTAAACAACTTAGCAACTGCATTGTTAGACAACAACCCTAAGGAAGAAAATTTGACTTTGGAGGGAAAAGGGAAGAAGAAAAATATGTTACCTATGTATATATGAATATAAATACGTAAATAATATATATACACACACACATACACATATATATGAATCCTTAACCTTTTTTTTTAAGGTACCCTATTCCCAGCTAAGTTGCTGTGATTCCTCGGTTGGGAGAAATGGCCTGCCTTATATGTTCGTGTTTCCTTCTTATTATATTTGGGTACATTTACAATTTGCATTTAGTCCAAGTGAGAACCCACAGTGTAAGCCATAACCCACCTCCCACTCACATTATTAAGACAGAGCTAAATCAGTTCCTAGTCTAAATCCTGAACCTCACCAGCTACTCTAGCGTTAGCAAGCCCAGCAGAACCTGCTGCATTTTGATAGTTTTGAATGTAATTTTTTTTTAAATGAGCTAGTCAAAATTCTGATCTTTACCTTAATTGTTTTATCAGTAAAGTTTATTTTATGGCAAATTAAAAAAAAAGAAATGAAAATAATTTCTGCTGCCAGAGAATTTTTCACCATTATCAGCATTTGACCTGTGCTTTACTGTCAGCTGGCTGCTTAAGCAGTTAAGAAACCATAAATACTTTCTAGAACTTTGCAGGAAACTGAAAAATTATTTATACCTGTGTAATGCAAAGGACAGCAATACATCAACTGATAAAACTGGCCAGCAACAGGGAGTTGCCAGTTATCGTTTTAGCAAATTGGCAGAATAATGCAGTTGATCTCTAAAGTGGGGTTCTCCACCCCTCGTTGCTAACTTGGATAGCTCTTGCCTGTCGCCCTCGTCTTTGGTAGCGCTGCAGTCCCTTAGGCTTTGAACCCCAACTATGAAGCCGTTCCTTGCTACCTCTCTTGCAACGATGCGTTGCACGAGGGCTGTGCAGCAGAACAGGGACACTATTTATCACAGCACTCTCACTACCGTCGGTGGCCACTCTGTGCCTCTGCTGGTTTGCTTCAGAGAGGCTGAACTAACAGTGCCGTTTCAGCAAACATGATAGATTGGCATTCAGAGTCTAAGTTTAGCCTTTAGCTCTGACCCAGATCGCTTAAAGTATAAATGTATGCTCTGTCTGCATCTTTTTTTTCTGGGCAGCTGTTCACAGCCCATTGAAATGATACCCCCGCTGCCCTCCCTACTGTTAAGGTCTTAAAATTCTCCTTGACTCAAGGAAGGAAATTGAAAAAGTAAAATTAGAGTCTTAATACTCCTTAAACACTATTTTCCCCCATCACTTCCTTGAAGGAATATGCATTTTCTGTCTTCTCTGTCATTTTTTAATTTGTATTTTATCTTCTGCCTGTAGTTTCAACAGGCAGCCAAGAAATGTGTGTGTGTATATATATCCTTAAAAAAAAGTTAAACTTCTGTTCCCCACTCAAGCTCATCTTAAATATACCTTTATTTTAGAAAGATCTTGCTTTACAGGATGATGTAAAAATATTTTCATCTTTGGAATATAATTTGGGAATAATGAAAATGAGGTAAGGATTTATTTTGCCTGATTTTCAATAGCTTTTAAGCTTATAATTGCTATACAAGCAAAATAAGGTATTAATTTATATGGTAATCATATGGAATGTTTTTGCTTGTTTTAGAATAAATAATATTATTTCCTTACTTAAAAGTAGATGTATAAGACAAGGACTATATTAAAAGTCTCTAATAGTTATATTTCTTCAGACTGAATTAAGACTTGTATTTTTTGGGGGACAGGTGCAGTAGACTCAGGATCTTCTTCTTCCTCTTCGTCATCCAGCTTTGTGAATGGTGCTACCAGTAAAAATCTCCCAGCTGTGCAAACTGTTGCTCCAATGCCAGAGGATTCAGCTGAAAACATGAGGTACACAAGTTCTATCTTTTATTATTATTTATGATTTCTCCTCCTGTAATGACTTCATACATACAAGATAGTGTAAAAAGAAAAAATGTATTAAAATATATTTTAGCTCATTTAATATGCATATAGTTATTCATGTAATACAGTGTATATTTCTATAATTTTTCAGTACTAAGAATGTATATATTAAACACTTCACTGAAAAGTCTAACTTGTTCAAACTATGCCAGACAGTAAAACATCATTAAAAGTTGACTGGCTTTTTAGTTGACTGGCTTTTTACGCTGCTCAATAATGATAATAAGAACTAGAACTCAAGCACAACTTGGCAATGGAACACTAGCAAGAGAGACACAAACTCTTCTGAGCAAACAAAAGCCCTATTTAAACTGGAGAGGACAAAACCAGACGTGTATTCCTGTAGCAAACGAAATGGCGCATCAGTTCTGAGTTGGTGTTGCAAGAGACACATGCCATGGGGATAGCTAATACCCCTCTTACACTGACCAGCAGCTGGGAAAATGCCTTCTGAAATTCCTTCTAAATATCTTTGTATAATAGGTTATTGTTTTGTGAAAATATTCAGTTATGCTGCAGCATGCTTCAAAGACAAATATTTGACCTATTCAAGGTGCACACCTCTCTGCCCCAAAAAGCTGACACAGGGTGTAATAAGGAGTTGCCAAGTGTCCCTTAGTTGGCCATACACTTTGAGGTATGGTTTTAAGAAGGATGGAGTGGAGACAGCAACCAAGGTATCTGCTCATGAGCTTACAAGCTCACGAACAAAAGAATTTAATTCCCTAGTGAACTAGAAGGGAAATAAACTTAAATCAAGGGCCCTAGATAACCTGTAAAAAAAGTATTAGTGCTTCAGTGCTTTAACACACAATGAAAAAAAAATAAAAGCCTTTTTTAGCTGGTCCTATCTGAAGTGTCAGGTGAGTGGTGCAGGTGGAAATCACAGCAATGGGTGCAGGCCCAGGCCGAAAGGGCCATTGGCCCCACTCCAAAAAGGTGCAAATGATGAAGGAGAGAATGACCGTTTGTATGGCATTATTTGTTGCTTGACAGTGTTACATGGCAAGTGAATAAAATTGTGGTGTAATTAAACCAGTTCTTTTGCTTCTTGTCTTCTTCATACGTTAGGACAGTGCTTTGCTAAGGGTAAAATCTCTTTTAAAATTCAGATACTGAAGTATGTTAAAACCAAACTGGATCACTAATCAGTTTGGTTTTCAGTTATTTTAACCAATGCAATGTTCTTGTTTTTCACAAGCATTTTAAAAGTTTTTGTCCCGGAGTCAAAGAAAAACTTCAGTTGCAATATCTAGAATTCAAATTTTGAATTCAGAATTTGAACTCAGAAGTAGTTGCACTCTGAGTAGTAACTGAAATTAGTGACTGAAAAAACTTATGTGGAGCACAGTATCAGAAATGTAAATAACTTAAAATCTAATCAACCCAAGAAATGTCTTTTGGGTTTTTTTCATTTTCCTACCCTCCTCCCAAGAAACAACTAAAACTTTATTTTGATAATCACTAATTTTTGGTTTTCTCACTTTTAATCCATTGTGCTTCAGCTTTTATGAGATTAAAAATCTGAGATTGTTAGTGGGGTCAGAGAGCATGAAGTAAAAGCTAACTTATCTAAGCCTTCCCTTATATCAGCTGCATAGGAAAAGAGCTGCTCATGGCCCTAGACTGAGCAGAGGAAAGTGAGCAGGAGAATGATCTTGGACTTTTAGATGTTTAATAGTCTTGATTTGGAGGCAGAGGTTTGGCCTGGAATGAGGTTGGGAAGGCAGCATACAGCGTGTGCCCCCACCTCTCTGCACTTGCTTGTGCTTGACCAATTCAAGCAATAGGTAGTAAGAACTGTCTGCAGGATTATTTGTGGGTTTTGTTCACAGTTTTAGAAGTATTTATTTCAATCTGATGTTGTTACTGGGATCTTCCAATCTTTCCTGTCCCAGTTTATCACTTTTATGAATACAGAAATTTTATATAATTATATATAATTTATTTTCTGACATGTATTGCCTTTAATATACAAAATAAAAAATCTTGAATTTGAAAGCAATCAAGAGTTTATTTGCCTTTGATATCTACAAATGGAAAGGAAAAATCAGGGTATTCATTCTTTAAAAAAAAAAATATCCCCCCCATTTTCCCTAATGATTGCAGGATGCATTATGAAGTAATAATAGATGTTAGAAAGAGCTGTAGAATCAGATCAGTCTCTTTTGCTGGTCTGTGGACATGTGTGTGGACAGGTAAAGCAGCAGATGGGCTACCTGCTTCCCTGAAACATTTTTTGGATGTCTGTATGTATGGTTTTTTTTTTTCTTAATTCTGTTTGTTCTTTTTGAAACTGAAGGACCAGAACTCCAGTCAGTTTTCAACATATACATGCACCGGGGATTTATATGAAGGAAAAAGAATTTTATTTTTCTTTTTTCTCTATTTAAATATTAATTTCTCTCCTTTGATATGCTTTTTTCAAACAGTGCTAAACTTTGATCTCACATTTTCACAGAATACTATTCCCATTCGCCCATGAATAGATCTATAATACACAAGATCCGTCAGCTATCCATTTGATAACAAGTTTTTTATTAATAGCTCGCCCAAGGTATAGATTAATAGCACGTCCACACCTCCCGTATGACTTGATTCTTAAATAAAAATTGATCTTAAGTAAAAAACTTTTGAACTTGAAATGTTTTCAATTGTACGTAAAGTTTTCAGAATTAAATGAACTCTAAAATTAGGCCTTTTAAACCAATTTACAGTGAAAGCATATTTTAAAACACAGTTTAGAGAAGTCTGGATTAATTAAGTAGGCTTTTTATCTCTAGCAGTAAAAGCTTGGGATGGATTCATGTTGCAAATTAAAAACTGAGCTAGTCACATGCGTTTCAACTATAGTCAATAGAGGCTTTAGCATAGTGAAATTCACTTCAACTAATCATCTAAAACAAAAGTTGGTGATATGAATCCCTCCTTTAGAATATTAGAAAATCAATAGCTGAATTTGAAATGGGAAAGCAGCACATTGAAATAAAATAAGCTATAGGAATTCAGTAAAATAATTTTAAGCTAATGAAGGAAAAGTTCCAATTTGTTTAAAATGTCAGCTTTCTGTTTAAATGCAGAGATGTCCATGTGATCTGAATTTAAAAGTCCACATTTATTTAGTGCTTATAAATAGTAGATACAGTATAAAATTTAAATGTCATTGTTCATTATCTTATATTCTGTCAATAAATGTAAGTTCTTCCTATAATTGTACTTTTAAATGCCAATAATATTTTGATGTCATGGTTCAAGCACAAAGAAAACCCATTCAGCCACTGGCAGTCTGAAAAGAACAGCAAAAATTCTTGGTACGCCAGAATACGCATGAAATTTCCTTTTTTTTTTTTAAGTAATAATTCTGTTCTGTGCGGTAAAACAGCAGGTTTTTAATCTTGCCATAACAGTTTCAGAGGACACAAGTGTTATGCCCTATCAAGTTTTAAGGTATTAGGGGGTTCAATGCTTAGCACACTACTGACATTTGCATACTATTGCTAGGTTGGTATCCAGTAGACAAAGGAATAGTATTTCTGGTTTTTAAGAAGCCAACAGAAGTCACAACACCTCATTGTACAAGTAGAAGTTAAGGAACATGCTTCAAAGATTGTATAGTCTCAGCAGGCAGAGAAATATAAACACAAATGTAAAGGGATTTACCTGGGATCATGTTCCCTCAAAGTAGAAGAAAAGGAGATTGGTTTTCTTGATACCTCTGCTAGAATGCTTCCTCATACACTCCCTTGTCTAGCATTTCAATGCCAGATGTTGTTATTTGAAAGCTTGAAAAAAAAACAAGTTGTGATTGTTTTGTGTGAATAAAAACTTGTCTTTTCAAGCTTTCAAATGTATATAAAATGATAAGATGTGTAGAAGCTGAAATAGGTGAAAAAGACACTTGAACATCTGACATTCTTCTTATGTTTGAAGATGAGAGTAAGAATTTTACTTGTTTTGGAATATTCTTTAAATGCTGTAGAATTTGTGGGACTGCTACACTGCTGACTGACATGATATTTTCATTTACTTAAAGCATTTTAAACACTGTAAAGTTTATTCAAATTATGATCGTCTTCTTTTCTAAAGAAGCTTACAGCAGCATTTAAAAACAGGTATGATTTCACATTATTTAACTTCTATTGTTTAAGTGTTCTTCCAAACATTTTCTTTGCTTTTCCACAGTATCACTGCAAAGCTTGAAAGAGCCTTGGAAAAGGTGGCCCCTCTCTTGCGAGAAATTTTTGTTGACTTTGCCCCTTTCCTATCCCGAACGTTGTTGGGCAGCCATGGACAAGAGCTATTGATTGAAGGTACTGTTTCTGTTGTAAAATTATATTGTTTAGCTACTTGTCATTTGAGATGAACAATGTTTCATTTTCACAAAACTTTATATAACTATTTTTGATAAATAAATTAATCAGTTGTTAATGTGTTTTGATTTCACTTCCTTGCATTTAACTTCATTTAAAGAATTTAAATGAACCTCTTTTTTCCCCCTAAGTGAGATGCTGTGTAAAGATACATCTTGATATCTCGGAGTGCAAAACCTCACTGTAATATGCCTTTTTGTCCTCAGAACAATTGTATTAGTATGAGTCTTTCAGCATGACTTTGAGAAACTAGTGAAAAACGTAATTAAAAAGTGTAATCAGTTCCCATGGAAGGAAGCAAATTGAAGACTGTGCTCCAACATTATTGATACGTGCATCTAGATTTGGTAGGGACACTATTTGCTCAGGAAGGTCAGTTGCATTCAGGCAGGCAGATAAACAGTTGTCCCTAGAGGGGAATGAAAAGCAATGATTTTTTTTAAAGAAGAGTATCCTTGAACATTTTCAAGGATTTTTGTGGGGTTTTATGCATAGTTTTAACTATTTCATAGTTACAAAATTTGGGGAAAATAATGAATCCTCATAAGTGAGGCAGTAAGTAATGCAAAAATTAGGCAGAAAGTGCAAATGCGGCAAGCTTATGCAGAAAGTAACAAATCAGTACTAATGCAGTTAAAATAGGGAATAAAATGGGGGAATTTGCATGAACATGCTCTGATCCCACATCATATATCCAGAGGAACATATTCAGTCAAGTAAACTATTTCCTTCCGAAATTGTTCTTACACACAATATTGCTGCTTAATGAGAGGTTATGGTTGGACTTTATGATCTTAAAGGTCTTTTCCAACCTAAAGAATTCTATGATTCTATGAAAAAGACCCATTGAGGCAAAGCATATAACGTGTGAAGGTCTACACAGCTTTGTGTTTTCAAATTCTAAGACTCCTCCTATTATACATGTGTGTTATCTAAATATTAGTGTAGAGTCTTTCTGTGGTCCGAGTTATTATTCCCCACAACATTGACCCTCTTATTCTTAATGCTAGAAATACTTGCACCTTGTAACTGAAATCTTCTAAATAGCCTTTTCCTCTTTTGTGTAATTATTGTTTAATAATATTAATGTTTAATAATACCAATGAATGGTATAGTAGCTTAGTAATTCTCAGAAGTTTCAGGGTTTTTTTTAATACTCTTAATTTTATAACTATGAGAAATTTGCTGTTCTCACTTAATGACACCTGAAGTTAATGGTCTGAGATGCTTATTGAGAACATTGAGATAGCTGTGAGATATTTGATGGATTCCATTCTTGAATCTTTTATTTCAGTGAAGTTAATTGCAAAATTTGTGGCAGTGTTGTCCTTTTCTGTTTGACAATTGATTAATTGCACTATATTTTTTTATACAATACAAATAAAATAATAATTAATATAATTTAAAAATTAATACAATTAAAAAATTTCTTCACTGATGCTGTTCTGACTTCATCTTTTGGTCAGATTCATGGTGTGAACAAGGCTTCAGCAGTTCCCAGCACGTGGCAAAGAGTGAAAAGCTTGAGGACACAGGAACCTCATGACTATATGGCAGTATGAGTTTATCTCATTGCCTGTCGAGACAGAGACATGGTTTTGTTGGCTGTAGCATTCTTCCAATCCCCATTTGGACTGTTGTTCCAAATTTTGTCCCATCTATGACTCAGCCATCCAATTCAGTATCAGGGATCAATGTTTATGAACCAAACATTGAGTTCCAAAATAAGTACTGTCCTTCCCATCACGTTTCCTTAATGTTTTTTCTAACCTTCTCTTCGCTTGCTGTCTCGTTTCTGATTTCTAAGAACTAGTCCTTTCTTCCCAAGATATTGAAATGACAATCTGTAAAGAAAAAAATCCAAGCACATCTTAGATTTTTACATTACATGCCTCAGGACTTGAATTTCTGTTTGCTCCCTCTAAAATAGTTGGGCTTTTTTCTTTTTAAGAGAGAACTCAGCTGCTTTTATAGTCTTGTGTACTTCTCATCTTTTCTTTCTTCATTGCCTGTATGAGACCTTGATCTTAACTAAACGGAATTCTTGCCTAGTTAAGTTCCTTTTAAAAGCCAATCCTAAATTCTCTCCTAGTCCATTACCTGATTTACTTTGATAAATTTCCTGCTGCCATTGTTTACTGAAAGCCAATGGTGGTCCATAAAGTGCTTGAAAGAGCTCTCCATGTAATGACTCTGCAAAAAAGAGGGGTTTAGTTGTGTGATTCAAGATGTGTGAGTACATAGAATTCCTGTGGGGCTTTGATAATTTAAACTTGATTTTTACTGGCAAGCAGTAATTAGCCTGACAGTTTTATATGAAATAGTTTAATTTGTTGCTTTATGTGTAAATGTTTTAGTTATAACAATTGAAAAGGAACAAATAAACTTTATTTAATCAAGTTTGAAGGTGCTGTCTGGTTTTCAAATTGATGACCACAAAAATATCTGTTGCATTCTATAAAGTGTGTCCTTTTATTCTGATTATTCAAGCTTGAAATATAAAAATAGCTTCCCTCCTCTTGCTGTCTTTCAAACCCTCCATATGGTATGAAGCCTTTCCCCTATCAGATTTTGCTAAAATCTGAATGCCTTCAGGCGTCCTTGATGGTGTGTGCTTTTTTCCTGAAGCTCCCTCTGGTGCTTTTGTGTGTGTGTGTGTGTGTGTGTAAGAATTACTAAATCATTTCAGACTTGGCAAGAATATCCATAGTTTTGAAGCTGAGGTTTTACATACTGAAGAGAGAGCACAAGAGAAGGGAAAAGAAAAATAATCATTTTAGTAATTCTAAAACGGATTAATTATGGAAGCTCTCCAGAATATCTGATGCTTTGAGATAGGTGTTGTTAATATACATTTGGAAATGTGTATACAACCTTGTTATGATTTCACTGTTTTGTAGTAGTTCATAGATTCATAGGTTCATAGATTGGTCCAGGCCGGAAGGGACCTCCAAAGGTCATCTAGTCCGACCTCCCCGCAGTCAGCAGGGACACCCCCAACTAGACCAGGTTGCCCAGGGGGTGTTGAGCTGTTGAGCTGTTTCAAACTTTTGGTGAAAAATCTTGCAGTCATACCATGCCACCTCATTTACCTTTAGTTTGTATCATCATTCTGCCTCATGGAAGACTGGGTTATTTATTCCTTGAGGACATTATGTGTAACATCTCAGCAATGGCTTCTTAACTCTTGAGTGGAGTTGAAATGAACTGGCTGCAATCATCTGATCAGTCCGGACCAAAATCTTGGACCACTCATACTCAAACTTGTTAATTTTTCATGTTTGTTCATGTAAATTCCGAAATGTCACTGGCAGCAGAAAAACTCTATCAGGTAGTAATCTGACATTATGGAAGATATTTATTGGTAAAAATCTTCTTCTGTTTACCTACTGAAATAGTACTCATTTTTGACCCTTTTTCTACAACTAGTTCTCTCTTCAAAGGTATCTTACTATATTCCAAATATTTCAACTTCCCAGAATAAGTGTCCTCCATGAGAGGTTTAAAAGGGCTGAGCTGCAGTCTGATGCAAGTTTCAAACAGAGTATACCACAACCGGCCCAACACTACTGTGGTTCATCAGCTGAGGTTCATTCAATGCCTCAGAGAACAGAAGTTGCAAAGGTTAAAATTGTCCATATAGAATCTAATTGGAAACAAACATGCAATATGTGTAGGTCACATATTTAAGCCTAGCAATGCTCTTTGTGGAGCTCCATTTAACACTTGCACAGATATGTTTTCACTAACTCTAGTTTCCATATGGTCTGCAAATTCCCTCCATGTAAAGTGCATTACAACATTCTAGCTTTTAGGTGAAAATGTTACAGGCAAGTGTAATCTGATCTGTATCCAAAAGAAAAGTTATATCCTCTTTTTGTCAAGCACAGATGGGTAAAAGTATTTTCACTACAGCTATTTTTGGAGTGTCCCGAACTGTTACAATAGTGCCAAGATCCATAGTCACATACAATGCTTTCCCTTCTCTTTAGTGAGATACCAAACAAATGTTACCAATGCTTTTCATTTTCCTTTATCATTACCTGGGTAGAAGGTCAGCCAGGTAGCCCTTCTCCAAAAGAGCTCTTACAAATTCTTTGGCATAGGTTTGAAAAGTTTCTGATACACACACAGTTCAAATCAGATGAAACAGAAAACGTTTTTGTGCTGATAGGAGCAGAATCTGTTTCTCCTCATTAACTCACCACATGGCCCTATGAAAGTATTCAGTAGTAGTGGTGATGGACTAGCTTTGTATGGTATGTGAGAGGAGGCTTCTTGAAACAGTTGAAACATTGCCCAAAACATTCCTTTGGAAACCACAGATAGAACTTAGATGCTAAATGACACTACTTTAAAAGCTCCCAAAGACCATAAGTGCAGCATCACTGTGGCATCTACCAATACTGGCGCAATTCGTTTCTGATTTCCTTGAACAATGCTGAGTTTTGTATTAGGAAAAACAGGACAACCATTTTCCTAAGATACTGTAGCAATCTGGAAATCCCTTATACTTTCTAGAAAAAAAAGTACTTTTTTGGTGCTTAACATGGCCCCTGGCTTTCTCTTAGAAGCTTCTCTGAACCTTTGTATTATCGTGCCCAGGAGCACAGATGCTATAAAGCAGAGAGATTGCATGTTGTTGCAGAATTTTATTTTCCTTTTCATATTGTTTTCTCATTCTTTTATCTCACTCTGTCATGTCCAAAATCTTTTTATTTGTGTCCAGACACATTTTCTTTCAACTAATCAGACTTTTGGTAATTGCTTACTGGTTTGTAGCACAGCATGTAGCCAACATTCTGAAAAAAATAAATAAATTACTAAATATTACCAAGTAAGAGAGAAAGGCGATAAAAAAACAGTGTTATGATTTTAAAAATTGCATTAACTGGAATTAAACTGCACATCAGTAAAACCTGAAACTATTCATAGTGCTGAAATTTGTATGAGCCACTTTTGGATCCTACTTAGATATTTTTATTAACAGCCTTGAGCGTGGTGCAGAATTGTTGCTGGCAAAGTGAACTGCTTAGACAGAGGTACACAAAATGAGAACCAAAGGCATTCCACTATAGAGATATGTTGAATCCTTTTATGGAATAACCGAAACTCAAGAAAAAGCCAAATTTCAACACAGCCAAATGCTGAGTCCAATCTTTAGGAACAAAGAATATAGACTATACCTAGAGTGTAGGAGATGAGGGATGAAGCCACTCAAAGAATGTAGGGATTGTTATAGCAATTAGCAAACTCCGGGCTCTCAGCTCCGTGCCAAGGCAACAAAGACTTGTCCAATACTTGGATGCCTAGGAAGAATAGATGACAAGGTGATTTAATTTCTGTGCACAACTTCAGTAAAAGTCCTACCATCTGGTTCTACAGTCAGCACTTCAAGAATGATATGCACACACTGAACAGGGAACAAAAGAGCAGGGCACAAGAGCGATTGATGGATGGGAGATAAACTCGATGAAGTACAACGTAAGGAGCTTGATTTTTTCGACATACTGAAAAGAAGAGATAAGAAGAAGTTAGATACTATGGGATATCTTGGCCTTTCTACCAACTGAATAACTAATGAGGGTAAAAAACATTGGAAAACTTTTCTGGGGTTTACCGCCAAGTATTGAGGTCAATGTTACTTGTAGTCTTTATGACTGTTTTAAACATTCTTTGTAAATAGTCCTCAGCTTCTCAAGAGGCAAAATGTCATGTATTTGCTGAATGATTTTGTGAATGGTTTCTTTGTCACTTTGGAGTCTGTGAATCACCATTTCCTCTGTGTCATACCTTGCAAGGAATGATAGTCTGCATTAACCTTAATTTGCTCTAACATTGCCATCACTGCATTTTTTCAAGTGGTCATAGACGGATATACTTGAGTGTCAGCTGGCCACCTGAAGGAATCAGTTAAAAAAAAAGTGGTTTTTTTCTTGTTCTGCGGTTGACTATATCTCAACTGCAGATGCAGTCAGGAATATATCATCTTTGCTTGAAGCATCAAAGATGATCAGTGTTCAAGTCACTCTATGAAATAAGCCTTCCTTCTAATTTTCTATGCGTGTTTATATATATACATAAAGACTGATTTTTTTTTTTATTTAAGAAATTCTTTAATCGTTACCTTGAAGCTCATTTTAGTATGAGACATTTTCTCCCTTCTCTGCATAATGAGGTTTGTCTATTCAGAAAAGTCTTATATAAGGCCCGTGCCAGCTGTAGTTTGATCCCAGATTTTATAGAGCTCTTGCAAGTGTATGAATGCATAGCCATACGTATACTTTAATGTGATTTCTTGAGGGTATGAGACTTATGTGATCACACTGGGTGAAGAGATTCAGCCTTTTACTCCCTTCATAACTTTTCAATGCCAGTTTCAGCCAGTTTTACAGAGGCTACTTAAAAGATGCTATTTTTACACAATATTCATAAATATAGGTATCTGTTTAGAGAAAAGATACCCTATAATGTCTTGGCTGAGGCAGTAGTTACGTGTGTGTTTCTTAATCAGCTTCAATATTTGATCTGCACTATCATTTGGGATAGGCCATCATCATGTAGTGAATAAATGGAAAACTTTAACTCCAGAAAATCTCATCTGGTTCATTTGTAGCTGTGTAATATGCTATATCGGTACAACACTATGGATATTGCAGCGTAAGGAACACAAAAGCAATTGATAAAGCAGGACTGAGAGAGAGAGAGCAGTAGAAACTCAACCCTATTAGACATCAGAGGATCCCTGTTAGAAATCAAGGTGAACATTAAAAACTTTTCTACGTGGAGGAGGTTATGAAATGGTCACAGAATCACAGAATCACAGAATCTTAGTGGTTGGAAGGGACCTTTGAGATCATCGAGTCCAACCACATAAAAAAAAAAAAAAAAACAAAAAAACACAAAAACACACAAACAAACAAAAAAACACAACACAAAACCAAACAAACAACAACACCCCCCCAAAAAAAAAAAAAAAAAAAAAAAAAAAAAAAAAAAAAAAAGCAAGCAGCATCCATCAACTAAACCCCACACACAACACCCCACCACAAACCAACAATCCCGGGCACTAGAGCATGCCCTGAAGAGCCACGTCTACACGTTTCTTAAATACCTCCAGGGATGGTGACTCCACCACCTCCCTGGGCAGGCTGTTCCAGTGCTTGACCACTCTCTCAGTAAAGTAATTCTTCCTAATATCTAATCTAAACCTCCCCTGCCGCAACTTCAGACCATTTCCTCTGGTCCTGTCGTTATTCCCTTGGGAGAAGAGGCCAACCCCCGCCTCTCTACAGTTTCCTTTCAGGTAGTTGTAGAGGGCAATGAGGTCTCCCCTCAGCCTCCTCTTCTCCAAACTAAACATGCCCAGTTCCCTCAGCCTCTCCTCATAGGACTTGTTCTCCAGACCCCTCACCAGCTTGGTGGCTCTCCTCTGGACACGCTCCAGCACTTCAATGTCTTTCCTGTAGTGAGGGGCCCAAAACTGAACACAGTACTCGAGGTGAGGCCTCACCAGTGCCGAGTACAGAGGCACGATGACTTCCCTGCTCCTGCTGGCCACGCTATTCCTGATACAGGCCAGGATGCCGTTGGCCTTCTTGGCTGCCTGGGCACACTGCTGGCTCATGTTAAGCCGGCTGTCCACTAACACTCCCAGGTCCTTTTCTGCCAGGCAGCTTTCCAGCCACTCTTCCCCAAGCCTGTAGCATTGCCTGGGGTTGTTGTGGCCGAAATGCAGAACCCGGCACTTGGCCTTATTAAACCTCATCCCATTGGCCTTGGCCCATTGGTCCAACCTGTCCAGGTCCCTCTGTAGAGCCTGCCGACCCTCAAGCAGATCAACACTCCCACCTAGTTTGGTGTCATCCGCAAACTTACTGAGGGTGCACTCAATCCCCTTATCTAGATCATCAATGAAGATATTGAACAAGACTGGCCCCAAAACTGAGCCCTGAGGGACACCACTGGTGACCGGCCGCCAACCAGATTTTGCTCCATTAATCACAACTCGCTGAGCACGGCCATCCAGCCAGTTTTTTATCCAGCGGAGGGTACACTTGTCTATGCCATGATTCTCCAGTTTCTCCAGGAGAATGCCGTGAGGGACGGTGTCAAAGGCCTTACCAAAGTCCAGGTAGACAACGTCCACAGCCTTCCCCTCATCGAGAAAGCGGGTCACATGGTCATAGAAAGAGATCAAGTTGGTCAGGCAGGACCTCCCTCTCATAAACCCATGCTGGCTGGCCCTGATCCCTTGGCTGCCCTGCACATGCCTTGAGAGCTCACTCAGGATGATCCTCTCCATGATCTTTCCCGGTACCGAGGTCAGGCTGACAGGCCTGTAGTTTCCAGGATCCTCCTTCCGGCCCTTCTTGTAGATGGGCGTCACATTGGCCACCCTCCAGTCATCTGGCACCTCTCCTGTTGACCAGGATTGTTGATAAATAATGGAGAGAGGCTTGGTAAGCTCTCTTGCCAGCTCCCTGAGAACCTTTGGGTGAATGCCATCCGGCCCCATAGACTTATGCGTGTCCAGGTGCATAAGCAAATCATTAACTACTTCCTCTTGGATTACAGGGGAGTTGTTCTGTTCTCCATTCTTATCTTCCAGCCCAAGAAGCTGAACTCCCTGGGGGTAGTTGGTCTGACTATTAAAGACAGAGGTAAAGAAGGCATTAAGTATCTCAGCCTTCTCCTCATCCTTGGTTGCAAGGTTTCCCCCCGCATCCAGTAAGGGATGGACATTCTCTGTCACTCTCTTTTTGTTGATGTATTTATAGAAACTTTTTTTGTTGTCCCTTATATTAATGGCCAGGTTGAGTTCTAGCTGGGCTTTTGCCTTCCTGATTTTTTCTCTGTATGACCTAACACAATCTCTGTACTCCTCCCGAGTTGCCTGTCCCCTCTTCCAAAGGTGGTAAACCTTCCTTTTTTCCTTAAGTCCCATCAAGAGCTCTTTGTTCATCCAGGCCGGCCATTTTCCCCGCCCTTTAATTTTGCGCTTCATGGGGACAGCCTGCTCCTGGGCCTTTAGGATTTCCCTCTTGAAGAGCGTCCAGCCTTCCTGGGCTCCTTTGTCTCTCAGGACTACCTCCCACGGGACTCTCCCAACCAGGGTTCTGAACAGGTTAAAGTCTGCCCACCGGAAGTCCAAGATGGAGGTTTTGTTAATCCCCTTCCTTACCTCACTATGAATGGAAAACTTAACCATTTCATGATCACTAAGCCCAAGACTGTCTCCGACCTCCACGTCCCCAACTAGCCCTTCTTTATTTGTGAACAGTAGGTCTAGCAAGGCACCTCCCCTGGTAGGCTTACCTACCATTTGTGTCAGGAAGTTATCCTCCATACACTCGAGGAACCTCCTAGCCTGCCTGCTCTCTGCTGCGTTATATTTCCAGCAGATGTCTGGTAAGTTGAAGTCCCCAACTAGAACAAGGGCTGGCGTTTGCGAGACTGCAGCCAGCCGCTTATAGAATACCTCATCAGCCTGCTCATCCTGGTTGGGTGGTCTATAGCAGACTCCCAGCACAAAATCACCTTTGTTAGCCTTCCCTTTCACCCTTACCCATAAACACTCCACTTCTTCATCACTGGAGTCTATCTCTATAGAGTCAAACAACTCCCTAATGTACAGAGCCACACCCCCCCCCCTCCTTCCTTGCCTATTCCTTCTGAAGAGCTTATAGCCACTTATTGCAGCATTCCAGTCATGACCATCGTCCCACCACGTTTCCGTGATGGCAACTATGTCATAGTTGTCCTGCCGCACCATGGCTTCCAGCTCATCCTGTTTGTTGCCCATGCTACGTGCATTAGCGTAGATGCACTTGACCTGGGCTACTGATTTCACCCCCATCTTTGGCCCTTGACACTCAGGTTCATTACCAGCAGGCTTGGTTTTATCCCCATCCCCCTTAACTTTTGGCTTAAAGCTCTGTCCGTGAGCTTTGTTAACTCTTAGCCTAGTACCCTTTTCCCCTTCTAGGAAAGGGTTTTCCCATTGTTCTCTAGCAGTAATTTCTAAACGTCTATCACCTTTCTCTGATGAAATGTCAGAGTGTGAGTCCTCACTAATGTGGCCTCCTTCAAACCGTGGCATGCTTTCCTCAGGCTTAATCTTGACAGGCCCAGTTATCTCCCCTTCCCCCCTCATACCTAGTTTAAAGACCGGTCAATGAGCCCTGCTAACTCCTGCCCCAAAATTCTTTTCCCCCTCTGGGACAGCTGTGTCTCACCTGACAATGGCATGCCAGGTGTCTCATATAGCCACCTATGTTCGAAAAACCCAAAGCCCTGCCTGTAACACCAGTCCCGGAGCCACAAGTTGATCTGTTGCCTCTTCCTATCAATTTCTTTATTCACAGTTGCCACTGGTGGGATAGAAGAGAAGACTACTTGTGTTCCTGACCCCTTGAGCTGCTGCCCTAAGGCTCTAAAATCTCTTTTAATTGATTTCAGCCTCCTCCTACCCATTTCATCACTACCCACCTGAAATACTAACAGGGGGTAATAATCAGAGGGGTTTACTAGGTCTGGGAGTTTGTTTGTCACATCCCTGACCCGAGCCCCAGGGAGGCAACAGACTTCCCTGTGTAGCGGGTCAGGGCGGCATATTGGTCCCTCTGCCCCCCTCAACAGAGAGTCACCCACAACTATGACCTTTCTCCTTTTCCTTTTGGAGCTAGTGGTGAAGTTGGGTCCGCTGTGACGTGTACTTTCTGTCTTCTCTAGTCTTGGTGTGCCATCCTCCTCTCCATCGGCCAGTTCCTCCTGCAGGACTCCATACCTGTTCTGCAGGGGTAACTGGGAAGCTGGGAGAGGTTGGGAGGGGACTCGCCTGTTTCCCCGAGCAGTGACCTGTTTCCATTCCTCCTTTTCTCTGAGATCCTCTCCTGTCGCTTGATGAGAAGAGGGGAGAGGGTCCTCCGATTTACACGGGGCCTCAACCTGTTCCCCTACTCTCAGGGAGTGCACCCACCAGTCAATTTCTCTTTCACACTCCCTGATGCTCCTCAGCCTCTCCACTTCATCCTTCAGCTGGGCCACCAGGTAGAGCAGATCATTCACCTGTTCACATCTTATACAGGTGTTGTCTCCGCTACCCTCCATTGCCAGCGCCAGGCTCCGGCACTCTCTGCACCCAGAGGCCTGCGCACCCATATGTTTGCGTGGGGCCTCGGTCTGGGTACCCACAGCTTTCCTAAACATAGCCTTCGATCTGGTAGCAACCATAGCTGAGTCCCCAGGAGCGACTGACCTTACCGTGTACACCAGTAGAAGCACTGGGCCCGGCCGGTACACACACACCAGCTCCGGTTGCTCCCTCCGTGCTCTGTGGGCAGGGACTAGTCCCTGCCCTCCCTGACACCTTTTATCCCCTGGAGGTGGGATAAACCGGGGGTGGTGGCGGCTCCGCCCAGGCTCGCTCAGCAGCACCGCCCCCCCAGCTGACAGCCCCCAGGACAAGCAGGGGCCTTGTCCCGGCTTCAAAAAAAGCCCTAAAAAGAGCTTCTCGTCGGCCTTTTCCGCTACAGAACCCTTCCCCAGCGCAGTCTTACCTGCCCTGAAGCTGGTCTCCGTGGCAATGACCGTTTGGCACGTTGATGGGTCGTTTAAAATGACCGGGGGTGGTGGCGGCTCCGCCCAGGCTCGCTCAGCAGCACCGCCCCCCCAGCTGACAGCCCCCAGGACAAGCAGGGGCCTTGTCCCGGCTTCAAAAAAAGCCCTAAAAAGAGCTTCTCGTCGGCCTTTTCCGCTACAGAACCCTTCCCCAGCGCAGTCTTACCTGCCCTGAAGCTGGTCTCCGTGGCAATATGGTCAGGGCAGCGTCATTTGCAGTGTGTGTCTCACTGCACATGATCACTCTGGTCAGTCAGAGTCAGGGATCTTATGGATTGTTTGGTTTGTACTGGGGCAGGAACTCTGGATTGGTTTTCAAGGCTAAGGAGATCATGACATATTTCTTCTCTGCCATGCTGCCTCCCTCTCCTTTCTTTCCATGTGCCCTGGGTGTCGCAGTGTACCTTCTTCTATGTCTGGTAATAGGTGATGCTGCAGGCGGCTTAGCACAGTGCAGTTAAAAGCCAGTGAATTGCCTGACCCAATGCTCTGGAAGACAGATTTCCTTAATTTGTGGTAGTAGGATTCCTGTTCATAGATTTCTTTTTATCTTTTACTGTAAACATTTGCAAAAAGAACCCACTGAAATCGTACTACTGTCCGAAAACAAGCTCTGTTTAGATGATGAGGTTGGAACAGTAATGAGTTACAGACAGTGCTTTTCTTCAGTAAGTTTAAAAACATTCATCATCGCTAACAATACATTGAATAACTTTTTATATTGTTACAAGCTTTGCGTGTTGATTTGCACTGGATGTTTTTTATGTATTTTCCTTTTTTACTTTATGAATTTCTGCAAATAATTTGCAAGATTTGGTTTTTACCGTGAAGAAAACAATGGATAATATTGAAACAGGGCACAAAAACTTGAAATCCTCCAATGGCTGTAATTTTAAAAGCCGCTGCTGATTGAAATCCTGCCTGCACATGTTGTAATCCCTTCATAAACAGGAAAAAAAAGTTCATTAATTTCGTACTGCTATTTATAGGCTTATAAGAAATTTGTTGTAAGAAATTCTCTATCTATGATTAGCTCTTAGAGTCTTACTGAGAGATTCCACAGTATGCTCATGTTTCTCCAAACACTTGGGGACTGAAAGCATTTCTTACTAAAAAACATAGAATCATAGAATTGCCTAGTTTGGAAGGGACCATTCAGATCATCTAGTCCAACCATCAAATGAATCATCAAATGAAACATCCAACATCAATGAATCAGATACACATGGAGACAATAACACCACCAGTTTTCCAGAAGTGTGGATGGTAGGAACAAAAAAACAATGAAAGGTAAATGGATGTTCAAATCTGCCTATTTATTTACGTGTACTCCAGCAGAGTCAAGGTTCAAAGCTTTGCAACTTCCACACTGTTTTTCAGAGTATGCTACTAGTGACTGTTCCTCCTAGAGGAACGGAAGAGCAGGCGCCATAGCAGAAGTCTCTGTTATTTATCCACAGTGAAATCTTTAAAGAATAATGACTCCCACACCAGTGACAGAACATTTTTCTTTCATGTATTATTCCTTTATGATACCTCTAAAGGGATATCATTTCAAACACCAGAAAGTGAAGAGGATACACATTCGTTCGATTTTAAAGATTTAACTCTTGAATTACTGAAGCTTCTGTGTGCAGAAGTATGTTCTGAACGGATGTTTAACATGGCAGGAAACATATAGATCAGAGATCCAGAGAGCAACTAGGAAATGCATAGCATCTGGCACCATTTTGAAAGTAAACCTGCCAATAATTAATTACACATATGAGACACTTTATCCCTGTCTAATGAATTGGACACTTACTAAGATGTATTAGACTATGTAACAGAGGTTAACTGCTCATGCCCTCTCCTTTGTCTTTTGCTTGTGTGGTCCCAGTGTAACTTAAAGGTAGAAATTGTTGTTGGCACTCAGGTTATATATTCTTGATTATGTTATCATTGTTACATTAATTAATAATGAAGACATCTTTACAATCCAAGATGTATGGAGATTCCATTAGGCAGAAATTGGGGTGGTTCTGCTACTTTGCCAATGGAGAAAAAATGACTGAAAATGTGAGACTAATTGTAAAGTTTAGGATCAACTACATATATTCAACAGAAGTGGTTAAGAGAGTGCATCAAAAAAAATTAATACATGTCCTCAGGAAAACAAAAGCTGGTAGCAGTGTAAAGTAGTCAGGTTTGCTGAAAAGAAGCTCTGAAAGTTATCCTTGAAAATGCAGAAACCACTAGGTGTTTGAAGTTACAAAATTACTGTTGAAAGTGCTACTATTGACATTACTTTATTAGAAATTAAACAATACCAATTGCTGTTCTTTTAAAGCACGTATTGGAGCCTTTAAAGAGTGAGAAAAGAAGTTGGTTGTGGTCCTCAGGTCCTGCTTACCTTCAGTAGTATTGGTCACTTTCTCAGAAGTTTCTTTTTTCAAGCTAATAGCCTGTATTCCAGTTGCAAGCCATAAGGCCTAGAAAGGACTGGTCTTTTGCCTTAAATCTCTAAAAGAATTATCTCCTTGTGATGACTTTATACTCCTCCTTTGTCCTAATACCGTCCAGGTCGGATGTCCCTCTGTCTTCCTTCTTGTTCTAAGTCTCAGCTTTCACGGAAAATAATTTTCTTTTTTACCTTTTGGTTTTTTAAATAAGCTTGCTTCCTGCTACAAAAAGAGTAGCAAGAGATATATTTAATGTTATTTCAAGGAAACAATTTTTGAAAGATTCTTGAGAAAGTTCCTAACACGTACAGGCACTACTGTAACATAGCCTGTAGGTGGACTCATCATATCAGGTATACATCAGTGCTGCATGGTAACACCGGACTAAGTTGTACAATTTTTTTTTTTTTTTTTTTTGTAGAACAGCCACCTTTTCCCCCCTTATTATTTTCTCCTCTACTGTCCAGGTCCAAAGAAAAACGAGGTGGTATGCCAAAAAGGTATTCAGTATCTACAGGATGTTCATGCTGTGACTGAAGCTCCCCACAGGCAGAGGTTCTCTGGTTCTTATTCCACTTAATTCATCATTCAGAACTCAGCAGGGGACTCTGCCTGATTTTGGACTTGAAACAGTTAGGCTGATATTCGCCCCACCCTTTGTCCTCTAAAGGCTTAAAAATGGAATCAATCTACTTTATTATCCCAGCAATATTTTCCAGAGAACTACCTAACTCTGATAAACTATGGAGTGCAAATAACATCTCTGTATCGGATTTTGCCCTGAAAGATGTATTTCTCATGAGGCATAGTCTAATAATCCTTTTCCGTGTAGCCTGATCTCTATGTCCAGGTTCTTTACAAAACTAATCTCATTAGAGCTGGTCACAGTTTCTCGTTCTATATTCCTTAACTCTGTTCTACTTATCTCTTATGACCTGGACTGAAACCTTTTAATTAGTGATCAAGTTTAACAAAACTCCCTTACTTGTCCTGATGATTTAGAGGCAGTTCTACAGTTCATCCTATTGGATATAGATGTGCTTATTTCGATGCCTTCAACGCATAAACAAGGCATATTCCACAAAAACTCTTGAATAATTAACTTGAGAAACTACTACACTTGAATCTTAAAAAATATACCTATTTATAGAGCCCTTTGGTTTTGAGAGAAAAAAATGTTAACGATAGCATAAACATTGATGAACCATCAAGCTTGATTTATCTAGATGTTAACAGACTCCATACAGACCTGGCATTGTTTTTTCAAGGACTAAGAGAATATATCTTTACTGTGTGCAGTCTAACTTTGTGTTAAAATTTATCTCCGAAAAAAAAAGGCATACCTGCTAAACATATATTGTTTTATATCATGTCTTATTCTTCTCTGTTGATATGTGGAATTTTATGATCCAATCTTTTTATACTAATAGTGATGTTGTCTGTGGAGATTTTCTTGCAATGGGAAACCCTCATGCTGAAAGAACTTGTCAGACAACAGAGACAGTTGTGATATGTCAAATTAAGATGGCAAAGTGATGTCAAAGCAGGTCTAGGGAGAGCCCATAACAATGTTACTGTCAAGTAAATAAAGAAAACTGAAACACAAGAAATACAAGTTATTTCAAGAGATCTATGACTGTGATATGGCTCTGTGTTTTGAGAGACACTGTTTTAGAATGATTACCATTAGTCGGTAGGACTTCAGGATAGCAGCAAGATCTGATGGCTGCCAACTAAGGTCAATAAAGTTCAGTGTGGAAATGGAGATTTACTTTTTTTCCTTGTTATTAAATTCTCAGAAAACATTTAGCATCTAAACAAAATATTAGTTCACCAACAGTTTGCTCAACTAGATACAAAAATTAGCTGGTGGATTATGCTACTCAGACCACACCTAGTTAATATAATGGTCCTCTTGGTCTTAGAAATTTAGGAAGCTGCATGAGTTCTGTGAGGTTTTGTTATACTTCCTATTTGTAGCTGCACTGGTTCATTCACTGATCTCTCAGTTTGGCCCCAAGGTTGCCAAAGAGAAGAAATATAAGGAAGTAAGGAGGACCAGTAAAGAGTATGTGGTTTTATTGCTGTGCAGCCTATCCTTTTCTCTCCTTCCTTTTTTGTCATTTACCATTCACACATTTCAGTTGTGTCGTGCCATGATGATAATATTCCCCCTAATAATAGGAAAGAATGTAAGAACTATAAGGTAGCAGGAGAAAGAAGGAAAAGAAAGGCATTTCCTATGTTTGAAAGAAGAGGAGAGAAACAAAAAAGAATAAATAAGCACAGAAAATAGGACATCAATAGGAGTAAGTTACAGACTGAAGCTTAAAGTTGATAAATTTCAGGAAAAAAAATAAAACCTCATACCCAAGGAAAAAAATAACATTGAGTAATGCATTTGAATTATATTCCTTGTTGCATTTTCAGGGAAAGCATGATATTCTAGAGACTGTAATTTGAGATCATACTTATGATCCATTTTGTCCAGGATGTAACTTTTGACAGCTTTAGAAAGAATTATAAAAGGTTCTTGAGATGAAGCAAAAGCATAATAGATGTAGCAAAGGTATAAACATTTGCTTGGGTTAGTGAAATTATGTTCTACTTTCTGCCTGTATACTTTTTTGAAAATAATTAATTGTTGAGGTAATTCTTCAGAAGTGACTGAGACACTGATTTGAAAGGAGGTGAAGGAGTGAGAAAAAAGAGAAAGGAGGGGTAAGTGTTTCTTCATTTAAATAAGAAAATTGTGAGGGATCAGTTGAACATAAAATCTCAGGATGGTTGGTTTTTCCCAGATCTATTGAATATGTGGCAACTTCTTTGGTATTGGCTGTTTTCATTTAGTAATTTTTCCACAAATTTAATCACAAAAATAGCAACTTGATCAGGAAAGGAATGGCATCTTGAGAGAATATCACGTGACAAAACTTGAAAAATCTTTTAACTTTTCACATTTAAATTTAATTTTTAAATGGCTTTTTCTGTTGGTTTGTTGTGTTTTTTTTTTCCTTACTCCATCCATTGAATTGAAATATCCAAGGCAGCAGCTGTGGCAGGGATTTAGCTACAACTTTGAGCCACTTATATGAGTAATATCATAGGATAAAGGGGAAAATCAGAAGACTTTCTGGATCATATTTTAAGTTTCACAGTGGACTATTGGGTATTTGTGAAAAAAATTGAATGGTTTTCATTGACATTCTTTCTATATAAATAAGAGGTTTGGATTTTCTAGAACCTCTGACTAAGTGTAGATTGTTTTTTAGTTCTTCTGGGCTTTTGCCATAATAAAATGTTTATAAGTTACTCAAGTCTACATGAAACTGAAGTAGACTTCAACAGAAAGCAATAGTTCAATTTTTTAGACATTTTCAAGATTAGAGGTGTTTCAATTTTATCAGCTGTGGTGCAGTGTGATCCCTGGTTTGGTTGTTTTGATCTGTTGTCTGGAAGGGGACTTTAAAAGAGAAAGAAACACATTACATTTCCAAATAAAATCCCAGTATATAATAAGTATCATAGTGTTAAAAAAAAATCTGATTCACTTAAACTTAACAGGGAATTGTTTACTTATAATTAATATTTGTTTTGTATTCTTTTATATGAAAAAAAAAATTGTGTTATTCATGCTAATTAGAACAATTTCTCAGTCGTTATATGATAGATTGATATAAAGTTTAGATCTGTCCTGGAATAGCAGTTGGATAAGCATATTCGTTCGCTACTTCACAACAATTGTTTGAAGAGAAACCCATCCAATGAGATATTGTTTTAAGAGAGGGACAGAGAAACACAAATGCATATATTGAGTAAATCCCAATGGTCTGTTGGCCAAGGAAAACTTTACCACAGGCTCTAAATGAAAAATTAGATCAGTTTGGAAAATTTTCAGTGGGGTCTTTAAACTGAACAGTGGTAGTGGATTTTATTTTATAGCTTAAGTGATCTCCTTCTTTGATGAATGAGAAGATGTGCATCCCATTAATGCTATTGGAAAATTGACAAAAATTCCATATATTGGTATGAGGAATGTGGCAGAGTAATGTGGCACCAGCATCAGTTTTGTCAATATCATTACAGTTCATGGGATCACAGTATAAAAGTCTGTAATTTCAAAAAGCAAATCATGTATACATTGTAATAAATCCCCTCTCTGTGGGTATGCTCTCAAGGGTCTTTGCCATTCTGTGATTCCATCTGGATATTTTATAATCCTCATTTAGATTCCTTTTCAGTAACTGCAGTGGTGAAGAAGTATAGGTTTTCTTACTTTAATAAAATAATTAAAGAAACTATTACATAGCATTCTTATTCTTTTAAATATTATCCTAGTATTAAGATCTGTTTTATTTTACAAATTTGACTCAAAGGGACAAACCATTTGAGTTGGGTTTGAATAGATTAAAATCTATTTTTTATGTTGACCTATCAGTGTTCATTGGAGGTGTTTATCTTAAGAGGTGAGTTCTAAAGATTTCTGATAATATTTTCAAGGAATTTCATTTGATAACCTGAATGATACCTTTTCCTAGATTTTCGGGTACCAGATATAAAGAATATTATATGTGCTGTGCAGTGTCTTCCACCATAACAAAAAATTTTACAAGAAATATAACTCTCTTTATCAACTACAAAAACACTGAATTAAATTCACATTCATCCTGTTTTTCTGTGTCACTTTCTCACTCTCTAAAGGAGATCTACTCATACAAAGGATGGTCAGGATGGTCCCTAGAGTTGGTAGTAATGTTGTTTTCTGCCAGTCAAGGCTGCTGAAAGGAATTGTTAAATCCATAACCCTGACTTTGTTATTTTAGTGAGTATACGTTCTTTGGAATAGTAATTCCTTTAATCTAGTAAAAGTGGAGTTGTAATTATTTTGCAACATAGCTGTGATTTCCATCTGCAGACTTTCTGCAATTCCTGAATATTTGCCAGCCTTTGCTTTTCATAAATTAAGACCATTAGTGTAATTTAAATGTCTACAAAATATGTGACATATGTATGGTTCTAAAACGAATTTTGAGTGTAATCTTGCAAAACGTTACATTCTGTTTAATACACATCTTGCTTATTTTTTTTCCTAATAACAGCTTTGCTTGGAATAAGAACACCTGTCTTTTAAGTTATTAGTTTTATATACTTAGTATTTACTTTCAAACTTTTCACATATCTTTAATTTTCCTTCCACGCTATCTCTTTTCAGTTCTGTAGTGAACTCACCAGCATTAAAACCATCAATTCGAATCTAAGTTTCTCTGAATGACAACGTAAGGCAGAGAGGGAATAATGTAATTTAAATTATCCAAGTAATTTTATTAATGGTCAAGAAAGAAATCCTAACTTTACTTCTTTGATTCTAAGTTGGATTTAGCAAAAAAAAATTCAAGAAAACATATGCCATAAGATTTTGCTGGCAGAAGAAAGACATTTTGCAAGAACAAAGAAACTTGAAAGAAAACTTGCATTTCCAACCATTGTATCACCATCACTTTTTTCCTAGTACAATCAGAGCCAAAGCATGCTTTAGTTTCTGTCACCAGTGTGAACTGTCCTTGAAAATTTGTTGTGCCATTCCTAACAAATGTTGAACAGAGTATAAGGGAATGGTCTATCAAAAATGGAGACACAATTTGTGAGTGGTAGTTATTGGTGGAAAATTCCTACTCTGTCTCTTGGCACAGAAGTCAGTGAGGATTATGGGAAGAGATACCATGGTATGAGTTACCAGTAGTTATAGGGAACAATTTGAAACAATACAGTTTTGTTTAAAGTACATGGAAAAGTGTATCAGTTGGAAATAGAAAATAGCTTACCTTACAAAAATACAAGTTAAAAAGGAGAATTCTAGTATTTTCTGATATTTTTTCCATCTAGTTTTAGGTCCTCATGCTCATTTCTAAGTACATTTTATGCACTTTTCTTACATTAATAAAATAAGGCATATAATAGCATGTCTTTATTTTGTCATAAGCATTTTTTTCTGTATGAAGCTCCTGTAGTTTTGATGACATGCTGTACTACAGGAGTAATAAAGGCCAAGCTTTCTCTGTGAACTAGACTAAATGGATTAAACTTCCTCAAGCTTTTTATTTAGCCATACCTGAGACTTTCTGATAAGTAGAAACTATAATTGAGTGAAAGATTTCTTCAGGCTCTAAAGTATATTTAATTGCATCTTTTTTTCTAAGTTCAGTATAAGATATAAAAACATTTAACTTTTGTTTTTGCTAATATTACAATTGATTCCAGCTCCTATAAGGGTTTAAGTTGACACAAAGTAAAATCACTGAAAGAAAATGCAGGCAAACCTTGATAAAGACCAGATGAAATTGTGGTGGTATTCAGTTAGACTCATACACACATTGTATTAATAATAATAAAAAGAAGTTCAAAACCGTGATCTTATTTCATAAGGATTTTTTTTAAAAATTGATTTTATCAGCCTATGTTAGATTTCTTCAAAATAGAAATTCACACTGACTAGTTCAGCATGGTGACTTTGAGGTTTTGAACTCATGACTTCATTAATGCCACAGGCATGACTAAAATAGTATAGTTGAAATTAATCTTTTTTTAGACATTAATAAGTCATAGTGAAAAGAAATAATTAGCATATCTTTGGGCCAACAGAAGAACATTGAAGAAGTAGTCAAGTAAACCAGAGCTTTTCAAGATAATTGCCAGGCATACATCATTTATTCCAGATTAGCTAAGGTCACGCACTTGATGCTCCCAGTTTTTGCATCCATATATGTGGTCATTGTTGCCATCAAATTGCTGAATTTTGATGGCTATATTTAATGGACTGAGAATAGACCATGAAGAAAAGTACTAAGAACAGCAAATATAAAAAGCACGTACTCCATTCAGTTAAACAATGACCTTTTTAACCTTGCTGTATGCAGGAAATATCCACTTGTATTTTAGTAATTGCATTAGCTTCCTTAATGGCATTTGATACAGATGGTATAGGAAGAACTTATCTGCAGCTGAAGAATGCAGGCAACAGTTTTAGTTTGAATTGCAAATACTTTTTCTTCTTGGTGTTAAGTGGTGGGAAAGAGAGCTGAAAAATAAATTCATGTGCTCTCCTCAATCAGAAAAGCCATTATTTTTCAAAGCTTGTTATAATTTTTGTTTCTCATTATGTTAAAACTAATAAAATTTTGCACATTCTAAAATCTCTGTGAAATACTACAAAACTATAAACAGGAAGAATAAATGAAGTTGTTGGTGCATTTGGGGCTTCGAAAATTGATCTTTATTCTGGTTCATGCTACAAATTGTATTTTGTTAAGATTCCTCAGCCAGTTTGTCAGTTTGTGCCTTCTCTTCTGTCATAAAATGGGAGCAGAACATTTTCTTTCTCCCTTTTTTTTTTTTTTTTTGGTCTGTTAGAATATATACTTTCTGTTGAAGGAAATTATTTTAGTGTCTGTACCAAGCCAAAAGCAGTGAGGCAACTCACACAAGCTGGACTTCTTAGAACAGAGGATCACACAAATTTAAAACCCAAAAGATTATTAAAATTATCTTTTTTTCTGGTTTGTGTAGGATAAGTTCAGTGGGACGGGGATGATGATTCTTCCTTAACTTCTCCTTTTGATTATGTGGGATCTTCATAAACCAGAGATTGCATTGTGACAGTTTTTCCTCATAGGCAGAAATGGATCTGTCCTCCATTTGGTCTGATCTGTTTTTATCATTCTCCACTATTGACTCTGCAACAGCTCTGACAGTAAACTTGGAAGATTAATTATGTTTCGCGTAACAAGAAAAAAATCTGTATTTCTTTCAAATCTTTCCTGCTTAATCAGGAATAAACGAAAATGGGAAGAAGCACCAGGGACACAAAAACAGAGCCCTTGGCAGCTAGAAAGGAGGAAATGGAGCATATAATGGAGGGCACACACTTTCCCTCATATGATTTGAGTGGAAGGAGTCCCTGAAGTGGGAGCAGGAGGCTGATAAGCAAGAAACTTATAATGTGAAATGGTGGCCCTGCTATGAATGTTTCATGTTTCTGTATTCTGCTTTATTTCAAGGAATGTATGGTATGAATACTTAAAGGTGAATAGAAAGTATTTCTGTTTCTATTTCCTACTTCCTACCCATCAAAATGCATGGGATTCCCTATTTTCTGGTAGGGCTGCTCCTGTTCTTGTTTATTTATAGCAAGTGCTTCATACTTAATTTCTGCTGTAGACTGAGCTCTCTGCAAAGGGTATTCCTTGCATCCATCTTTGACACCATGAGCTTCTTTTATGAGGCTCTCCTTCTGTATTTTCACATGTGAAAAGTGCTACAGTCTCTAAGATAGTATTTGTTTCTTTTTGACATGGAAACCAGCCTCTTAGAATGTCAAGTTTTGAATACTGCTGGTTATGAGAGGTGTTAATGGCAATTATCAATGGTTGTTTCATCAGCAGGCAATTACAGAGGTGGTTACAACTAATGGATGTGCTGACATGCTAACCAGATGTCAGTTCTGTATCCTCCTCTTTCTTTTTCTTAATTTCACCAAAATCTGTGTCTCCTTTCTGATGCTAGATTGGTACTTCCAAGCTGGCAGTTGATTAGATGTGATATACAAAAAGTTATCAAGTAATGTCCATAAAAATTAAAAAATATATTGATTTTGGATCAGATTATCATTGTACTCAACCCATAGAATCATCAGGCTTTTGAAAATTATAGTATATAAAAATTCATATTATTCTAAACAAATTTTTTCACTAACGTAATTATTACTTCCGTCAGAGAGTCCTGTTTTATTGTACGTACAGCATTTGTGTCATTAAGACTCATCATTATTATCTGGATGATAATTGTGAGTACTTATCCTAGCCTTGTGCTGTTTTAGGCATGTTTATTTTGATCCATGCTCCAAACTTGCTTTCATATCCTTTGAAGCTACACCAACTGTCTTTGAAAGTTAAAAACTTCTAATTTAATGAATAGAGCCAAGAAATATTCATTATGTGTTTCTCTTTAAAGTTTATATTTTGCATTAAATTTTCTATTGTTTTTGGAAACGTGGTGAAGATACAAAGAAATTATTGCTGATGCATAAACATTTGTTATATAATTTAATGGGTTTATTTTTTCATAACTCTGTATGATGGAGACATTTGTTCTTTTGATGTAAAATCAGGAGGTAAAGACGTACAAATTTAGAAGACCATAGCATGGGAATATGTTTCTAAGAGCATTACTTAGGACACTCGATCGTGTCCTAATACACCTGAGGTTTGATTTTGAAAGAAGTGAGCATGTGACAGTAAAGACATTTTGTTTAGCTTTACAGACTGTGAGGTGGATTCATAATAAACCAGAAAACATTCTATGATTTTAAAAAAAAAAAAAAAGTAAAAAAAATCTGTGCTGCCTGCATTGGCTTAACTGTAGAGTTCAGTCTTGTGTTTGGATTTTCTTTGTCAGCTTTCAAACAGTGGAGGTAGCCTGCAGGTGATAAGTATCCCATTAATCTTTCTGATCCTCTAGCACTTGAGCATGAGAATAGCTGATCAATTACAGCAATTGTCTCCCTAAATGAGCTTTGCACATCTGCCTCTTATTTCATTAGTTAACTGTCTGCCCATATATCTGATAGAATGGAATGCTAGTGGCTTCTTACAGCTTGTACTGTGTTACTGTACAATAAGGATGGGGTTGTTAGCAAAATGGGCACAAAAGAGTATTTATCCACTACTCGCAATAAATATACGTGCTATTGTGTAGGAGTGCTTTTGTCTCTAATCGCTGTTTGTAGAAACCTACTAAAAGCACATCAGTTTGCTTTTCAGCTTCCTATTTAGTCCTTAGTTGTAAGCTTTATATTTGTGTATTTATCATTTTTATGAAACAACCAAAGTGTTTCCATGCCCTAAACCAACATATCGATGTGTGGCCTATATGATTTTAGATAACAGAAGCTACCGTATATAGTTTACAGTAGAAGTGTAATTTCCTCCTTGTCTCTTTGCAATGCATCTTTTAAATACTTAGATATTATATCCTTCTCTCAGAAAGCAAATTTGCATTTCCAAAGAAGTATTTACAATAGTGGCAATGTTACTAGGTATTACAAAACAATGAGTAACAATTATACTGCATAACTCAAAGTTTGTTTTAAGAAACATGAAGTACAAATTATGGGTTACAGTTTTAATAAAAATAAGATTTCACATGAATGCCTCTTTCATTAATATTCAAGCTTTCAGTTACAGGAATATCAATTACCAGATGAAAATTAAAATAATTTCTAAGCAGAGGCCTTATTCTCTACCTGTTAGAATCTAATCAGGTTACTCTTAAGAATTTACATGATTTAGTTTTCAAAGATTGTTTCTTATCTTTATCATATATTAAATTGCTTTGGATTATTTATTTATTTATTTAAATTATTAACTGAGCTGAATGCCAATAAGACTTAATTAAAAAATGTTTTGTCCTGAACCTAGTATAGATTATTCCAGGTGATGCTTTGATGCTTTCTGAACATCTAAATATGTTCGGATCTTAAATTCTCAGATAATTGTGCTTGAAACTTGTTTCAGTAAACCTGATATTTTATGGAATTTCTGAAACCATGGAGCTATAATAAATAAAAATCACCAATGTTTTAAATTCTTTTTTGACTATTTATTGCAGGTCTGGTTTGTATGAAGTCGAGTACTTCAGTGGTTGAACTTGTTATGCTGCTTTGTTCACAGGTAAGACATTCTCTGGTTTTAATTGTATTAGTTTCTTTGCATAGTGCTGGATTACTGCCAGCCTAAGAATTGTATCTTGCTCTTTGTTGTATTCTTCCATTACAGTGTAAGAAAATACAAATCAAACTTTTCTAGTATCATATACATTGTAGATTTATTTTTTTATATACATTCCATAGTGTTGCTATATTCACAGGGCTTACATTTGTTTTGAAAAGAGTGTGGGTGTACATTATGCACTTTTTATGTGCATGAACTCTTTCAAGCCAGTTCTAATTTGGAATGCATAAATAGGATACTGTTGTTATAATTCTATGTTAAAATCTATCTCTGTATTAGTAATTGTTTAAAACCTTACTTTGTGGTGACTTTATTACTTTTGATATACATGACATAACTTATTGCATATTTTATATAGCTGTCAGTATATAAAAAGCAGAGGAACATGGCTTAGGTAGTCATCAGGAACTGGCAGAAGTAGAGCATTTCTGTTTAAAAAATGCTGCAGTTATTTATTTTTTTGCATAGCAGTAATGGGTTTCTCAGAAATCTGAATCAATTAACATTTTGAATTGCTTTCACAAGTAAAGTATTCAAAACTAAAATAATTCCTCATACTGTTTGGATTGTTTACATGTCAATTTTAATTTTATTTGTTTTGTCAGAAGTGTTATTGGCTAAATTCATATATATAGCCTTTTACTTTGAACTGCCTGTTGTAAGTTACCAACAAATATTTTAGAATTTTGCTCATTTTGTAAAATATAAGAAAAATATAATGGCCTGACAAATCCAAATAACTTCACAAGTTTTTACACTTCTCTAAAAGACTTATTAACAGCGTATCATTTACCAAATTCCCCCCAGATTTACAATACCAGTTAAACTCAAACCAAGTTAATATATAAAATTCCCGGGTTAACTTGTTATAATATTACCAAGGAAAATGACTTGTCTGTAGTTTTACTTGAACATTCACTGCTACACATTGAGAACATGCACAAAAAGTATACTGAAAACAAATGAGTTTCTACCGGTAATTGCAATGAAAATCTACTTTTGAGGAATCTATCTGAAAATAATTAACATTTACAACTGGTTTGGGGGGAAGGGATTCCAACTTACCTGCGTTTTGCCAGTCCATAGGTTGCGTTTCTTCAAGCTTGTGTCATAAGGAAATCATTAAATCTTGTTTTCCCTTTTTTTTCCTCTTCCTTTATGTTCTTTTTTTTTTTTTTTTTTTTTTTTTTCCCCTCTTTTATCCAGGGTGAATATTGGTTAGGGAAAAGTAAAACAAAAATACATCCCTGGCAGGAATCCTCAGTGGGGTTTGAACTTCAAACCTTCTCCAGCAGGGCACTTGAAAAATTTGTTACCTAATGGTCAAGTCCTTGGTTCCAAGAAAATTCCAGAATATCCATTAAGGCTGTTGACCCCTATGTTATCATACAACTTTTTTTTTTTCCTTTTTTTTTTTTTTTTAGCAGCTTTTGAAACCTTTTCTTGAGGGAAGGAATAACTTACAGTCCTTTCTTCTCAAGCCTTTGGTTTTACTGCAGTTCTCAGGAATAAAGTGGAATGTAGCATTAGGGTCTAGTGTCTTTGATGGCCTCATCATCTAATCATAGGTTTAACATTACTCATTTGCTGGCTCCAGGAATTCCTGCCATTAAGGGCCCTAGAGATGAAACTTTGCCTCAAATATTGATTGAAAGGAAGAGAGAGAAATTTAAGCTCTTTCTGTAATGCTTTTTCTTCAGACATCCCAGTAAAGCTATGTAACAAATGCAGCTAAATCAATTTGTTATTTTTATGACTATTATACCTGTTATCTACTATTTCAAAGTATTTGACTATTTTAAAAATAATCTTCATTTTATACCTGAAATAATGTGAAAAGCCTAATCATTTTCAAGTTTGAACATTAATTCATTTTCTTCAATGCTTGCTTGGGAGAGCTATTTTCCGTCTACCCAATTACGTGGGAAATTGCAAACTTTTCATTTTCATACCCCATGTGATACTTCAGGGTTGTTTCCTTATCTTCTAAATAAAGAAAAAATTGTGCCCTGTTGTCCATTTATTATTAAGTACCTCAGAAGCTAATGCTGTAATGTTTGTCGGTGATGTTAAACGCTTCTACGGGAATTGGTCAATAGGGGGCTGTAGTGGTGCAAATTGCATTTTCCTCCCCTCACCTTCCTAACTCCAAAAGTATGGCTTCTGTAAATTGCATCTGCATAGAACATTGTATTTAATCCTGTAGGTGTACTAAACAGTCAGGTCTGTAGTTCTATACATCTGCAGGAAAAAAAAAAAAACAGTTAATTTTTTCTATTTATGTTTTAAAATTCTTTGTCAAAAGAGAACGTGAGACAAACGCTGTAAAAATACTTATGGCTAGAAGAAGAGAATAGCAGACACAGAAATATCGTAATCCAGCCTATACGTAATAGAATTTGGGATTAGCAGTTTAGGAGGTGTTGTACACAGCAAATGAGGCTAACTCATCTCTAAAAAAAAAAAACAGTGCTACGTGAGCTTTTTCATATGATAAATTAAGTAATATGGACTGGAAAGACTATATAAAGTACTGCGGTTTTTAATAATCCTAATGTAACTAGGGCTTTTCTTCCTAACACGGGTAAATCCTTCATATTCAGATTGAATGACATTTTACAGATTATGTGGGGAAGTTTGAAATGTGTCACTCAAAAGATAGATGAGGATATTAAAAACCTTTGAAAAGTACAATTTTGTTTGTACAGAACAGAGTAACTTTAGACATTGAAAAGGAAAGGGAAATGCAAAGTTTGTTTTCCTTTCATTTGCTACAGCAAATTAGATGCTTTTATGCTCTTTATGTTGGAAATTCCATGTTAACGACTACAGATTAGCAAGGATGTCAGAATTTTTTTTCTTATCTGAGCTCCTGAATAAAATCAACATTGCCAGCGGCTCACGTCCAAGGTATGGTCTAAATTTACATGAAATATCACATTACAAATGTCTGAAGGTACATGTCATGGATAATTCAGTTCATATGGGCAGCCTTTTAGACTCTGAGGGATATGCAATCAAGCCTTTCCCCCAAAGGAATTTGGAGTTTCTGTGAAAAATACATTTTTTAAGGGAACTCCAGTAGGGATAGTGCATCATTTGTGGACTTGGAGAAGAACAAAAAGTTCTACTCTGTATTTTCAGAATCTTTCTTGTACTGCAACTTACTTCCCTGCACCCATTTTATTTTTTCCTAGTATCATCCACTTCACAAGATTAAAATTTAGGTTAATTTGAAGGCTTTATTTTCTTTATTTCTTATATAAACCAAATATATTTTTTCTAGATAATTGATAATAAACATATAATGATTTTCACTTTTCATAAAACAGGCATTTTCATTTGGACTCTAGTCTATTTTAACATAAAACGGATGAAGATGTGTTATGTTTGACAAGATCTGTGCTTGATTAGCTGGTCTTTGTTCCCTTAGCCTAGTTGAGCATGTCATAGCTGTGTTGCTGTGAGTGGCAGATTTCTTCAATAAACCACACAATTTTTTAAAAAAAATACATTAATTTTTGCAGTGTAGTTCCTTCTTACATCAGATTTAGATTTCAATTACTTTTTTCTTATTCTTTCTTTTTTTTTCCCCCTTAGCCAAAACACTACAATACTTTCTGATTACTTCCAGATCTGTTGCAAATTTTTCTCTTTGGGGCTACAGCTTCTGGAGAAACTGAATGATGTTATCCCAAAGGAGTTCTATCTCACACCACTTGTATTTTTATGTATCTTATCTATTAACAGGGGAAATTTATTTACTTAAACAGAAAATAGTGTCTTAGTATTTAAGACATCTTGCTACTTGACCTGTTTAAAAATATAACTATTATAAATGGTTACTTTAGGGAAAAAAAAATATGTCGTTTGTGGATTGTAGAATATGTGTAAAATATCTGACAAATTTCAGGGTTTTGTAGTTTTCAATACATCATTCATTCTTTTGATTTCTTCTCCCCCCATGTTGGAAATTTGATCAAGATTGCAATTCAGGAGCCTCCAAAGGGAATGTCAAAACTAGAATGAAAATAATCTGCTTCTGAATCACTGTGTTGAGAAAAAACATTTCTTTTAGATGCTATCCCTTATAAATAGGCTTTTATTACAAAAACTGTATGAGGAGTAAGGAAAAGGATATGCATAACCAAGAAATGCTTTACTTAAAACTAGCAATTAAAACCTGTTAGGAGATTCTGAAATAAATGATAACACATGGTGCCTCTTATAATTAAGCTGTAAGTAGATTCTGTAAATTGTTTAATGAAAAATTATAGAACCTTAAATAAAGTGAACTATGCCAAGAGGATATCCATAAATTGACAAACTCTGGTATGTAATTAATGGGTAAACCGAACTTCAGCTAAGCTTTTCAAAGGTTGGTTAACAACTTGACCCTCATAAATGAGTTGTGTCTGTCTTCACTGTCTTATCTATTAACTTGGAAACTTAGAAGCTGCTTGGGCTGAATCCAGTCTGTCTCTCCATAATACAGGCAGCCATTGAGTACATACTAAATCAAAAAAAAAGATCTGTAAATGATCCGCTCCCATTCAGTACAGTCTATAAACCACTTTCCAGTGGTTTGACATGTAAAACATAGTAGTTTTATGCTACTATATATACTATAGCAATCAAACCTATAAAGTGGCAAAATGGAGCACAAGGTGGGAGAGGGGAGGTGAATGAGTGCATTGCCTCTTGTCCTATGTGGCAAGAAAAAAATTTTAAACAATATCAAGAAATTAAGCCCACTCCAAGGAGAGGTAGAAAAACCAATCAACCAACTAACCCACCCACCTCCCCCAAGAAAGATGTACTTTACCAGTGCAAATTCGAAGGAAATTCTCACTGAGTAAATTTGGCGGTAGGTTTAGCTCTGAGAATATAGGAAGACCTGTCAACCAGGCACTGGAGAGTTTTCAGTATGCACTAGCACATCTAAATGTGCATTCTGCCTCAAAGTATGGGATAGCTCTTGGGCTTCAGAAACTGGCAGCTGCCCAATACAGAAAACAAGCAGAAGAAAGAAATCCTTTTCTGGTCCCTACAGATGTCCAGAAGAAGCCCTGAAATGTGGGATTCATGTAATAGAAACATAATCCACGCTTCTTGATGCTAAACATACTCTATTCAAGGCTTTCTAGAAAAGTTTAAGTAGGAATTAAGGCTCCTTCTTGAGATAGCTTTATTTCTGTCCTATATTGTTTGTATGTTTTAATGTAACATTTTAATGTTAATATTAGAAACCTTTTGATTTTCATTATAGATTTATTTGTAATAATTTTGTATATATTTACTCCTGTTACCGGTATTAGATTCAACTTTGATTATGCTTATTGGTCCTTATTTATTCCCTCCAAAGGTATTCCTAGAGTTCTTGTACTCCTTACTTTTTGTCTGATAAGTGATATTAGTGATGATGTAACATTAGGTGTAGAAGGGAAGGAAACATAGAAACACACATGCAAACATACAGAAACTCATTGTTTCAATAATCCACTTTTCCAGCATATCTTGAAAAACAGTTATTCTAACAAAGTTTTGGATTTGCTACATGGTTTCTGTCCCATAGTTTCTTCTCTGCTAACCCCGCTTTTGTACCAGTGCTGATATTCCTAAGACACAAACACACCTGAAAACTGGTCAGGCATTTCTTTCCCGGTTTAGTGGGTTAAACTGCCTGAGTCCCTAGTTCAAAAACCACCAGAACTACTCAAAGAGAAGAATTCAGGATTGCAGTCTGGGAGCACAGAGGAGAAGAAAGAAAACGCCACTTGTGTTTTCATGGCAGCAAGCTGTAAATTCAGATCTCTGCCTCTAATGGAACCATACTCTTAGGCTGCAGTTTCAATGTTCAGCTTATGCTTCTCTCTGGGCTGAATCACACTGGCAGAGGTATCATATCTTCTCCATGCCAAGTTCCATATTCCCTTTCACCAGCACATGCAATGGTGTAAGCAGTCACGTCAAAATAAAATGTAACTCTGGATAAAATAGTAATATTTAATTGATTATACTTCTAGGGTAGCCATGAAAGCAATAGCTCATAGCAGGTGGCAGGTAAGATGGCTGGGGCTGAAGGAAAGAAAGACTGCCCCTGTGGCAGTCAAGAAAGAGAATGGAATTTTTGCATTTGATGGGAGAAAAAAAATTGAAAAAAATATCCCACAGATTGTCATACACTGGACAAAGCAGTAGAAAGGTGTATGAAAATGTCAGTCACGTAGCTCCAAACTGAGGGTTTGTAACTTACTTTTTATCACAGAATCAAATTTAAGTTCAATAAATAAAGTCTTTGTAGCTGAAGCAAGTACTTTCTCTAATATTGTCATCCTATTTGGACTATACAAAGGTCCAGCAAGAGAGAAACAACATTTCTGCTGTGTCCTTATCCATTATCAAATATGGTACAGATTAAACATGTACTTATCTTCTGATGTTGATTTGGGGCTTTTCACAGTCCAGAACATAGCCTATGCCCAAGCAGGTTTTTATACACACATAGTGTAATTTCCAAAACCAGAAATGAACTCCAGTACAAGCTACTGGGGAAGTAGAAAGCTTCTTCCTTGATATTTTTTTGCTCTAGAAATTAAGTGGAGGGGGGTGGGTGATGTTTTGTGTTTTTTATTTCCCCCTCTTTCCCCGCACCCCCCAGTGTTTCTCAGTTGCTTTATAGAATTCTGGAAGTTTCCCAAAAGACTATCATTTTGCATTATCTGGAGGGTTTTTTTATGCTAAAGGGGTGTCAGAGAATTTTCTTGCATTAATTCCTTGTCCGTGTGCGGAATGTCTTCCAGCCCAATCTCAGTCTTCAACTCTTGCCCATCTGCTTCTGATAATCTTACTTTCAAATGGAAACCATCGGTGTATTCTTTCCTACTTGTTGGGCAATTTTACTTTCTTGATTATTCTATGAGATGTCCTTCCAGATCCACTCAGAAAACTACTTCTGTGTTTTGCCTTTAGTAATAAGCAGAATCTCTTCTTCAATATCTTTCTTATACCAGAGTGTTTATGGATCTTCTGGTCCTTTCTCTTGCCTATCCTTGTCAGAGTATTTTTGTCAAAAAATGTCAAGGACTACATTTATTACACATCAGTGAGATGCTGATCTGAACTTCTAGATTGATGCCAAAATGGACAGGATGAGAAAAACTTTAAGAATTACTTTCCCCATATCTTCATCTGGCAAGGTGCCTTATCTATTAAGTTGCCTACAATTGACAAGGATCTTAGATCAGAGGAAAACACTGAGAAAGTTGGGAAGAGTCAGCTGGTATTTCTTAAAGGGCTGAAAAAGGGTGTAAAAGCTCATTATTGTAGGCTATCATTATTAATAAATATACCATAGTTTTGGAGGGTTTCATTATATATATAATGGAGACAATGTGAGGAATAGTTTTCTATTCATCAAAAAGTCTTCTGCTGCTTTTTGGAAGACTTAAGATTAGTTATTCACCTCTAATATCAAAGATTGGTTGAGTAATAAGTGGACTAGCTTTTAGGATTTGTAGCCGTACGTAGCAACACATGTTGTTAATAATATTTTTAGTGTCTCTTAAATATAGAACTATTTTTCCAGTCAGGAAGGAAGCTCTAGAAGTTACTGAGATGTGTGTATCTTCTAGCACGTCTTCTGTCTGCATTAGAAGATATGCAGAATTTCTGCAAGGTGATTAAGGTTAATATTGTATCATCTAAATAAAATTGGCTATTTCCCTAATTTTGTTTGGATGATGTAAATTTTTTTGCAATTGTGGATTTTTATTTTTTTTTTCTTCTAAGATACCAATGAAACGTTCCTCTGGGAATGTTTGACTTCATTTCCAAGACAAATTGTGCAATTACCACAGGTGATCAGAAAGGCAATGGGTCTGTGTGTTTCTAAGAAAGCGAAAAATTAACATATTACTCCAGTTCAAGAAAATAAAGGAAAAATGAGGCTTTAGTCTTGTGAAAGTGAAATCTGAAACTTCCTATTACCTTTGCTGCATTGTGAAAGTCATATTCACATAAATAGTGTTGTGAAAGGTTGACATTCTTTTCCTTTCTGTGATTTGGCTAGAAGCCCAGTGTATTCCAATACTTGCAGATTTGCCTTCCAGGAGGATGTCGTCAGTCATTCTGCAACTTCCTTATTGTGGGAAATAGTCGCTTTTAAAATGGATGACCTATCGTAAAATCCTAAAATTGATCCCAAATTTGCTTTAAAGAGTAGACCAAAAACACATTTTATTTATCATCTATCAGCAGTATACATGTGAGTGTGAGAGAAGGATAAAGGCAGTAAAATTGGAATTCTTAGATCTGATTCTCATTCCAAACAATAATGGAAGGTTTTAAAACTCCAGTATATTTAACCCAATTCTTTTAGGAATGGTACGGACAGTGATCTTAAAACCTGTATAATCTTCTCTAAATTTTATGAGCAATCTGATGAAAAATTTATGAGACTGTACCTTGAAATCAGTTGGTTTTACTGGTTTTGTCTACTTTTAATGGACATGGTTTTCTGCCATAAAGAAACATTTCCTTCAATCTTGTAATATTTTCCTTGAATCTTTCCTCTTAAAAAGTACAGAACGTTATTCATTATTTTAGAAGGTAACTTCACAACATGGAGTTCAAACCCAAACTAAATTACATGCATGTTGTGAATTGCAAATGCATTTTAATAAAATTTCCCCTTCCTTATCCTGATAAAAGGTAGCACCTGTTCAGCTCTGTACAAGACTTTTCTCCAAACATATTCAGGGGTCCAGAAAGAATAGTCTCAGAATAACAGAATTTTATCTGTCTCAAGAAGTTATGGTTAAAATACTGTGACTGAAGAATTGAGGTATCAACTGAGTTATTGATACCTTAGACTAGAAAATTCAATAAATATTCAATATGACAAAAAGCAAAAAAAATGCTCAGATTAGTTTAAGATGTGGAGAAGAGAGATCTCCAAAGAAGCTACAACTGATTGAGACAGTGGTACCTGTAGGAATCGCAGAATTGTCTAGGTTGGAAGGGACCTTTAAGATTATCTAGTCCAACCATCAACCTAACTCTGATAAAAAACCATCAGTAAACCATGTCTTTAAGCACTATGTCAACCCGTCTTTTAAATACCTTCAGGGATGGTGCCTCAACCACTTCACTGGGCAGCCCATTCCAATGCTTACTAACCCTTTCAGTGTAAAAATTTTTCCTAATATCCAATCTGAACCTCCCCTGGCACAATTTGAGGCCGTTTCCTCTTGTCCTATCACCTGTGACCTGGGAGAAGAGACCAATCCTTGCCTCTCTACGACCTCCTTTCAGGTAGTTGTAGAGAGTGATAAGGTCTGTAGTGGAAGAAGAATTGTAAGGTGATTACTATGGCAGTTATCTGTCCATTCAGTAACTGCAGTTTGTTGAGAAACTTGTAATTTGTGATACAATTTTAGACTTCCTTGCAGAAATTGGAAAGAATGAGAGCTCTCAGGTAAATTATGGAAACTCTGAGAGTCACTATTCCTTGTTTTTATAAAGATAGTATGTCAGATTCATTATTTAATTTTTAATACTATCACAAGATGTTTTTTTAAGAAATTCTGAAATCATCATGAATAAAATTTTTTTAATTATTGTGAGCAAAGGTTTATTTGGAAATAAGAATAATATAAACTAAAAAAAATTCTTAGCGTACCAAGCCTAGCTGTTCTTTTTTTTCTTTGTCACTATTATTTTTTACCTGTGCAAATTTTGTGGTATCAATTTAACATGTTGCTAAATTTGTTAACACTATCTAGCCTCTTTTTTTTTTTTTTTTTTCTTTTTTAGTGTACTGGGGATTGGAGAATTTTAAAGATATAGGACTAGGAAAAGACACTTAAAAGTACAAATTATAAGAATATCAGAGAGCAAGAAAATATACATCATGTTTTGAAAGAAAAAAAACAAACATAAATTTCAAGTAATATCTGTACTGTGTTATGGTTCATTATTTAGAAGTTTAACCTTTTAACTCTTATCCCAGTTTTGTTCATCTCCTGTCCTCCTCCGCATGGACAGTTTCATAACCAGTTCAGTCTGAACCTTCTATCAGGGAACACGTACTGATGCTTTCTGGAGGCAGTGATGCTTTTCGAGCAACGATAGAATAGAGGAGGGAGGACAAGTTAGGGGAGCAGGGGGGCAGCAATTACCAATATCCTAAACATTTTGTACATTTTTTGATGTCTTCAGTAGAAAATTGCATAATATGAAATATTTAGAACATAGCCATAGTTTACAGTAGTTGAATGTCTAAAGTTGTCATAGAACCATAGAATGGTTAGAGTTGGAAGGGACCTTAAAGGTCATCTAGTTCCAACCCCCCTATAATGTTTAATTAATGTGTGTGAAGACAATTTTTTTAATTTATTTTAACATAAAGTTAAAAATGAAATTTGATATCTTCATCCTGGTTTTAGTACAAAAAGTGGTGCCATCCTTCTTGAACACTGTCTGTATTATGCTCTAAATGCGCCTCTATACCCAAGTCTTCTATACCCAACCTTGTTCTGGGAGGTGCACTGCTGGCAGTGATAGTCATCCCCGCTGCTCTGTCAAGCAGGAGCCCCAACGGAAGAAAGATCAGTGCATCCTTCTTGTATGGAAGAAATTCTCTGGTACACGATTTTGTTGAAGTCTTCTGTGACTTCAGCATGTGATTGGCATCAGCATTTCTGAGGCACAGAAAAATCTCCCCCAGCTCTCGTTTTAAAGGCCCAGAAGATTCAGCATATGAACTACACCAAAACCACCTGACGTAGTGTGGTCATTCAAGCACTTAGCTGCTGATAACCAAATGTCTGTGGTATGATTCGACTTGCCTATAGCATAAATTTTCCAACCACTGTCACTACATCCATTACATCTGTTGTTTATCTTTCTGCTTCTTGCATCTTGAGGGTGAGAAAGATTTTCCTGTGGAATCTAAGCTAATGTAAAAAAAATTGCTGCACATTCTTTGAGCATATAACTCCACATCTTAATCCAGTTCTTAAAGTGCATGCAGCAATCTGAACAGCCTTGTAAAGGCAACTGTAATGCTGGCCTTTCTAAGTATTTCAGTTTATTCTTTGGGTCTTTTTAAATGAAACTTTATATGCCTCTTCATAAGTACAGTTTAACTCTCAGGCTCATGAATCCATTATATTAAATTATGCCGAAAACTGAAAGGAAATTATAATAGTAATAATTATTCCCTTATTTGTAGATTAATGGAGGGTTGGGAGCTTGTAGTGAAGTTTGTAGTAGTAAGTCTGTCGTGAAGCAATGCGTGAACCATGAATCCTGGTTTCTTTCTCGTTCTGCATCATTATGTTTTCCACTAGTTTTTGGTCGATAGTTCAGCAGGTTTAATGCATTTTTGCCATGAACAATTACTTTGGATAAATTAATGAGATTTTCCACCTATGGAGACATAAGAAGATATTTGTTTGCTTCCACATAGTTATCTAATGGCTTTTTAGGTATCTTAAGATATCTCATCTAAAATCCAGATAGTAATTTTGGATGTCCTGGGGTGTCTGAGACATTTGCACTAAGCCAGAGGATCTGACAAAGGACTTTCAAGAATTTCTTGGTCTTTTGCAAATGCAGGTAGACCTTCTGTCTGTCTTTAAAATTTTAATTAGCATGCTTTCTTCTAGCTGTCTTTTTAGTTGTAGTTGCACCAGTTCTGCTTTCCTGACTGCAGAGTCATAGCAGCTGTGGTGCAGAAAAGCATCTCAAAAGAGAATGCTGATAGGAGTTTTTATAGTGTTCAATAAAAGGCTCTGATTAAAAATATAAAATAAAATGCTACACCTCAAATATTACCTCTAACCCAGACTGTTGTTCCTTAAAAGGGCACTAGGTGCCTATATTTAGGCAATTGAATTCTTTCCTTCTTATTTGCTCAGAGTGACTTATACCAAGGTGATTTAATTGCTTCCAAAAATTAGATCATTAGGCTGGTTTCAGTTACTGGATTTGGAAGAGAACACAAGCAACGGCACTGAAGAAAGGACCTGTTACAATGGCTTTCCAGCCCACAAGTTAGAGGCTTGAGTGCTGACACTCTATCTTCCCTAATCAGGACTTACCTGCTCAGTAGTAGGTTAAGAGTATGTTCATTATTTGGATACTTCAGTAGCTTGCCTCTTATAAAACCAACCATGAGTGCAAGATTATTGTTATTGGGCTTTCTTTTTTAAGATGCATGACTTGGTCAAATCTGTGAATTTTCATAAGATCAGTAAGAAACACCTTGCTGATTAATGATTAGTTTTCACAACCATTCTTTGAGAAAATTTCCTTATCTGTGCAAAGCTCTCTTTTTTGCCCATATCAGGAAACAAGCATTGGGGATTTCTGCCTGATTTTTAGTCCTAGAAAAAAGGAAATGTAAAGTAGAATAGTTCTGTAACTATAACTCTCTCTACCCATTTTTGTTTATAACATGAAGTCTCTGACTAGAAAATTTCTCTGAACTGTAATCCAGCTAACATATTTTGATTTTTTTTCTGTATGATGAAAAGGAAATGTTTATTACTCTTAAAGAAAAGTTTTAAGGGAATATCCCAAAATAAAGTAATCTTTACTTGCTAGAGAGGTATCTCCACCTTTTTACATCTCAAGTAGTAAAAGTCTGTTCATGTGTTAGAGGCAGTAGGTTGTATGGCAAACAGCTACAACCTTTTGTAATGCATTGAGAATTTTCTCTTTAACTTAGTGTAAGGAGTAAAAGCTGTTATCTTTTAATGTCTATAAAATGGTTTAAATCAGTTTCAAAAGTTTATCTTGGAAATCCATGTTAATAGTAAAAGAATTTTAAAAAAAATCAGTTATTAGCAACTGGGTTTTTTTTTCACTTATAATAGGGAAGAAACAAAGACCGAACTCGAGGAGGGATGGATGGTATACAGATTATTGCCTGCCCTATATGATAAAATGTACAAGGGGTAACAGTGAAGCAAAGTGAAGAAACTACTGCTGCTGTACTTTGTTGCACTTAATATGTTCATTGGGCAACTGTATGAGTTGGAGAAACAAGATGTGTTTTCCTGTTCTTTAGACAAGGAAGCTAAAGCTTGCTTAAGGGTGAAGCTGAAAACATGACCACCTAAAATTTATTTGAAAATCAGAATGAATTACAGTTTTTAAATGATCAGGTCATTCTTCTTTGGGGAAAAAGAAGAGCATTAAATTAAGCTCAGCCTAAATTCATGCTCTTTAGAAAGTCATCAGGGTCAGCTTCAGAAATGTGGTTTAAAATCCTTGGGTTTTGATCATGTTATATTTTATCTTCTTAGGAATGGCAAAATTCTATTCAGAAGAATGCAGGACTTGCATTTATTGAGCTCATCAATGAAGGAAGGTAATTAATTTTAAAGCTTTTGAACAAGTAGTCATTTTGCATTTATTCCATTGGGTGATAATACTTCCTCACCATCTGTTCCAAAAAGATTGTGAAAAGGCCATTTTAATTAAGAGAATTATTGTATAGATACTTTGTATAGTAAATATTTAATTTGAAAATGTGTAAATTCTGAAAATTTTGTTTATTGACAGAGGGGAATAGAGCTCCCATGAACTGTATATAGGTTTGGGTTTATTTGAGAATTGAACCACCATTTTCCAGAGCAGCAAGGTTTTTTTACCCAGACAGTCCGGGGAGCCCAATCTGTAAACCCATCTGCTGCTCCATCTGTTTTAGGAGCACAGCATTCACTGTACAGATGCACTTCTCTATACTATCAGTTCACGAGGAAGTATTCTATCTAGAATTTCTGGTCCAGTTTGAGTCCTGTAAAATACATAGGACATTGTGTTTATAAGAGCTGCCTTGCTTTTGCAAATTGTTAAGATACTCTATTATCAATCCTCAAGTAATTTTAATGCTCTATCTGTTTGTATCTCCTACTCTGTACAATGGTTGTCAGTACTTCCAGCCAGCAAAGTGGGGCTCTTTGGCCTTCCTGATAGTGGAATGCCAAAGACAAATGGACCCTCTTGTGTGTGACCTGTATTGGCCAGTACATTAAATCTTTTTGAATCTAGATGTCTGGATATATGCAGTTGAAAAAAAAATAATAATATAGCAATATGCCTGTTGAAGTGATATTGTCATTTTATACATGGTTTCTTTTTTTCACCAATAGTATGTCATTGCCAATAGTGTAGTATCAAGTCTTCTCTTTATTATAGGACATTTTTCCTCTAGCTGATATTTCAGTGGTTAAATCATGCATTCATTTAAAAGGAAGACTAGAACACACCAGAGACAGGAATATAGGAACATTAGTATCTGGAAAACAGGAGCACGTAGCTTTATACCCAGTTTTTGGTTGGTGTAAATTCTCTGAATGCACACAAAGTTACACTGCAATATAGCAGTTGGAAGTGTAGTCCTTTCATTGGAAATTCTTCTTGCTATGCAGCAGCAATATGAGTTTGCACCACAATAAGGCTTACCTGAGTGGGTCATGTAGTACGCATTTATACAATAAATGTTACATGGTAATAGACTTAATTATAGTAAGTTTATGTTCTCAGATAGTAATATAGAATCCCATTTTGACCCTTTTTATTTTCTCAACCAGGCAAGTGGATTCAGATATTACTACATGCTCACTATTGATAAAAATGCCCATTTTGAACGAATTCTAAATCCATATATTTTTAGTGGTCAGGTATTCACATATCAGTGGACCCTCTACTTGCCTCTAACAATAACTTTTCAAAAAGAAGTCGTATTTAAGAACTGCTGCTTAAATCCAATCGAAGGAATTTCTGGTGAAACTGCCCTTAGACACATGTTCCTCCATATACTTTTGCCAAAAAAGTGTTTTAGAACAAGTGTATGTGCATTACTAGAACACTTTTTGCAATCAGCCCATCCATTTTTAATTTACCCTTTTGGGTATAAAGATAACAATCCTTTAACTGGAAATTGTTATAAATATTTATTCTGCTTAATAGCTAAACTTGTGAATGCAATTCATCAATCATAGCTAGAGAATGCAATTGTGCAGTTGTCAACAATTAACAGGACATAAACAGTTGATGAATGTGCAGCTGAATTAAAGTGCTCCCTAGGATAACCTGGAATTATAAACTGGATCATTTAAAGGAATCTAACAAAAGATCTTTATAATTAAAACAAAGCAGGGTTAATGGGATGTAAAATTGCATATAATCGCTGTGCAATAACGATTGAATTTTAAATTATTAAAAGCAAAAGGAAAGCTAAGAATATTTTTAAGGACTTTCTGGGTAAGATTTTGAGAGTCCTGTGTAATAAATCAACAGTTTTGAGAAAGCTTTTTCTTTTCAGCATGGAGGAACAGGTTTAGATGTAATGCAGAGGATCATAGTTTTTAATATCTTCAGTTAGATGTCTGTTTTAATATACAGATGCTATAAAGTGATTTTCTGGATACCACACTTCCGTTGTTTCTGCTTGAAATAATTCAAGTGCCTTTCTGATCTTTGACTTTATTAGAAATGTTCTGAAACAAAATGTGTCAGTTTAGTTGTAGTTACAAAAAATATCTATATTCCTGTCACTTTAATAAATTGCATTCTCATTTTAAATCAGTTGATGTACTGTGTTTGTTTCTCTTTTTTTCTTGGTTTAGATAATGTTTTGTTAGAAAGGTCTGAATGACATATTTGTAGAATTCAGCAAACAAACACTCTGATACAACTCTCAAAACAGGAACTGTTATAACAGTTTTTGGTGTAACAAGAGTATCTGACTGTAGATTTAAAGTAATACTTTCAAGGAAAACATAGGCAAAGATATTTATTTTGGAACTGTAGAATAACACTATCTATAATATACCTGAAAGATTTAGAGACGTCCTGGTTATGATCTTGAACTTTATGCTTCTTTGTAATCAGTCTCACGCTATGAATGTGTGAAGTTGAGGGTATCACACGTGTCAAGAGCTTCACTGATAGCAGCTTAATTAGGATTTCAGATTTGCATTAAGGTATACACAGAAGTAGGCTTCTTAATTTAAGAGCTGGATGCATTTGCAATGTTGGCTGTAAAAGGGGACATGAAAAGAGTTCTTTAGGAATGATGTGGGAGGGAGACTACAACCTACATTTCAGTGGAGTGGTGGTGGATGAGGTCAACAGAAAAGGGTACAGGGTGACAAGAACAAGAGATAAGATAGGAGCACCTGCCTCAAGTAAATACATACACAAATGCATACAGCCTGGGAAGCTAGCACTAGAGATTACTTCACAAGGAATCACAAAACTCTGACATCACTGGAATGAATGAGATTTGGTGGGACAGCCTGCACTGCATGACAGAAGTACTGTGATGGACAGATACAAGTTCCTTTGGGAAGATAGGCAGAGAAAGCAAGGAGGGAGTGTTGCCTTTTCTGTGAAGGAGCAGCTCAGATGTATGGAGCTCTTCAGTGATGGATGACAGTCTGGTTGATAACTTGCAGTACAGGATTAGAGGAGAGTCCAGTAAGGGTGATGTCATGGTGAGTTTGTTACAGACCACCCATTCAGGCTGAGGCAAAGAAAGAAGAATTCTTTAAATAATTTGAGGAAGTTTCTGGATCACAAACCCTAGTTCTCACAGGGATCTTTAACCTTCCTGACATCCTCTGGAAGTGCAATAAGGTGGGATGCATGCAGTTAAGATTTCTGGAGGGTGCTGGGGATGACTTCTTGATACAGGATGAACAAACTAAGAATGACATACAGCTGGATCTGCTATACAATAGCAAACAAGAATTGTTTTTGGATGTGGTAATTAATGGCATCTTTGGCTGTAGTTACCATGAAATAGTGGAGTTCAAGACCCTGGGGGATGTGAGGGATGGAGGGTAGCAGAGTACAGACTTCCTGAGTGCAGATTGTAGCTTATTCAGGAAACAAATAGGTAAGATCCCATGGGAGACAGATGTGGAGGTCAAGGCAGCCCTGGAAAGGTGGCAGGCTTTTAAGTACAGCATCATCCAAGTGCAAGAACAGGAAAAAAAGTAGATGTATCAAGAGACTGGTTTGGCTAACCAAGGAAATTCTAGTAGAGCTCTGGTGCAAAAAAGAGAGTACACAGGATGTGGAAGTAGAAGCAGGCTAGAAAGGAGGAATTTAGAAACATTGCTTGAGTGTGTAAGGAATTTATTCAGGAAGGCCAACACTCAACTGGAAATGAGACTTGGAAGAGATGTCAAGGGCAACAAGAACTTCTAACAGTTCATTACTAGTAAAAGGGTGACCAAGGAAAGTGCAGCCTGTTGCTGAATTGGATGGATGATTTAGTGACAGATAAGACTGAAGTGCTCAGTGCCTGTTTTGCCTGAGTCTTCACCAAGGTTTCTCAAGCCCCTGTCTTTAGTGAAACGGTTCAAGGAAGATAACTACTTGCAGTGGATGAGGATTGAGTCAAGGATTCCTTGAAACAACTTGTCCCATACAAATCCATAATACCTGATAGAGTACATCTGATGGTGGTGAAAGTCCTTGCAAGGCCGATCACTATTATCTCTGAAAGGTCAAGGAAACTGAGGCAGGACACAGATGCCTGTAGAAAGGCAAATGTTGCAGCCGTCTTCAAAATAGTCCAAAAAAAAGACGGAGAACTATAAGTACATCAGCTTTTCTTCTGTCCCTTGGAAAACCATGTAGCAAGTCCTTTTGGAACACATTTCGGGCCAAATGAAGGAGAAGGTAATTGAAAACAGCCAACATGGATTAACAAAAGCTAAACCATCCCTGACTAATACGTTTGCCTTCTATGATAAAACAGCTAGATTTGTGGACATGTGGAGGAACATAATTTACCTTGACATTGGCAAGGTTTCCACACAGTGTCCCACAATACTCACATATCAGAGTTAGAATGCTTCATTCTGAATGGATGGACAACTAAATAGGTACAAAACTGGCTACATAATGGGGCGGTTCTCCAAGGGTTGTGGTTAATTGGTCATACTCTACCTTGATGTTTTTGACGAGTATCTCAGGGGTCTTTCCTGCCTAAGAGATGGATGTTACAGATCAGTATCTACTAGTCTTTCAGAATTGGATTATTATCCTCAACTTCTGTTTCCTTCCTCCTTTATGTTTTCACAACACTCACCTCGTTAAAGAGGTGACCTTGTTTTTTCATTTAAAATAATTTCCTTTATTTTTTACAGAATTTTCTCATTTTAAATAGCAGGAGTAGTCTGATTGTAATACAAATTTGAGGAAACATGAGACTATATTTCATCGCAGATTTAAAATTGTAAGCTGTGTTTATGTAATTTTTTCTCTATACCTAAGTCTGCTTTCTGCCTTTAGCTATGAAAATATATACTTTTGCATATCCACCTACCTGGACCTCGAAGTATACTTAAAATTCACAAGAGGCCTTTTTCGTTTAAACCCTGTTTTGTTGAGAGTTTTCACTGATTTCCTGGAAAGAGTAGCAGAGTGTTTAAATAGACTGGAAATTTGTGTGTGTTTAAATTTAGATGAATTGCTGATTAAATCCTGAAAGGAGGCTAATAAAGACTTACATTCTTTCCATGTTACCTCAACTAAGATTGTTGGGTAACTGCAGCAAATTTTCTTTTGGACATCCTCTGTTGCAGTTTGGCAGTTCTGATATGTTTGGTTTGTGGTAAATGAGCTCACAGACATTATTCACTGTCTGCAATACTTAAATATTCAGGCCCTGTGTTAAAAGGTATATCTATGGTGCCATTTGCAATATTTGATTTATGATGTGCATTTACAGTTGGATCCCTAGATACCCCTTGAAGAACTCATTTAGTAGATGGGTCCATGAAGGATGGAGAAAAGATGCTGTTCCTTGTTTCTGTGTTGACAATGATCTTGATGACAAGAACCTTGAGGTCAGAATGGGGAGCTCACCTGAATCATCCAGGAATGCAAGATACTTGGTCTTCAGAAACCATGGATATTATGTAGCTGAGGGCAAAGGATTCCAGTCTGATGTGCAAAATCCAATATATGCAAATCCAGGCATAAAATAGCACTAGGGAAGCAGTAGCATTCAGATACAATATATAAATAAGAATAAAGGTGTTTGATTATTCTGTCTTTGACAGATGTAACCAAATTCTGTTGCTGTGTTGTCACCCTCACCAATTGTAAATTTTGATTGGAGGAATTCTTTATAAACTGTGAGTGGCTGTTCTATGGAAATTCATCCTAAATGACATCTTCTATCAGTAGAAGATTTCTGTCATAGGTACTTCTGTAAAACTGGGCACTGAATGTCTGTATTTCTGCTCCAGCTGAGGCATGAGCTTGAGCTCCCTGTTAGATGTTTTTTTTATAATCTCATACTATTTATTACAGCTGTGTTTCCTCTACCTCCAGACTAAGTCATTTTGTGTTAGACAAAGCATACATTGTTATGGTAAACATCTACCTATTTTTAGGGTCAGTACAGCTGGAGCTCTTAGATCTGTTTGAGACCTCCTCTCCCCTTCTAACCTTGCCTGAGCCCATCGCATCTCAAAGCCGAGGCTGATTCTGAGATGCAGGCCCTCTCAGTTGTAACTGCTGGTCTTGGATGTTTACTGGATGGGCACTATTTCAAAGAGACAGATTCCTCTTGATTTAGAAAATTCTTATGCAAAATAGAAAATCTTTATGAGGAGTGGAATAGATTCTTTGTGGTCAACTCTGAGTTTCACTGAGTCTGGTATAGTTCTGTGGCATTTCTGAAACATTAATAGTTATCTCCATGAAGTTTATCTTGCCAATGTGCCCGTGTCGTGGTTCAGTAGCTGGTCCTTGCAAACTATAATTTCAAACTTTTCTCTAGTAAATTCTTAAATTTTGCCCTTTTGCTAGAAATTGGACCCCTGTGTTAGACATGACCTTCCAAAGTTTATAGGAATTTACTTTCAAAGTATTTATAGCAGTACAGCATCTTGTAGAACTTCAAACTCTTCAAGCTAGACCAGTTTATGAATCCTATTATAGATACCAAGTGCAATGATAGGTTTCATTTCTTATGAATGCCATTAAGAGTAGTAATTGTCAAAACAACTGTGTTTGCTGAAAAAGTGGCATATTTCCAGGCTGCTTCTTGGAAAAATTAAGCTATGGGCATCTGATGAAAGTAAGTCAGAGAACCATCTGTTTCCCTGGACATGTGAGTTGGCAGAACTTCAAGAATGAGTAGAGGAAGCAAGACCTTAGCTAAATTATAACAAATGTTCATTTTGTAATCTGTTTTGAAATTTGCTGCTTGGGGATGATCTGCTTTTTTAGTTTATCTCAAATGAAAGAAAGATTGGGTAACATAAGCACAATTGTTTTATCTAGCTGCGTAACAGCTACAAGCCCTCTTTCTCTCTGTGTGAGATTATTACTAGGAAGAACCGACTGCAGGATAGTGAAGTCAGTTTAGAATAGTTAGTGAGATAAGAGTTTTCATCCTTGTTTTCATCCTTCAATTCTAATAGGTATACAAATATCACTGTTTGTCACAACCTATCCAATCCACATCTAAATGTGTTGCAGATATTTTATGTTCTTTACATGTTTCCAAGACAGTTTGGGTATAATCTTATCACCATTTCTATTTCCAAAATTATAAAAAATAAAAATAAAAAAAAAAAAAAATTCCAGGCTCTGGCTAATTACCTGAATGACTTCTTGGAACGTGGAACTCCACAATCCAGGCTCTTTAAACCCCAGTATCTGAAAAACAGGGGCTTCTGATTGATTACACATACCTTTTCACAACTTCCTTTAACCTATAAGCACTGGACTTCTAAAGTGACCTTGCTGACAATAGAATTCAGGAAGGCAAGCCACATGGATTTAAAACAACTTTTTAGCTACTCCTAAACAACATTTGTAAATAACTCATATTTATGAATTGGTATGTCCTGTGACATACTCTCACCTAGTCTGCTCTCACTTGTAAGTCTGAGACTCTTTGATTTTTAGGTAAAGGAGAGCTTGCCATTTACTCTTACTCCTACAGATACTTAAGCCCTGTCTTGCTTATTTTAAAGTACCTGCATATCTTAATTCTAGCTTTTGCTTCCATTTTCCATATGTTCAGCTGGAAACTTCACAGTTATCTCTACAGAAAGCTCATTTCCCCATAGCAGTGTACCAGGAATTTAGTCATGAGTGATTTCAGACTGCTTTGTTGGTGGATTCCTTACTGAAAGTCCTTTGATTCTGTCTAAAAACAAATCAAACCTATTTCTTAGTAAGGGAGCTTTAACTGTGGTTCATAAATTTGTGGATATTAATAGAAATCAAGCTTTTCTTGGTAAAGAGAAACCACAAGTTACCTTACTTCTGTTTACTTACCTTACTCAGTGTTTAATCTCTACCTTATGCGGTGAGAACTGAGGCTCAAAGAGGATAAGATTTTTGCTGGTCATCGGTTCCTGGTTGAGATCAGCTGAGCTGGGGAAGGACACAGCAGCACATTTGTCTTTGATTCTGGTAGGAGTTTCAGTGGTGCAACTGAAGAAATGATCACACGGGATAAAGCCAAACGTTAGTCTAGGTCAATGTCTTTTTTCTTTTGGTAAATCAAAAATTACTGGGAAACAGTATAAAAATTAGAGCAAGCCTGTGGTGACACTTTTCAGACAACACCTTAGCCCTGTGGGAGGAGCACTTGTGCAGAGACTAATAAGTATGATCAGAAGGCCTGATTCATCACTGTCTCATCATCAGTCTATCTATGAGGTCTTTTAGGGGTGGTACTTGCTAAGGTGGGATGAGGATTTACAAGGCTGAATGAGAACAGTGGGTATAATTCAGTCACAACAAATGTTCAGTTGTCAGTGATAAGGAGATCTCACTAAAGAACATGTCTTAAAAGGGTAAAAATGGTACTGCTCTCAAATTTCAGATCTTCCCTCTCTTTAGCAAATATATGTGCCTTTTGTGCCTCAAGCTTCTTCTTACTTGGATTGGTCGCTCCAATACATGATGGTTCAGGAAAGATGCAGAGAATAGACTTTTCGCCAAAAAGGAATGCTCTGTAAAAATCTGTGTATGGGAAACATCGTTGGGCAGATGACTGAAATGTCAACCAGGATATATTGGGTGGGTTTCAAACCTGCATTAATATAAATATTATCCAATGTAATATGTTACATAACTATTTCATACTGTAACAGTATATGGAGTTCACGTTCTTAAGAGCATATGCTAGAGACTGTTGATTCATCTTTTGGAAATGTCTGAGGAATTAAAAGATCAGTCTATCACTGAAATTTTCTTGTGCAAAATCTTAGAATATGGGGGGGGAGGGGGGAAGGAAAACCGTTCTAGAATAGCATCAGAAAAGGTATTTCCATTGAAATAAGGCAGCACTAATGTTACTATGTAAATGGTGACTAGAACCTGTCAGATACTTCTGACAGTTTTGGCTATGCACTTGTGGAAAAGTTAAAATGAGTGTATGAAATTAGTAAAAACCCAAAAGGCAATCTCTTTTACTGTTTTGCCATACAGGAAAAGACAGAGAGCTGATTTTCTTAGCCTAGTAAAATAAGGATAGATGAAATATCAAAAGGTCAACAGAAGAAAGAAGAGTTGTGTAAACCTAAGGCCAACATTTGCATAAAATGAAATAGGAAAGACTGCTGAACAATACATTTGGATTGGAAAGTAAAAGTGTTTTAACCTTTGAAGGACCTTCCAAAGCTGTGCTGGAGGAGAGCAACTTGATCATATTTTCATAAACTGAAGACAGATTTCATGAGCTTGATTTCATGAAAAAGCCTTTCATAAACTAAAGATATTTATGAAAGAATTTGTATGACATAGCTGTGTGTTGCAGTGAAGGAGTGAATTTGCTGACCTAGAGGTCCGTGTTCCTTTCTCTTATTTGCAGTGCATCAAAGGAGGTTTTTTCATATGTTGGCAGCCTTTGATAATACTGAGTGTGACAGTTTCCCTGGTTTGGTATCTTTTCTGAATCATTTCTATTGTTTTTTTCTGTGAGAATCCAAAAGATGTAAACACGTTTTCTCATGCCAGAAAAGTATTAGGTTTCTTTTTCTTTTTTTTTTCTTTTTTTTCTTTTTTTTTTTTCAATCCCATGCCATGCATGTGATTGAGTTAGTGAGGATTTAGATAATTTGGAAAGTATTCAAAGAATGAAGACATTACCATGCATGTTCATCAGGTGTAACCCAGTTAGGACAGTATGCAGAGTTGTGCTGTGTCTATACAAATTTGAGATTCAATTAGAGTTAGCTGGCTATGATTTATCCAGATACAACAGTAGTAACACTTTTGCCATCTCTTGCTTAGTAGAAATATACTTTGAGAATATGGGATAAGTTCCCATTAGAAGTAAAAATCAGTACCAAAAAATTATTTTATGTAGTGTTTTTAAATTTTGAAAAGTAACAAGTTTCCTTGACCAAGTACAGCAAGCATATAAGCAAGTTCCTTTTCAGAACCCTCTGTAAGGCATTGCTTCCCTGACCTTGTAGTAGTTGCCTTTCCTTTCAAAGCTAAGATGACACATTTAACTGCTTTAACTTATTATGCTTCTGTTTTCTGCCCTACATTCTTGCGCTTGCAAATCAGAACATCCAGGCCAAGGCTTCTTTTGGAAGCATGCAAGATTTCTAAATGATGGACTAGATTTTAACCCTTCTCTTTTTCAAGACTGTCTTTCTGGCAAGGAATTTTAAGAGTAGTGTAATCCTTAATGGCCTTCTAAATGCAAAAGCATACTTTACCTAGTCTTTGAAGTTCTGTTTTAGGTGCATACAAGCACTGAATTTAAGTGAATCACAATATGTCCCTTATTAGGACACATTGATACAACATTATTTAATGTTTATATAGTGTTGATAGGTTGTGGCCTCACTTTTGTCATAATCCCAATGTGCCAGCCACTATACAAACATTTTTTTGTCTTTTTCTTGAAGAAATCGTGATCAGTGATAGAGATAAAGTGTATGAAACAACTGGCTAGACACAGTTGAAACAATATTGAGGTATTCCATAGATAAGATTTTTTTACAACAAACAAAAAGGAAGAGAGCAGGTATGTCTGTAGTTTTAAATAAAACCAAATAGCCTGAACTGGCCTATGTTCATACTGCTTAAGGTTAGCACCTTCTAGAGCAGAGAGTGTTCATTCATCCTACATAGCACTTAGTCCAGTGCCTCCCTGAAGCCCGTACAGTTCCTGTGTCACTTTAAGATACCATTACTCTTTTGCCTGTTTAGTTCAGATTGTTTGGAATAACAGGAGGGCTGCCCACTAGAATGTTTTCTGTGTGCTGGGGTATGGCATGGAAACACCTGCAGAACTTTCTTGGGATGCATTTGAGAGAGGTTAAGTTGATTCAGTCTCATCGATGTGTCTTTAGTGAACTGTTTCTTGGACCATGCCTGTACATTTTCAGGATGGAAATTGGAATGATCCAAAAAATTAGTGGAGGCCAAGCTAATGATTTGAGTGCTATAGGCAGCCAGGACTCAGGGCTCAGGTATATTCCCTGGCCCCTCTTGTTTGTCATCTCCTTGGCTGTGGACCCTGAAGACCTGTGGCATTTCGAAGTTACCTGAAATCTGGCTTAGTTTGCCCGGTGTGCTGTCCAAACACTGCAACAACTCCAAAGTTGTTCCCAAATGCATGACGTCCCTTAGTCTCTGAAGCAGAAAGGTCCATTAGGGGATGGGAGGTACAGCTGGCATCACCAGCAGTTTCAGCCAGCAGATTTGAATCATCTGCTCCATGTCTATAATATAGTTTTCATTTTCTGTAAAGCAGCCAGAGACTCTTGTCAACAGATTTTTTTTTTTCTTTTCTTGTTCTTTTTTTTAATATATCTTTTCCCTGAGTATTGGCAAGAGATTTGTTTATAACTTGTGGAAATTAGCAGTCTCTGGGAATCCATTTGAAGTACCTTGTAGGTGTTTTAGGTGCACTGCATAAAAGGGTGCAGAGAATGTGAAAACTTCTTCATACAGATAAATGCAACTCAGATAAAGATGGTATGTATTTATCATTGCTTATGAACAGAGCCATCTTAGGTTATTTTTTGAGGTAAAAAAACTATGCCCAGATATCCCAAATAAGAACCCCAGTGGATCGAAGTTAGTCTCAATTTTTTGTCACCAAATTCTAGATGCAGGGCATGTCTAAGAAACCCATTGATTTCACCTAAAGCCATTTGGAACTAGAAATCCTGCCTGGACCACAGCTGACTCAAAGATACTGAATTTACTGTGCTCCATTTATTCAATATTTTATTAATTCAGGCAGGGATGTACAGCTAGTAGACACTTGAAATCTGTGTGTTCAGTTTTGAAATCCTAGCTAGTTGGTTCCAGGTCATGAATGTCATATGGAAAAGTTCAGGAAGACCTGTGATGCAAAATTTGATTGGAGATGTTAAACACTCACTTCTGGTATTTTCTCATTTTAGAGAAGCTTGTTAAAGTCATGAATGCTTACTCCTAATCCATATCTGAGGGCCATTCTACACTTACCTCTTAACAATAACAATCTGAACACTTAACAGTAATAAAATACTAAAGCACATCTTCCAGCAGGGTAGATTAGAGAATAAAGCTAAATTTTGAGGACTAGAATGGAGGCAATTTTGGTCTTTCAGCTTATAGTTTGCCAAAACCTTTCTGCTTTCACAAATAGCAAAGGGTTGGATATAATGAAAAGGCTTATTAAAAGCATAAACATCCACTGTGAAACCTTGATCCAAGCTTGTTTGTCTTTATCTCTAAACAGAGGCCCAAACATTTATGTCTTCCCATGCCACACACCCATATCAAACACTAGCTCAGAGTAAGTGATTTCCTTCCTTCACAGATGGTAGAACGTACCAAAAGAGGCAAGAATAGAGTTCAGATCTTTCCATCTAATAGATGTAAGGTCTAGTAACTATGGCTTTCATGTCTAATAATCATGGCTTTCATTTGTGGTGCTTCTAAGCACCAGACGCTGACCTTAGGGTGGAATTTGCTAGAAATTTCACATTCTTAATATAAGAATCTCTGAAATGAAGTGTGCTTCCCTGATGCTGCAAGAAGGAAAATCCCAGACTGTGCGCCAATTTGACACAAAGAGAAACAGTTCTTCCTGATCCTAAACAGACCTGTCAGATCTTTGCATCCTGAAAGATACTTCCTTCCTATTTCCTCCCTGCTGATAAGGAGAGCAGAGCAATTTTGAATAGAATGGGTAAGCTTAGATATGGACTGTAGGGACGAGAAAGTAGTTGCTTCCATTCTTCCTGCCCAATAGGATATCAGTATTATTAAAAACACAGTATTGTTTATGCTGCAATTTTATTATGCATCTCATGGTATTTGGTGGTCTTTACAAGAATCCTAATTTAAGGTGTCTGATTGACATGCTCAGTCTCAGTCCGATCTTAATCTATTTTTTCCTTCTTTATAAGTAAGGTTTGTCTAGTTCTGATGCTATGAAAACTTGGAAACATGATGCACTTTTCACTCCAGTGTTTGAAAAACATATAAGACATATTTATAGTATTTTGAAATTTTAATAGGATTTTAAATCTCCAGTAATCTCATGATTTTTAAGACTCTGAAACTGGAATATTTATGTTTAATAATATAATGGTATCAATAAGAGTTTAAGCAGTTGCCTAGATTTTTTTTTTTAAATGATAGCATAGTATTCATATTCATATTGAGACTGCTGTTAAAAACATACTAGAAATACAATACTACCATAAAGAACTTTTCTCATCTTAGTGAAGGGAAGCTTAGCAAGCTTTTTCCATGTAACGTGATTTGTTCGTACTTTCACAAATGCAGAAAATTTTAGATAAAATTAAATTTTTCATGTCAACTAATTTGACAGTTGCATTAGAGGAGTTTCATTAATTTCATTTTTTTCCATTTTAAGTAAATCTGCTGAAATAGCTTATTTGAAGTACAGCAAATACGAAGGTTGATTTTGATTTTTCTTATTTTAGATTATTATGTCATGCAATGAAAGACCATATAGTGCGTGTTGCAAACGAAGCAGAATTTATTTTGAACCGACAAAGAGCTGAAGATGTACACAAGCACGCTGAGTTTGAGGTAAGCCTGAGAATTGGTGCATTTCTGCTTCTCTGTTTTCACTCAGTTGTCACCTAGACTGTAACCCCATACAATAAAGATTTTTTTTCCTCCAAGAAAGAAATTTACATTGAAGCCATTTCTAAACTAGTTCTTAAAAGCTTTGGTAAATGTCAAACACAAGGAGTGGGTTTAATTTCTCATCTCCTCACTGAAATTAATGAAAACATTTACAGCTTGAAGAAATCCCTTAATCAGAATGTCTAAACTGATAAAGCAGAACCTTTAGCTTCACAAAAAACTTTTCTGATTTATTGTAATGCAAATCACATTAGTAATTTTTCTTTTAATTTTATCAACAGTATATGTGAGTTCAGTAAGAAAGAAAAGCAATTAATACACTTAAGGCACTTAATGAAAAATGAGAAATAGAAATGTTTTGTTAAACAGAATTAGTATTTTGAGGTAATCCTGTTAGAGCGTTTTGCATTTTGGAGCACTTTAGAACATTTACTTGCTATAATTTATATACTGAAATATGATATTACATACCTTTCCTGCTAATTAGGAATCATTAACTATTAACAGTAAGATTGTTTAAAGTGTCTATTCTTTTGAAGTATTGGAAGAAGTAACACGGCAGCTGGATCCCGTAACTCTTTAATGTCTATAATCCTTACTTCTAAAAGGAGTCAACATTCAATTGCTTTTTTCATCAGTGTTACAGTATACAATTTAAATTACATTGCTTTAAAATGATCCAAATTAAAAAAAAAAAAAAGGTATTTTTAAAACATGTTCAGTTTAACAGGTTTTTGATTATTTCTCCAGGATTAATTTTGTTCCTATTGAAAAAGTTTTCATGCAAAAGTGATGGAGTAAAGTTAAAAATTCATTTTTTAAATGATTTTATAAAATATGGTTTTGCATTTTTATGGTGTTTAATAAATTTCAGCATCATTATTTTTTATTATTTCCAAAGCTGTCTGTGCTTGCATATGTTTGTATAAGTGTAAATATATATACACAAACATACATTTCCACATGTTTTAATGCTTAAGTGACCTAACATTAGGATTAAGATAGACTGACTTCATATTGATGATAATAAATAGCTATATCAATTTATTCAACTGTCAGAAAATGTCAACAAGCACCTGGAGGCTAGAAATAGGATCCAGTAATCTTAGTTTTGATGAGGTTTTTATCTCCTTGAAACAGCTCTCTCAAATGTGCACTTTGATGTACTCGTTCTTGTGCTCCTTGACCTAGCTGAAAAGTGTGAGACACAGAGATATCTGTTGTCATTTTGAATACACATAACCTTTACTTCATTGTGTCAGAGCAGACAGCAGACACTTGTCATATGGGATTGCAACAACTTTATTACCAAGCATATACTGGATATTTTGAATTTAGATAAAATCACATTTACAATTAAGCGTGTGTCAGAGTGAAGTTTCATATTGCCTCAACAATAAATAACATTTGATATTAATCAGAGCATCATGCAGTAACCTAAGATGACAATGGAAGATTGAGTTATCTGCTCTTTGAACAATACATTGAAGTATAAGATCTGTCAGAACTCTAGACAAAATGAGAATATTCAATTAACTTCCAGCTTCTGTTAGCAAATAGGATTTAGAATATTAACTAAAGTCCCTAAAGGAATAGCCTTAAGTCAGTCTTATTGTCCGGTAAAGAAACCAACACATTTTTCATATATGAAAATTTTCATTATATTTGTCACATGAAAAACTCAGCTACGTGTTTTAGATGAGTAAGATAAAATCTGCAAGTCATAAAAGAAAATTATGAAATGTAGCCTGTGTTAAATATGAAACTCAGATGTACTTAAGGTGATGGTTAAAGTCTGAAAGAATGTTTTATATATTGTCTTTAATAATGGTAGGTATACAACTGAACATTTTATTATTCGTTCTACTTGAAAGTCGTAGGGACAAAGAGATTTCTGGTAGTTTTCTGTTGCATAATTGTAAATCTGTCATTTTGTTTTAATAAGCTGTATTGGTATATGTTCTGGGTTTTAGTACATGTTAATCATTGCTCTCAGCCAGAGAAGTGAGTGGCTATTTTATTTTTACCTTTTAAACTTTAATTGAATCATTATGGGTGAAATGATTTGGCCCAAGCTGCACCAAGTTACTGTGTTGCCTACATAGTGGGGAGGCCATGGGCCAGCATCTAAATATTATCCTGTGACTCCAGTTGCAGTCAGGGCCAGGGAGATTCCTCCCAGAGTGGATGCTTCACAGTTAACTTTCATTTTGTTAACCTTTGTAATTGTTCAGGAAGAAAAATGAAAATTTAATTTTACTGTCCAATGATCTGGTGAAATATTAACCTCATTACTAAGGCAGATCATTGTACTAATTGGTGCTTCCCTGTACAAGAAGATAAATTGAAAAATGAATTAACCCTTTATGAATTAGTGTAATGATTGTTCTTTTCCAGATAGATTACTTGAAATAATGGCTGTAACACAGTGGAAAGACCACTGTTAAAATCTTACTGAATGCTAATGTGATCTGTAATAAAATGGTAGCGTGCAGAAATATGAAGGATAAACTACAATTTAGTGTAAGATTAACTTAATTTTAATTGCTCTTTTGAATATTAGAAAATAGGATTCTGTTCATTGTATTACAGCACTGAGTGTTGGTTAAATGTTCTAAAATGGTGCACAATAACTGTGTGCAAAAAATGCCTCTTAAAAGGTCATTGTAAAATTAGCTGGTTTGAGAATAATTTAGCCTTTTTTATCTATACCTAGAAAATAATACTTAATCTATAGCTAGAAAATTATACTTATAATGGATTTATTTTAACAAGCATGGCTACATTTTCTTTGTTTAGACATTTTGAAAGGATCTTTACTAGGAGGAGAAATAGAATTTGAACTTAACATGATTTTGAGAAAATAAATGGAAAAACTATGTTGTGCTTATTATACATAAAGAAAGGATTTATCAAAACTAAAATATGATGTAGAGTTTTGGCAGCTTAGAGACAAATTTGCATGAAGGTCAATAACCACAGCATTTATTTTAGAGATAGTTACCTCTTAAAGGAAACATGACGAAAACATCTGATCTTTTCCAGTTTATGAGTGATTTTTTTAGCCCTTAGGGTTTTTTAGAAGTGGTAATATGTTATGAAAATTTTTCATGTTGTGATATGAAATAGAAAATATACTCCTTGATTTCATAGTTAAAGGAGTTTCTCTTTAGCATCCATAATAATAAAATCATCAAATAGCTTTTTAATTTTAGGTTTTATTGCAATTTAAAAATCAAAACCAGTGTACATAATTTTTTCCTGTATACTATGTTATCTATGTTATGCCTGTGAACACATAAAACTTTCACAAATGAAGACCAAATTTTAAGGCATATCCGTGGTCACATATAGACACATTAAGATGCATAGCTAAATGTTTTTAATTGCAACTCTGTTATCTTTGCCCTTGATATTTCAATTTTCACATGTTCCAAAGGAGTGCTTTTTTGATGGTAGTAGTGGAACCATTTCAGTTGAGTGGTGTGTACTATTCCTCTTTAAAATATTTTAAAGAGTTCTTGTCATATTTAAAGAGTTTTACTAAATAATTGTTTTAAGGTGATTCTAAATAGCCTATCTTTTATGAAGTAGATGTGCTTTCATTCTTAGTCGCAGTGTGCTCAGTATGCTGCTGACAGAAGAGAGGAAGAGAAGATGTGTGATCACCTCATTAGTGCTGCCAAGCATCGAGATCACGTTACAGCCAATCAGCTGAAACAGAAGATACTCAACATACTAACAAATAAGCATGGTGCCTGGGGAGCTGTTTCTCACAGGTAAGCTGCAAATGTAAAATGTGTGGGGTTTAAATGTTACTTTCAAAGCTTAAGAAAAGCAGGCATTGTATAACTGAAATATGAAATATGAATGTTGCTAATGTATTTTCTCTGTTAGTCTTTTCTTGAGAAGTCCTCTTTGCTAAAGATTCACAGATCAAACACTTTTATAGACTGCTAACATAGTATTTTACCATATTTTAAATTAATTGTAATGGGTAACTGTTGATTATAATGCAATTTTACTGTTAGCATATAAGTAGGTTTTGAGGCTCCTACCAGTATTAGAATCTTGAGTGAAGTGTTCTGAATGAGATATTGAGAGATGTAGAGATATCCATATAGACGTCAACAGAGGAAATAAAGAAGAGGGAGTCAAAAAGACTTGTCTAGCATTATAGAGTCAGTATTAGACTAACCAGCAGAACAAGGTCACTTGAGTCGCTGTCTAATGCTTTCTTCCATTTATAGATTTTTCTATTCAGGTAATGAACTGGTAAGATCCACTGGTAAATCTTAACTCACCTACAACAGAACAGTAGTCAGTGCCAGCCATGCACAGTAAAACTCTGTAAGCTTAAAGCAAAACTTATATTGTACATTACTGTAACGTGCAAAGCTGAACATAACCAAAGTGCAGCCCAATTCTACAGGTAGTCTTGTTAAAAAAAAAAAAAAAAAATTAAAAAGCGTGATCAAAAATACATGATTGTTACTGTATGCAAGTGATAAAGTAGTGTTTGATGTTTTAATCAGAGCTCTTTGAATACTGTTTTAAAAGTTCATTCTATTCAGCGCAGGGATGAAAGTAAACATTTTCATATATCATGCAAAAAAACCAGAGCCTTGCTATTCCAAATCACAAAAATAGCCAGTGGCTAAGGTGCTGACCCTCATGTGGAAGACTTGAGCTCAAATTGCTCCTTTCCTTCATTCAGAGCAAGGTCTTGAACCTGGGTCTGCCATGTGAGTGCCCTGTCTGCAAAACTAGAGACTGCCGAGTCTCTCTCTTGTTTGTGCATTCTAGCCATAAATATTTGATTATTTATTCAAAGTGGAACAACTCAAACAAGAGAAATCAAGGAAGTTCTGCTTCCAAATATCCTAATTTTTATAGTTATTTTTCTATTTAAATCCTGTTTAAGTCTGCTCTGAGTCAGGCAGAACAGATCAGAAAGTTCCATTTCAGCTCTCAAAAACCTTTTCAGTAAAAATCTAGTTGAAGCTGACAGTCTAATACAAAAACTTTATTTATACTTATCTCGAGATAAATATTTATCTCGAGATAAATATTTTCTTTCAAAAAATCTATTTGAATGTAGCTTGAATGCATATCTAGGGCTTAAGCCTATTAGAAAAGTTGTCAAGTAATAAATTTGACACATCAGTAATAACGTTTAGTAAATATCACATATACTCTTCATTCTTTTTGTCATTCTGTCTACTTGGTTCTTACAGTTATGCAGTGTTAAAAAAAATGTAATTTTTCATCATTCTTATATTGTTATATCTTCCAAAGTAATTACTATTTCCTGGATGATGATGGAGGTGTATTTATTTTTTAAGGTGGTAGAAAGTGTAGAAATTCAGTCTTATGGAAACTCTGTAGTCTAATGCCGGAGACACTCTGGTGGAAATTACAAAAATGACATACAGAATATTGTGATATCGTTAATTCAAAACAGCCTTAGGCCATAATGTATCTGGAGACTTGAGCCTCATGAAAATAAATGCAATATTCAGTGCTTTTAATGTCTTTGAATTTTTGAATAACGTTGTTGCTCAAGTTTGTGAATGGCTGCAGACACTTTGCAGGCTTAAGTCAGTTCCTGGTCACTAATTTTTTCAAGACACCATCTCTTCTTTGGGCCAGATAACTTCCCTCTCATGGATTCTTGATGGCATCCTAAATGGCAACAGACCACTGCTGTGGCTTTTTTTAGCTCTTCAGTCCATGATAGTTTTTGATGGGCCATGAAGCAGCTTGACACCTGTGACAAACCTATCAAATTTCTTACATCAAGCAAAAGAAACTCTGATATTATTCCTGTCATGCCACTTCCCCAGTGTGCCTGCTTCTCAATTACTTGCAGTGCTGCTTTCCCATTTTGGCACTCACCGTGTTAGATGCAGCTGTTGGCCTGGTTGTGTTTTAGCTGCAGGCTGCTGCTTAACCTGGAGAAGGGGGGACATGGTGACAGCATGAGGTCTCCAAGCGGGGTTCCCCATTTGCAGGAGCCAATCAGCAGGCAAACGGCCTCACACTGCAGGTCTCACCATGTGTGCCACGGCAGCTGTGTGATCTACCACATGAGTGCACCTTCTGTCATGAGACCTAGTGAACTGTGAACGGAAAGGCCTGGGATGGCAGCAGGTAGGGGAAGATGCCCAGTGGGAGAGCCTCTGAGCCTTGTGAAGAACTAAGGTCTCTAGTTCTCAGTGGGCAGGTTAAAAAAGCTTCAAGTGCAGAACGTGGAGAGGGGTCTCATTAAACTGCTTGGGCACAGAAGGCAAAAACTGTTCTTAATTGGGTAGTTCCTCCAATACTCTTTGTATGATGGAAATCAAGGTGGGTTCTAAAATTGCTTCTGGTCTTGGCCAGCAGGAGACACAACAGGCCTCAAGTCTCTATTTTTTATTCCAGACAGTTAAAGCATTAGCCAGTCTCTTTATCAACTGTTGCTTGTGTGCGCCCCAGGAGATACAGCCTGACTGGAATACAGTTACTTAAAAAAAAAAAAAAAAAAAAAAATAAATTGATTGACACTCCAGACTTCTAGACCTCTGTAGTGACTCCATCATTTCTGTCGAGGAGAGCGTTCCCAGTTCTGAAGGACACTTCTGGTCTCCTGTCCATCTCTTGCACTGGAGACCGTTTGTTGAAATGGTGAATTAGAGAGAGCGTTCTCAGGCCCAGAAGGAGTAGGGGAAGAAACAGGCAACTGCCTTTGCATGATAAATACTTGGGCAATAGCAACGCCTTTTGACATCCAAAGTGGATAAAGATAGATAAGAAACTATCTAGGGGGAGGATGATGAGTGTGATTCTTAAAAGCTTCAATTCTTTATCACATACATAATCTGCAGCTACTGACTTACTGATATTTGTAGCATACAGTACATGTATATATGGTTTTGTTTATCTCTCTTCAAGAACAATTTCTAAGTTCTTTAACATAGATGCTCATTATAAAATATTAAGGTCTCATTTTGTGAAATATGACCCAGCTGTAAAGAAAATTTTTCCTTGGCTTTGTAGTTCAATACAATGAGCTTGTAAGCCTCCCCAGTTTTTGTGTCTGTGTGTACTGTTTTTGCAGAAAGCAGCAGCCAGCATTTACTGTGTTTCATCTGTAGGTGCCAGAAAGTTTACTCTTTGTTCATTAAGAAACAAAGAGGCTGTTAAGAAACATAGAAACTTTGCACTGGGAGGAAAAACAAGAGGTCTGATGAGTGAAATTCTATAGTATTTGTAAATTAAGAGTTTTTAAATATATTATCATAAACTCTTCTCTAAATATCTGAAGAAACAAGAATGAAGTTGAATGGTGTGAATCAACAAAATACCATATGAAACTTTCAATTCGGAGTTAGAGTTACGCAAAGATAGTTGAATTAAAAATAACATAAAATTGTAGGTGACTTGCATTTCACTTACCTTCTTAATTAGCTATTAATTTATGGAGAAATTAATTATATGCAAGTGCCCCACCACTTGAATAAATGCCTACAAACACAGTAACATTGTACAACATATCCCTGTCCATACATTAATCAATCAGTATGGTTTGAGTTGGTCTGAGAACCTGTTTACTCTTTCATCTTTCTCTCTAAAAATGGTAAATAACAATTTTGAAAAAAACTTTTTTTTTAAATTGCTTATCAGTGTTTTCTCCTTTCCCCCTTCAAAAATATTTTCCCTTCAGCTCTTAGAGTGAAAACCAAAGTTCTTTTGCTCAATTTCTTGCAGGTGTGAGCATCAACTCCTCTACAACAAAACGAAATTATTGGATCATCTTATTTTCTCCTACATATCTCAAACAAAGAATAATAGATTTGAAAATAGATCTCATTAGTTTGTTATAAGTCCTGTTTGTGCCTTTACACCAAACTAATTCTGTTTTCATCATTTTGACAGTTTTACACTTTTAAGTATCTTTGTAATAGCTTACCCCAAACATACTGTTTTTCCCTTTTTTAATTTCAGCATTACACCAAAATTAGAATACTGCAGGTTTTTCCCATTCAGATGAGAAATTAATGAGTTGGTTATTTCTTTGATGCATTGCCACTTATTCAGAGTGAATATGCAACATCCTATTTCCTTGAACTCAGGAAGAATCAAACAGGGTGTTTCATAGCTTAACGTTCAAAGCTTCTTTAAGCCAGCACACTTACCCTTAGCTTTTTTTCAGGGTTATAGTCTTCGTGTCACAACATATGCTTCCTTCTGTCTTCTCTGTCAGCTTCATATGGTGCTTCTCTTCCTTCCCATCTGCTTCACTCCCCATACACATCTTTCTAAAAAAAAATAAGTTTAGTGAAACCTGTCTGTACACACAGTTCAAATTCCTTTTCAGCCATAGTATGCCTGCGTTTTGGGCCATAATCCGTTACCATGTTTGTTTGGAGTATTCTCTTATTTCAGCTTCTTGGTTTTAAGCAGATATCTCAACTCTTTAAAAGCTTCTATTCAAGAATACTGTATGTATCGCTCTACCTTATGGTTTCTATGGGTTTAAGGCAATCCAGGGCAATACAAAGAGCTCTGAGTTCCAATTTGTGTTCTAAATCTAAATATGAAATACTTGTCGTAGATATATTCACATGATCAGTTTTGATATACACAGGAGGATTATTATAATGAGAAAAATGACATATAAAAACGAGACTTGGTTCTCTTGCTTTCTGTGATTTGATGAAGGAGGTTCCACCTACATGAAAGCAGCTTTACCAAATAGCAAGTATACAAGGGCTTTTTCTGTTCAAATCCATCTTTGGTTAAACTAGACACCCATAACAAATTAATCATTCATGGTGGAGGGCAGAGCTGTCAAACTCATTCTGTGGTAAAGACCAAATTCGTCTGGAGAGACAGGCTGGAAATAAAAAGTTTTTTGCCAGACAGTTAGTCCTGCCTCTCACTACAGCGTGTGCTTCTGCAGAGACTGGGTTCTGCTGGGGACCAGGGGGAGAGAGTGGAAATAGGAGAACTCCCCTTTTCTGAGCCTATGGGGCTTGGCGGTTGAATAAGTCGATTCTGGGAGGACACTGCTTCTAAACCAAATGTTTCCAGTTTGCAGTAAGGGAGACCAGAATGCAGGAATTTAGAGAAGGAATTTCCCTTACAGCCAGCCTTTGGCACACTCTGACTCCATTGCTATACTAGCTGCTGTCTTAGCAAGTTCAGAGAGACAGAGAACCTACCCTGTCCCCCACTGCAAATCAGCTTCATCTGATTTAGCTATTCATTCATTTCTGGCTCATTTTAACTGCTAGACATAAATTACAAAGGAAGCTTTAGAACAGTGGAAAAGATGTAAGAGCAGATCCTGCCTAGTGGATCCAGCAGTGTGTTTGACGTGCCTGTTGTTAGAGGGCCTGTTGAATTTCTGCATTTTTCCACATACTCTGTAAGAACTAAGAATTTGCTGTTTCTGGAATTGGTGGAATCTGTTTTTCTTTTGCAGAATAGATTCTTCCAGATTGATCTGATGGAAACCTGTACACTTTTCAACTCATTCATTAGCTATTGTCATTACAAGTTCCAAATATTTAGTCGCGAGACGATTGATTACAACAAAGCATTAAGAAAATGCTTTTCTCTCTTCTGTTGTTTTTACTTAACTGCACTACTTGAGATACTTTGAGATCAGCAAATGTGTCAGCATTATCCACATTAGGTCCAGTATTAGTCATCTTTCTGTAGCAGGTTCTAAACGTTAATGTGAGACCATTTTCCTAATCTGATCACTCTTTTATAGCGTTTTACTATTTCAGTACCCTTCTTACCTTTTTTACTATGTTTTCAACTTTGGGCTGCTTCTACTGCTCTGCACCCATGATATTACATACCCTACCCACTGCTTACCCTCTTCCTTCCTCCATTCCTGCTTGTTTACCGCTGTGGTGGAAGGCAGAGACTATTTGAAGGAGGTCTTGCTAATGGTGCAGTGGCATTTGATGAGCATGATGGAAAAGGGGGGATAGAAGAATTCTGTAGCATTTTCTAATAATAGGAAGTCAGCTGTAGGATGCTATTTGCAGCGTAGAGATACCTGCCAAGAAAGGAGTATTGTATAACCAGAGAAGGGCTGTACAAGTGAGTGCACAGTTTCCTTACGTGAGATTTATTCAGTTCTGTATTTGTGCAAGGTTACTCAGTTGTTTTGAACTGTGGTGGTTTTCACTGGATTTTCTCCCACAATTGGAAGAAACTTCTGAATAAAATAGTTTCTTTGGAAGGAGATAGTATTTTCCAGTCTTGGAAAACACATGATACTCAGGGAAGACTTGTTCAGCTCTACGGGAAGACTTGTTTATCTCTAAGAAGTAGAGTGCATTGTATTTCAGATTAAAGAAAGACGGCTTCTGCATTTTCTTTCACATTAATACTTCTGCAGTAAGATAATTATTTTCTCTTCTTTACTCATTTTTTCCACTTCTTTTCAATATGTTCTCTGTTTCCGCCTAAAGTTTCTTTTTCCCCTTTTGCTTCACGGCAAACACAAAGAGGAAAGTGTGGCAATGTTGTTTTTCTTTAAGCTTTAGAAACAACACATCATTAGATGTCAGTAGAGTCTTTAACTGTAACAGCAAGCAGAATATATATCCAAATTGCACACAGTCAACTTACTATATATATTTTTACTGTAGCAGTGACAAGGGAATTTTAAAGTGTACTTATACTAGGAGGAAGGCCAACCTTAACAAACCAAGAGGGACTTCTGCTCCTTCTTAAGTCTAGCTGTAGAGCTAGCAAGAGCTCATGCAGCCATTCATATTTCAGGATACCAGACACAAGAACATCCATAATGGTTCAGACCAGCAGTCCCATCTAGCCCTGTAACCTATCTTCAACTGTAGGTGAATGCTTAAGAAACAGAAAGGCAGGACAAGCAGACATGATAGGTCCATCAAATACTCAGACTCCTTCAATTTTCAACTAAGAATTTCCTGAGGAATCTCAATTTCAGTCAGTTTCAATTATGAAGTTTCCTCAACTCAGTAGGGCTTCTAAGTCCGACTGCCTTTCTTCGTTTTTTCCTCCTAGCTCCTGAAGTGGGAACAGCCTCTGCAGTGGCTATCAACAGACTGGACTGACAGTTGCTGGTATTGGACAATGTTTCTAGCATCCGTGTTCCTTCTTTCCCTGCCTCCAATTTAGATAGAGGTAGAAACTCAGTAGAAAACATGAGGGAAGAATTTCTCATTAGTCAGATAACATTTCCCGCAAATGATTCTCACTTTTTCTCCCATGCCCATCTAGTAATACCTGTTCAATACAGCAGTGGGTTTCCCATCTTCTCCATATATAAGAATAGAAAGTAGATAAAAGAAAAAAAACGAACAAAATCCATAGATTAGAAAATTCTGAAAAAGTAAGTTTTATGTTTCTAAGAAGGCCTTTTTCTCTCAGAAATGAAAATTCTTTGATTTATTCTTTGTGACGTAAAATGATGAGAAACATCATATTTTTGAGTCACACTAGGCTGTTTTAGTACCATGGCACTCCAGGAGTCTTTCTTATGTGATACTTCAAGTTTATTACAGAAGATGAATGCAAAGCTATAGAAATTGGGGGTTTTTCCTAAGAGAAACATCTATAGCGTTTTGACAGACTTCTCAGACATTTTTTTTGGAAACATCAGAAATGTAAAGTTTAACCAGAAGTGAAAACCCAGTGGAGCCATTTTGACTCCCCTCCTTTCAAAACCTTAATGTGTCTTGTACTTTTTTATTTGAAATATATTTATGTCCAACTGTATGTTTTTAAAATAATTTGAGACATTGAGTTGAGTATGGAGAGGAACTGAAGATTAAATCATCCTCAGGCCCTGAGGCAGGCGTAGTCTGGTACATGCCTATCACATTTTGCATCCCCCTCTCTTTGATGAGAGGGGAGAGTGGAATTCTACTAACACCTTAGAAAACCTGTTCTATGCCTTTTATAGCTTTATAGTTTAATTTGCATGTGCACTATAGGATCATTTTCTTTGCTACAAATTATATTAATTATACCTGGCTTTAAACCCAGCCCTTATCAATGTCTTTGGAAGCTGATACTGTCCTTTCATGCTGTTGACTTCCAGACTAGACAAACACAGTTTTTTCAGCCTTCCTTTACTGATTAAATTATCTATATCTTATATAACGTTGGTGTCTTGCTTTAGATTCCTTGCAGCTTGCCTACATCTTCCTTAGAAAGAGGTCCTGCAATCTGGGAACTTGATTGCACGTGAGCCCTCAACAATGCACACCTCTGCATAATTTGTTTCACACTATAGCTTTACTGATGCATCCTAAAATGAGATTGTAGGCTCAGTCAGTACTTTCCAGAACCGCTCTGCGGGATCTTACTCCCTTCTAATAATCAACAATCACTTTCTGCTTTGTATCTCTGCTTGTAATTGGTTGTAAGACTGTTGTCTCTCTCTTTCGTCTTACAAATTTTAGGCTTTTTAAAGTAATTTTACGTTATTCTCTTTTGCTATTCTTGCAATTCTCACAGCTTGTTGTCACCTCAAATTTTATTGTGGATTTTCTCTGATTCTTCATCAAAGTTGGTAATGAAATTTTTAATATAGCAGAATTCAGGAAACAACTCATAGAGTCTCCCACTTGAATATTTTCCAAATCTGGTCACGAACCTTTGCTACTTGCTATAAAAAAGTCCAGGTTTTGACCATTCATGTATTCCTCTATTATATTGTTACATATTGCTCTTAGTCTGTGCAAACAGTAAGTACTCGTGTCAAAACCTCACTATTCTGATTATGCTGTAGATGAATAAACAAATAAATCAAATGACAGAGGTGTGAAGGAAATTACTTGTTTGTAGTAAACCCAAATTCTATTGTTTCATAATAATTACTAATTGATAATTTCTTCTAGTATTTTTGCATGTATCAAAGGTAAACATTACTTTATAAGACATTTAGTGTGTTTTTCCATTTTTAAGACCACATAGCATCCTTTTCCAGTCATCTGGAATCACACTTATCTTCCATAAATTTTCAGAGAATTACTAAGTGATCAGGGATTGCCCTCTGCTCCTCCTTTTTTTTTTTTTTTCTTGCTACATTTCCTTTATGATTATGTGAGTTTATGAAGGAGCTCTTGACTACAATCACATTGGTACATTGGTATGTTTTATCTCCCTTCCACATCAGAATTGTCTGGTGGTGTGTATATAATTTTGATTTTAGAAATTGTGGCGGGTTTATTTTAAAGGCAGTTTATCCACCAATTTCCTGAAATTCTCTAATTTGGGGGGATTAAAACTTGATTATTCTGTAGCTTTAACGCCTTTCCTTGGAAATATGAACTCTGTTTCAGTGATTATTTTCACTCTGGATGTATTTCCTCTTAGATATTGTCATATATCTAAGAAAAAAAAAAAAACTTGAACTAGCCAGAATCAAATCTAAAATACCTTACTGGACTTAAGCTACTTTTCAGCCCAGCATGTACATGTATACAAAATAACTTTCTTTTTTACATTATTTTTAACATCTATTGTTTGAATAAACAAGCCCTTTACCAACAAGTTTGATCTTTTTCATTTAGTTATTTAATTTTAGGTTTTTTTAACATCCTCTTTCAGAGGTGGTAGTAGAGATTTTTCTGTTATGTCTCAAAGTGCAGTACTAACTTTTTTTTTTCTTTAAACATTGCCCAGACTTTCAGTAAGTATATTTCATGCTTGTTTCTGAACTTCAGAGGAAGTAAACTAAACTTTTGCTAAACAAAAAGCACTTCTCCTTTTTTTCCAGGAACAAACCCTGATTTGTCTTGGCAAGCTTCTATGATGCCAGCCTAAGTTTTATCTTCTGGATACTAAGACTTCTTACTTCTTAGTTCCTGTATTTCCCATTTTCCTCCTTGCAATATATAATCAGCTAAGATATGTAGTAGACTGACCCATTTTTCTTGTCTCCTCAGTTGTTGCATTTTTTCTCTTCTTCCTCCCTGCCCCCAAAAAAAGAAAAAAAAAAGAAAAAAAAAGAACCTTTAAGGTGATTTCCACACACACCCACCACCACCACCATTTTTGCTTCCCTGTAGTGCAACATCATCCTATTTCAAACTAGTTTAGAGCTTTCCTAAGTCAATGCATCAATCATACAGGTCATCTGATGCTAAAGAGAAAATATTTTATCTCTCCGTAGCAGGTTTTTTTGTTTTGGTTCATAGTCTCATGGTTGCAGAAATCAAAGATCTCCTCTCAGCAGTGTCTGGTCTGTTCTTATCTCTGTACCTTTACCATTAACCAGAAATACTCTGTGCTTGTGCCTGTTTCACTTTATCTCCTCTCTCTCTGTCTGCAGTAATTCCTAATCTGCTTGGAGTCATACTTTGCGGTATTACTACAGGGGGGCGATAGGCAAGTGAGTGTGCAACTGCTGCTCCCAAGTGCCATGTAAGAGGTCCTGTTTTCAGGTGTACAGGAAGAACATGGGTTGTTGGACACAGAGGCCACCAACCGGAGCTTTGTCCCTTCCTTCTTACCTTGATGTGGTTTAGCAGGAGCATTCCTTGGTTTTGATGTTTCTGTATGCATTTTGTCAGTACAGCCTGTATGTTCACACCTATTGAACTATGAAGATCATTTTTATACAATTCACTTTTCTGATTTCTGAAAAATATTTCCTGCAGACACTTCTCTTTCAGTTGATCACTGCTGGTTTTTTGAGGGTTTACGGATAAGCTTACACAGGTTTATTTTCACTGATTCAGGAACACCGTATCTGTCATAGACTTCACATGGCTTGAATGAGGTTGCTGTATTTGATTATACGGCTTTCCTCATTGATAAAATAGATATGGTAATGCACAGTATACTTCTAAAGAGTAATTGAATCATTTAAGATGATATCAAAAGTACTGTGTAGGTTTGGTGTCATCTGTTTTTACATGGCTTGCATAGATTTGGTTGTTATTACAGCATTTACTTTTTCTTTAAACCTGTGTTTTTTCTTAACCTGTAAGGTCTGGTTTTTTTCAGCAGTAATATCTGCTCACATAGAGATTTGATGTATATGTAGATATATTTCTTGCACACTTACAGACATAAAATATCTGATGATGACAGATTGCAAGCTTCTCCCAGTATTTGTGCTCCCCAGTATATTGATATGTTGTCAATATAGGCTGTTGGTTAGGTTGTAAAGCTCCATTGCTCAAGAGTGTTATATTTTGAAGTCATCTGTCATGGATGTGTTGTAGAGATAGGAGACTATTTATGTTTATGGCATTTTAAGTAACTCAGTAAGACTCTTTAGAATATACAGAAAAGGCTTGTTTACTGTCATCGCTGCTCACTTAATCCTGTGACCTTGACATGATAGTATGCCCATAAAGCTCCCTGCGGGTAGTTCAATAAAATAGATGAACATCAGAGTCTAATGATTGCTTCAGCTTCAGGAATATACTGCCTTATGACATAAATATTTCTTAAACATTCAATAACACTGAACCATTTTAAAACCCAATAATGTAGCAAACTATCCAATTGTCTAGATTATTAGAAAATCCACAAAAAGATGCATAAGCCACATGTACTTCTGCTATTCAATTTGAGAATGCTGACCATTGTTTAAAAAAAAAACAACTTGTTTACACAATGCCAATAGACTAAAATTAAAATAAAGTTATTTCTTAAAAATTAAGTTTACTTATTTTTCAGATTCCCATTTTTTTTCTCTTCTCTCCTGATAGCAAATTATATTTATTGGGTGGGAATGTGTTTTGGTTTTGTTAGTCATAATCTGATTCTAGGAAAGATTAATGTGTAAGAAATTTCTTTTGATGATTTACTAGAAGTTATGTTTGCACTAATGGTAGGAAGCAATAAAAGCGTACATAAAGAGGAAACTAAATTTGACGTCTCTCAGGCCAAATTTAGAAATACTACTGAAGCCTTTGGGATAGTTTGCCATAAGAGGGCCTTAATTTTTATTCATAATATATCTTGTGCAATGTGAAAACATGGAGGAAAGTAAAGCATGATATATTTGCCTCATGGTGCGTGGAAGTGTTTTGGTATTATTAAAAAAATGTTCATTTTAAAATTTTTTTAATGTATAGGCATCCAAGTTCCCAATTTCTATTAGCTAACAATGTGTTATTTTGAGACACATAGTAGTCTTTTGCACTGAATAGTACCCCAGCTCTTGTGTTTTTGTGAATAAAAAGCGATGTTTTCAAAGTTGATGACAGCTTAATAGTAAAGGAAATTTATTTAGTGAACTTCAGACAGTATTTTTTCAGTGGTAGAGTTTCATACTGAACTGTTCAGCTAAAAATCTATGAAAATTAATGGAGTGAAACCTGTCAGAAAAGAAGAGCAGCCAGGAGTAAGAGCAAGATATGATATGTATCCACGAAAATGAAATGGAATCTCCTATCCTTTCTGATTTAACTTCAATTAAGTACCACTGAAAAGTATGAGAGAAAATAAAAAAACACCCCACATTATCTGGCTAAATACCAGGCAAGGTTGAATAAGAAAAAAATATTTCATTATAGTCTTTCCATTTGAGATCACCATGAAAAGTTAATGAAAATCTCTGTTTGTATACTCTTAGAGGACCCAGACAGACAAACTGTTCACTTGTTCCCCAAGTATGTGTTACTTTTCATTTTTAATAGTCTTGGAATTGTAAATGTAGAAAAACTGTGATTGGAAACTTGTGGGAATGGCCACCAATTTCTCTGATAATGACCTCAATGAAAACTCTACTGTCTATTAAATTTTAACAAAAAAGGTGTTTTAAAGGTTTGAAACGATGGAATAAAACCAAATTATTAAAATTAGTATAAAAAATAGATAGGAATATATGTACAATTCAGTAGTGCTAGAGGAGTATAATCAATTGTCTTTTAAAAAAAAGAAATTACTTTTTACATACAAATTATGTTTTTCCACTATTTTAAATGTCCCTTTTATTTATCAGATATACTCAGGCTTAGTTTTCGACTTCTGACTAATGATAGTGTGTGTGTTGCTTCTCTTGTTTGGTGATGAATATATTCTCTTTCCTGGAAAGAAACAGACATGTTTCTTTCTGAATGGTCATCCAGTGGAGGCAAGGTACATCAGGTTTTCTAATGTGCCTGTTGCAGAAGCTAAATCTACAGGTCATATATTGAGTTCTGGCTATGGTATTATGGCCTGTATATCTGGATCATCTGATAATCTTTAGCCAAGCCATGAAAGGGTGGTATTGCTAACTGTGCAGGGAAGTTCAAAAGGTTCTGCTGGACACCACTAAATTTTAAACAGAGATCTTTTCTTTGAATGTCCTATTCTGAAAGTGCTAGAATAGTTCCTTTATTTCATTGACACAGTGACAAATTACTAAGGGCGGCTCTTTCAATGCAATATTTAGAGGTTTACAGTTCTTTAAAAGTAATCAGTGAATTCTCAATTTGTGTACACTAAACCAAACAAAATATACTTCTAAATTCTTGTTCTCTAGTATTGGGATTAAGAAAATATATTTTCTTTTCCCCTTCTTTTGTTAAATTTAACTTTCACAGGCCCCACATTAAAGTTGTAATGCTACTGTTTTCTACAAGATATACATTCCTTAGGAAAAATCTCTGCTGGAAAAATGAAAAGGCCACAATGGACATTCCCTTACAAGAGAACTTCTACAAATTCCTGTTGTCATTCATGGTTTCTAAAACATTTATAAGGTGTTAAATCCCAAGCAGGTTTTGAGGTGGCTTTTAGTAAATAATTGGTTTCCTGGCTGCTGGCTTCTTAGGTTCTCCATTGGCTCTAAAACACAAAAGGTTTTATTTTTGTTTTTCTCCCCATACCAATTGCTATTACCACTTGTAAAGGCAAGACACATACCTTCTGCTGGTATTTTTTCAACACCATTAGAAATTCATAGCTAATATTATCACAGACATTAGAGAAGCATAAAGGTCAGTGAATGATATAATTGGCATATGTGTAAATAATGATGATACTGGTTCTAGAAATTACTGTCACTTGGACACCTAGAGCAGATGAATAGGGAGAAGGAGGTTTTCATACTACCTGACAAATACTATCTGATTGAGAAACAGTTGTAGATGTGACTGAAGAGTAAATTTTTAATAAATCTTTGAGTGTAGACTTGGCAGACAACGAAATTGGAAGGATATGGAAGCAGTGGTCTTTACTCCCCAGTTTTTATTCTCATATCTGCCATCAACAGTGAAACTATAAAGTATGTCAAGCATTTGTATTACTTTTTGAGCTTCCTGAATTACAAATTAGTATTTTTCAGTAATTCTAGAAAGGACTAATTTCCTTAATGGAAATTCTAAACTCTGATATGTCTTCACATTTTACAGTTTGCATCAAGAAGGAGCAAAACTCATAGGGTCATTGCCTGAATTTATGAAGGAAGGAAAGATTGCTGGTATATTCCAACATTTACTCTATATTTACAGAACAACACCCTTTCTTTTTCTTTTCTAAACCATCCAGAAATAATGAAGGGGGAACATGGTTTACAGGATTTATAGTTGTGGGGTCTGTGGGCCCTTCCTCAGATATTTCCCTAAACACAATTATCGGTGCAATTCAATTCATAGCCAATTATGTGCCTCCATTTACAGTATCTAGGTGTTGCCTACCTTCCGAAACATTTCTGTAGACTTGGATCAGTGAAAAGGTTTTAAATGACACTGTACTGGGTGTACTCAGTAGTTTTTACTCTCTAGTATACGGAAAACACGGGAATGTAACATGTATAATTTATCTGGATATTTAATGTGTTGAGGTCAAGAATTAAGAGATAAAAGTACTATAAAATGCTGTTTTGTTTTGTGTACAGCATTAAGTGATTGTGCTCATACATGGATTTGTATGATGGTATGAATCAAGTCACAGAGTATAGTTTTTGAGATATTTTTCATCACTGTTGCTTAATTGTTTTGAGTTTTGTGTATTTTTAATTTTCAGTCATACACATTACATGCTTGGTCGTATTTCTTAAGCAACTGAGTAATGCAGGAATATTTTGCACATGATTTTGCGGGTGGGTGAGAGTTGTTTTTCTGAGGGTCAAGAAAGCAGTGGGAGTGAAAAAACGATGTGTTATTTCCATGATCTAAATGTTCTTCAGCAGTAGCAGCAGCTGAGCAACTCACTGTTATTCAATGCTACATTAACTTTTCCATTAATGCTGGTGCTGTAAAATATGAAGCCCTTAAGCATTGTGAAGTTGCTGTCTGATTTTTGTTCCTTTACATGGCTGCGGTATATTTTCATGTTACAACCATTATGTGGATAATTACCATCATTACTTTTTAGAAGGTCATTCTCTTCTTATTTGGAATATAGTTAGATACAGAAAAGCATTAACAGAAGAAAGGGTCTTTAAATATATTCACTACAAATGCTGTCTTTTTAGTTATTTGCTACTATGTTTATATGATGGCAGCCCAAGTGTCAACAAGATATTTTGCTCCTGAATTTTTCTTTCTTTCTTCATTAAATAAAAAACCAAACCAAAAATAACCTAAGAAAACAAACTGGAAACCACAAAGGACCTATTTTCTGCCACCCCCACCACCCTGCACCTCCCCCATCTCCCACTCCCCCAAAAAAAAACAAACCAAAAACAACCCAGTCCTGTTAGGCAGGAAATTATTTTTCAGAAATTATTAAATGTTATTTTGCACCAAGATAAATTTTTGTTGTACAATAGACAATTATATTTTCAAAACACTGGAATTTTTTAAATGAATAATATATGAAGATTAGAATTACGATTATTCAAATATCTTCTAGTTTTTAAATCTTTGCTGAAAATATATGTATTTATGGGAATAGTGGATTTAATAAGTGTCATTAACAAATCAGAGCCACAATTCATGGCACTTCTGATCAAGACATACCAACCATTCCACCCACTCTCCCCTCCAGAATTCACAGTACAGTTCATATGGGAAAGCAAGATTCTTTCTTCAGCTATGAAAGCAGTCACTTTATGCCCTAAATAATGAAGTTATAATCTTGGTGGTGTCAGTGAGGTGATACCTCAACACTAAATAAATCATTTCAGTTTTTATCTATCCATCCGCCTTGTTTTCCCCATCTGTAATACATGAATTATGGTACTTTGCTAACAGAGTGATTTGAGATCTGTTGAAGGAAAAAAAAAGCCCTACAAATAGTGCTTGCTTAGTATCTTATTTTAAGAGAAAGGTCTAAAATACTTAGTGCTTCTTTGCTCTAATTCTAAATGTGGTATAATCGTGTAGTTCTTCAATGAGTTTTTGCTATGCCTCAGATTCATTGTGTTCGCTGTTTGATGGTTAAAATCATCAGCATCTGAATCAGCATCAGCATCTAAATAACAGGATGAGTTTGTGTGACGGCTCAAATACAGTCCTTTCTAGCTGCATATAGCCATTGCCATTGCACTTAAGAGCTGTTTCTGACATTTTTCGAACAGAAAAAAACAAAGCAGTTTTACCCTGGTTTCATAACATTACATTTACAAGAAAGTTTAGAATTTATTATATAATTTCCATTAAGAAAATATTGCCTTTATTTCAGGAATTTCACTTACTTAGTGTCTAACTTCATAATTTAGGGATTTTTTACAGTCCTGTTTAGTCATCACTAATCTGAATGTCATTGTGTTACCAATGCATGTTCTGAGTGTCTACTAAACCCTCTTTTTGTTGCTTCAGTCTCATCCCTCGACTGTGTCCTTCCAACACAGGGTTATGACTTTTCTCATTTCTTTCTCATTAGCTGCTGAGAAAATTCTTTTACAGTCTTATCTAGGGTGTATTTCCTCCTAAAACCTGTTCAGTGTCTTTTATGTATTGGTACCCTGGCTGGATAGTCTACAGCAATGTGGCACTTGGAAATGTTTGTGGTCCTGTTTAGGCAGCCCATAAAGGGGCTTTTGGGGAATGAGAATGAAGGGGGTAAAAAAAGTCATTGGTTCAAATCTGTAAATGTTTTTTAAGTTTGGTTTGGTTTTGTTTTTTTTTTTAATGGAACAAGATACTAGGGCTTGATAAAATAATTTGGAACAAAAAAAAAGCTGTAAAATTAAAAATTTTCTTAAAAAATCACACAATTTTTAAAATTAATTCAGTATTTTTATCAGTTTGAATGGGCTGTCAATAACTACATATGAGCAAAGTAACATATGAAAATGTAGTATGTTTTGAATCCTGAGGAACAGAGCTCTTGGATACCACGAAAAGCAGGTTAGAAAAGCCTAAAGTGGATAAAACCCGATGTGCTTGTGTAAACAGTATTGTATAAATATAGGATAAAGATTTTTCATAAAATAGCTGTTTCTAATTTGAGAATCTGTTTTTTCTTTGATATCTGGAAAAATAATCATCCTCCGTGAAGCATTGTTTCTAGGTTTGGGGAGCAAATTCGTGTGAGAATTTAATATTCAGTGTAACTGAATATTTTCATTTGAAGTTCTAGTTTGTCCTCCTATTCATTAAAACTGGAAAGATTCTAAGGTACTTGATCAAAAAACAAAAGCAAGTTTTATGATCTTCCTTGGTATGAATCCAGTTAAAGGATTAACAGTCTAAATCAGTCTCTGAAATGGAAAGGCAAAAATATACTGCTCAAGATAACATTTTAACAGTGATTAGCTGTTATCTGGAAAAATAGATTTCACTCAGTAGAACACTGTATTTTGTTGAAAATCAAAGTTTACAAAATAAATTTCAATATTTTTTAGTATGGCAGGTGATGAATGTTCTCCCACAGAGGTTATATCAGAAAATCAATATTTTTAAAATTGAAACAGTATAGGTTTGTATTGATCCATGTGGCTAAATCAAAATGAAAGGCTTTGTAACAGCTTTCTTAGACAGCCTGCTACCCAGTAATGGCAAACTATCAATTTTAGCTTTCCACTGATAAATCAGCTTGAAAATTGGATGTCAAATTTTTTTTTTTACTGAAGTAGTGATTTTTTTATGCCCTCTAACCTTTCTTGATGTGTTAGATTGGTTTATAAGACTAAGCTCTGCCTTTTTGAAAGCAGTTGTCAAAACTGACATTTAGATGTATTTTGAAACAAAACCTAAACTCTTAAAGTCTAATTTTGTCTACTAGCTGGCTTGCTGGTAATCCTATGTGTGCAGCTCAGTGTAAACAAACATGAATATATGTTTAATACTGAACATGACATTGATTTAATACTTCAGGTATATATGTTTCTCTCTTTTCTGATCTCTGGAGTTCACAAAGGTCAGGTCTTCAACTGCAGCTTTTAGAAACTAATGCTCCAGAAACTGTTTTAGCTTTCAGTGGTTAGGAAGATTGATTTTTATTTAATTGACTGATATCCTTTTTTATTTTGTGTTAAGCGAGACTTTATGAAATCATAACAAGAACATCAGCTTCAGCTGCAGGTTGCAACGTGCCCTGAAAACCTGCGTGGTTGCTCGTTGTTTTAAATAATCAAGAAAAGAGGATGCTTTTGCTTTTACTCAGAAAATAGATAGCAAAATCCTTTATAATGGTGGTGGTAAACTCTTTAATCTGGGTCAAATGTGGTAGTTTTTGGTGACAGTTGACAATGCCATACCTTCATGTCTGTACAGCAGAATATAAGTTAGCTCCAGTGGGTATTGATTGTGAAGTTTGCTGTTGTATAATTACTTTTGGCTGTAGAAAAATGTGGTGTGTATTGATCTAGATGGAAGCATTTGACTAGCAGTTTCCCTTGGCTAACAGTGAGTGTCATCTTTCAGCCATGATAAATGGTAACGCTCTGGGTCAGCATAATTACTTGGTGGTGAAATGAACCTCCTGTACCCTTCTCCCTCTCACACCAAGGAACCACCGTAATCATCTTTATCTGAAAGCCATGATTTACTGAACTAACCAGCGCCTTAATAAAGTCCTTTTCCCCCCTCCCCACAGCGTGCACCCACCCACTTTAATTGTGACTCTATACTATTATTTTAAAAACTGAACTGTTCTGTTCTGAATCCACAAGTATGATTTTATTTTTTTTCCCTAACCCCTGTCAGTTGACTTAGACCTGCAGGACTCCAGCTCTTGTGACAACCTTTTAGTCTTTAGTGTTTGTGTAGAAAAAGGAGAAAGATTAAGGTGTTCATCGTTTTGACACGCTGCTTTTCAAGTCTTGGTATCAAACATTATTAACGCACTGGTAAATTCTTAGTGTACTGCAATGAAAACTGCCATATGAATTTATTGTCAGTAGCCCTTTAATTTTATAGAGTAATGTACACTGTGGATGTGCTGTGTTTTGAGAACAGATATGCAGCTAGAACAGCTTCATTTATAATAAGTTTGACACCTCATTGAATAACAGGTTTTAATATAAGATTTTTTAAGTATTAGCCATTTTTCTGTTTGCATGTACATCTAATAGGTGAAAAATATCAGAAATAAGGAAGTTATATTTATTGCTAGAACAGAAAACTATGATGATTTGTATTGTTTGGCACCTTTTTAATTGGGAGTTTTCAATTTGTTATCAATATTTCATTAAAACTTTGTAGCATGTTGTTGAAAATGGATTTGTGTTTACTTGCCAGTAGTGTAATATGGCCCTAGGGTAATGACTTTTTGTTAAGTAATGTTAGTTAAAGAAAATCTGGCAACAGTTTTAGATCATTTTGAGACAGCTGTGAAGGGTTTGGATAAAGGTCATTTTCAATGATTGTGCTTAGTTAAATAAATGTGAAGGGTTTCACAATGGGAATCTTGCTTTTCAGTATGCTGTCATAAATTTCCCTTTAACACATCTGGGAATAGGAAGTAAAATGTAGTTGTTCCTGCCTTGAAGGCAATGTATTTTATATTTTCCTTGCTTTGTTTGTTTTCCCCTTATAATGCTGTTTATTCACATAACTAGAGTTCAAAGGTTTTACTTTGCCATAAATTAAATCTTCTATTCTCTGACAGTTTGTGAGACCCGCTGGATATAATTTTCAAATGGTTGTAACTTGAAGATTTTTTGCTGAGATTTAGTCATTAAAAGTGTTAAATTTTCTGACAACTCAGCCTCTATTGTGACCCTGGCTCATTGCTTGCTCTCTCCCTTGGCCACAGCTGGCCTCTTGCTGTTCACAGCTGAAAAGTGAAATCAATGCTGGGTCTAACAAAATGCAGATGAAAGCCATTCTGATCATATATAGTCATTTCCCGTAATTTTATCAGCCTTCAGTTTCTTAAATGATCTCTGGAAATCATTGTTTGTTCATGTGAATACAATATCGAATTTTGTGATAAAATGTCCTGTCTTTCTGAAAAGTAATACTTTCTTAAGTGTTAGTAGTGATATACAGCTCACACTGCCATAGCACAACTTTTTAAAATACTGGTCCGCTCCTTCCCCCGTTCCCTCCTGAAGGGAAGCGCTACGTATCAAAGCCGGTCAAAGAGCTGCTGGCAGAATCCTGCCGGCTTTGAGCCTTTGGAATCTTGCGAATTGAGGTTTTTATGTTCTACAAGGCTCGGAGCTGAAAAGTAAGAACTCTTACCATGTGTCAATCCACATTGCCATTGATCTCTCATCCTTTTTATTTTTATTTGAGCAAGATCGGTAGGAAAGCTATGTTGCAGTTAGAGGTGGCACCGTATGATGTAGCTTAATGCTCCAAAGGTCACGGAACTACAATGAGTTTGATGGAAAACAGCCTTTCTCCTTATTTTAAATGGTTCCTGCTTTGATTACAGGCATTTATTATAATTATCAAGAGATTAGTCTGTTGTTATAGAATCCTTGTAATGGAACCATTTAAAAGGAATATAATGGCAGTTTATTGGATTTTGCAAAGGAAAAGAGAGGAGATAAAGTGGTGTTTTTTAAATGGATCAACTGCTGCCCTAAGCATACTGATTTTTTTCTTTTGTTTAACTTCATGTTTCTTTTTGTTTCACAGTTTTCAGTTACATACTAAAGAAGTCACTTCTCTCAAATTTTGAAGATATTTTTTGTAATATTTTCATTGCAGTCCAATCCTATGCAATTTAGTTGTTAAAGACCTTCTTTTCATAAATGGTCTTAAACTATACGTATCATAGAATGCGCAGTCTTACACAGCTGCTTTGGGATTTTATTACTATCTCCATTTAAAAAATGGCTACAAAAAAGCATTGTTGATCAAAAATGATATATAAAAGAAATTGCAAATTCTGTATTTCATCAGTTGAAGTGCAGCTAGGCTGATTTCTCATTTATATTAGCAAAATCCCATAATATTGATGAAGGTTGGTGAATTTCTTTCATGTTTAGAGTAATTTCCCCTCCTTAAAAGTGTACAGTTGTATTTACTGCTCTTACTCAAAAAGAATAGTTGTTAAGATTATAAAGCAATCATCTTATTCAATTGTTACAGAATACTATTTGGGACCTGGAAGTGAATGTAAGTTACAGATGACATCTTAAAAAATTAAAAGCTCATAAGTTGTGTGTGCTATACATTTAGTATAAAAACTAGAAACTAGTTTATATTTCAAGACCAAAGAATTTCACAGATTGTGAAATGTGAAGTATGTCATCCTTTGTGCTAACACCTTCAAAGGTTTAGGCCAAATCTACATCCTTCTAAAAAATTATTAGATAGCCTAAGTCCTCCTGCTGAGAACGTGCTGTCCTGTGCTCGTTAGCTGAGCAATGGAACGAGTTACTTAGTACTGAGGAAGAAAGTTAATTGACTGAAACTTAGTTGACATGGGGCTATTTTGATGGCACTAGGGAATCAGCCCCAAAATAACAGTGGAAAACGATATAACAGCAAACTACAAGAATCAGATTACAACTCTGCTACTCCAGTGTCGGTTGGCTGCCAGCAGAGGAGGCCTAGGGAGGAGTGTAGTATTTCCCTAGGTGACTTTATCGTGATACTCCCCTTGCATATCCTCCCAGCTTTCAGCAAATTGTAGCTCAGGGACTTCCTGAGCTGGAGGTGATATCCTTGAGTTTAATAACTTTTGGTGGGCTTTTTTGCCCTCTATGAAAGGAAATGTCTAATCCCTTTAAGAACACATGTAAACTTCTGCTGTCCATGATATGGCATAGCATTGAGTTCCACACCTTGAGTATATTGTGTGAGAAATTCACACAAAGTGCCCTTTCATTTGTTTTGAACTTGTTGCTTGATAACTTTGTGTTCTCCCTAGGTCTTTTCTTATGAGAATTGTTGCTAATTCACCATCTTGGTGCCGTTCATATTATTAAAGATCACTATCACATCCCTCTCAGTTATGCCTCTTTACTTTAGCTGCGGAGGTCTGAATTGGCCTTGTCCACCTTCCTGAAGGCTCCCCTAGCAGGCTATAGCTTATTCTGGAGCAGGTCGCTGTTAATCCTTCCAGCTGGAGCTATTTTACTTTGTGTAATAGCCAGACAGAAGAGAACGACATACACATGTACTTGCTTCTCTCTCATTCCCCACTCACCCTTCCCCATCTGTGATGTGCCAGGTTGTAGGTTTATTGCCATTAGGAAGCTAACCAGGAATGACTAAAGCTTCCTCAACCAAATCCACCCATCTACACATCTATGACTCAGTATTTTGAAAAGGGAAAAAACAGTAAAGACTTGGATTCTGAATTGGAGCAATGTGGTAAGAGATGAGCCTTGGCCTGAGCCATATGGTTGTAGTCCTTTAATTCCCCATTCCAATTAATATTTTATTAGTGTAAAATGGGATAGCATCATCAGGAAAGGCTGACAGTGTTCCATTCCACAAAACTTTGGTGGTTCATGGGGGAAGGATGTTATGTCTGCCATAGCTTTTCTCATATAACTGTTTTTACCTTCAGATAGAATAGGCTGTGACAGTCTAGGCACCAATTATTATTGGTGTGTACATTTGAGAGAGAGAAACTCTTCATTGACAAAGCCTGAAAAAAAAAATGTTGATTTGCTCTTGCAGGCTTTCATTGTCTCCAGAGGATTGCAGGCATAGTGCTATACAGTGAATTGCATTCTGGTGCCTTTTGATGTCAGTGAAGTTAGAGCATATGTGTATTTCACAGTGCTAAATAGTGGTTTCTTGATTTTTTTGATACACAATGTGCAAATTGAAAATACTGTGCGTGCAAATTTAACTTGAAAATTAGGGGAGCAATGATGATTCTTCTCCTAGTGCATACACCTTGAGCACTGAATGACATATAGTATCTCTTGGGCAAAAAATTCATCTGGGGAGTAGAGACCTCCCAAAGTAGTGAGAGATTCCTCTTTGTCTTTCTAAAAGTTTCCATATAGTCCTAGTGCTGGGTCTACTGTTGATCTGGGATCATTGGAGCATTATGACTGTATTATGCTCAATTTTATTTCTTTTATTTTGGTATGCTGCCATCGTTGTCCTACAGAACAGAAGAACAACACAGATTTTTTTTTCAATAATTTACATCTCACTTATGCCAGAAAAGCATTTAGTACCAGAAAAAGCAATGCTCTAACCTGATTGCCTTCTTCCTGCTTAATTTCAAAGGCCTGCTGCAGGAAAATGAAGGTTTTGGAGGTGTTCACTAAACAGTTTTCATAAATATTTGTAGTGAAAACATGAAGTATTACAAATATATGAGCTATTAGCAGCTCATCCAACAATGCTTCCATAATGTTTTCTGTATTTTCCTTCTACTCTGAGTTTTCAGTGTTTCTTGTGAATGTATCTGCTCTAAAGGCAGACTCTGAATGGTTCTATGCCATTAGCCATTTTCGTGATGGCAGAGAAGGCCCTAAGGGAAGAAATGACTGAGTCTATGCATTTGTGACTATTAACTGATGGCTGATAAAACTTTAGCACATTAGTGTCTGAGAAGGGTGTACTACTGAGAGTCAGTTCTGAACATTGAGTTTCCTTGAGTGTGAGATTTTTATTGTATTTCTTTTCTACCACGTTAGCCATGCTGAAAGCTGTGCAGATATTTGGGAGTTATCAGCAAAAAGGTCTTTGTTGTACAAGGACTGACAGTTCTGCTGTTGACCAAAGGCTGGTCAGACAGCATCAACAAGACTCTCTATCATGTAAAGAAATATTGGCAAGTGATCTGATTACTGAGAGGGAATAAGTTCCAAATCATACTGCCTTCTCATTGGTCACCAAATCACTACAGTCATAGACACACTGCAGTTGTCATTAACGGTGGTTTTTTCATTATCAATCTCTTGAGTTACACTGCCTGTATAGAAGGTAATATTGCTGTTATCAGGAATTAATTCTTAACACAATGTTGTAAGTGTGGTAGAAGGAAGAGTATTTTCATAGCACTGTAGGTAGATGTCACAGTACAGTTTAATTTTGCTAACCTCTCCCTGAAGCTAAATAATGAATGTATTACATATATTTTTTAAGAGATAAGATAATTTGAAGCAGAATGCTTTTTTTGCTGTGAACAAGAACATATTTTTGTGTGTTTGTTGGTGTCTTTTTTCCCAAACCCACACAAGAAACTTTTGACAGATTCAGTGTTAAACTAGAAAGAGCTTCTTGGTCTATAATTGGCTTCTAGAAAGCTTCTTGGTCTGTAATTCAGCTTTACTACTCCATGGGAGGATATTGCTATTAAAACAACAGTAGATCCCTTATGTATTGTGCCTTGGTTTGTATGTGCAGTTTGGAAACACATCACTAACTGCAGAGATTACAGCACATCTACAGAAAGACAAGAATACTTCAAGTAAATGATAATATGAGTATGACTAAAGCAACTTAATTTAGACAGTTCGGAAAAATAAAGACTCATGGATGATCTTAATCTATAAATATCCATCAGCAAAGCAATAAAGAGGAAAGAACTGAACTATTTGGTCTTCTGCTGATAGGACAAAGAACGTTATGCTAGTGCAGTTAAACATCAGGAAAAAAATAACAGAGCTGTTGAGCAATACAGAGTACAGACCTAACGTATATTCACCCACGTAGTCCCATGTTGCTTTGGTTGCTTAAATAAAGTGTGAGATACTAGGGAGAAGCTATTCTAGAACTGTACTGGAGTTATTTATTTAATGAAGAGTCCGTTAAAGTGTGAGATGAGAATAGAATCTACATTCATTTTCTATATAAAAGATTAATAATCTTTCAGAGTGATTTAGCAGCTTTTCACACTTCTGTCAATTCAGTCCATTTCTTACTAGGCTTGTTGGAAGCTTTTCTCTAGTTTGGCTTTTTGGTTTGGTTGTTTTCTTTAAAAAAAAAAAAAAAAGGAAAAAAACTGTTTTAGAAAGCAGAAAAAAAGTTAAAAAAATAACCTCAACTAAAGTCTTATTTTTATGTAATAAATAGCAATATCTACATATTTTTCCCTACCAGTGTTCACTCTGTAGTGTAAAAAAGTACATTGATATTCTACCAGTAGCTTAAAGCATTTTCTCAAGCTTTGGTAGAATTAAGCCCCAAACATATGTCCTGAAACATGTCTCATTTTAAATATGTTGTTGATTTTAATGGGATTTCTTATAGGCTTTCACCTAAACAAACTCATAATTCTTTTTAGCATTGGGCCTAAATGATATTTTTTCTTTAAAAATATGTATATACTACACCACAGGTTCAGATTCTCCAAAATTATGTTGATTTTTTATCATCATAGGATGTATAATAAACAGTATACTTATTAATGTTTATTATTATTTAACTATTAGGCTTTCTCAGTTGATTCAATAACATTGTCTGATTTTTAAGTGTCAGCTTTTTTTCCTCCATTGCTTGAATTTATATAGTTTTTGTTTCCTGAATGTATATAAATTTCTGTTATTTTATATAACTTCAAAAGAATTTTGTTTCCAGTAAGGCATTTACTGGCTGAATCTGAGGATTTTGAATACTGTCCCTCTGATTCTCTGTTGCTGTTTTATAGCAATAAAATCATAAGCCTCTTCTTTAAAAGAGGAACTTTGCATTTATTTTTTTTAATCTACACAGAGGAGATTATTTTTGTGATTTTTGTCTATTTTATATTTCAGGATTCCCTTTAGCAGGTTAATCAGGTGGTGAAAAGACACCACCATGTAACTTACTTGTAGTAATATAAGACTGAGACAAGTCAATCTACCACTTTCTCCAATTCTCTCATTTAACAGGATCCATATAGCCTTTAGTTCTCATTTTCTCTATCCTACCTCTTGGATTTCACTCAGTCATGTGAATTCTCTGACCTGAATCTTCCCTTGACAATTCAACGTGAATCTTAGATGCCAGATTCTTTTGTGAGAATGCCAGGCTTTTACTTTCTCTACTGTTGAGACCTTTGTTACTTGAGACAAGAGCAGTAGGATTCCTATCACCCAGCTTTTCCCAAGGTGCAACTAGTTCTCTCCATCGCCTACGAAATGGGCCTGGGTTGATTAGTTAAAGGTCAATAATGTTGACAACTTAAGTTAGATAAAAGGAACTCTAGTCAGCTATCATTTGGCATAATTTGACAACCTTAATCTTCCAGTAAATTACAACTTTTAATTGCTAGAATTAACTTCCCTGTAATTGAACTGTGCCTCCCAGATTGCAAGAAAGGAAAACAAATTCCACCAGGTCATAGGCAGTTTGGTCCCTAGAGATAAAGCAGCTTACCAAAATAAGGTGATAGTCAACCTTGCAGCATCTTCAAACATAATTTCTATTGAACTACATGGAGGAGATCTGGAGTAGCTAAAGGGAAGCAAGAGGTTCCAAAAGACTGATGTTAGTGAAGACGGGAGAGAGCAGGTCATATTTTCCCCCAAGTTGGTCATTAGAAATTGGAGAACTTTTGAGGCTGACATTACCTGCTCCATGGCTCTTAAGCCACATGTGACTTTTCAGCACTTCAAGAGCAACTCTTTCCTAGGGCCTGTGTAACAAGAAGCTTTGGGAGAAGATATTCTGGATGATCCAGATTCGCAGCTTGCAGAAAGTAAGCCAAAAAATACCATCACCAAATTCCCTTCAAACCCAGGTGCAGACTGACTCCAGCTCCAATTGTCCCACTTTTCTCCCACTTTTGGACTTCTCCTAGAATGTTGTCTTTTCTCAATTTTTAGCATGCGTTTCACAGTCATGTGAAGTTGTTGATTTCTGCTTTCTTGCATCAGGAAATTTGGCTACCCATTCTCTGAAGGGAGAGCAGCACATCCTTCTGTTCCCAGGTGTATGATTCCTTCTCCCATTTATTGTCTACCTCAGAACTGATCCAGTCAGTAAACTTTCCTTTCTGCTGTAATAATAGATGGGTTTGAACTCCTGTTCTTTCTCATCTTCCATGCAAATTATGGCAATAAAGTCTTAAAAATACCCTGCAATGAACATGTAAAGGGTGAAATCAGCTTAATTAGCAAGGTGGAGGATTGTAATTCCTCATGGTGATTCTACACAGAAAAGCAGTGGGGTTTTGTGTAAATTTGTTAAATTGCTGCTACTGATATTTCTTTAACTGTATTATTGATTTAAGTCAGAATATACAGCCAAATATAGTCAAATACACATTCTATATTATATTATATTATCTATATTATATTTGTAAAACATCTACCTATAGGAAATCATACTATACAATATCAACCGAACTATGAAAATACATGGAAAATGCAGAAGATACATGTGTTTGTGTCACAGATTTGTGCTACAGACAAGGGAAAAATCAGCTGTGTCTCATACAGAATTGCTTAACACATTAAGGAAGGAAAACATTAACAATTAACAACTATATACAGAATAATGGATTGTCAAATACTTTGCATGCAAAAATTCTTTACAGCCTATGCTGCTTGTTTTTAAAAACTCACAAAAATAGAGATTTTTTTTTTCAAGGCAGAACAAGGAAGTTTTAATTCTGTGTTGTCTTTTTTTTTATGTCATGTCTGCTTCTTCTCCCATGAGTTTTGCAGCGCCAAAAATAAATCATTAGGTCATGCTGATATATTTTGGGATGTTTTATAGAAGACTGTTTCTATACTTCTAAAGAACCTCTTGACTGTCAGAAATAAAGTATAAATAGAACAGTTTTGATTTACTTGCCAAGCTGGTTTCTTAGCTCTTACAAAAATTCCCAGGAGCAAAAAAATTCAAAGTTCAGATTACTTCAGCATTTATTTGATAGTATTGTAAACGTGGTCTCTATTAAAAATTCTACAGCACTCATGGCTATGCCACTTGGCAGATGTTTATTTCATCAATATAAGTTGTATTTGAGGATAGGAATAGCTGTTTATACACCAGACAAGATGTATCCACTAATTGGGCCAGCATGTATTTGTTTCAATTCTTAAAAACAATATTAGATTTAAAGCTAGATGTGTGCTTTGCCTTAGCTTATGCTGTACTTCCAGGTGATACCTAGGAGAAAAAAAAAAAAATTGTTCAAAAAAACTTGCAGAAAGTGTAAAAACTTCAGACTTCTCTAAATTTTAAATTCAAAGATTTCCAATTACCAAGCTTGAACGAGCATTTTGGAAAAAAGAATCATTCTGTTAAAACAGTGTATTATTAGTCTTGCATTTTAATAAACAGGTGGAAATTAAAATAATTGCCTAGGTAAAACTTTATTATTTATTTATTAGATTTTGATTACTGTTGCTGTTTGTTGATAGGCCTCGAGGAAGCTAATTATTTCATCTCAATGTCAGGTTTATAAGTTAGCTATCTTTAACCAGTTGGAGCTTGAATAATTCATAAAGGTTTGAAACTAATTCATTGTGAGTTTTTAAGAAATAGTATTGAACGAAAATAAGAAAGCTTTGTGTCTTAGTTTTAGAATAACACTTTTAAAATACTTAGATAAAACTTTTTTTCTTTTTTCTAATTAAAGGTTTTGAGAGACAAAATTTCCATTCTTGGATACCATAGCCTTCGAACCGTGACTTAAAAAGAGAAGTAACTAATGAGATAACAAGTCCTAACTGTGTACTTCAACCCTGCTGTTTATGTTAACAGTACAGCTCTAGATTTTTTGACAAGTCATTGCTGGTTTGCCTTGAAACTGTACTGTAGTTTGTATGCTCAGTAGCTTCTTCAGTAGTTCTTTCACAAGAAATTCAGACACGTTAATCTGTGCACCTGGAATGGAACAGGCAGTAGGGAAGCATCGTCATCACCAGTCACATACGTTATTCCTACTTTCAAGTCTGAGCCTTTAGCGTTTGACCTTTAAGTAAGCCATTGAGGCACCAAAGTTTTCAAGAGCTTCCACAACTCTTACTTTGGATACCTGCTTTGAAAACTCGGGACTGTTTTGTCATTTGTTTCAAGCACAGTAACCCTAACTGAAACAACATTTAGCTAGTGTCTAACTCTTCTGGAATTGCAGATAACTTAACAAAAGCCTAGATTTTTTTAAAAAGTTAGGACCTAGTTATCCTTAGTTATATATTTAATATGATAGATAACAATCTTGAAATACAGAGTAAATAGTTTTTCTTTGTAAAAGGTGCCTGCTTCATCATAACATCTACAAATTCTCAGAACTTCTGTGATGTGCTGATGTGGACAGTATGAGGGCGACATTTGCAATAAGCTGAGGAGGGGCCCTAACCTCCAGCTTTGCTTATCTGAGTTTCTTACTGCAGTGGTGTTACTGCCATTCAGAATTCAATGGGAAAATGGATTATTGTTTTTCTTTTCAGAAAAGTTAGAAAACACTACCTAAAGAACCTAGTGGTGTTCATTTCACTCAGGAGCAAAATATCCTATCAGTTACATAAGGTGAGAAGACAGCACCCATGCAGAAGGGAAAGGAGGAGGGTGTCACTGTGAGATTTGAATAAATCATTCTCATTGTCTTCCCTGTTCAGTACTACACCTGAACCAAGCAAATAACACTTAAAAGTACCCCAACAGTTAGATGGGCAGGCGTTGTTTTTTAGGGCAGTTGGGTTTTCGTTTTTTTTAATGAATTTCTGTGCAAAAAGGGAGTCAGACAATAGAATCGTAGAATTGCCTAGGTTGGAAGGGACCTTTCAGATCATTGAGTCCAACCATCAACCTAACAGTGACAAAAAACGTCACTAAACCATATCTCTAAGCACCACATCTACCCATCTTTTAAATACCGCTAGGGATGGTGACTCAACCACTTCCCTGGGCAGCCTGTTCCAAAACTTGACAACCCTTTCAGTGTAAAAATTTTTCCTAATATCCAATCTGAACCTCCCCAGCCGCAGCTTGAGGCTGTTTCCTCTTGTCCTATTGCCTGTTATTTGGGAGAAGAGACCAACCCCACCTCGCTACAACCTCCTTTCAGGTAGTTGTAAAGAGCAATAAGGTATCCCCCAAGCCTCCTTTTCTCTAGGCTAAACAACCCCAGTTCCCTCAGTCTCTCCTCATAAGGCCTATTCTCCAGACCCGTTACCAGCTTTGTTGCCCTTCTCTGGACTCACTCCAGCACCTCAATGTCTTTCTTGTAGTAGGGGCCCAAAACTGAATGCAGTATTTGAGGCCTCACCAGTGCCAAGAACAAGGGGACGATCCCTTCCTTAGTCCTACTCACCACACTGTTCCTGAATGCTACTGGCCTTCTTGGCCACCTGGGCACACTGCTGGCTCATATTCAGCTGGCTGTTGACCACCACCCCCAGGTCCTTTTCTGCCAGGCAGCTCTCCAGCCACTCTTCCCCAAGCCTGTAGCGCTGCATGGGGTTGTTGTGACCCAAGTGCAGGACCCAGCACTTGGCCTTGTTGAACCTCTTCCCGTTGGCTCGGCCCATTGATTGAGCCTGTCCAGATCACGGAATCACAGAATTGTCAGAGTTGGAAGGGACCTCTAGAGATCATCTAGTCCAACTCCCCTGCTAAAGCAGGATTGCCTAGAGCACATTACTCAGGGCTGCATTAAGGCGGGTCTTGAAAATCTCCAGAGAAGGGGACTCCACAACCTCCCCGGGCAGCCTGTTCCAGGGCTCTGTCACCCTCACCATAAAGAAGTTCTTCCTCATATTTGAATGGAACTTCCTATGTTCCAGATTTTGCCTGTTGCCCCTTGTCCTATCGCTGGGAACCACTGAAAAGAGTCCAGCTCCATCATTCTTCAACCCACCCTTTAGGTACTTGTAAACATAGATAAGGTCTCCCCTCAGCCTTCTCTTCTCCAGGCTAGAGAGCCCCAGCTCTTTGAGCCTTTCCTCGTAAGGGGGTTGTTCTGATCCCTTAATCATCTTGCCCTACGTTGGACTCTCTCCAGTAGTTCCCTGTCTCTCTTGAACTGGGGGGCCCAGAACTGGACACAGTATTCCAGTTGTGGCCTCACCAGTGCAGAATAGAGGGGGAGAATGACCTCCCTCGACCTACTGGCCACACTCTTCCCTATGCAGCCCAGGATCCCAGTGGCCCTCTTGGCAACAAGGGCACATTGCTGGCTCATGGAAAGTTTGCTATCCACCAGGACTCCCAGATCCTTCTCCTCAGTAGTGCTTTCCAGAAGATCCACCCCTAACCTGTATTGGTGCCTGGGGTTCTTCCTCCCCAGGTGTGGGACCCTACACTTGCCCTAGTTGAACCTCATTAGGTTCTTCTCTGCCCAGCTCTCCAGCCTGTCCAGGTCACGCTGGGTGGCGGCACAGCCCTCTGGAGTGTCGGCCAGCCCTCCCAGTTTGGTATCATCAGCGAACTTGCTGAGGATACACTCTGTCCCGTCGTCCAGGTTATTGATGAATATGTTGAACAGGACTGAGCCGAGTATTGACCCCTTGGGGACACCGCTGGTTACAGGCCTCCAACTTGACCCTGCTCCATTAATTACAACCCTCTGAGTTCTGTCACACAGCCAGCTCTCAATCCACCTCGCACAAAGATGCATCCCTTTGCATCCCTCTGCAAAGCCTTTCTGCCCTCCAGCAGGTCGACACTCCCACCCAACTTCGTGTCATCTGCAAACTTACTGACAGTGCACTCAGTCCCCATGTCCAGATCATTGATAAAGATATTAAAGAGAACCGGCCCCAATACCGAGCCATGGGGAATATCACTTGTGACTGAATGCCAACTGGATTTAACTCCATTCACCGCCACTCTCTGGGCCCGGCCCTCCAGTCAGTTTTTAACACAGCGGAGAATACTCCCATCCAAGCCATGGGCAGCCAGTTTCTCCAGGAGGATACTGTGGGAGACTGTATCAAAGGCCTTACTAAAGCCCAGGTAAACAACATCCACAGCCTTTCCCTCATCCACCAAGCCGGTCACTTTGTCATAGAAGGAGATCTGGTTTGTCAAGCAGGACCTGCCTTTCATGAACCCATGCTGGCTGGGCCTGATCACCTGGGTGTCGTTCATGCGCTGTATAATGGCACTCAGGATGATCTGTTCCATGACCTTTCCAGGCACCGAGGTCAGACTGTCAGGCCTGTAGTTCCCCAGGCCATCCCTCCGACCCTTCTTGTGGATGGGCGTCACATTTGCTAGACGCCAGTCAGCTGGAACCTCCCCAGTGCTATAGATGTTATAAGATGCTAGAAGATGCTAGACTAGAGGCAAAGCATAACTACAAGAGAGAGTTCTCCTACCTTCTATTGTATGTAACAACAGCTCATGTGTTTTTTTCTGCAACCAATTGTTCGCCTTCCCAAGGCAGAACTGAGTCACTACAGTTCTTACTCAAATGCTCTTTCATATTCTTGGCTGAAAAACTGAACAGAAGTAGTAAGCTGTATTATCAGACAAATGCTGTCTACAGAAATGTTGCTGGAAGAATATTTAATGTCTGAAGCTCTAAGAGATGAACTAGATTGAATACTCGCTTTAAAAAAAAAAAAAAGAACTTTAATTTTGTAAATACCTCAGGTAGTATAATAAAGTTATCTATTAAAGTTAACCTTGTTCAAAAATGTCTTTATAGCAAAATTAATAGGTGTTTTACTTTGTTAAAAATAAGATAAGTTATTTTCTGAGATGTTTATCTGATTACTTATGGATTATATTTGTAAAATGGCAAAATACTTCCCAGATGATATTGCCAAAAATTTGTACTATTTCATGAGGACTCGTGTTTGTTGTGTTCAGAGGACATTCACTTTTATTCTTCTTTTAATTTGACACACAAGGTGCTTAAGAAGCAAAATAATATTGCTACCAGCAGGTGGTATACTTGTACAAACAGAAGAGTTGAATGGAAATTTTGATTTAAAACTTTTTTTAATCAGAAAACAGTATTTTGGTTAAATCTTTTGGTGAAAAATTATAACAGTAGATGTTGCTATAAAAATTTCTGATATTTTCCTTTTCATTTTTTTATATTTATAAAAGACTTCAAAATGTTTCATTTTGAAATTTTATTTTATTTTCATGGTATAATTCTTCACTCCAGGAGTGCATACGCTGGTGTCATGGTACCTGTTTGTGATGTGATATTATAACAAATGTTATAGTCAAAATGAAAAAGAAATAGATTTTTTTTCCTTGAAATGTGAAGATCGTTTGCTAGATAGTTCAATTTTTGCGTCAGTGAAACTTTGAGATATTTCTACATTTTTAATAAGAAAAGCTGCGCACTTAGCATGGAATATATTTTACTTAATTTTAGCCATTTACAATTACGCTTCTAGTCTAAGCCAGTCTCTTTTTGCAATCAATTAAGAAAGAGAGAGGCAACCTTAATACAACATTCATTCTGTCTTGGAGTTTGTTACACTGTGGTGTCATGGTAGTACTCGTGAAATCTTACTAAGTACACTACTGTGCTGAGATAGCATGACATAACAAAAAAAAAATGCATTAAAAATAAAAATGTCCTAAAACACTGCATACTCTTTCAAGACATTTTCCAAAAGTGAATTTTACCTAAAATTTCTTTTATTTTAAACTTTTAAAAGGATTTTGGGGTTTGGGGGCTTTTGGTTTTATTTTGTTTGGAGTGATGACAGTACATTCTGAAATAGAAAAAAGGATCCAAACTAGAAATCTGAGTTAAACCACAGAGTGTTGTTCCAACCACTTTCTTCTCCTTTTCTTTGAAGATAGGATTACCATATGTCTTAATTTTAGTAACCTTAATATTTATTGCATTTTAGTGTTTCTTGGGGTACAGCTTATTATTCCTGGAATTTGGTGCACTTGCATTCTATTGTTATTGATATTTTGTTACTAAAAAAACCCCTTGTGATTCTAGCAAGGCAAACACTGACAATTTATATATCCACTTTTTATGCTGCCTCAGTGATTCATTCAATGTCGGTGGATTAAGTAAAATGGACTGCGTATAAAACTTGAGGAAATTGTATTGTTTCATTTAGCTCTACTACATGGAGTGTCCTACTATTGCACATTAGTATTTGGATAGATTTGCCAAAGTCATCTCACATTACTTTAAAGTTATGTTTTGTGTTAAATCAATTTGGTAATTGAAAAAATTCTACTTATCTTTAGTTTTAGTCTGTAGATATTTGAGTTATATCAATTCCATTGCTATTTTTTAAGAGGTACGTGACTCATGTTTTTTTCCGATACAGCTTTATGCATTGCTAATCTTATTTCCCTAAAACTACTGCTTCTTGGTACAAGTTTGCTACTGTTTAGTAACATAGTAGGCATTCCAGAATTAACATCTCATTCTGGGATCTAAGCTTTATAAAAAATCTAGACAATCAGGATAATTGTTAGTCCTTCTGTGTGTGTGTGTGTATTATTGGTATGTTCCTTCAGACTCTATGTAATATACTAAAATCCCCAATCCCTTTAAAAATTTTTTGCATTTTATATTAATTTTCCTAATGTTCAAAAGCAAATTATCAGACCATGCAATATAATCTGGGAATTAACTACCTTAGAAGTTTGTGTTTCAGGTACTGTCATAGCTAAAAGGAACATATCTATGGCCACAGCCTCCCTTTCACATCTGCTGGCATTACTCTCCTTTCTGATGTCTCATCTCATTCTTTTTTTTTTTTAATCTCATCAGATTAATACATCTGGAGAGATTTCTGTTTTCAGCTTCCCCTTTCTATTTTTATCTTTTGAACTTCAGTGTCCTCAATTTTTTCACCAAAATTAAGTAATAAAAGTTTCAGGAGTTGGAGGGTTTCCTTAAGAATGTGTATTAAATACACCTTTTTCCAGTGCCTTAAGAAGAGAATAAAAGCCACGTAAATCACCCCCTCTCTTCTGACAAGGATGCTACACATTAAAACAATTCTTAGAAAATTCTTCTCCAGGAATTTGGTGGATCTTTAATCATTAGACCTATTCTGCTAGTTTTTGCTCTCTTTTCACTTGTAGCCAATTCTCTGTTCCTCTCAGCTTTGTCCTTCATTATTAATGCAAGACCATTAGTAACATGATAATAGGAGAGAAACTGTGTTGGCAGTTTTCTTTTTGCTTTTCAAAGGTGACTCCTCTGCTCCTGTTCTGATGACCAGTGAGTATTTTCTGTTACTTTGAGTTCCTCTCTGCTCTGTTTCGCCCTCATTTCAAAGTCCACATGAAAACCCTTCCCCTCCACCCAAACCTTGCGAAGCTACAGCACACAAACACCAATTTCTAGAAGTTTATGAATTACATTCATCCTTCACAAGTGTAAATGACTTCAGAACTTTTTATTTCCAATTGTAAAAACTTTTGTCATTCTCCAGTCCCCACAGGGAAACCCGTGGGTGAACTAGTATGTGATCTTCTGGTAACCTGTGCTGCATATATTATCAGTTGTGTTAAAATGAACCATTTTTTCCGTATATCTGTTCATAATGTAATCATAGAACCACACAGACCAGTGCTAAACACAGATTTCTGGAGTTCACTGCCTTAAGCAAAAATAGCTCAAATTCACAAATCTCAAAATATTATAGATAGATCATCTAAGAGATGTTCTTGATAACCCAGTATTTATCCATTTATCCATCTATAATTATTCACATGGTTTTCTTTCTCTTTACATCCCTCTTCCCATCAGCTTTCACAGTTATTTCTTTTCCACAAGTTTTCACAGTCAGTGGTTTTCTTCTCATATCTCTACTCCTTACAAACTTACAACTCCATTTTTTCAGCTCAATGTTGCTTTTTCTTCACCAATCAATAATTACATTTCAAACCTTTCATCTATGCTTTTCAATTTCTTTGCCTCCCAATCAGTTTTGTCTTTATGGTCCTCATTTCCCAGTATTATGGAAAATATTGCTGGAAGATACCTTTTAATCTGTCCTTCTGTTTCACTCCTGCTCCAAATTGGAAAATTATTCCAATGAATATTATCTGTTGTTAGACCCTATTACTTTTCTTTTTTTAATTCCTCACTACCTAACTCTTGACTTTTCTATCAAGTTCTTTTTCATTTTTAGGGCTCTGACTTTGTCTACATTTCTTCTCAAATTTCACCAATCATTCCTGTCTCATGTCTCTTCTCATTTTAATTTTTCACATTTTGGCAGCCCTACACAGGAGGTACAAAAATACCTCTCATCTCTCATGACACTTCTGAATAAAGCAGTGCTGGCGGGCCTTCTAGCCATGTTCTTGGGATGTAAATCATCTAGCTGGACTGCTGTGCTCTCCACACCCCTCCCCCAGCTGTCAGTGACCAGGACACTAACTGCTTAATCAAATTCGCAAGAAGCTCCTTTGTTTTCTCTCTCATTCCTACCCATGCTAGTTTGCGGCACTGATTACAAATACAAGAAAAAGTGGAGAAAAAGCTAGCAGCCGCTGACTATCCAGCCATCCCCCAGGAAATGCTATCCCTAATCAAAAGCCTACGCATCCCTTTTTTGCCTACTGCCACAACCTTGCCTTCATCACAGTCCCCCAGTATTTATTTCCAGTGCCTTCTCCACCAGCTTCTTACGTTCTTCTTCATGGCCTGTCTTCCTGCTGTTATGTCACCTCGCCAGTCTGTGAACATAACTTCACAGTATTGTACTGATTGTAGCCTCGTAGCCCTGCTCCTAGCAATCCATATATCATCCACCTGACTTCCCTGGGATGCATCTGCCAAGCTTCTTTTAAAAATTACTGTATGAAACTTCTCACACAAGAATTGAGTCACTCAACATCATATTAATAAAAAAAAAATTATAACAGATTAAATATTACCTAAATTTCCCATAGTATTTAGCTTAGCAACCTTCTATTTAATGTTAATTTCTTTTTCTTAGACTCTTTCCCTTCTACCCTGAAACTGTCAAATATACTCCTGATATAATTCTTGTGCATCTGTACTTAAGAAAAAAGAATATGTTGCTGTTTATAAGAATGCCTAAAGGTTTCTTTGAACTCCTACTTAAAATGTTTTTACCATCTTTTTCAATTTTCATTGATTTAGATGTTTTTTCATGATTGTCATCATCAAGATTTCTTAACATTGACATCTTTATTCCCTGTGTTAGTATTTCCATTTTTTAGTATTATTGGTATTATTTGTTTAGCATTATTCTTAGCTTTCAGTATTTCTAGTTTTATTTCTGGGATTCTGTAGCATGCTGTTTGGAAAAACATAATGGAGCTTTGTGATTTTTGCAACTAAAAAAATCTTTTTTGTGTAGAGTAACTGTACTAGTTATGTTAGTTAAGGCTTCTGATATTTGTTTCTGTTCGTGTACAAGACTTTGCTTTCTTTTAGCCATTATAATATCGCATATGATTTTTGCATACCTGCCTCACCACCTTGATAAAACCAGCAGTCACTGTTTCTGTTTCAAGCACAGTCAGAAAACCCTTCACTCTAATACAATGTTGTATCTGTTGCTATGCCAATTCTAACAGTATTTGAACTTTCATTGTTACAGAAGACTTTTACTAGTTTGATCTTCCGGCAAATAGGTTTATGCTTTGGCTTGTACTTTTTAACTGTAATAAATATTGCATAAGTAATAATTTGTATTCTTGTATCTCAAGTTTTCTTTTACTTACCTTCTTTTTTTTTACGTTGCAAATTTTCTGTTCTTCATATTACCTTAGGGAAATGCTTTATACTTTTCCAATATACATTTTTTTCTCATTTCTCAAAACACAGTCATAATTCCACACTGTGAAAAGAATTGTTTTTTCCTTTTAAAAATAAGTTACATAAAAACAACCAGGACTAATTCTTAGAATTATAGATCATCAATTCCTTGCTTTTTCTATGCAGTTTCCCAGTATTACAAAGACTATGGATCCTCTGACATCCTTCCAGTTCTGTGAGCCACCTCTTTTTCCAAACAACTCTTTCCCCTTCCCCCATGCCTGCAGGCTTGTTCCTCTTCATTAACATATTCAAACTTAATCTCTTCCATCTGGCGGCCCATCCTCTGGGCTGCAGTCTGAGGATCTTTTATGGACATGTGCACTGCTACTCTCCACAGTTTGCCTCTAGTTGCTGTAGCTGTAGGTGACATACAGCAATCCGCATTCGTATGTGAACAGGGTTTCACAGCCATGGAGCTGCTCTCATGGATGCTGACTGCCCACAGGCTGGACAAAGGCTTGCTGGTTAGCATAGCTAATATTCACAAGTAAAAGAAAAAAACCTTTCCATGCACTTCTTTGGAGCTGTGACTGAAGTAGTTCATAGAAAATCTTCTCAAAAGTTGTCTTTAAAAAGTCTGAGCTATAGAGATGTTGTGGAAAGGCAGGGAGGACTTTGCTGTTCAGGCTGGCTTGATCTTCCTCTAAATTGCTTACACAATTTCTCCTCCAAGAGGGTAATAGATTGGGCTACCTAAAATACTTTAGTCCATCTCAATAATCTTTGACCCAAAATATACAGACTATGTGTGTGGTATGGTAGCAAAGAGTATTATACAGAATTCTGGACAGTTGAGTTTTAGAGCAACCTGCCCTTGAGAGACTTCCAAGCTGTTTGCTCGAACTTATCAAAGCCCACATTGGCTATCTGGGGTAGCATAAAACCACTTTGCCTTTCCATCCCCTGCTGGCCTTTAACAAGATAAAATACAGGTCAAAGTAGGGGTATCTACACAGCGAGCTGCTAAGCAGGCACCAGTGATGACAATGAAATAGAATTTGTAATCCTTCAATAACTGTAGTAAAATAGGGCTTGTTCCATTAAAACATGTACATTCTGTGTGTGAATGCTATGATATGCTGCACGGCTGAAATTTAGGATTAAGTTTGCAACATGCACACCACCTCAAATAAAAATTTTAATTGTTAGCAACCTTGTAATACCACTAGTTTCATACCAGCCCTCATTATGATAAGGATGGTAAAGGTTTATATTGGATTATATTACAGTTTGCAACGAAATTATCTTGACAATTAAACTCACGGTGCAGAGATGCTTGAGTCATGTTTTAGGGTGCATTTTAAATAACTGTTCAGTTAAAGTGATAGAGATATTTCTTTTTTGAAGTATGTAGGAGTTGCTCATGAATGATGCTATGAACTTTTAGTTCTTAAAAAAAAGTTTCATTACAGTATGCCTAATATGCACTTTTTCATTCAAACAAGGCTGATTCAAAATGTCACTTAACTGGTATAAGATATGGGTGAATGAGAAATTACAAGTAATCTAGTTGGCTGTGGAAATAAGGATTATTATTAATATACATTATTAAGAAAAGTATAGCTTATTGAAATATTATACTTGTTGAAGAAATAAATTACTAAAATGACTTGATTTAGTCAAGTGACTTCTAGGAAAAATGGTTTGTAGCAGAAAGAGATGTGGACGATTTGCAGACACACTGTCTTCTAGGGCTGACTTGTGCCCAGTACAGTGTTAGAAGGTATAGTTCTACTTGATTTACAGCCATCATTTAGAGTTACCTAACAGCTACCTAAATACCTGAAAAATCTTAAAGCCTGAATAATATCCACAGGATTAGAATATAAGTATTTCTACAGTACTGTAATCTAGGGGCTAGACAACTTAATACTGATTCAGTCTATAGCTCTGGACTTTTAAAGCAGGTTAAATTCTTAGTTTTAGGCTGGAGCTTGTGGCTACAGTCTTGTACTTACTAGTGTTTTTAATCTAATCCAAAGATGTAATAATAAAAGTTTTTAGGAAAACCCCACAAATGTATCTCTAATGGGAGTGGTGAAACTCGACCATTCAAAACTTTCTGTAAGTGCAGTCATCAGCATTTCAGCCACCTGCTTTCTTGCTAACAAAAGGGTAGGAGAAAATGTCTTCTCTTTATTATTAAAGATGTTGTTCAAAGAGTCAAGAGTAAATATGAGTAACTGGTTAAGATTCAAAAACCTTTTCTTTAGGGTTCAGATCCTATCTTCCAGTATCTGGAAGTATATAATAACATTGTGAGATAGATTCCTGTAGAAAACTCTGGGAAGAAACTTCAGTTGTGTTTTAAAAAGCCATATAATTTGTGATTAGGATTAAGGTTTGTGTTCTGTTATTTCAAAATTTTTATTTTGCATCATTACTATGTATTTCAGACTTCAGTCCTGTGTGAACTTGTAACCCTTTTTTTGGATCACCAAAATAGACTTTATCCTCTGACAATTTCATCACTTCTTTAGTTACCACTTCATTAAAATAGTGACTTTAAAATCTGTTTTACTTTCAGCTGAGAGTATACTGTATTCTTCAGACTGATGAATGGAATTAATAAATTATCAGATTAAACACAGAGCAAATGAAAAACGTAATTTTTTTAGTCTTTGAATATTTCTTAATTTCATAAAAAGTTTTTAATTTGTATGTAGTTGTATCATTCTTAGTAACCTAGCAGTCTTTTTTATTTTTATTTTGGAGACAAATGCCATTTCAGAAAACTGTTGTGTTTAAAGGATTTTTCACTAATATCTTTATTCCTGTTTCATCATGGTTTACTCTTAGATGGAAGTAAAAAGGGAAAGCTTCTTTACTTTCAAAAAAAATCACTATGATAAAAAGTCTTTCAGACAGTGGGATCAAGTGCACCCTCAGCAAGTTTGCGGACAGCACCAAATGGAGTGGTGTGGTTGACACACCTGAGGGATGGGATGCCATCCAGATGGACTGAGCAAGCTTGAGAATTGGGTCTGTCTGAAACTTATGAGGTTCAACACGGCCAAATGCAGGGTCAGCATGAGCCAACAGTGTGCCCAGGTGGCCAAGAAGGCCAGTAGCATCCTGGCCTGTATCAGGAACAGTGTGGTGAGCAAGACTAAGGAAGTGATCATCCCCCTGTACTTGGCACTGGTGAGGCTGCACCTCGAGTGCTGTGTTCAGTTTTGGGCCCCTCACTGCAAGAAAGACATTGAGGTGCTGGAGCATGTCCAGAGAAGGGCAGCAAAGCTGGTGACGGATCTAGAGTACAGAACTTATGAGGAGTGCCTGAGGGAACTGGGGTTGATTAGCCTGGAGAAAAGGAGGCTGAGGGGAGACCATACTGCTCTCTACAACTACCTCTGTCTCTGTCTGTCTCTTCTTCCAAGTAACAAGCAATAGGACAAAAGGAAACAGCCTCAAGTTACACCAGGGGAGGTTTAGGATGGACACTAAGAAAAATTTCTTGACCAAAAGAGTTGTCAAGCACTGGAACAGGCTGCCCAGGAAAGTGGTTTAGTCACCATCATTCCTGGAGGTATTTAAAAGATGGGTAGATGTGGTGCTGAGGGACATGGTTTAGTGGTGGTTTTGTTAGTGTAAGGTTAATGATTGGACTTGATGATCTTAAAGATCCCTTCCAACCTAGACAATTCTATGATACTATGATTCTAAGATGCTCTGACTGCTCTAGGTGAGGAAGCAGCTCCCACTGAACTCCTGAAGCTGCATTCTCACTGCTTGTAGATAAGCATTGCTGCCTTGCCTGTTCTGCAAGGCAGCAATGAAGAAGACCTTCATGCAGTGAAAATTTCATTCAGAATGCAAAAAAACTATATTGACTAAAAATGATGGTGTGCTGCTTCTGAAAGTTTCTAAGTGGCTAGAAGGTAAGCTGCTACACCCACTCCCCTTGGTCCTCTGTCCTACAGAACTGATCTAGGTCTCATGACAGCAGTTAGTAAAGTTGGAGAAGAACTCATGCAAGCATGAAAAAGGTAGTTAAATGGACTGTAAAAAATGAAAAGGTCTGTTCTACGTTAGTATATTTCTACATTTCCTCTGAAAATGGCTGTCAGTGCATAGCTTCCCAAAGCGAAGGCAATATGGAAAACAGTGACTGAAGTAACGCCTAGAAAAATCCAGCAAAGATGTAGCCCGTACTCATGAGCTGAGAATTTTTGTCTTTTTTTTTTCATCTGCCTTTTGTCCACCCATTTCTGGGGTTCTGCAGATAGATTGAAAATTACTGGTTTAAAGCGGTTGTTCCCTAGCTATGGTCTGCAAGGTCATGATCTGCAGAATGAATTTAAGTGTATAGTGTGTTCAATTATGAGTTTGATGATAAGGATGCATCCACAAACATTTTGGGTATTTGGTAGTGACCCAAAAATTTTTTAAAATGTTGGCTTAAAATACAGCTTTGCCAGAATATCCCACAGCATACTTATAAAATTGATGTCGGAGATATTTGTGTTGATAAGGTCAAGAAGTTGTCTGAAAGTAGAGCTGGTCATTTCTTTAAAACCAAAGTTGAATACCAGATGATTATATATGTGTAGGTTTTGACCTGAATAAAGATTAAAAATGGCACTTATAATTCTACAGAACTTTAATGTTGCTTTTGAATGTAAAAAGGCAATGTAACACAAAGATGGCCATGGTTGTTAATGGCTTGTATTAGCTGGAAGCTATAAAATCATCCTAGTACTCTGTTAGTGCTGGAATAATAATTTACCAAGACAATTACCACATGGTGGAATTTTTTTTGCTGCTCTAATTCAGTGTTATTAATAATGAATAAAATTGCAATTTTCTCAGGTTGCTAGGGGCAGTGGGGAATTATTTCAATGAATATTTCAGCACATTAGTTTAATCATAGTTCCACAAAATTCAAGTGGGCAATATTTTATACTTCTAAGTTCAGTCTGCTTAGGGACCATAGTCATTAAATTGCAAACTATTTGCACTGAGGTCCATTCTATGATTTACAAGCCTTGTTAAAAACACTGTAAAAGAAAGCAAGCTGTGCCATTAATACTTGTAATTTGATGCTGCATTTGTTAATGGGCTCAGTGTGATTAATGTTTTTAGCAGCAGGCAGAGCATTCTGAGACAGGCAGTGCTGAGGTTTATTATATATAAATGCATGTAAAGAAACGTTAGAATATTGTAATTTTTAGTAATATATGTTTTTACAAGATTGTATTCCTGAAATAGAAAAGCAGCAGTGAAATTTTACTATAATATATGTAAATACAGCTCAAGCTGTGGTAGGTGCTGATGTGTGTGTTCTTTATTTCATAGCCAACTGCATGACTTCTGGCGCTTGGATTACTGGGAAGACGATTTGCGCCGGCGGAGACGATTTGTTCGCAATGCTTTTGGGTCTACTCATTCTGATGCTCTCCTAAAAGCTGCTGTGGAATATGGTCAGTACTAACTCCTGCTTAAAAATGTAGCTTATGATGTTTTCTTGATATCTGTGAATCCCTAGGAACGGTGTCCCTTCTTTTCTAAGGACAGTGCTGAGAATTCCTAGGACAACATATTCTTAGGAAAGGAATTCTTTCAATTCTTACACTTTAATGAACCAGAAGACTTGAGCTTCTGGGCTGTTAAATTCTCTGATCCCTAAGGGATTCACATTATACCTCTCTAGCATTCCCAGACGCTAATTTTGAGACACTGGTAAAAGTAACTGAACTTGTCTCTCCGGAGTGACAGAATGAAACTGTTAGGCCATCAAACTAATGTGTTGTAATAGTTCCATTGGAGACCTTTCATGAATGAGGAATTAACTGTTTTTTAAAAATATCGGTAGTTTTATCCTGGAATGTGTAATCTCAGCCAAAAGTATTTTTTTTTCTGCAAACCATGAAAAACATGAGAACTGAGAACTTGTTTAAAATAATTATTTTAAGAATACTTGTGATTTGAATAGGGAATGACTACATAGGAGCTTCAGTCTAGGAATTTAAGGATTAGATGATGTTTGATTTTCATGGAGAGGTAGCTGGATTATAAAAGAGGAAGGAGAAACATGCTTTCAAATTCCCTTTTGTCATCTAAAAGTTTCATATGTTTAGTGACTTCTGTACAGCAGACTGACCCCGAGTACTCTAGAATTCCAAAGCAAATTTATTCTTCAGGTTTAAGCTGGGATACCCCTCTAAAAAATCAAAGACAGGAATTTTTTAAAGAATATTACAATGTTTTCCTGTCCTTTTTTTTTCAATCTGTAGTACTGAAAAAAAAAAAAAATCCTAGGATTCTTTAGCATTTAGAAGTGAAAAATGGAAATAATTATACACAAAGCAAGTTGAACATTTCAGCTAATGTGTAGCCAAAGGCTAATGTTGCCAGAAGTTCTGAATATGATAAATGTACAGCTAACTATGTGACCTACAGATTTCACAAGCTTTTCAGGTTGTTGAGGCAAATAGCTGGGATTCAAACAAGGTTATTCAAAATGAATATCTGTGTGTGCAGTAATACTAGCTAGTGTAATTTAGTACGTATTTAAATGTGAAGGCTACCATGTGCAGGACTTCAGGTCATAAAGTGTTCATAAGCTGTGTTAAGGAAGACATTTCTCCCAGTAGGATATAGTATTACATATTTGACAAAGGGTCATTTTCTCCACATTCTTCCAAAACATCAAAATAGAGATCATACAAGAGGCAGATGCAAAACTGTGCTAATTACTGTGTTGCTTTTGTAAGGCAAATAATCATCAAAACCACAGGCTTTATGCATTATACAGACATAAGAACCCTTAACAATATTCTTATTGATTAATATTTTTAATTTTGGATATTAAACTAGCATTAAAACTGGAAGAAATCTGATTTATAAGCTATTACAAAGTTTTAAGCCTTGATATTGTTCTGGTTCTAAAATAACAAGAGCTCTCCATTTACTTAGATGGACTTCTTTTCGTGCCTTTATAGCAGGAATGTTGTGTCTTTGGGATAAGATTGTTCTCAGAGGATACTGGAAATGGTTTTGGGTTGTTTTTATTTTTATGACAACTATAATACAAGTTGCACTTAAACAGTTTCCACATGTTGCAAAGATTGCCTCAATTTATGTAGTTTGTGTGTTCTAGTATTTTAGTGCAGGTGGCAGCTGCCTGGTAGTAGAGCTAGCCTGCAAGACAAAGCTACAACCAAAAGAAACAGAAAAACTGAATTAGTTGTAGTTTCATACTGGAGTTTTTGTATATAATTTCATGCTACTCACCTGTTAGTGCACTCAACATACAGGAAAATTAAAGCTCAGATGTGTTTAAAGGTAGTACACATCAAACTTAGTGGTTACATAAAAATTACAATAGACTGAAGCTGTCTTGTTTGCAGAATTAAAATAAATCATTTTAACTTTTCACATATATATTAAAATTAACATACGGAATTTTAGAACAGCATGCATTAAAGTTATAATTCATGGATTCTATCTCGATGTACTTACTTTTCAGAGGCTTAAGCCTTTGGATTTTAATACTGAAACTTTTAGCTGACCTTTCTCTGTAAGAAAACATCCTTAACACTGATGTTATTTTTATGCCTCTTGGTGTTACTAATGAGTTGAATAATTTATGAGGTTGTCATGTGAAAAGGATTTGGTGCAGTTTGATGTACTTTTAGCCTCTGGTGTTGGAATGTGATTAATAAAGAGCTGGAGGCAGATTTTTTTTCCATAGGCCTTAACTTCCATTGTATTTTTTTTTATTCGCTTTGTTTTGATAATTTTGTTTGGGACAGTTTGATAGTAAAATGCCCCTAGCTTCAAAAACTAAGCATGATATCATACTACAGAAAGAATTTAAAGCATTTTTTAAAAATCATACTGCATAGTTTTCCAGAAACAAGATTTTTTCCTGAGCTCAGATACTTTGTTTGTGAGAAATAAACTATTCATCAAAGCAAAATTTGTTGGGCTTTTGTTATATTAATAGCAATTTTTCATCTTGATTGATACCTCTAGCACAAGTAAAGCTATTTTGAGCATCAGTAGAGTAGTGGAAACATCTTACAAGTTTTTGTTATCTACACTGACTGTCAGTTATCATTTAGGATTTTGCGCATAAATATTGCAGTGGAGGAATGTTTAGTCAAAGCCTAAGTCAGCAAGCTCCTCAGTGTCTACGATCAAAGGCATCAACTTAAATAGGTCTGATCAGGCATTGCAGAAGAGGGCAGGCAGTTTCAGCTGAGCAAAAATCACAGAGCAAAGATGACAAAATGAATCAGTCATTTCTTTGGCAGTAAATAATAAGATATGCTGAGGATTGCAGATGAGAGAATTTCCAGATTCCTTGGAGATGTGCCTGCTTAACACCTGATTTATCCAAGCTTGTGCAGCCATCAAGATATGACCTTGATAAATAAAAAAGTGCTCTACAGCTACTCTAGTATTAAATCAGACCTGATGCTGGATGTATGGATTCTGTAATTATATAATACTTGCAGTCATCAAGGAATAGAAGAATCTTGGAAATGAAAACTATGTCTGTGATCTATGTGTTTGTTTCAGAGAAGTAAAAAATGTTAAATTCTACCTTGAAGAGCTAAAAAAAAATAAAATGTTAATTTTAGCTGATAAATTACTTCTTCCTGTAGGAAATATATGTTATCTAGTACTGGAAACTAGTAATCTCTTTTAAAAGTTCTGCTACCAGGCAAGTGGGTGAAGCTTCTATTCAACTATAGTCTGTTAGTCAGCCATTGTATACATGTTCAGATGTCTGGTTTTGATAAAATATAATATGCATACATATATATGTATGTTTGCAGTACCTGGCGAGAAAATAATATTGCAATGAGAAATTATAACATATTTCTATGCCTATATACAACTGTGTGAAAAATTATAGCTTATTTCTATAGCTATATACTTAGGTGTCCTTTGAGACTGGAGGTATGTTGGAGTCATAGCAGCATTTACAGGAGATGGACTGGAGAATTTTTCCCTTTGGATTAGTCTTCCTCCATTTCTAAGTTTTTGATATTAGGCATTGGATTTGTTTGTAATCTGTTAAAATGACTTTCATAGCTGGATTTAAAATTCAAGCATAATTATTTCAGCACTGTATCTGCTGTGCCCTTTTGTTTTAGTTAAATTCTTACTTGAATAGAAATATAGATTCATTTCTCTCTTTTGTGAAGCTGAAGGAATACTACTTAACTGCAGTATCAAAGTGCAAGCTATAGTAAGATTTTGAACTACGTAGAAACTTTTAGTACAGTTTTAATTTTATAGCATTGGTGGGTTTTTAATAGTCTTTATTTTAAGTTTAGGTGGAGTTTCAATGTAATTACTTAAATTGTAGATGGAAAAGAAAGGAAAAAAATATGAAATATTATAAACACTACTTCTCTTCCCCAAATTTTACTACCAATAAATGCATGACATATACAGATATGACCCAATTCACAGTCATTCTGTATATGTGGTGAAAGAACTGTCTCTTCCAGTTAATCACTTTAACAGTTTACAGTCACTGGAGATTAGTATATATGAGACACTGCTGTACCACCCTGCCAGTGAGACAGAATAATGCTCCACAAAGGTCATCTTAAGAGCAAAATAATTAATTTATTAAGCTTTGGTCCTTCAGTCTTTAAAGACTGTGGTCCACAAACCATTTGCACATGGAGGAGGTCCAAACAAGGCCACATTTTCTAGTCTACACCGGAGGAAATGGACATGAGTAATTCAGTGCCCATGTTGTAAACATACATATAAACTGGTCATATATTTCTAGTGTCTGTGCTCAAGAATATTTGGCCTGTTAAGCTGATTATCGTGACAGATCCTGAATGCTTAGAATGAAAAAGGAAAAAGAGGAGGAAAAAAAAAGAAAAGAAAAAAGCCTTCATGGTGTAATATGTAATACATTCCGGTTTTGAAACAAAGCTACAGATATGTCTTATATATGCAATATGGCAATTGCTTTTGAGCTTGCATATTTTAAGTTACTCATTCTCTTATGTATTTGGACATCGAATTAACAACCTTATTTCAAGAGTGATTCTAGCTGAAGCTGACTGTAGGCGGCTTCTTCTGGGACTTGTCATTAGTGCTCTGAGTTTCAGCAAATGCTGTGTGTGCACTCGTCATCATAAATACAGTTTCATTATACAAACAGAATTAAAGAGCATCAGGTTTGAAACCTGAAATGTTCAAATCTGAAATTTACTTTCATGAAAGCAGCTGGATTTTGGTAGACTTTCAAAGAATTGCAGGCAGGATTACTTCAGTCCACTGACGGACTTACATTCCCAGAACATTTAGCTTCAAGCAAGCACTACCTTAGAAGAAAAGCTGTGTGGGTTCCCTGCAATGAAACTGGAAGTCTGAAATTCATAGGAACCTGTACTCAAACGAGGGACTGTCTTCAGAATAGGGATTCTGGGTGTACCGTGGACCCTAAAGGAAGATTGAATTTTTGAGGGTCCACAATGTTAAAGAAAATGTGCCAACAACTTTCAGTAGCTGTAGCTCTAGAGCAACCCCTCAGTGCTGAGAAGTCCAGAGCAGTTGATTCCCAGAGCTCCTGACTTCCGTCTCCTGGACTGCTGGGCTCCCTGACTTCTTCAGTCAATGTCAGAACAAGATAGAGGGAGGAAACTCCAGAGAAACTGCTAAGAAGCTGGTTTCATTTGGCATACATGAAAGGTTGTTCAAGAAAGCTAAATCAGTGTTTTACAAACTTACCTTGACATTTTCAAGGGATAAGACATTTAAAGAAATCAAAATGTCCCATGAACTGGAGATGTTCAATTTCCTGGTCTCTGTTCAGAAGCTTTGCTGTAAATGCCTAGTTGTAGAAAGTCTGAATGCCCAACTGAAAACTAGCCTTTGTTTCCAGATATCCTGCGGTTTGGGGTCTACGCTTTGATATATGAGGTTGTTAATGCTCATGATATTGCTAACAAGCTAGAGGTGTCTTTTGTTGATGAAAATACCACCATTGCTTACAGTAAATTCAAGACTGTCAAATTTACTGCATTAATTATATATATCTAAAAACATTAATTTACTTTTTCTCAGCTTTGTAAAGTTCTCTGACTTCATTATCTTCACCCTGTCTTTTGTCTGTACTTATTGAAAATGCCTACCATATTTCCAGAACAGTTTCAACAACACTAATTTCAGAACTATCTTTAAGAAAGCAGTATTTTTTCAGTAAATAATGCAAAACTGAAAATAAATTGAAGACAACTGTTGCTGGATCATCACTTATCAGAGTTTTGCTAGCAGGACCACTAGATACACCTTAGAAAAGTAACTGGTTTTCATGTATCTGCAGTGAGTGTTCTATATGTATCAGGCAAGAGACCAAATTATGCTTTTAGTTTTGTCTATAAAATATTGCTTTCTGTACTACTACTTTGCTGTCAGAGTTGAGTTTGTAGATCTTTTTGTAGGCTTCTTTTACATTTACTTCTAAACTGATCCAGATATTCTTTAGATATTCTTTGTTTAGCCCAGGGGGCCTTATAGTTGTGTATAAATACCTGTTGGGAGAGAATGAAGAGGATGGTGTCAGACTCTTCTCAGTGGTGCCCAGTGACAGGACAAGAGGCAACAGGCATAAACTGAAATACAAAACTGTATTTTACCATAATTGTGGTCAAACAATGGAACAGGCTGTCCAGAGAAGTTGTGTAGTCTCCATCCTTGGAAATACTGAAAACCCAGCCTGCCAAGGTCCTGAGCAGCCTGCTTTAACTGACCCTGCTTTGAGCAGAGGGTTGGACTAAGCAGTCTCCACAGGTGTCTCAAGGATTCTGTGATCCTTATCCAGAGCCAGAGCTTAAAGTTAAAGTAGATGGTTGCCAGAACTTCAGTAATATTTTGAAAACCCCAGATTACTTATATCTCCATGTTCAAGACTGATCTCCTTAATTTCTCATGGGCTTAAAATCAAACCAGAGCAGAAACATTTAATTGATACTAGAAATGCAATCCTCAGCAAGAAATTACTTTAATCTTCATAAAACTTTTTGACGAAATGCAGATTTACATATCACAGAATTACAGGATGGTTGAGGTTGGAAGGGATCTGGTCAAGCAAGGAGACCTAGAGCTGGTTGCCCAGGACCATCTCCAGATAGCTTTTGAATATCTCGAAGGATGGAGACTCCACAAACTCCCTGGGAAACCTGTGCCAGTGGCTTGTCACCATTAGAGTCAAAAGTGTTTCCTAATGTTCAGAGGGAACCTCCTCTGTTTCAGTTTTTGCCCATTGCCTCTTCTCCTGTCACTGAAAGTAGCTTGGTTCCATCCTTTTTGCACCTTTCCTTCAGGTACTTAGGTACATTGATAAGATCCACCCCTGGGCTTTCTCCTCTAGGCTGAACAGTCCCAGCTCTCTCAGCTGTTCCTCATACAAGAAATGCTTCAGTCCCTTAATCATCTTTGTGGCTGTTTGTTAGATTCTCTCCAGTATGTCCATATCTCTCATACTGGGGAGACCAGAACTGGATACAGATTCCAGGTGTGGTGTCACCAATGCCAAGTAGAGGGGAAGGATCACCTCACTCAACCTGCTGGCAGTGCTTTGCCTAATGCAGCCCCGGATGCTATTAACCTTTGCAGCAAGGGCACATTGCTGGCTCATGTTCAACTTGAGTGTCCACTAGGACCCCCAGGTCCCTTTTTGTAGAGCTGTTTTCCAGCTAGGTGCCCCCCAGCATATACTGGTGCCTGGGGTTTTTCCTCCCCAGGTGCAGGGGATTGCAGTTTTGTTGAACTTCATGATGTTCCTGTCAGTCCATTTCTCCAGCCTGGCGAGAAGCTCTGGATGGCAGCACATCCCTATGGCTTTTCAGCCACTCCTCCCAGTTTCATGTCATGTGCAAACTTACTGAGGGTACGCTCTGCCCCATCATCCAGATCATTAATGAAGAGTTGAATAAGTATGGATCATCATAAAACACTTCAAATATAAATTTTCTCATGGACAGCGTAATATTTATTATTACTGAAATTGAGTTTGTTGTGACTACATGAGCCACAGAAATGTTTTTTATAGTCTTTTTATTTTGTCTTAGTTAATGTACTATCCTGAAAATTAGTAACACACACAATCTCATAAAATACATTGCTCTGGGGAAATGCAGGTGATGACCCTTATCTAAGATAACTTCCCAAACTAATATTTATTTAAGCGATGTCTTAAGTATGAATATAGAAAAGAAAGAGAAACTAAAGAACAAAAGCCTTTGACTGAAAAGAAGTCCTGTTGCCTCCCTCATTCATGCACCCTTAATTTTAGTCTGTAAGTGAACACAAGTTGACAATTAATTGTGAGCAGTTTGAAGAAATAGCATCCACTTTATGGAAAGAAAACACATGTATGTTCCTTGATGTTCAGTGGTGAGCATTTTAAGAATATGTATGCTGTCATTAAATTAATCCATAACAATGCTTCCATGTGTCATCGAGTAAGTCCTCTTTATTCATTAGTCTAAATGTGATCACGCTGCCATGAGAGACAAGCGTGTAAACCATTCTGCTTCACTTGGAGCACCTAAAATAATACTCCTATTGCACAACGTCCTTTCAGTATATGAACTAACTTCCCCATCTGATTGTGAAATCTCCAATGTACCATGAATGAGTTTATGTCCAAATTGTGTGCCTGAAGGAGTCACAAAAATCTGTGTATTTTCTTAAGCATAGGGATTTAAGATTTACATCTACAGCCTTATAATTGTAGCCCAACAGTGCCATCCACTGCTTCTACAAATAAAATTCCAAATATTTCATCCTCACAGGGTTTTAGAGAAAATATGACATGATAATTGTGTCCTCATAATATTTTACATGGTAATTGTCAGATACAGATGAAAATTAATTTTTTTTAAAAGAAGTCAAGGAATAAGAGCTTACATTAGGTATTACTAGAAGGATCTGCACAGCAAAATCCTAATTGTGAGAATAATTCAATCTAAAATACTAGATTTAACTTAGTCTTCTCTCTAACACTTCTTAGGCACACACCCCAAATCATAAATGTATTCTCATTAAATATATCTACTATTATGATGGTCCTTATGCTTATAACCCACTGTAATGTAATGAAAGCACCTTCAAGGCGTAAACTGTAATGGAATTTGCTTAGATAGAGTACTGAACACTATTGTGCCGAATTGTATTGAGCACTCAGTTTCTTAGCTTCTGCTGTCTGACGAGGTAACACAAATGAGCTGCAATTGCATCCTAACAATCCTTTTCAGTCTCTAAATATCTGCTCCCTGTTCTATGCTATTTCTAGCTTTGTAGCAGCTTTATAATAAGTTTAAGTACAGATTCATGACAAATCTTGAATGTCAGAATCTGTATCTTGACTCTAATTCAAGCTTTTCACAGATCCAAATAGGATATGAAAACTTTTTTTTTTCCCTCAAAACCTCTGTGTTGGGTTTCAAATGCCTTTCCTCTGAGATTTTCAGGTTATCTGGCATGACCTGGATTTTAGCTGTTATTATAGGTCTGAGCTAATAGATTTTACTGCAGAACTTTCTGGCTTTTTACCAGCAGTTAACATAACTATTTCTGTTTCTCACTTCTTCATCTGAAAGCGTATGACTCTGGAATGTTCTTGAAGTAATCAAATTGGCCTGCAAAACCATTCCTAAGACCTGAAAATCGTGACCATTGCCAGTTTTAGAATTCTAGCTGCAGTTTTCTCCCCTCCATCGTTATGTTTTCATGTGAAAAGAATATACGATATCTGTCCTGCCAAATAAAAGTCATTTACTTACCAATGATTATGGCATGAAATATTTTCAAACCCATGTTAAGGGTATGCTTGTTCTATTAATTCAGTTCTGTCACTAATTGTCAAAGAAATAGAAATATTGATCAATGTATATTCAGTGCATCTCATAGAAACATTCTGGAACAACTTTCTTTCAGTGAAAGTCTAATAATACTGCTTCAGGACAGCTTTCACAGCTGGGTGAATGTAGCTCTTGGGACTCAGGTTTTACCACGTGCTTTTTTACCTCCTATTTGCTGTTCTTTAAGACGCCATACTAAGGAGTAACAGCAGTTAAAATCTTCTTTGGCTATAGTTCAAAGCACAAAATATTCCATCTTTAAATTTTCTCCACTCTTCTTATTCTTGATGCCTTCTTGACTGCAGGACTCTCTTCTCTGCTTCGTATATGAGTAAGTGGAAATACGTGTCATTTGTTAACACAAAAAGGTGTTTAATAACACCGATAACTGAGTAAAGAAGCCAAAGCTGGACCAAATAGGTCTAAAAATGCAAGGTGATGTTCCACTTTTGCCTGAATGGAGGAAGGTGTTTTCTGAAGACCTGGCTAGGACAGCCAGCCAAGCACATGGCTGGAATGGATGGCCATTTCAACAGTACTGCAACCATTGCAGCCTAGAATTGGGAGATTGTAGTATAGATTTAAAATATAGATTGCCCGCTCTTTCTGACAACCAGTAGGAGGCATGACAGGCTTTCGGGCAATGGGCTCAGGTTTCTGAGAGCCTCTGGGCTACTCGCAAGATAAAAATGGGTTAAGTTGACAGAGGCAGATTGCAGAAATCTTTTCAATATAGGTGATTCCTTGTCTTTCACAAAGCAAATGGAATCACTTTCTATAGATTACAAAAATAAATTCATTTTCAGAGACAATATATCTTTTAATATACCAAAGTATTTTTACTCATCTTTTTACATTGCACTACTTCACATTTATCACAGAAAATATATTTCTACTATATCACGTTAAAATTATCATAGAGGTTTTATGTAAATAGTAATAGATTTGTACACAAGAAACAAAGACTCATGTATATGTGCACTGGCTATTCAATATTCCTACAAGTACAGCAAGTTCTTCTATACCACCTATTTTATGTGTTACTTGTTTTATAGTGTTAGATTTGAAACACACACAAAAAGTACCAGTGTAGTCAAACAAACTGAAAGATATGTGTTTCAGCATTGTGCAAGGTACAGACATGGATGCAGAAACACCTAGTGAAAGCAGTGTATTAAAAGCCAAACACATTTTATAGAAAAGTTCTCAAATATACTGCTAACCAGCATGACAAGGAAGACACCTTGTTAGGTATTCTATCAGCCAGCGTATTATGCATGTTTCCAGTTTTATATTTAATTTTGTTTTTCATATCATGTATGCTACATCATGACATGACTTTTTTCCTATCCTTAATGTATGCCTAATGAGTATTATCTCCCAGTGTATTTGTGTAAAGCCCTGAACACTGTCTACAGTAGATATATTTTCCCAGCTGAAAGGAGTCTACATAATGCTTGAAGAGTGTTTTATTGGTGTCTTTTTTGCCATATAGCACAAGTCATTCAATCCCAAGCCTTCAAAAAAGCTGATCATGTTGTCTAAATAGCATCTCGGATCCAGTAGGAATGGAAAATAGTATTGCCAGTGCTTGCAAATTTAACATAAATGGAGCGGTTTTGCAAGTATCCCTGCAGTTGCATGGAAGGTTTGCGCTCTCTTGTGATGTTTGCGAAGCAGAATGAAAGACGCCACGGACCTCACAAGGCAGCTTAACGGAAAGCAACATGAAATACTGCTCTCCTTTTTTTTTATACTGCCAACTGCCGCTAAGATTTCTGTGAGTCAGCTCTCCTTAATATACACACAGGCTTTCTACCTGAGACAGTGATTACCATTCACCTATTTCAGAGACAAAATAATGAAAATCTGGTGGATGATCTTATTGAGCTGTTTTAGTAATAGACCCTCTGCTTTATCTCAGTGTTATCTTGTGTACTGCTACTGGTTCGCTTTTCATCTGCTAGACTGCATGAAACAAGATGTTTTAGAACTACAGCTATTTTTGGTTTTGTTTTTTTTTTTTTAAAAAAAAAAAAAAAAAAAAGAGTAAAATTCTGGCTCCAATCAAGCAAATGGAAACACTTTGATTTTAATTTGATAAATAGTCACGTTTTAGGTTCAGGAACTAGGAACTTGTGTTTTTACAACAGCCTGGCCCAAACAGAAGTGCTGTCTGTTGCTACTACAGCATAGTCCCTTAGTAGAGCTAAGAGTTAAGCAGAAATATCCCAGTGTTATGGCCACACTGCTGTCTCACAAATGTGTATATCCTGTGGGTGCTGCCCTTTGTCTGATGTTGCTGTAGGCATTGATCTACGCAGAAATAGAAACAGTTCCTCCCACCGATTACTGTTGCTGCTGAAGTGAAAATGATGTATGCCACTTCTAAAGACATGGTGATCTATGTGAGGATGAAATAAAATTTGCACAGAAAAAAAAACCAAAACAATGCAGCACACTGAGCCAGTTGGAATTGTACAGTAAAAGACAATGTAATGGAGAGTAAATCTAGGTGTTATAATGACATTATTATATTGACAAATTTACTATTTGTATATAATGGGGACAATCTTTTTAAGAAACAGTTACAGGAGACATTATGTCACGTACAGGAGATTTTGCCCGTGTAAAGACTGCATAAGATGTCCCGTCTGTACGTCTCAAAAGAGCAGAATTTCATTTAAAAAGATTACCATTCCAGAAAGCAAAAATAATTTCAGATACGTCACAAATGAGCTTCTCGAAGCACTGATCATGAGCTGTTGAAGCTTTCTTCTCTAAGTAGTCTCAGTAGAAATTAAGAGTTACCTAATTACGGGAATTATCATAGCAAATATAAAATAATTTTAAACTTACTTCTTCCACCTTCATTCTCTGCACTGGAGAATGAATTTTTTAGCTGTCCTGTTATGTCTCTGTTCAGTGCCTGTTTCCAAAGAGATGATCTTGTTTGGATCTGATAGCAACAGCTTAGGTGATGAGGGACAAAGTTGCCTTCTAGCAGACATAATCGCCCATGTTTTGGCCACAGAGAGGAAGAATTCAAAAACTAGAAGACAGACCACAATACTACAGCTATATCTTTCTTTTTAAAAAATATTGGGTTTTGGACCAGTCTTATGGTTTTGAAGGCTCTAATTTTTAAATTTTAGGTAACATTTAGAAATGTTGGTGTAGAATACGCCAGTATGGGAGGTAAAATCATGTTTCTCACATGCTAGTGCATTACCATTAGGCTGCTAGCATACACTAAGTGTTTGTATTTCTAAAGAGCATTTAATTTCTTCTTAAGGCTTTATCATTATTAGCCTTTTCAATCAGAATTTTTTTGTGAACAGGAAGAAAAATTGAAGCTAGCATATGTGGGCACAATTCCTCAGTGTGGGGAGTGCCTCTTTAGAAGTCCGACAACTTTGATCCTGTCTCTAGGCTCTGCAAGCAGATACAGTCTAATCATGGCTTTTCCTGCAGAATGTGTGCTTGGGTTAGTTATTTCAAACTCAAAACTAATCTAAAACTTTCAAGACAAAATCCAGACCTGAACATTGAGACATGACATATTCTTCACTTATTTGTTATCTTAAAAATGTTTTATCAGGTTCCATTTCAAAAGCATAGAACGCCTCATTTAGTAGAATTATTTCATTATTTCATTATCATGTCATACATATTTAAATTCAATCACTTTTTGCATCTTACCTTATTAATTACATTTTCCTATTGAAATAGCTTGATTACACTCGTCAGTGGCCTGTCTTAAGAAACCTTTGCTTACATGTGAATATTTTGAATTAAGGATAAATGAAATTCCTTTTTGCTGTCAAAACCAAATTGTAAAAATGCATTGCATGGCTTTGAAAATCAGTACACTCTATTAGCAGACCTGTCAATATAAAAAGTGCATTCCATTTCCACCTCTTGCTCTAATAACCTTTTCTATGTTACTCAGAGGCAGTTCACATAATCAGAGTATATTGTCAGCTTACTGGAGTTGGGGAAGCATGAAATGAAAATCGCGTTAATATTGATCCAATTCTCTTACTTGCAAGTGTCCTTGATGCCCTTTCCACTGAGCAATAACTGTTGGTGTGATGTAGTTATTTTCCTCTCAGCTATTACTGTACTTCTGTAAAATGGCTGGAAACACAGTTAGGAAAATTTTATTGCTCTTAATTATTTTTCTCGTGTATCATCTTTGCCTGTTTAAGTGATCCACAGCATATAAGAAAATTCAGTTTCTTTCTGTGGTTTATCAAACTACAGTATACACCGAGATGCTGCATTTCAAACTGACAGGGATTTGTAAAGGTCACCAGTCATGAAATATGAATCCATTCTTGTGTGTACAAGTTACAGTGGCAAACTACATCTTAATCCAAATATAAACATGCGGCTGTTTTAAGTTCCCTTTAGAAGGACTTCTGACTTCCAGTCAGAATGAAAACTGCCCTTCAGAAGCCTGGAAATGCCCTGTAACATTTGCTGGACTGGGTATATCCAGCTCTGTCACCCACTGGCTGTTCAGTGCAGGATCCTTTCTCACATGCTCAGAACAGCGGAAACCTCAAATAAATATAATGATAATATTGACGACTTCTAAAAATTTATTTCATAACCACTCTGAGCTTCAGTTTGTCTATCTATAAACAACAAAAATAACAAGTGTCCAACATGGTAACTTCATCTTCGTTTTGTGTAGGACCTTTTAGATTAATATACAGCACTTTGACTTTAACTACAAGTATTTATTGTTTAAAAATCCCTCAATTTTGTCTGAGAAACCTGTTCATTTTAGTCTTGCCATAGTCTCAGTCTCTTCTTTGGTATAGTTTGCATCAGTCTCATTTTTACAATGCAAAACATGTGAGAATTTTTAAGAGGAAAATGTATACAACTGTAAAGTATTTATTTACAAATGACTCACATAAACAAAATCATTTGGTCAGATATTAAGTATAAAAATTGGAGAACAATGTCTGGAATGTCTGTGATTAAATTTTCAGGTATTTATCTATTATAGAAAACAAAAATGTGATTTGGTTTTACTTTTGGTAGAAGTAATTTCTGATACAAATGTATGCAATTTTTAATTTCTACGCAATTTTCATAGTTTTTCTCCCTCATTTCTTCAAAGATCCTTAATAATGAAAATATGATTTAGATTCCTCTGGCTTTTATTAAATCTATTAAAACCAGCCTTCCTTTAATAACAGTCACTTCTCTGATTCTCTGAGGAAACTAAATTATATGCCAGTCAAAGCTGCCAGTTCCAGAAACACATTGCAATTTAAATAACCACTCTAGCAGACACAGGTGGGGACAGTTCATCATGATATGCCAGCACCGGGGCTGCTGCTCAAAGCCAGAAGGTCGGTCTCTTGAGCGGACCCAGGGATACCTGGTGCACGTTTCCCATGGAGTGAACATGGGTCCTAGACGGGCTGGCTCTGTAGCCGCGCGGAAAGATATTCGGATGGGGTGGAGTGGTCACCATGTCGATGATTTCATCTAACTTGGTTTTGTCGAGGTCAGTTTACAGGCTTCCAAGCAGCTGCTCTCCATAACTGTGACCGTTGCGAGGGTCCCAGCGCCTAATCAAGTTAGTAAAGATTAGTAGTGAAAGCAGGGGTTTAAACTGTTAGAATATATAAAGCAGGAAGATTAGCCCATGAAAATTTTTATACGTATTAACTATTAATAATGTAGAATGAAAATAAAAAGGTAGATAATAGTGTTGTATTTTAATTCTTTGCACACATAAACTTGATTCTTCCTGTATAAGTTACAATTTGTACAATAAACAAAAAATCTCTTCCAAGAAAAAGCTTAGCTCTTTCAAACTCTGTTCACAAATTATATTTTACCTGTGATATAATTTCATGGTTCACATCATGACCTATCAGGTAGTCTCTTGTGAGGAACTAATTCTGAATTCTTTTATTTAATAAAATATTAAAAACTACTTTAGGTCATTAAAATTTGGCAACAAAAGCAGTGTTCTACAGAGCAGTACATAGCAGTGATCTGCAAGGAGGAAAAAGCAACTTTGCCCTTAAAAGTTTCTGAGGAGAGCTAAGCTTCCCAAAAACTGTACTTTAGCTGCTATAAAAGAGAGTTTTTAATTAAATGCAGCATTTTACTGTAAAGAGAACAGACTTTACTTATGTCAAAATGCTCCTTTAGAAGCCACATAAAACTGTAAAAGACAGTATATGAAAAAGCTTTCTTATAGAAAAGAAGAACACCATCCCATGAAGCAGATTTCCAGATGTTTGGAAACATTAGAGTTTCCTGTCAGTATATTTAGGTAACATTAAAATGAGGTTAACTTTCCATTCTGCCATCTCTCTTCAAAGATCAAAGAGCGCTCACTGCATAAATTGCCTTATCGGTAATTCGTTGAAGTAAACTATGGAAACAACTTTATAAGAAGCAGTAGTCTCCTTTTGTTGGTTACAGTATGACCAAGCAAACTTTTCCTAAAATTAGACTTACTTTTATACTAAAAACAAAGAGAAAAATTTTAAATGCTATATTTGAATATATAGTAAATGGATAGAAGTAAAGAGAGAACTGAAAACTCCATTCCTGTGTTCAACTAAATCATAGTAATTGGTGTAATGTCTAATAAAATAAGCGTACATAAGCATAAATATAATCAACAATATGTTACATTTGTATGGCTAATTTTAAAATTTTATTTAGGGATGATTTTGTGGGTTTGGACACTTATAGTATCTTTGAAATTTAGATTACATCCTTAGAACCTGTTGTGACCTACAGAACCCAACAGGGATTTTGTTGATTTAACTGAAAATAGAGAGGCAAAAATTCAGATGTTAAAATACCCACATACACGCCCCCAAAACGTTTAAATATTGCCTATATTAAATACTTCTAGAAGCTGTAGCTGCAAAATAACAAGAAATTTTCCTGTTCTTGGTACATTATTAGGTTTTAGTGGGGGTTTTGGTATAGGGTTTTTTTGTCTGCTTAATAATTTCTGTCTAAGAAAAAGTAGTGCTACTGGAAGAGAGATTAGTAAATTTTTGGCAATACTGTACAAGTTTACTGTGCAGCTCATATAACCTTTAAGACATACAGAATACACACCTTTTAATGGAGGTTGGGGTTTTGTGGAGGAGTGCTGGTTGGTTTCTTTTATTTCTTTTAAAGATGAGCTCTTTTCAGTTATCCTGAAGCTACTGCAGAAAGCCAATTTTTAATATGCACATTAAAAATATTATCAAGATGATAACAGGTGTAAAAAAAGATGGGTTTTCTTTTAATCGCTTATCTAGTCTTATACATACACTATCCTGAAATATCTTTAAGGCAGAGCCTTCAAGTTTTAAGAAATTAAGGCACCAACTTCAGCTGGACTTCAGTGTGTGCTGAGTGACTTATTTTCTTTAACTTCTTTGCAAAATGTAGTTTTAAGAAATACTTCACTGCTTATTGCAAAGCTTTTTTCTAAATCCAAGTCTAGAAAAATATCCCTTAAGAAGGAGCTCAGTAACAACAAGAACTGATTGATAGCATCTGCCAGTTCCAATTCTGCACCCCAATGTCAAAATGTTGCTTACTTGAAATTATATCTAGTTTAATTTTATGTTTTTTCTATTTTAATGAATTTGAAGCATTTTCTAATCAGACTTAGGAACTGACATTAATATAATTTCTTATTGTGTCTTTAAAATACAAACTCCTTGTGTCCTAAAAAGAGTTTCAAATGAAATATGTGGAAATGAATTTCATTTCATAGTAATTTTTCTGGGGCTTTGAAAAAATAATTTGAGTTTTGATTTTTTTCAAATATGCTGAAATATCAAGTATTCATTTATTCATCTCTCCTTTTTATATCATTGTTAACAATACTAGACATAGTTTTATGTCATATAATTTTTTATTCAGTTTGTTGTCTGGTTTTAAAGAGACAAGTTGTTTTTCTTTTTACTCTTATTTGGAGAGGTTCTCTTATTTTGAAACCTTTTTGAAGTTGTCTTGAAATATAAAAATAGAACATCTGTGACAGATCTGTTTTGAACATATTTCACATTTCAGGATCCAAGGAGATCTGGTGGTCTGTGGTATTCGCTTGTTAATTTCTTGATGAATGGGTAGAAAGGCCACGAAGTGCACTCAGTACAGCACGTCTTCCGAAGATAGATGATCTCAAATAAATTCTATTCCCAATCAGTTTTTGATTTGTTAGGTGTTAAACCATTTCTTTGTAAGGACAGTGTTTACAAGCCTTGTAATGAGACAGCCCTGTGAGACCTTACTCTTCTTGCTGTAATTTTGATAAATGGAACTCTAATTCATAAAGGATATAGTGATTGAAGGGCAACTCTGGGTCTCATACACTTTCATTTAGATAAATGTTTGGTACAGTACAGCAAAACTGAGGTGCACTCAACAAAGTGATAAATTTAAACAACAGCCAAACCAGAGTTTTTTTTTCCATCAAGACAAAGAAGCGCCATTTACCATATTTCTTTTAGATAAATGTATGTTTAATATTATAAACCAGAATGGATTTTAGAGACATTTGTCTTGTTGCTAAGCTCCAAATTTGCCAAACTAATTTAATGCCTTCTACTCTACCACATTTCTTACATTGGTGTATGGAACTATTTCTGTAATTTGGCAACTGGAACCCTCATCACAAGGGATTTAAAATACACTACATTTCAGGTTCGTCTGATGCATTTTAAGTGTTAGTAATGATTTGGGGCTTGAAACTTCTCTTTTCCTTGTAAATTTAAATTCTTTCTTCAGGCATAAATAATTTAAAACAACTGTCACTAATTTAATCAGTTACTACAGAAATGGTTGACTCTAAGATTAGTCCAGATTAGTACTTTTGAAGTTATTAATTCGAAGATTATCACATATTATAAAGCTCCAAAAGTTTTGTAACGCTCACTAGAACTACTGAAAAGGAAGAGAACAGTATTTTCATGCTTCCTTCCTCCACCATGTTAGTTCATCTCAGGCCCAGCTTCCTTTAGTGTCAAATGCTTCACAGCAGGAGCCATTATTTGTGTCAAATGATGCTAAATTCCCTTGTAGTAAACACGAGTGTAACAAGATCCTGATCTAGCGATTAAATACTCAGGATAATTCTGATGTAATAAAACTGAAGGTCTGTTACAGCACATTACTCCTTTGAGTTTTTCCAAACTCCTGCAATTCTTGCTCCCTTTCGTGAATTGAGAAGAAAAAAACCCCAAACAAACAAAAAGAAAACCCAAACCAAATAAAAAGCCAAAAGTTTGGACATAATACTGAAAACTTTTCCAACTGTTAGTTACTTGATTCAATTTTAAATTGGATGAATAATTACAGTTAGTTGTACTAAGTAGTAAACCGTGCAAGTAAGGTAGTAATCACAGCCTAATAACTGAACACGACAAAACACTGTGTATTGGTATATATCAGCATTGGTATTGTCTGAATCTCCATCAGTATCAATATGGTCTTAATGGAGAGCAACAAGTAGGAATATGAGAGAGGCTGTCTTTAATTTGGAATTTGGTGAAAAAAATGGGGGTTTAGCTTACTTTTTTGTCTTTACGTGCTCTGTAGTCTCCAAAGTAGCAATTGGGGTAATAGCAATAGTATACAAAAGGTTAATATTAGGCAATGTAAAACATGAGTTTGTCTCAGCCTGTTGTGGAGTCCGATATCAAGTGTCATGCTAACAGTCATCTTCAAACAGAGTAAACACACTCACAAAAAAATATGCCTCCAGCATTTTTATTTATATGGTGTGACTCTCCTCTGCACAAACTAATTAAAAGACTCGTATAGGAGTAGGAGATAAAATCGTAACACCTTCCCCACTGTTTGTAATAACAAAACTGCCTGATGCATCAGTTCATTCCATGCATCTATCTTCACTAGCCTGTCTGCTTACTGTATTCCTCCTAGTTGTCCTGTATTAATATGAAGCCATGAGTCTTATATTGGGCTTTACCTCATGATTTTACATCTGCCAGAATTATATTCATCATGTGAAGTTCAGGCATTATGGAAGACAAACAAAATCTACACGTGCCTGGTTTTGCTCAGATTTCACTCATGGCTCTGTAGCTTAGTAGTAAGCAAATTTCCAAATTATCATACAGAAAGGAAAGATTAGGTTTGGGTTTTATTTCTTGGTTGGCCAAACTATAGATGCCCATATCTTCTATGGTCCAAGGTGAAGATGCAGGGTTTTCTGTTTAGGAAAAAAAAAACAAAAAGCTTTCTCTCCTAAGGCTACTTTGAGTCTGTAGTACCGCAAACAAAACTAAGGACCTCTCCCCACCTAAGAAACACCATGCGGATATCACAACAGTACATGAAAGCTGTTTATGTTATGAAAGCTACTATCATTTGATCACACTATGATTAATTTCTTACGTCACGCAAGTGAACTCTAACAAGCGCTAGTAGGACCTTTCCAAAATGTAAGATGGTATAACTCCTGCCATAAGGAGCCATCAGTCTGAATAGAAAAGGTCAGTTGCAGGCAAGAAGAAAGCGTAAGACATTCCTGTGAAGTCCTTTGAGGTAATTGGCACATGTCCATACACCAATATTTTTACTGTGCTCCTTAAACACACACACACAGATGCACACCAAAGCTTCCTCATCGTGTTTCTCCTTTTTTCAATCTTTTCTGAATCTCTGAATAGCCTACCTTGTTTTTACTCTATAGTGAGATAACCCACCTCCGACTTCACCAACCTGTCCTTCCTGTCTCTAAGATGAAAATCATGACAGATTTTGAATTCCCAGAAGCAACTCCTTTATTTAGAGTAGGTGGTTTGAGCTCTCAGGGGTCAGTCAGAATCAGGACATCGGGAACCCAAGAGAAACTCCTGCTCAATTTCTTGCAGGTGGAAAACTAATGGAACAACACTGAACATAAAGCAAATAGCAATTATTAAAAGCAGAAGAGTCTTTGTGAAACAGTTTGTATTTTATTCAAGATTTATTCTGAAAGACAGAATAAAGCTACATATTTTGTAAACCTTGATAAAGTTTTTTAAAATGTTCCTTCCCTTTTTTGATAAAGATGATTTATACTGTATTTTTTTTACTACTTGACTGTGGTTGTTTTTATATTTAAAATTTTATTCAGCTAAATTCACAACATTTGTAACTTTTTTTAGGCACCGAAGAGGATGTAGTGAAGTCAAAGAAAACTTTCCGAAGTCAAGCTGTGGTAAATCAGAATGCAGAAACAGAGCTTATGCTGGAAGGAGATGATGATGCTGTTAGCCTGCTCCAAGAGAAAGAGATTGACAACCTTGCAGGTAATTATATTTTTCATTACAACTAAGATATGAGCCAGAAGGCTCTTTTAAACTTGTTAATTCTTAACCTCTATGGTTAGTGTCTTAATATTGACAGGAAAGTATACAATTACAGTACAGATTCTTTGTGTTCTAGATTTAATATGATGTCCTACTTTCATGAACTAGGGGAATTGATTACAAAGACTGTGCTCATTGCACAGTCTTTCAGCAGAGATGTGCGAAATAGCAGTACTTCAAGTGCTTTTATTACTGCCTGTGACCTCTTGTTGAAAATTCTGTAAAACCGCTGTGGGCACGGCTCTTTTTTCTGGTTTAAATGGAAATGCAGGCTAATTCCACAGCTCAGGGTTTTGTGAGTCAGAGTGTGGTTGTTCTCATTCATGACCTGATCCCAAATGCCACGCAGCTAGTGGAGAGACACCTGCGCTCCTGCTGGCACCCACTTCTCTCACTGGTGGAGTTAAGGGGGATCTGCAGTATCTCAACCCATCTGTCACAGCGAGGGAAAAAGTTGCCTGTTGTAAACAGGGTCTAAGAAGGAATGAAATTGTAACCTAGCTATGAACTTTCCTAGTTAGCAGATGAGCTGGGAATGAATCATCTGTAAAAATGTACATGGGAGATCCCTTCTGGTCCTTTCTCCCCGTGTGAGGGTATGCAGTGAGGTCTCAGTTTTATCTGTCTTCTAGCAGGTTCTGTTACAGTTCTGTCAGCAATACTATCTTTCCTGGGGAGGTAGTCTGGAAAGAAAGGCATGTTGAAGGTTGAAAGTACACTCTCCTCTCAGACGAGATAAAAATGTGAGAACTGTGAAATGCAGTGTGAATTTTTTATATTTTTAAAATACTTTTATTAAATTACTCCACTAAGGGGAAGTTTTGTCATGTCTCGGGGTTTTTTTCAGCATAATTGAATTTCTAGAATAGCTACCTTTGCTCACGCACTTTCTTCTGATGGCAAAGTAGAAATTTGTAGCAAAGATCAGATCATAAATGGATGGTAAAAACAAAACAAACAAACAAAAGCAAAAAATGCCTACATTAAAGTTAATCTCATACTTTGAAACCAGAGCAGAGCTGAGGGGGGAAGTAAATGCTTTTATTTGGGAGCAACTTTCAGTATATGATTATACCAGTTAATATGTCAATCTGCTTGCATTCTCAATCTGCAGCTAACCATCGCTGAGACACTGTTGTCTTAAGTCAATAAAAGAGTGCGTCAAGCAGGACCATTAGTGGGATAATTTGATCAATATTCCTTTCTCCTTTAGAAGGAAAACTCGGCACTGCTTTGGCTAAGTTCTTATATCTAAGACCAGTGCTTTCAAGTAAATATGCATACAGTTGCTATAGTTTAAAGGCTGCAATATATAATTACATTGAAATATTGATTAGAACTGCAAAGTGAAATGAAAAATTCTTGCCCAGTCTGGCAAATCTCACAGTCAGCTATGAAGTTCTTGTATGTGCCCCAACAGTGCCATTTCATTCAAACACACCGATGCAATACAATTCCTATAACTCCCTCTGTAAAAACCTAGTATTTCAATCCTTAAGTATTTAGGTGTAACGTACCCTTTTACCAGAGATCACTACATGTATGACATCCCCTGCTCCTTCAGGACATGGACAGTAATTCTAGTTCTTTCCTTTTACATTTTGTAGAAATTGGGAGATATTGTCAGTGTTTGAAAAACAGAAATTATAGAAATAGAAACAAACTCACTTTTGAAATATTGACAGGACGTCTGTCCTAACGGTGTCAGAAATAAGCCTTTGTGTTCCCTATCAACACTAACAGGGCAAGCAAGGCACGTCCAAGTGTGGTGAGGTGATGTGGTAATGGTGCTATACGTGTACCAAAAGCTGTGAAGTTCTCAAAAAGAGCCCACATTCCACTACCTCATTCTTACTGTAAAATTAACTGCAGCCGTTGCTACTCAACTCTTGCTCATTTTTGGAATTTTAGGCATAAAACCTTGCTTGTATGCCTAAGAATGTTAAAAGAACCTCTGACAGCTCTGAAGAGTGAGTCCCAATAAAGCCACACTGTCCATTCTTGTCTAATTCTAAAAAGTGATGTAGATTCAGTGTATGTGATCTGGAAACCTTTGAGATATATCAAGTTATGGTATATCACAGCATCCTTTATATCTAGTTACTGTTCAGAGTGGAATGATACGTAGGAATTTCTATATGCAGATATGCCTCCAATTTAACTTTAAAGCTTAAATCAATTTAAACCTGGTTTGCAACGATTTGGATTGTCTCAGTAAGGGATGGGAATTAAAAAAGATCATTATAAACCAGGTTTAAATTGATTTAAGATTGTCCACATTTAACTAAAACAATTTAACATCATTTATCCCGTGAAACTAAGGCACCTTTTAAAAAGACGAGACCTTAGGTTTTGGAAAACTTTTAACTAAGAGAATATAAATATTACAGTATTTTGATTTGCAAAGTTAAAACTAAAAAAAGGAAAGTTTGAAACAGATTGGGACTGTTCATGCAAAGTTATCTGTACATACCTTTTGTTCCAGAGACTCTTTATAGTTTTTCATCAACCATGTGGCACAAATCAATGTAAAGTTCACTTTGATAAATTACATATGGGATGGAGAATTTTTAAATAATTATAGTCTGAATATTTTTATTATATAGTCTTAGTATTCCATATGTTGCAATGGCAGTCGGTCAGATTTCATTATATTAAGTAGCATTTTAATAAAATATAAAAATCAGATTCCATGTTATTATGGTCTTAGAATTATGACTTCTAAGTTTGCATCAAGATTTTTAACTAAAGCAGTATTTTAACTGTCTTACAGTATGAGTTATAGAAAGATGTTGTTCTTGTTTTAGCATTTACATATTAAAATATTTTACATTTTTCTGTTCCAGTTTTAGCTCCTTTTCTTCCCAGACTGTTCACTTCAAGAGGCAAGTCACATCTCTGTTAGAACTAATGATTGAGATAGCTCAGTTAATTTTAACAGTTTTCTAATATATTGTGAATCTGTGGGTAATACAATCAAATCCACTGTAGTGAGTTGATATTACTAACTCTTCTCCTTTTCCTTTTCTATTTTCTAATGCTGCAGTAGGGCTCTTAAATACTTACCTTTTCTCATAAGAGCCTGAGAATGTAAATTTGCTAACAGTTTGTCTTCTGCTTAGCAGGTGATTTTTTCAAAATGAAAAATATGTGGATCTAAGAATGCACTAAGAATTCTAATATCGTAAGCTGGCATTCTCAAAGGGAAATATGTTTTAATAGATAATAATATTCTTTCCTAAAACTTTTTCTTTTAAAAAGCACTGATCTTGCACTAAAATAGGTCCTAAAAAAAAACCAAAACAGAGTAAATGTTGAACCGCTCAGATTTTATGAATTTTACATTTTAGAAATACGTTCTTTTCTCTTTGTTGTGAAGTTGCAGTTGACTTGCTGAAAATAGTTTGTGCACATCCGAGAGCAGAATTTAGCCTTAATGGCATTTTTCAAAGATACATGTCCTGTAACTGGAGCATATTTCATCTACTTCATCAGATGGTGGTGGCAACAGCAAGTAGGCCCAGCCAGGCAAAGTATCCCTGACGAAGTCTTTTGCTACTCTCTAAAGAGTAGTTTCTAGAAAGAAAAAAGGAAACAAAGATAGGAGGTTATGAGGCTTTGAGTTATTTTAGGAAGACAAAAGGCTTTGGCAGGCATCTGTCTGGTTACTTGCATGGGCTCAATCAACTCAGAATCTGACTTCCTCATAAGCCATGGTGAATTACAGCTTCACAGGAGTCTTGCAAGAATAAATGCATATTATTCGGTCCATTATATGAGGAGATTGAGCAATTCATCCAAATAAACCCAACGAAAGCCACTAACTGCCTTTAATGTATCTTAGTCTTAACGTATCTTAACCTTCACTACAAAATCTTCCTTTCTTCTTGGTCGTCTGTCTCTAGGTGGAAGGAAACCCCCCACAATTCAAATGTGCCAGGAAGGTTTGAGTAAAATGCAGCATCCCAGCATTGCCCTAAATGTTAGCAACCCTGAACTTCAGTGTAGAAATATGTCTAGAAAGCCACATTACTACTGCTAAACAAGAGCTGGTCTTTTTTCCAATCCAGCATAGGTAGCTAGTCCACATTGACTTGAGGACTAAATGTGATAAGCCCTCTGTCCAGACTTCCTGGTAGTGTGCTGAATGTGTTGACTTACTGCCCTTTCCTAAGGAGCACACTGGGTCATGAGTATTTGACAGCTTGTATTATTATTAATGAGATATAAGACCTTTCACTTCCAGGTCATCTGTTTGAAGTCCAGACAAGACTGGTGGTAACCAAACATTATCAACATCTGTTTTGTGGCCTATGCAAAATAAGCCTCTTGTCTCATTTCAGACAAACTAACTGAAATCATCACAACTTTGAGCAATTTCCAATTTGAAGCTGTCATTAGAGGAAACTGGAATAGTGCCAAAAATTCTACTACATAGAGTTATAGTTAAAATTGTATAGCAGTACCTAAAAAAAAAAAGTAAATCATTTAGCCCTTAGGGAAATTTTCTATTCCAGATTCTAACAAAGGACTCATTTACATTTCTGAAATTATTTCGAAGCTTTGCATAGGACCAGATGCAGTAATAAAAACACTAACACACAAAGGAACTGCATCTAAAGACGCAAAAAGCTCACAAAATAAGTATTTAGGATGGAAAACTTAAATACAATTCACTCATCTTTGTATATATAATATGCATTTGATATTTATACATATACATATTTAGTTACAGTAACATTTCATATGACCAAAATTTGACACTGAATTTTCTTTACAAGAGTTGACCATTGTAGACAATCTCTGGTAAGCCAAGCTGTTTGCAACCTTTTCTTACCTATTCTTAAGGAGTAACGGAGGGGCATATTTTCTTGGTTTTAATTCTGTTTCCATCTCAAAATTATTTTAAGGTATGTAGGATCATTTCCACTGTTTTTTTTAATGGAGTTAGGCAAATGGTAGATTTTCTTAAATAAAGAAAAGAACAGTAACTTGGGCCTCTACAGAGAAGGCAGATATTCAAATTATTAGATTTTGCAGGCAAAAAAAAACCCTATCGTTTCTTTGGAGGCAACTGGAGGAAGTTTTGTTGCATTATCTGCTGTCAGAGTAATGGGCTGAAAGAAAGGACCAAATAGCATGTTATATTGTCTCCAGCAGTGATCACATCCAGGAGGTTTTAGAGGAGAGGAGAGCAATCATCTTCATCCCTCTCAACTCCTGGACAGCGAAGAATGACAGTGGTTCTGAGAGTGGTCTCATCTTCCCTCTCCAACACTTCTGCTCGCTCCCTGGTGTGTCCTCTCCTTCGAGGCTGGGAGAGCCCTGCCACCCATCATGTGCTCTCCTAATACAGCAGTTGCCATCCATACATCAGTGGCTCTGATGGTCTGTGGAGGTCCCAGGGGGTAGAAAGCAGCAACTACAGGGGAAGCCCAGGAGGGACTGTAACAAGTATGCAGTGATGCTTCCTAATAATTCTCTCTCAGCCTCCGACAGCTTGCACCTTTGAGGCTTCCAGAGTCAGAGGTAGTAACTATTCTCTTTCTTTTTTCTCCATTTTTCCTCTCTCCTCTCTCTCTTGCACTCTCTTTCTCTCACTCTCTTTTTCTCTCTGTCTGGAGGTGGCTTAAGGTATCTTAGACTTTTCCATGCTTTATGTTTTTTTTCTTTAAGAAAGTATGTATGTATATGTGCACACATAAATACGTCAGTTAGACAGCAAAAATCAAAGTTTCATTAGAAAACACCAAAAAAAGTCTTAATATTTTTCCTAGTTTTTCAAGCTTCTCAATGGAAACTATTCACTGAATTCAGCATGCACTACTGAGTAGTTTTCTCCCCTCAGACATCATTTTTCTTGCAAATTAGTGTTCAAGATAGGAATTTCACTGAGGGAGTTGCTTGTTTGGGGAAGGGACAGGAATGTGGAAGAGTGATTCTTTTTCCCTTTTTATGGTAGACACTTCCAAACATGGAAATTTAATTCAGCCAGATTTCCATGGTTTCTGCTTATTATATATTCAGATTTTGATCCTCAAGTCTAAGTATAAAAAAGAAAAACATATTTGTATGAGATTAATTTAGAGTATAGATTCAGGCATAAACTGAAAACAGTTATACTTTTGATATGTAGTTGGCTTTCACATTGAAAGAAAAAGAAAAAAAAAAAGCCCCAGAGTTTCTATAACATACTATTTTTAGACATCTCAGTGGTTATTCTAATCATTTTTCCACATTACTATCCAAAATAGCTTAATATTTTATAAGGTGGATGTCAGTCAGATACGGTAGTGCTTCTAAGCACAGCTTTGAAGAGCTCTTCCTTTTGTACCTCATTCCACCCCACTCTAAGTCTGACCATCTTCAACTTTTAAAATGGCAGCTGAATTTCCTGCTTTCCAAGCTTTAAAATTAAATGAAAATTTTGAAAGGCTCAAAGAGCTGGGGCTCTTTAGCCTGGAGAAGAGAAGGCTGAGGGGAGACCTTATCTATGTTTACAAGTACCTAAAGGGTGGGTTGAAGGATGATGGAGCCAGACTCTTTTCAGTGGTTCCCAGCGATAGGACGAGGGGTAACGGGCACAAACTGGAACATAGGAAGTTCCATTCAAATATGAGGAAGAACTTCTTTATGGTGAGGGTGACAGAGCACTGGAACAGGCTGCCCAGGGAGGTTGTGGAGTCCCCTTCTCTGGAGATTTTCAAAACCCGCCTTGATGCAGTCCTGAGTAATGTGCTATAGAAAATCCTGCTTTGGCAGGGGAGTTGGACTAGGCGATCTCTAGTGGTCCCTTCCAACTCTGACAATTCCGTGATTCTGTGAAATCAGTTCAAACTTTGTTGGTTTGTATTTATGAATGGCTCTGAGAGTGCTTCATGTCCTCTTACTGTCCACTCATACTGGTCTATGTAAAATTCTTTTTTTATTTTTCCCCATAACTTGCAAGACTCTTTTTATTTGAAATATCAAAGGCTGCAAAATTAGACTACAATGGAGCCTATGACCGCACACTTGCCTAGTGCGTAGGTCCGTAGCTTCTCCCTTGTCCTGAGGTACCACACACTGGATGGAGCTGATTAGCTTATCAAAGGTCAAGCTGATGAGCTACCTGATATATAGGAGAGAGACTGCGGGAAGACAGACCTTGACATAAGGAACAGACTCCACCATTCTGCACCTCATTTCAACTTCACTGTGCAATTGGTTCCCATGTAAAAATACCTGTAATCTTCATAAGAATGTACAGGGACAGACCCACATAGATTAGTGGTAGGAATGTATCCAGAGTTGTATTAACAGTACCTATGTTAAACTAAGCGCTTGCATTGACCTATGGACAGGATTTTTGCTTTTCGCCTTTTTTTTTTTTTTTTTTTTTTTGCACTGGTGTTATACAATCAAGCTAAAAAATCAATCAAGACAACAGTTTGGTTAGTCTTGGTTTCACTAGCCAGAAATTGTACAAGAGGCAGCCTCATCCAGTGCATTTGGACAGTCCTCACTAGTAGCTTGTTATGTGAGTGGTTTTAGCTTGGCTTTCTAAAGAAGCAAGGTTTGTGTGAACGTCCTCTGTCAGCCTCTATCTTTGTAACTTCTGAACCTGGAAGCCATTTTGAACAAACTTTAACAAATGCATAAGCAATAAAATTCCTGCAATGAAATCAGGTTGTTAAGGAAGAAAGCCTACATGACACAGCCTGCCACACTGGTTCTCCTTTTATTTCTCCTTTTATTAGGTACCAGAGAATCTTTGTGGGAGGGTCTTCAGAAGTTCCCTAACTGTGGGAAAGCAAAATATGCAATCAACCAGTAGACACAGTTACACTAGAAAACATTCTCTATTGGTTCTTGTGGTGTTTAGAGATACTCATATTTTCAGAAAATTTTGAAGTTACAACTATTGCATCTTAGATGATTCTTCCCAATATACCTAGCAAGTTATATACCTAGCAACTTACATTTTTCTTCCCACACACATATAGAAGTAGCTAACCAAATAAGTGAACTTTAAAATATCACAAGTTAGCTAAACATAACACTTCACTATGGTCTCAAGAAGTATAAGTCTTACAGTTTATCCTGAAGAGCTTTTCCAGAATGGAGACTAGAAGAAATCAAAGCTGAGGGCTCACATCTTTCATTTCATTTCTAATCAATTGGGCTCTATTGGCATGACAAGGTACACAAGCTGGACTGTATAAGATACCTGCCAAGTCTTGTTCACTCAGACTGGCAACTGGGATTTGATCCCTCATGTTCCTGCCTCTTTACAGTGAGTTCCTGTTTCGGTGGTATACTGCTATAGCAGGATGCTCTTTCTCCTTTCTTCTTCCACCATTAAATATGCTTTTCTAAGGTGTGTTTTTTCTCTCGCCTTCTGATTAAATAGACAGCTTTAGTGGTGCTCTCAGAGAGAAAAACTGTCACTTCTATAGCATGTTCAGCATCACTTAAGGTTTTCTGGGTTGAAAAAAAGTACCTTGGGTTATACCTGAAAATGAGGAGAAGCCAGTGCAGGTCATAGTGCATTAGTGTAGTATACTCACATCTGGATGCACTGCTTAACAATCAAGTTCTTAGTTTCTAAACCAGCTTAAATTACTCAGTGCTTCCAAGGTATAGCTTCAGGCAGAGCACACTGTATGATTCTAATTTTGAAGTGGCAAATGTATTCATTGCAGTAGTGAGGTCCCTATCCCAAACATTTAAGTTTCTGGCCAGCTGTAAATCATTAAGGGGAGTCTTGATTATTATTAATACCTGATCATCTGGCAGGTTGGCGCTTGAACACGTCCTGGAACAGTACTAAACCCAAGTAAGCCACTCAGAGCTTTAGCTCATTTCAGAGGTTCTCATGTATGCCACAGAGCAAATCAGACTTTACCTGCAAAAGGGGGCAAAAGTTGATTTTCTGACTTGCTTTAGGCTGTTAGACACGCAGCTAATTGTTCCATGGGACCTTCAGTAAGAGGATACCTAGTAAGATTGACTTTGGTACAGTATTGAGCTTGTCTCTATATATTCCGTGACCGTTCTACTAAGTGGTTGCTTTCTATCACACTTTGAACAACATAATGAGATACTTATGAATATTGTGAAATACATTTTCCCTCAGGAAGAAGTACTATTTTATATTTTTCTTTCAATGTGACCAGGAAGGTATGGAATTCAAATAATAATTTACCTTGAAAGTGCATATGTCACTTAACTCAAATGTATGGAAAGTATGTATATGTTTGAGAGAAAATTACTTTTTGTTTCTTAAGCAATAAGATCTGTTTTCACAATCTCAACAAAAATGTGTATTTATTGCTTACTATTTTATTCACAGTTGTAATATGTAAGATTATTTTTGTTTACATTTTCTTTTTAATCAAACACATTTGTTTGCTGTTATGGCATCACTTAAGAGAATTGAGTTGCTGTAATTGTTTAGTTATTGTTGTTGAAAAAGACCATTGAAGTTGATCTTTGATGTTAGTAGTACTGTTACATACTTTATGAAGGAAAGGGGGGAAGAAGTGGGGAAAATTTTGGATATCAGGGCCTATCCACACTGGCAATGACATTTAGACAAACAATAAAAATCAATCCCTCTCACACAATATGAAACATATGATTCTGCAAGAGTAAAAAGCCAACAAAGTAAGCTTGGATATCTCTGAAAACAGGGGAAAGGAATTGGGGTTGTTATTCAGTGGGGGAGGAGAAAAACAAGATTATAGCCATGTTTAGACTTAGAATCTGGTTTTTGCAATCAAAAAGTTGTGCAAATTATTCTCTTTATTGAAACTGTTGAAAATGATATGTAAAGGGAGCTGTATATATACTTTCTTATAAAAGCCTTGGCTTGAGTGAAGGAGTTAGTCCCTGTATCTGCTATAGTGGAGAACAAATTGGGGGCAACCATCCTCATGTAAGTTCAATATATTTACTGCAGAAGTCTTCTTAAAGGGTAATTTGGATCAGATTTATGACGACAATAGAAACAAAGAAAAAGAGTAATTTCTGTGAATTGTTTTTTAGGAATCTTACGTTGTTTACTTGTTATTTACATGGCAGTGCATGTATTATATGAATGTTGTTAATTGGTTGAAATATTTTTCTGACTACAGAGCTTTTCCCAAAGGCTTCTGGTGCCTATACCTGTTTCTGCTTCTATGCTATGTGATTTACATCACAAGAAACTGAAGGTTTTGTGTGTGAGAGTGTGTGTTACATGTAAATTGTTTTGAGTATAAAGATTTCCAGTCATTTTAAATGCAAGTTAATGTCAGATACACTTGGCTTTAAAGTGCTGAGGGAATTACAGTTGTCTTACTTCAGGTATCTTGTAAGTGATCTTTAATAATTATTCTTAATATTTAAAATTCTTGTCTAAGTATCATATCAATTTGCAAATTGTAGTTTATGCAAACTATTTTACACAGTAAATTTACTAGTTTCAGCTAATCTGTTAAACAGTACATGAAAAAAGATTGATATGTTTTTTAAAATCGTGTCAGCTAAAAATTAAACATGATATTCACTGTGGGTTTTTTTTTTCAGAATAATTACCAGTAGATTGTAGAATTAAATTAGTCTAGCTGATTGGATGTGTTTTGAAAGTACTTGCGCCAGCTTTTTTTTTCTTTATCTACAAGTAATCACCAAAATATTATTTTCAAAGTTATACTTTTAAGTCTGCTGCAGATAAATTGCTTGTTTTCATAATTCAGCATCTAAGCGTATATACTTAGGAGTAATTACACCCAATCATTTTAGCAGATATACCTCTGGTGTAATTTTCAGGCTCATAAATGTAACACTTGTTTAGCTCAAACTCTTACAGTTTGAAATAGCAAGTTCAAAATACCACTCTTTTGGAGCTTTCCTTAAGAGGTGTAATTTTACTGGTATTGCTTTAGCAGATATCAAACTGTCACCTGATAGAACTTCTCACTTGCATTGACTTTCTTTACTAGAACTTGAAAAATACAGAGCAAAGACACAAGAACTAAATACAAGAACAGAAGTCTCTGTTTAACAAAAATTAACGGAGGGGAGGAGAGACATTACATTCTGCTTTTATTCACTGGGACCTTCTAATCCCACAATCATTTACTTTTGGAAAGAAAATATTATTTTTAAATGTATATGTGTGGTAGCGTTTGTTTTAGAAATGTAAATCACATGTGCCAACCACAGGGATCAGGCAAAGCGGAAAATTCCCCATTTGAACAGATTACAAGACCTGTGGATCCGAAGTGATTTCTGGTCTGGTTTTAAGGCCAGAACTTCTTTGTTAGGTCTCTCCCTCTCTGCTGTGGGCCACCCCGGCCGCTTCAGAAGGGTTCGGAAGAGGCAACGAAATGATCCTTAAAAAGAGATGCTCTTCCTTAAGAGTCTCAACAACTGAAGCGCTCTAGACGCGTGTCCTCTCCACAAAGCCCAAGCTGTCTGGTGAAGCGGAGCAGCCACCGGTTGGCTTTTCCCCCGGAGCCGGCAGGGAAGCGCCCTCGGTCTTGCCGGCGGCTCTTGATCCTCCCGGGGGAGCGCCCGGCGGCATCTCCGTGTGCCGCTGCCGGCCGGTGCCCCGGGCAGCACGGCTCCCGGTGCGGGTAGAGCCCCGCTGCCCTCCGCTTCTCGGGGGCTACAGCCGAGCTGGGAATGCATATTTACATCGCCTGGAAAAACGCAGCCCGCCGCCGCCACCGAGGGGCCGGGGTGAGGCTGGTCGCCGGAGCTCGTTATCTTTCCCGCATGCGAATGAGCCCGTCCCGCGGCTCTTGGCTCAGGTGTGCCCGGCTTTTGTTTCATTAGATTATCAATTGGGTTTGGGAAAGGGGACCCAAAGCTTCCCGATAGCTCGGTGCCATATGGAAAATCTGCAGTATTTTGATTATGCTCTATGTAAACATTTTAATATCGGATCCTTAAAATCCAGAGACTATCCCAAAGGGGATTAAAACATAATCCTCTCTCTGTATAGCTGTAGTGGATTAATTTCGTATTCTCTCAGTGGCTGGCTTGCTCCCTGAAGGCTACAACAAAAAGACTCAGTGCTCCTTAAACATGCTATGGAATTGGAAGTTGTAATTGGAGATTTCCAAAGGACAAGTGTAAAAATGACACACTGTTAATACCGAATATTTTTTTCATTTTGGGCTTTCAGCAGAAAAAAAAAAAAAAATCTGTGAAGATTTTTTTCACTTAGTTTGAACACTCACTGCCCCGAAATACCGTAATTTGACCACTGTTTTTTATGCTTTCTGCTTTTTTTTTTTTCACTCAAAAGAGAAAAGAAAAAGAAAAAAAAATCCAACACACAAACAAACGTTTTCTCATCTGGAAAGTACAATAACGCTTATTCCTTGTCGCATTTCAATACCTCTGACATGTTTACATTGCAACAAATCTAGGGTGTCATTTGAGCAGAAGACAGGGCAGACGCCAAGGTACCGGTCTGGGAGCTCGGAGCCTTTTCTCGGGAGGAGGAGGAGGAAGCCAGAAATCCCCGATTTCCCCTGTATTCAGTAACGGGCTAAGAAGTGAATGTCCCCTTCCCTCCACATCCACTCCCTGCTTTTGCAGCTCTGCCCCCTCCTCCAGTGCGTGAGTGCATTTCGCTAGCACACCCGCACCTATTGTCTTCTCCTGGATGTCAGATTATAGGTTTTGGCCTTTTGACCGTTAAATAGCGGTGCCTTTATTTTTATTTTAGCCACACAGCACCAGGGAAAAGAGGTAATTGGATTAAATTGATGGTCTTTCTTCTGGGATTCAGCAAAGCCCACAAACGCCTCCTTAAAATGATAGAATATCGGGTCGTTTCCAGGACGCATCTTCCGAAGGCGCTTTTCTTCCCGCACAAAGGCCCGGGAGCCCATCACCGAGCGGCGGCTCCCGGTCGCGCCGCGGGGAAGGGCGAGGAGAGGGCTGGAGAGGGCAAGTGCTTCTGCAGGGCAGGGAGCCGCTGGCTGCCCAGACCCCCCTTCTGTAAACACAAAAGAAAGGGGGCCTGGGGAATAGAAATCCAAATCCACTTGTAATCGTACAAGAGAATCGGGCGTAATTACTTGAGCAACCTAGATGAAGATTGATGAGGCTTTAAAGCGGCGTTTCGGATCGATCACCCTGCCCTTCGGAGCCTGCTGCAGCCGGGCTTCCCCGGCTCGGCTCGGCTCGGCTCGGCTCCTTCCTCACCGCCGAGGGAGGGAGGGAAGGAAGGAGGGAGGGAAGATGGAGGCGAGACGGGGAGAGCAGCAAAGCAAGCCCGGCGCATGTGATTCCGATCAGCTGACTAAGGTCAAGAGGCTACCCCGGTTTATTAGGAGATGGAAAACAATAAAATGAAGGAAAATAGAGTTTGTATCAATATTATCCAGCCTGCCACGCCGGACTGCTGAAAGCTGTCACTGAAACCGTGCGGTTTAGCTTCCCCGTGTACACACAGTACATCCGTGCCTTCCTCTTTATTTATTTTGCACCGTAAATGACAAAACATTGTGCAATCCGGTCTCAAATTGGGTGTTACAGTAAAGTAAAACATTAACAACATGACAGTTAGATGTGCCGGTACAGGACTAATTTGGGCTAAGTGAGTAATTTGAAGTATTGCTTGCAAGGTCTGGTGGTGAAGCGCTGTGCGTGCGGTACTGGGGGAGGAGGGAAGGTCGCATCCACGCCTGGTAGCCCTGGGGCGAACTGCAGCCCAGGGCTTGGCTGGACCGCACCAGGCCTTCCACGCAGGGCTGCTTGCCTCCCTCCCCGCAGAGGAGAGTGCCCGGGGAGGGCAGCTGGAAGCCTGCGCAGGCTCTGCCAGCTGAGCGAGGTCTTCCTCATGGCGCGGAAGATGTCTAACTGCGTAAACCAACCAAACACTTTTTTTTTTTTTTTTTTTTTGGCATTCACTGAGATGATCAGTTTGCCAGTTTTCTGAAAGGTGCATCCACCGGATGTTGTACCCAGTTTCTGTACCCAGGCTTTTATTATTTATGTGTCAGATGTGTGCTTGTGTGTGCGTGTGGATGTGTGTGTTTATATACGCTTATACAAATTACCCTACACGCTTTAGTGGTTAAATCTAGAAGAGCGTTTTATATTTAATCTTTTCTTTTAATTAGCGAGCTTCCTAACCACCGTTACTGTCAGCTTTAATAGTAGATTGCATTCGTGTTGAAGATGGTGAAAAAGTGATCCCCTGTTGTCTTTTGCATTAAAGCAGAAGTTTGTTGGTTTTTTGGGGTTTTTTTGGTTTTTTTTCTGAATTAAAACCTAACAAATTGTGCGGAGAAGGCTGCCTTTTACAATAGGTTTTTCCCATCCCATCTTTTCAGTGCCCGTGCAAGCGTCTCGCTAAGGAATATATTTGAGCGAAACGTTGTTACAGTAATTTTAAAAGGATTAAGTGACAGCAAGTTGAAATAAAAACGATCTTGCCGTAAATATATTTAACGATGTGTGTGTGTGGTACCGAAGCAGGTAAAAAAAAAAAATTATATTATATATAATTTTTCGCGGTACTTTTGGAGTTGAGAGGTGGACCCAGAGTTAAAAATAATGTCCCCGGGCTTCTCAGGGCCGGTGTGGCGGGCAGGGGCTGCGGGCCGCTCTGCCGCCCGTCCGGCCCGGCCCGGGGTCTATAACGAGTCGCCGCTATCGCACATAAACAGCGATAGTGTTAACGAGGAGCAAAAGGGCATGAAAAGAGAAGGGACCTACTTCTAAGAGGCAGCTATTTTTCACTCTAACCCCTCTGAATTTCGCTGCTGGCTGATTTATCTCGCAACCCCGGAGCTCACAAACTCGCTTCTGTCCCGACTGAGGAGTTCAAAGCGGTGACCGCGGGCAGGAGGGGAATAAACACGGCGGTTTACAAACAGCGTTTATGAGGGGGCTCGTCGGGCGCTGGCTTGGCGGAGGGAAGGGGAAGGGCCACCGGGGATGGGGCCGGCCGGGCGCCTCCAACCTGACGCCGCTGCCCTTGCCTTGCAGGCCCCGTGGTCCTCAGCACGCCGGCACAGCTCATCGCCCCCGTGGTGGTGGCCAAGGGGACGCTCTCCATCACCACCACGGAAATCTACTTCGAGGTGGACGAGGATGACCAGGCCTTCAAGAAGATCGACCCCAAGGTGAGTGCGGGCGGGCTGGCGGGCGGGCGGCCCCGGTCCCGGTGCCATCCCCGGTCCCGTCCCACGTGCGCCGGGGCCGCCCCCTCCCTCCAAACTCCGCTCCCGTCTGCTGCCTCTCGCTGCCTTTTATTAAAAAAAAAAAAAAAAAAAAAAAAAAAGGCGCAATGTATTAATGATGTTAAATCCTCTATTACTGCAGCGTGCGCGTTTTCCAGCAGCCTTTCCCTCGGTGTCTTTGTATGAACGTGGTCAGATTTAGCAGTTAAGCCAATTGCTCTGAAATCCCCGGAGGGAGCGGCAGTCCCAGCCCGCAGCCTTCCCGAGGCACAGCGGAGGGGTTTACCCCTTCCGAGGATATCGGAGAATCCCGTTATTTCAAGAGCGTTAGTTTCCATGTAAGAAAACACGGCGCATTTGAGTAAACACTCTGCTGAAATGCGAGTTAATGCTTATTTTCTGGGGGGGGGGGGCGGAAAGGGGGGGGGGAGGGGGAAATAGGCATGTACCCAAGACTTGATTCCTGGGAAAGCTCTGTTTTTTTCTGAAGTCATTTACCACTACCAATTCCCCAGCGCCGCCCCCCCTTCCCCCCCCCCCCCCCCCCCCCGCGAAAACCTCCAGCCCAGCCGCAACAGAGCAGGAGTGCGTGACTTGAGCAGAAACCTTTGCGTGGCTTCCTCCCCGCGGGAAGGGAGCGGGGGGCTACCACGGGGGGAGGAGGGGGCATGCGGAAGGGACGTGTGTTACAGGGCGCTCCTTTCGCCTGCATCTCTTTTTAGTCTTATCGCTGTTGCTTTATTTCTTTATTACTACGCTGGAAAATGTTCGAAGAGAAAAAATAGGGGAGGTACTTTTACAAAGACCTTGGGGTTGGGGGTTTTTTTCTTTTTTTTTTTTTTTTCCTGCAGAAATATCATAAATAATTTCCAAGAAAATGCTAGCGACCTCGTCTGAATATGTTTGTAATAAGGTGATTTCTCTTTGACGAACGATTTCTCAAACTCGGAACTTTCTTCGCAGTGCTGAGGAAAACAAAACAAAACAAAACAAAACAAAAAGATATTCTGTCAGAATCGCTGGGTATTACGGGTTTCCACTGGAACTAGTTGCTAGCGGGTGTTACACAGGCGATCGGCCCCTTTCAGCACTTGTTGACTGTTAGGGTACTAAGCAAAATCCGCGTTGTTATTTTGCCTTTTGATTTTAAAGCCGCTTTAAAGAAATGCATACTGAGAAGGACCAGACGTTGCAGTACGGATAGGCAATTTTGGATCGCTTGCAGTTTTGTAGGCACGCACATGTTATTCCCTCTGAATGCCCTGGGAGCGCAGGGGGCTTGATTTCTGGGAGTGCAACTGGGAATCTTATCACATTCATAACGGATTTGTAGGTCAGAAGTAATATTGTTGTTCACTTTATTGGTGCCGGCTTGAACCTTTCACCTATAAATTTTATTTTCTTTTTTATTACTGCTTGCGCCAAAATGCTAGTTTTATCAGGCTCACTGCTTATTCAGTACACTGACTGCTTCAGGGATATGTTGGGTTTCCCCAGCTTTGTTCGAAACCGAGCAGAAACACACCAGCGCCGTACAGTAAACCTTTCGAAAACGGATTTCTTTTCTGACGGCTGAAAAAGTGTTACTGCATTAATAAGTACATCGGTGTCTGAGAGTTGCTGATTGTCATCTGGAGCTAAATTCTCATGTGTTTGTACCACCAATATTTTCCTGTTCTACAAAACTATTCAAAATGCAAAATCGGGCAGCTACCCTTAAGTTTTCTGCCTTACATGATTTAAGAAACTACCCACAGAAAGGCAAAATTCACAAACCATAGCTGCCTCTAGATTTTTCAAGTCGAAAACTTGATCGGATATTGAAACGCTTACCCATGTGCATTTTACTTCATTTATTAGCTTGTAATTAAATAAATCAGCAACAGAAATTAAAATCTAAATCACAAAAGGTAATTATCCAGTGTATTTCAAGTGCATTTTCAAATATATAATTCCAATATTCAAGCGTTATTATATAAGCAGAATCCAAATTTCTTTTGAATATATTTAAATAACATTTCAAGTATATTTATGGAATGTTAGAAATAGAACAAGCAATATATATGAAACGAAAAATGTAAACTTGTTAAGTTCAGACACTTCAAAAGACAATTAACAAAAGTACCATGATAAAATCTACCTTTTAAATGGTATCTTCTCTTTAGCAGAAAATGTCCTTGAAGTATCCAAAATGGCAATTTAACTTCTGGTCACCAAATCACAAAACACCAACATCCACAATTTCAAAGACAATGTGAGATCACAATATTTGATACAAATTAAAAGGTACATTAGGGTTTGTTCAGGTGACATATCCAAATAGCTTTTACTCACAGAGGGTTTACATAAAAATACCGGGTTTTGTTATAATCCGTTGGTACCGTTTCTAGGCAGAATGGTCACAATCGTGTTAAATATTACGGCCAATTTTCCTTTCCAGGAAACATACTTTTTTTTTTTCTTTTTCCTTTTTTTTTTTTTTTTTCCACGGGGAACTGCAAAACTTGTGACGAAGATAAGAGGAACGATACTTGCTGTTCTTATTTGCTTTTCTTTGTGAAGAGCCTAAGCTATATTCCTTTTTAAAAGAGAATATTATTTGCATTGTCAAGTGGAAATATTTGACTTTTCGAACAGGCAGCTTAAACTTCATCGGGAAATAAGCAGATTTCTCGGTCGGGCCGGTTTTATAGTTACCCTCTAAAGTTTCTCCAAACTTTTCGGGTTGGTAAGTATTTCCCTAGCCAGTCGCCACGTTTGTTTGGCCGCGTTTTCCAGGGCCGAGTGAGGTTTGCCCTGAAAGAGGTCTAAGTTGGGCAAGAAGTAATGCGGGCACCTCCTGCACTGGAGGCAGGAGATGAGCTGCAGTAAAATCCCGTTGAGCCGGTCCCCCAGGCACGACTCGTCCCAGTCCGATTCGCGGGGATGCTTTTCGCATTCGTAGGAAACCAGAGTCTTCATGTGATAATTATTCAGGGGCTGGCCCGGCAGCTCCAGGTGACGGTCCCGTAAGGTTTTGAGGATAGAGAGGCATTTCTTCCTGCAGCCGCCCATCTGCAGTCTGTTCTCGGCTTCCGCGAACTGCAGCACCCAGGCATCGCTCTCGGCCGAGCTCTGCTTGCCGGCCAGAGAGTGGCACTCCTTGGATAAGAGGTTGAAGCCTTCCGCCTTGACCTCCGCCACCCTGTTGGGTCCCGGCCAGGGGATGTGGGGAAGCGGCCAGTGGGCAGCACTCCGCGGCCAGATCCCCGTGCATTTGAACGCCGGAGTGATCTGCACCACGTACCTATCCCTGATTCTCAGCTTCACTTCGCTGGTGTCCGCCACCATCTTTACCACGTCTCTGTAACTGCACTTATCCACGGCTTGAGCCACCAGAGTCTGAAATCTGGACCGGATTTTGCGAGCGGAGAGGTAGCCAGACGCCGTGATGAACTCCACCCAGAGGGACATACTCCTCTTGCGCCCGTCGCTTAACTTTAACACAGCGCAGCCCGGCAAGGAGCCGTCGTCCACGAAGTTGAAAACCCCCATTTGGTTCAGATACAGCACGACTTCAAACTCCGTGGGGGAGATGACTTCCAACCCCTCGTAGCGGTTGTCCATCTCGTTCAAGGAACTGATGAAGCGAGGCTCCTGCACCTCCACCTCCTTCAGCACGTCCGACACCACTTTGCAGACTTCTCGGATCGTTTTGGCGATGGCAGCTTTCCTGGCTTGGCATTTCTCGTTGTAGTATTTATTCAGATGATACACCAGCTTGGCCTGGGCCGCGATCATGTTGGGGCAGAGATCCGGATTGTATACCGGAGTCTCGCAATAGGCTGTGGGATCCAATGCGGCTGCTAAGGCTGGAGCCAACTTCAGAGGAGAAAAAGGCTGCCGCACTCTGAAATGTAACAAATGTTTTTCAAAAAGCGCTGGGGCTGCTGCTCCTCAGATGCTCTCTTCCTGCTTTTTTAGATCAGCCGTCTTGAAGTGTGTGTGGCGGGGGGGGGGGGGGGGACGAGGGGGGGGCGGGCGGGGGACTGGAGGGGGCGATATTTTTCCTCCCCCTTTTTTTAAAGGGTCCGTGAGTGAGAGGAAAGCATCGAGAGCTGCACCTTCCCCAGCAGCAAGAAAAACAAAAGTTGCACTGAGACACAGCGAGGCTTCCAGTAGTCAAAATAATAAAACCTCTTCGTATTTATTTATGTTTTCCCGTAGTAATCACTGTGTGTGTGCGGGGTGGTTAATCAGATGGTGGAAAAAAGTGCCGTGTGTGTGTGTGTATATGTCAGAAGAAGCTGGCTGTTGGTTTGTATAAGAGCCCAGATGCACTCGTGTGGAAATTATAAAGGCAGGGCCAGGCAGGCGGGCGGCCAATCGCCACTGGGCTCGTCACTGCAGCCTCTTTCAGCTCAAACCCGGCTAATTAATCCCTCTCTAGGAGATAGATATGTATACACAGACACACACACACACGCACGCACACGCAGGCACATATAGGAAGGTAGAAGGTTACGGGCAGAAAGCCCGCCCCGGTGATCTGTACGCTCGGAAATCAAGAGAAATCGCTCTCCTTTGGGTGTAACTTGAAGGGTATTGGCGTTTCGAAAGGACTTGGCAAAACTGTGCCGCTCCGCACCGAATCCCTGCGTGCCTCCCCACGGCCGAGACGGGAATGCAGGTGTATTAATGGGCATCCATCAACTAGGGAGCTACAGAACGGGCTCGCTTCTGCAGGAGCAGGGGCGTAAATTCATTAACTCACACTTGGCGTCACATCACGCTGTCCTTTCCTCCTGATAGTTGTCTATAACTGCAAGCGAGAAGTTGGGGGTTTGATTTTGGTTTTGTTGTTGTTTGTTGGTTTTGGTTTGGTGTTTTTTTTTTTTTTTTTTTTTTCCTCTCGTGAACTGGCCAGTGAACAAGCAGCAAATTCACTGCAAATTTAGTGTCCTTTGGAATAAAATATTACGCAAAAGTCCACGATTTGTATTGTTTTAAAAGGTCTTCTGACGGGCTCTAATCGATTTTGAGGTTTAATGTATTTCGGCATTGTCTCTGCCTTGCTTTTTGTGTTTGTACCTTATGAAGGGAGAATCAATGGCTAAACGTATCTGTTAGGGCGTTTTCACGTTCCCTCCAGAAATCAAGTAGCAGATACGAACGGTAAATCTCATCTGCCAGTTCTTAGCTTCGTTTTTCTATTCCGTCTAGCGCTCCAATATGTGGTGAAGAGTGGATGTTCAGCTGCTTTTTGAGACGCACTATAAGTATCAATTTCAAACCTGGGTGGTTTATGGTATAGCGAGCTCTGCTAGCAAGCTGCGTGTAGTGAATGTGCACACGGGAGGGATGCTAGCGACTGCAAACACGCTGGCACGCTACTAATCTGACAGTTTGGGGTTTCGCGTGTGTGATGTGTAATTAGCAAATTTCTCCTTCGTTACTTTACGTGTTAGTAAAGGGGACCTTTATTTGCAGATAGGCTGGAGAGGCAAACTCTTCTGCTTTGCAGCACTTCAAGAGAACCCTAAATTATATTTTTTTCCAAGGGAAAAAAAAAAAAAAACAAACCCAAACCCAAACGCACAACAGCAAAGCATTTAATCTCTTGGAATCTTTAATCTACTGCCCGATTACTAATTTTTAAAGTAACTGCCACAGGCATACCCATAGCTAAGGAGAAGTCATACCGCAAAGAACGTTTCATGACATTTATTCAACGCATTAATGCGACTAACTTTATTGTACAAAGCGAAGAATTTCTGACTTTTGTGCTTGACTCGCTCAGGCTGGCGTTTCTCCGGGCGCTCCCCTCGCCGCTTCCTAGGAGGGAGCTGATGCGGGAATCATTTTATGCCCATTAGTCAAACAGTGCTCGGGCTGTCTTGGGGCGCCTCTCTGAAAAACTGCAGGTGACAGCTTGTCCCGAAGAAGCTTTTCCTCTTCTCGGCCGCAATCTCCTGGCCGAAGGCGGAGGGGCGGCCGCTTTCCGGCTGTTTCGGGCGAAGGGAGGCTTGTTTCCTCCCGGTTTTTCGCCTTACTCCGGGTAGTTTCCCGGGCGTGCGGGACACGGGTCCGCTGGCGGCGGCGGCACAGAGCGCCCGGTCCCGACGCTTCCCAGACGCCCCGGAGGAGCGAAGCCGCCGGTCGCTGTCGCCGTCCCCGCCCGGGATCCGGGGCTGCCGCTTCCGTCCCAACCCCCCCGCAGCGGCGGCGTGCGCGGCCGCTCAGCTGCGGGCTCCCGGGGGCCGGTTCCCTCTTGCCTCCCCCGAGCAAGCACTTACGGGGATCCTCGCTGGATCCGAGGGGACAAGCAGGCACCTCTCCGCCGCCGTCCCCCGCTGCTCTTACCGGCGTGCGGGGAACCTGCCGCGGCGGCGGCGGCAGGGGACGAGGCGGGGGCGGGGACCTGCTGCATGGCCGCGGGCCCCGTCGGCTGGCGGGAGGGGGGAGGCGGGGGTCGTCCCGGGCCCCATCCGCGGGGGTCGCCCGCGGATGGGGCCCGGGACGACCCCAGCCTCCCCCCTCCCGCCCGCCCCCTCGGGGCCGGGGGCGATGCCGGTCGCGCCCTGCCCTCAAACACGGGCACGGCTGGGTTGTGGGGAGGAAGGAAAAGCGGCGAAGTTGGGTCCAACTCCGGCGGGCGGGTCCCGGGGACCGCCTGGGGCGGGGGGAAGGCCCGCGGCGATGCTGGTCCCGGTCCCCGCCCCGGCGCGGCGGCGGCGGCGGCGGCCGCTCGGCCCCGGAGCCGAAACCTCCGTCCCTGCCTTGTCTAAGGCGGGGTGTGGGGGGGAGGTGGTGGTGAGGGGCGGCTTCTTTGCGATTTAAATAATAAAAGAAGCTCCTTCCCCGCGAGGTTACATACCAGCGCCGTGTAAAAAACGAAAGTTAAAGCGGGCGGACAAAAGGTTGTCCCTTCCTCCCATCTCCGGCGAGGGGACAGCTCTTTCCTGCGGAGGGGGCACACACCGGCCCCCGCTCGACTTCTCGTGGCTCCGGCTGCGGCAGAGCTACACGTTAGGGACGGAAATGTTTCGGGCGAGGTTCTGTTTGGTTTCGCCCCGTGGGTTTTAGCTCAGTGAATCCAGTTGCTTAAGGCAAAAGGCGGTAGATCTTGCCTTTAAGCTGCCAGTAGCCTTAATTTTCATAATGTGGCAAAATTAATTTAAATAAAAAATACGTCTTATATTCTAAATCAGAGCTTTCAATTTATAAGGCTAAGATTAACCTACTATGTCAAGTAATGCAGGTTATACGTATTTATTGTATCTTGGTGTCTGTGGGAAATAGTAGCTTTTGCCTTGGTTGGGTGATGTTTAGCACTAAAGGCTGCTGTGAACTTCACTACATCATTTCATTTCACACATACACAATAAACATTTGATAGTTTGAAAATTTGTGGATTTAGACGTCGCTGACACCAGTCAACCACTGAAATGTGACTGCTAAGGTGACCCGATAGTTTAACATGACAAGAAGTCAGTGGTTTGGTTTAGATTCCAAAAATGATTATCTGACTATATATGATATAAAATATGAATATTTTCGAAGCTTCTGACCACTTACTGCAGTTAATTTTTCATGTAGTTCTTAACGTGTCCTTCATAAATTACGAAAGGAAGGAACACCTTTTCATCACTGAGTTTTATTTTTATATGTATTGAGTTGTTCTGGAAAATTGAGATTAAAATCACCTCATTAAAATGATGATTGATCATTTGTCATGATAATGGTACCATATGATATTGGTGACTTTTACCAAATTACTGTTTTCTAGATATTTTCCCCTAATTAGGGGGTACTATAACAGCATTTGTTGAACTCTGCTTGTTATTTCAAATCTTTCAAACTACAGTGCCTTGTCACGTAGTGCTCATATTAGCCAACAAGCCAAATGGTGTTGAAAATCTTTGACTGCAGGTACTCACCTACGTCCCTAAAATGTCATTTAAAAAAAAAAAAAAAAAAAGTTGCCATATATAAATGTCACCGATAATTTCTTTTCATATGGTAGAAAGTATGAGTTAAAATGCACATGCAGATGGGTATACACACAAAGTGCTTGTATTGTTATCACTTTGTATTTCTTATTATATAGTGATAGTTCTTCCACACACAACTGCTCATGAATTTTAAAGTTTTATTTTTTAATATCTGCCTATTGCGCTAGGGAGCTAGGAAAAAAATGAAGCTGAGTTGATTAAATTATTTATCCCTACTGCTGAAGTGAGTTTGAAGGCTCATTGAATGTATCTGATTTCTTGGCTCCTCTTTCTCCCCTTCCCCCCTCAATTCATCCTGGTTATTTCATCCATATCATCCTGCCAGCAACAATAAATTTACTTTTTTTCAAGTAGGAAAACTAAAGACAGATATTTGTGTCGAGTTTGCTTTGAGTGTCACATTATATAAAATAGGCAGCATCATTTTTTTTTGTGATAGAAGTTGATGGTACCTACAATATTCTCTGTTCTTATTTGGTGGCTTACTTTTTGCCTCCACTTTCAAATTTAAGAACAAATGAAAAGTGAAGTTTAAATGTAAGTTGCTATAGTGTTTGCAAAAGTGCAATTTTAATGAAAACATACACTTTGTTCCTTAGATTTTTGAGTATAAACTTCTGTATAATTAGTTACGTAAATATTTTTCTTCCGTTAGCTACGGTTTTCTGCAAATGCTTTTTACTTTTTTGAAAAAATTTGATATAGCTCCTTTTTACAGTACACAATTAGCATTCATTGATGCTAAACTTAACGTATGTATCTCTTCCCATTAAAAATAAAAAAAAAAAACCATGAGAAGACTTTGCATTACTGCTGGACTTGGTCATCCTAGGTCTTACAGATGAACCGTTAATGCTTTAAATTCCTCTAATCTGCAATCTGTTAAGGGAAAAAACAGTAATTGATTTGTTTTCTTTAAAATGTTACCTCTCAAAAGTAAATATGGAGCTTGCACAACTGTAATTTTAGCTAGAACTGCAGAAACATTCAAGCAGGGAAAAAAATGCATTGAATTATTCATTTGGTTCACCATCAGCTTCTCCAAAGCCAGACATTCCTTAAAGTACAGCGTTTTATTTAAGCGGTCCAACACTGCTTTTTTTTTTTTTTTTTTGAAAGATCTCTTGCTTGGAGAATGCTCTTTTCTGCTGAACTGCGAGAGGAGGGTGGAATCAGTGGGGATTAGTGCCTTTTAATCTACTACATCTGTAGTGGGTCATCCAACACTGCAGAACTCTCATTACTCTCTCATGCTGTATATGATTAAATGGCTGAAAATATTCAACGTTGACCTTGAAAATAAAGCTGTATGTGTTGGATGAGCAGCTTCCAAAGACTTCATGTCTAAACTAGCCTTTCCCCTCGGTAACTTCTAGTTCTGGAATATGTTGTCTGAGAGAGGACTAGAGCGTTAGAAAATGTAAGTCAAAATTGAAGTGTGGGAGTATTTGAAATGCATCATTATATAACTTATGGCATCACTCAGCTTGTTTATGCTATGTTTATAAGTAAACCAACACTTATTAGCCCAGTCGATATGGGATGGTGGCATGTCTTGAGCATACTTGTTTTTGTGACTAGTGTTTCTCTGTAAACTGGTTTCGTATCGACTAGCAAACTAAACTGCATCATCTTGTGTGTAGAGGCTAGAGCTCTTGAAATCATCAGAAAGCATGTTGCTTAACATCTTTGAACACTAGTCTATATAAAGCTATAAGTAAGCACCATCTTTTCATATACATTTTGGCACATTATGTGTTTATTGCTAATTTTCATGCTGCCAATACTTTGGGCATGTTAAGTCCCTCTAACTTAAAATGAAACTTGTCCTCTCTCCTTACAATAGTATGGTAAATTACCTGTGTAACTCACTTTATCTCGATTTAGCTATAAAAAGACATGCCTAACGTATTTCAGTGCTTCTATTTTTTAATGTAGTGTTTAGCTCTCTGATATTTTCTTTCCAAATAACGGTGAAGGGAGGAGTTGAGTGAGTTGGTCGCGAGTGATTAATACGTTTCATTGAACCTTATGAAGGCCCCGATCCTGCCAACGCACACGTGGTTAGCGAAACATTCAGCTGGTTCTGGTGAGGTCAGGGGCTTCTTCAGGCTCACAGCTAAGTGCACGGGCAGATATTTGCAGGATCAGGGCCAAAGCGGGATAACGCTTGGAGGTTAACAATTGAATAGGATGAAATACAGTGTGCCTTTAAAACAGCTAATGCATCAAATACATGCGCTGGTGAGGAAATATATTTCTGGCCCAAATATCTACTCTTTTGTCAAGCAGAACTTCCCTACTAATTTCATTGTGTTTTAGCTATAGTGTTGAATTAGCTTCTTGAGAAAGGACAGTGCTGTTTTGTCCATATTCTAAGAAGATGCTCCCACAAAAATGCTTTCCCTAATCTGCTCTAAAGCCTTTACGAGGAGGGTGAGGTTATTCAGAGAAATGAGTGAAAGATTATGCTTTCAAAATCTCTATTAAAACTGTATTTTTCATGTATTTTCATGTATTCAGGACTTTTTCTATAACACTCCAAAGGTACAAAATCTTTTAACAGTCTCAAATATAAGCAACCTACTTGCTAAAACCACTTATTCATTTACTAAAAAATTCCTAGCTATAGCTGTAATATAAATATGTCAACCAACTTATTATTTAAGGAAGAAGCGGTAAGATCTGTTCCAGAAAAACTTGATGTTTAGATCTTTTGGCCTTTAAAATGTATTGATTTTCCCACCACCACTGTGAACTTTTTTTTTCTTGACTGGTGGAACATTGTCATCGTAGAGTGTAATATTTTATCTAGGGGAGAACTGAGAGCAGCAAATCACTCTAGTTCTCCTCTTACTTGGGTTTGAAAATTTAACCTACATCACTACTGTCCTTCCTACTTTTCCCTACCATTTTTTCAGCCCAACTCTAGGACAGAATATACGGGACTGGACCCTTTGCAGCATAGTGCCAATGTCATTGAAATGAGAAAGACTACAGAAATAACACATGGTCTTGTAATTTCATAAATCTCCAATACAATTGTTGAAAGAGAAGTACTAGCTGCTTATGGAAATATCTGTTTATCTTAAAGGAATATTTCTATCAGTTTTTCTTAATGGTAGAAATAGATTTTGCCTTTCAGGCACGTTATCGTATATAATACATTAGTGCCATTGAAAAGAAGAAAAAAATTGTGTTGTATCTGTTAGAGTAGTGACAGTGTTTTCTCTTAAACCTCCTTAGTTTTAGATGAGGCAAAGGAGAGATCTTTATTATTTCACATTTCTGAATCTTCTATATTTACAATTTCAGTTGATGCAGAATAATTATTTTGTAAAATTAAAGGAAACTTCCAGGAAAAAAAAATCTTTTTTAATTTTTTTTTTGGTCAACACTGGTTTTAATGGAGTGGATTTACTTATGTTGTGTGACGTACACAAAATACATGTCAAAAGTGGACTGTAAATGTATTCTTTACTGCTTTTTATTTGGTCATTACAGTGGTAATTTTAAAGTTATGCAGTGTGTACAGGCCTGCCATGAGAGAGGTTACTGTGATCAGCGTGGTTCTGTCTTATTTTCAGTGAATGTTTTACTATCTCTATTTCTTGCTTTCTTCTGCATTTTTTTTTCCAGGAATGAACTGCCTAATTTTGGCTTAATTTTTTCAAAATAACCTTATTAAAAGCAAAAATTTAAGTAGTGCAGAACTCTTACTGGCTCTCTGAAGCAGAGGAGAGAATATAGCATATGCTAGGTTGTGCCATAATGCTTGCAATTTTCAGCTACACTTACAGAGATTGCTTCTTTACGTAGGTAAAAAATGACAGCAAGTATGTTGGATAACAGTTTTCTCATTATATTCTGTGAGCACATTCATTATGTATTATTAGTCCTTAATTGTAAAGATGAAATAACATAACCATTTATCTTGGCAAGCCCATTATTTATAATCCGTACCTTACAAAATTGTGTGGATTTGCCTGGATGTTTCCTTCTAAATGTACTCTTCAGATTTTTGACACAGAAGGTGAGACAAAACTTTTCAGGTTAAACTTGTAACTAACCTAATCCACTCTTAATAGGCAAACTGTGTATCTTGATGGGGTAAAAGAAGTCCTCTCTCCCCCACCCCCCTGAAATTCAGTTCTTCATTTGTTTTGTTCACCACGCTGCATTAACACAGTTTTCCCTTGTGTGCATCTGCCAGTGTACAATTTAGCCACGGGCATCTGTAGACCTTGTGGTGATCAGTATTGCAGGCAAAAGCCATATGTGTTTAAATAAAAAAAAATCTCTTTATTTCATTTGCTGTTTTAACTGGATGGATAACTTTTGTGCCTCAAGACAGAGGAAGAGAAAATACAGAAATAATTAATTGCCTCTATTCTTGAGGCAGTTTCATTTTCCCTCTCCAATATGGAATGCTTGTCAGCTTCCCTGATAAATGACTGCATCTATTTGCATAGATTTTACATTAACACAAAAATTAGTTTTATTTGTGAAAAACTAGTTTACATAATAATGCAAAATCTAGCATTATGGATTATGTTTCAAATTTGAGACACTGTAGAGAAATGAGTTTATTTTCTTTGTTTTTTAAAAATTCTTTTTGTTTGTTGTGTGGGTTTGTTTTTTTTTTACTGTCAAGGCATATTAGATTTTAGCTTTGTATTTTGTTTCTATAAAATTAACCAAATCAGGGTCTTTTAATGTTTATAAACCATTTCTCTAGTCTTTCATAGATTGAATAATTGATGGTAGTTTGAACACGACTTCTTTCATAGACTTTTACACATTCCATTTATTAAATACACTCTTAAACATGAATATAAAAAAAATGTTTAAAAAAAATTGCGCAAACAACTGTTAAATACACTCTAAGAGTATACTTTAAGTTTCTAATGTGGCTATTAAAATAGTGCTCCGTCAGGTATTCTTTCAAAGTATTAATGTACTGCATTAGCTTGTATGTCAGTGTAGGGCTATTTTTTTTCCTATATTTAATAACCTGTCTGTTTTAAGTAATTAGGCATTCCTAGCTTGAAGTGACAGTAATATACCTCTAGTTAAAAACTGTGTTTTATTCACAATTTGTCATGTCCCTAAAGAAAATTTACAAATCAATCAGTTTGAAATATCTGTGAAGGAAAATATACTGCCTTAATTTTGAGCCAATTGTAGTTATTTTCAAGTTACATGAATTGGATGTTTGCTCATATAATAAACCTGGTGTCTTGTTGTCTAAAGGCAACTGCTAATTGTATATCAGCTCGTTCTCCCTGCCGAAGAAAATACAGATGCATTCACTGTTGTTATTTCATACTGTATAACAAAAAGAAACTATTGCTCCTTATGAAGCATGCTATACTTAATGGCAACTTAAGGTAAAAGAGTGCCTTTGCCACTTCTTGAATCTGGGACACCCTAGGTGCCAGCTGTCACTGCTCAGCTAATGATGACAAATGCCCCTCTCTATGCAGATTGCAGAGCTTGCAGGCTGCTATGAAAGGCAGCCAGATTACCTTTCTTCAGATAGTAACTTAACCTTTTAAACTCAAGTGTCAGAATGAAATTATTAGCTGGGATACTTTCAATATCTGTTTCTCTAAAAAAGAAAAAAAAAAGGAAAGAAAAGAAGAAGGCAGTGACTTCAAATAATACCGTAGCAGCTCTCGTATTCACAAATTGTTCATGCTTCTCTGGTGTTTTAAAAATAGGAAACTGCTGCCACTGTGCCTGTGAGCACTATATGGAGTTCGCTGGCGCCGAATGCACGAATACTGAAGCTGACCTCTCAGTTGCACTACACGGAAATGGGGCCAAGTGGGCCAAATTCTGTCCTTGCTTACATCCACGTAGTGTTACTGATGCACAGATGTGACAGATCACAGGTTAACTGATGCTATTTATAATAGACCGTAATTGATGTTACATATTGTGGATATACTCACTTCTCACCATAACAGTTCATGTTACCACTCTAAATCTATGAACCTCAGTTAAAATCCACTGTATCAAAACTGGGTATTTACTTGGTGGGTATGAGCGATTTCACAGAACTCAGTGTCATGTGGTTAATATTAAGTTACTAATTTAAATATATTCTTCAGTCAGAGTTTTGGAGTTACTTTCTAGGTTGTCTTGGAAGCAGCTAACAGATGTGAGGATATTGCATGGTTCCTTAACAGCATGTCAGAAACATAACACAGTATAAGCACTTTATGTGCTTATATTATATGCCACCTAAAGGGGTAGTGTGCTTTTTGAGTGTGTACACATACATGTGTCTGTATTTTTATGTGGGTCTATTTGTATGTGTTTATACACTTGAATATAGAAGTAAATAGACACATGGGGATTCATATCAATGTGTGTACACATGCACAAGCCTACACATGTAACATCTAAAAAATATATATTTCCATGTTTATATTAAAATACTGACATATATGAGCATGCTTAACTTGCACATTATATTTGCCATCAAATTACTCTGTACAGTGAACTGTATATGAATATCAGTTTCCATCTGAGTAAAGCCTAGTTTTATTACCGTAAACAGGTACCTCCGATATTTTCACATGATCAAATCTCCATAGCAGTGGGCAATAATAGAAAGCTACTGAAAAGATGTGGAAAGGCATTTAATGAGAAAACCAGGAATGCTATGGTATATGGATGCAAGGATGTAAATAACAATAATAGGAGGAAAAAAACGTGCATTTGGTATGAGATCGGAATGTCCCAGACAGAAAATAGTTATTATTATTGGCAGAAAGTACAGGAGGCAGAAAAAAAGGAGCAAGTTTACAGAGCAAAGTTAAGATGAGATCAATGTTGCAATAATTGTAACCTGGTTGGTTTTGTAGTAATCATTAAAGCAAAGGTAATCTGATCCATGAACATAATGTTAATTAATATTCTTTTCTCTGGAAAAGAATAGATGTGATTGCTGATAGTTAGTACTTACCTCTTCTGGTAATACAATGTATGAAAGGGGGATGCTGGTTAATATTATATTAGAAATGTTTCCTTTTAAAGTTTGGGGAAGAGTGTTTTTGGTTTTGCCTGTACATAAGTATGTTAAATTTAACATCCTGTTTTGTTTTGTTTGCTTTGTTTTTTCTTTAAGTCATTAAGTTCAAAGTATTTAAAACTATACATGTTTCATTATTTTGATCAAGTGTAGCACAATCTGGGAAATAAAAAAGACAAAGATCTAGTGTTTCATACTCAGCTTTCTCAGCTTGTTGGTTGAATAGGCATCAAATGAAGTCCAATGCCTATACAAAAGAAATGTTCCTTGTTTGGATTTGCCCCATCTGTGTCATCTGGTGGCTTATGCAATTGGAGGTGTTATCACATGAATCCAAATGCACAAGCCAGTTGTTTTATGGACTCTTTCTGTGCTTGGAGGAGTTTATAAGTTGCCCACTCTATTGTGTGTCACTCCCAGATGACACGTGTGCATTCTGCTGAGCATATTTTGGGGGTAATTATAACTAATGAAGCCTGGTACACAGCTTGTTCGCAGAGTGATTTATTCTGCTCCTGTCTGATTCCTGTGAGTTCTGTAAAATGGTTACATTGTGCCTTCCACTTTGGACATGTATGGGAGCATGTGGTATTGAGTCCATCTGACAAAATTTGCTATTCAGTGTACCACAGACTAATTACAAAGATATTGGCTGGGTACATCTGTTTAAAAATATAGTGATGAACTGAAATTATAAATGGGATCTGTAACTTTAGGGATATTGACTTCAGTATGGCTCTTGTTCAGTCATTTACTCTTCCCAGACAGTAACCCACTTAGATGTACTGCTGTTAAATGGCTCAGAGTTCTCTGAACTCCATTAGTTAAGGTTAGGTTCCCTTTATACCTTTAGCAAAGCATATTTTATTGTGCAATTTGAGTTCAGATAACTGATGATATTTTGTGGAAAGATGGATTTAAAGGTTGGGAAGGAAACATCTTGTAGATTAGCAGGTTTCAGAAAGCAACAACAAAAAATCATTACTGAAGCCTGGATGTCAACCTTTATTTAATCTTAGATGTACCATTCTCACCCTAATTTGTCTTGACTTACCAGTCTCTCAGGCAAGTAAATCCACTGACATTAGTGAGACTCATCCTCAAGAGGTACTCATACATTTGTTTACCAGGATGGTTTTAAAAACCTTTTTTCCAGGGCACTAATATACCTCTGAGGTCATGAAGTAATGGGGTGCACAGAAGCTGCAGGGTTTGTAACTTCATCTACCAGATTCACAGATATCCCAGCAGGCTGGATGTTTTTACAAGTATCTCAGCATCAGTGTTCAGTAATAATAGTCTTCAATTATATCTGTCTTCAGTTATATCAGCTTCCCCCATCTTCACCCTCTAACTCCGTATCCAGATTTGAAAGACTTCTTCATCTTTTTTCAGTGCTTAAACAAAATTTTCCTTCACAGAAAAAAAAAAAGAGATTAAAAGTTAGAGTACTGCTTGTATGAATGGGAGAACAGAGAGAGTTATTTGTTTTGGTACACATACTATAAAAAGCACTACTTAGAAAATACACTTCACGTCCTTCCTACTAGCTATGTCAGCAGAAAAAATAGTTTTACTGAAAATGAATTTTTTTCATCTGTTTTTGTGGAAACAGCCTGGGATGTTCTCAAGACAACATTAGCAGCATGATGGGTGAGAAGATGTCACTAGTTCTCAGAAGTGAATCAATTAAGGTGACATTCCTCAACTAGCACATTAAGCAAGAGGATGTGGTCACCAGCAGACCTGAAGTTTGCCTGTGTCCTAATCTGTCCCAGTAGTGAAGTTTATAGTATCAGTAGCATTTTTCAAAATCAGTACTTTCACTGGGAAAGAACCATGAAGATAAAAGTGGGCAGAAGTTCTGTCCGTGACTTCATTCTTGCTCCTGAACTTGTGTGGAGCATGTTCTCCTAGTAAGAGTTTGCAGTGTTATATACCTAAGATGATAACCATGAGAAGGTAAGAGTGTTGGAGAAAAGCTGTTTGCGTATAGTGAGTATCAACATACCTGTGTATAATGTGTGTGGAGAAACATACAATTTGAAAACTGACTGGTTTGCTGAGAACAATTGTATCATAATGTAGCAGTTATGCTTAAGTTGTTTTAAATAGACAGAATTTGGGTATGGACTGTGCCAGTAAGGATATTTAGCTTTTTTAGATTTGTTCTGGATTTCTTCCATATATAAAAGCATGTTCCGAGAACAATTTTTACATGATGATTTATGATGATGGGAAATCTGACCTGGGTTTGGGTTTGCTGATGATACAATTGTGATAGATTTTGACTTTTGGGATAACACACATGCCATGTATGTTCCCAAAATGGCACCATCTTACCATGCCAGATATTACAAGAGGTTTGCTAAATTGACAACACATACTTAATTGAAATCCTTATGCAGAATGCGCCTTACAGATGAAAACCAGAATTTTGCACATTTTTTAAGGTTTCCTGTTTTTTCATTTGTTCTGTGTTGAAGGACTGTTACAAACTACAATGACTGGTATATTAGAAAATGCTTAAAAATGAGCAGTTGTTTTCCTTGGAGAAAGATTGTCACACGTTTAAAGAATAGTTAGCTGGAATTATGTTTTTGTGCTATTAAAATCCTGCAGTTGTCAGGCATAGTTTTGCTTGCTGAGTAATCTACTCATGTTTAGTCAGAGTACATCTGTTCTATATAATTTTAAACATTTCATAAAATATTTAAGATTAATGGTCCAAATCAAGCACTAGCTAAAACGATGACACTAATTACATCAGATGTAGTTGGGTCAGTGAAGCTTATGTGTCATTCTTTTGCGCTGACCAAACTTTTGTTGCATGAACTCATGTCCCATTTTAGTTGGCCTCAGAGCAGAGTGTGCCCTTCCGAAAGCTGGGACTTGCAGCTGTAGTTTCAGCCTCTCTGCTACTTTCCTTTCTTTATAAGCTGCATTCATTCTATTCATTTCCATTCCTTTGCTACCTTACATGAATTTTGTGATAGGAACGATTATTTAAGTTACCTTGAACCTAGACACTTATTTATGCTATGCCATGCTAGGGCTAGTGCATATGATATACATACCAGGTATGGCTAGGTGAAAATCATTGCTCATATAAGTATCTAGAAAATAGTAGTAAAATAGTACTCTTAGTAGTAAAATTAGGGCCTACAATGATAACCATTTAGCAGAAATTGGAACCAAGAAGCAGAGTCACTTTTGGGGCAGTAAATTCTTACTTGTTAAGCTCACTAGTGTTAGTAGCACACTTTCCTCTCTGCTGGTAAGTCATGCCCTTCCATTTTCCCTGGTAGTCTCCCAGATTTGTGGGGCCAGGATGCCAGGTTGGACTGTCTGTTTTCTAGAAATTGTGAAAAAGCATTGATGGAAGAAGGTTTGCCATATTCCATATGTGCCGATCAGTCACACAGTGGACATGTTGGACTGCTTGTAAAGCAAATGCTGGCATGTTTGAGTTTAGTGAATGCATAAGGAATTTGAACTCCAACCTCACACTGATCCTGTGGTACTGTATGTGATGATCAGTTGTGCAGGCAAAATGGTTGTGATTCACTTAAACCCCCAATTTTTATATCAAGTTAGTTAAGTTTATACACCTTCGTGGAACAGGAAAAATAAATCACAAAGAAGAAGACGACCAAAAAGTACACTGTCCTTGGGTTAGAAAAAAAAGTGACTGGATGTGCTGAAGATCAGGCCAAAAAGATTAAAGAGAATGAGTTTGAAATGGAAGACATTAAAACTTCTCAGGAAAAGTTAATTTGAAAACTTCTAGTAAAATCGGTTTCATTGAAGGGAGGGGACTGAAAAAACAATATAAAGAACTGAAGGGGGGAATCAGAGGATAAATTATGAAGGAAGAAGTAGATCTTTGCTTAAAGAAATTTGACTTAAATTTGGAACATGTTGGGTTTTCTTCATATTAAGATAAATACCACACTAAGCAGAAATCCCAACCTTAAGGTATCTCTAGCAGTGCACCTAAGCACAGTTGGCCCACATGGTGATTCTGATGTTGTGAATCATGCTGGAAAGTGTCAACATTTCCCAGGTTTACTCTTGGCTGTGCTTGAACCGAGCCAGCCTCAATGTAGTTGCTGCTTTTGTGGGCAGAACTCCTTGCTTTGTGAAAGTGAATAAGGTAGGTCTCCAAGAGCTGCTCTCCAGAGCCCCAGACAGTGAAAACAGCAGCCTTTTAGGCATCCTTCGCTGACCTAGAGGTTAACCTGTCCAGAGGCTTATGCAGTCTATACAGTAAAGGAAAGCTTTATTAGGATGGGAAACAGGATACAGGAGTGAGATTCCAGAAGTTGAGAGGGAACATGTATAAAGAAGGTCATGGCACATCTTTAAAAGTGTAGATAATTATATTGACACCTTGGCTGCTATTCTTTACCTTCTAAATTAAATCCTAATGAGTAGGACTGAATGAGACCTTTTTGGATGCACAAAATGCTGAACTTGCTTATATTGCATGGTACTGTATCTTCTTAAATTAACATAACTAAACATGGGACTTATGAGGCCTTTATTCACAAGACTACATTATTTGTTATTGGTCTTGTTTAATATTTATAGAGTGACATACATTTCCGTATTGCCTTAGAGAAATAAAAATTATGTGATTCTGGCCTCACTTTGCAGTCTAATTTTGGCAAATGCAAGAAATTGTGAAAAAAAAAAAGAAAAAAGAATACATAATAGAAAAAGTAAAAAGGTTGTAATAAATAATGCTTGGTACTATATTATGTAGGAAGCTTGTATATCTTATTTTTTTTAAGCCAGTGTAAAATGGAATTTCTAAAAGGACAGTGATGTAGGGAAGTTCTGTCTCAGTGTTAGGACTGGGAGAAGAAGCCACAGTTGAAAGACAGAGGTAGAAGGCGTGAGAATTATATTTCCATTTGACGTCAGTTTGTTCAGGTTGGTTGAGGCTGTTGAGAATTCAATGAGAGGTGTTTGAACAAGAAGCAGTGGCGAGTACAGGTAGGAATATCTCACTGCCCTTGCTCCCAGGTGGATGGGTTGAAGACCAAGCGGGTAGGCAAGCTGCCGGCTGCTGCCTGCTAAGTGAGCTAACTGAGCCAAACACTACTGGTGGCATCAAGGTTTCCCAGAAATGCACAGTTCAGTGCCTGAACACAAAACATTCAGCTGCAAAATTTGCGTGTGGATAGGGACGTAGGCTCGATTTCCCACCCAGGAAAACCCAACAAAAAAATCCTGGCAATCCCAGGCAGGAGGATGATGAAGTTGATGTGACATGATAATATGTTATTTTTCAGGCTGCAGTAATGGTATCACATCACCTTGTTGCAATACCAGGCCTGTAATGTTACTTTCTTGCTGCTTTTGATGCACCCAGTGCTAACACGGCTCTTCAGCTTTGAGGTGGGGTGCTACATATCTGAGTCTTCCGTTTGTGTATCTTGGTGGACTCATTTGTAAAAATTGCCATTTTAACCAAATACTACTGTTCTGGTGTTGTGTTTCATTGATAGAAAGTTCACTCATATTTTGTCAACTGTTGAATGAAAAAATGATTCATCTTTTTAGTAATGTAGGCTGCATGAGTGTTCAGAGCACTTCATAAATGTTAGGTAGATATTCTGTCTAGAATACCTCTGTTAACGCAGAAGCACACAATCAATTATTTATTATTCTGGATTGGATAAAATAGTGTTTGTAGGTGTGAATCTGTGCTTTTAACAGCAAAAAGAGTGTAATCTTTGAGTGAAAGATCTAAATATTTTATTATAATAATCAGACATAAGTTCCCACAAAGATTGAAGTATAAAATATCTGTATGAGTGGGTGAAATTCTGGCGTAACAGCTGACCAGTTTTATGGCTTTTGTGTGACCCTCATGGTAATAATATGTTGCATGTAGGAGGTAGTCAGTTTTGCACAACCACAATTTGTTTTGTGTGGGGTCTTCTGCTTAGCTGACTGGTAGTAAAAATATGCAAACTCTTTTGATTTCTTTTATTTTTTTTTTATATATGCGTGAAGTGAATAAGTTGCAGTGGCTGTAATTCTTGTTATTAAACTGTGCTCATTTATTAACGTTAATTATTAGGCGGTCAGTTGTTATCCTTGCTAAAAAGACACACAAAGAAAATAGTTTTGTGATAAGAAAGCAGTTTGTCTCAAATAAGGGAACCTGGATGTAATGCTCTGCACAGTACGTTTTACAGAAGCGCATAGGATCTGTTTACCTGGTTGAAATTCAAATTGTTTTATTATGGTGTCAATTCTTTGGTTTTGGCAGCACTTCTAAAGTGTCTATACACAAAAGGACTACCACAGTGAATGAATGCTAGTGTTGACACCACCTAACAAGCAGGGATTATGTGTTTACAGAAGAAGTAATATGATAGGTCAAGTATAAGAGGCACTTCTCAAGAGCACTTCACCACATAATGAGTGACTGACTAGAAAGTGCGGAGCTGCCACTCTTTGGCTTCATTTCGGTGTTGATGCCTGCCTCTCTCCTCCAAAGCCCTCTTGATCATGTTCAGCTGCTCTGTTCTCATGTGGTGAATAATAGTAGAGTAAAGCTGCTTTTCTGTCTCATTTTTCTTGCTAATTTACACATTCAAGCCATTTTTTGTTTGCTATCCTTATTTGCTATTCCCTTTTGTCAAGGCACTGTTCTCTTTTTTGCCTCAGGCCTAGGAACTAATTTGAGCTTCTATAATTACTTCATGTTTTACACCTGTCTGCATATCATGCACCCCTTGTCTCTGTACTTAAGCTGTATATTTCCTTGGAAGAAAAAAAAAAAAAAAAGGCTAGTTTTCATATACAAGGAATCCCCAAGTTTCTCCTCTCGGTCTTCCTACAGGAGAAACACAATTAAACTGTTGAGATGTTCTCAGCAATGCAGCTGACCTTTTGGGTTCATGAAGGACAAATGAATGCTGTCTGTTCAGACAGTTTGTGTTAAGACATTGTTGAGTAAAGAGCCCTGAGCTTTGTTCCTCTTGAATGAAGCAATGGTTGTAGTCATTTTAAAATCATTAAGAGCCTGAATGCATGGTATCATTCTACAGTGTTTGCTCTACAGCTGCTCTTCTGCTTTAATAGCAGCTTATTAAATTTGGGTCAAGCGTACTCTGAAGAGTATCACAATGAAGAAACTGTTCAAAAAGTTACCTGTTTAAAAAAAAGGCAATTGATTAGATTTTTAACTTAAGTGACAGCTGCAATTCATTGCCTGTTCTTTGTGGTGTCCTGCAGCCAGAGTGGAAGCCTTTTGTAATTTGGTCTTCATTTTGTAAAAGCTTTCTTGAATAATCCAGGGTTGCTTTCCACTCTGAGACCGCCTCAATCCAATTAGGAGTTTAACAAGGGTCAAATTAAGGAGACTTTACACTTCATGTTTGCATCATTAGCCATAAGACTGTTTTGTGTGTGCACGACTGTGTGTCGAGGGAGGAGGGGAGGCTGCAAGACGGGGCAGACACAAAGCTGTCATCCACCATGTGGTGCATCCCATCGCTGAATGGAGGCACAGCAGGCTAGGAACAACATTTCCAGTTGTCTTTTGGGGCTGTCGTCATGTGGATTTCAGCTGGTACATAGTTGTTTGGAGGTTACAGGTGCTAGCTAGAGCCGAGGAAGAAGAGCGTGCTCTGTGCCTCGTCTTTTCTCTCCTGGTAGCCTATTGTTATCGGACAAATGACTGGGAAGAGATGAAGTTAGAAATCTCTTGAGCATTCATTATTTTTGATGAGATGACAACTACCCCAGTTCCTTGTTCTCACTACTCATGCTGTTTCCTGTTATTTTTTGAAAACATAATTTTTCTTCGTGTTAAGTGTATTGTACAGTGTGAATTTTTTTATACAAGTAGTTTGTTAGCAGGCTTTCGATAATCAGATGTGCGTATGGAAGACTACAAACATGCAGTCATATTTTCTACAATGACAATCTAAAAACGGCGCTGGTTTTACTTACACAATTTTTGACTACGACGACATTTTCCTAATGAATTATTTATAGAAACTGTTGAAAATTAAAGAGAAAACCATAAGACCCTCTTTTCTGTGTAAGATTGTTCTTAATGACAAGAAAAATTCTCCTGCTAATCAGTGTTTAGATGTGTGGGATATTGCTGGAGAACTGTTGCAGTCTCTTTAGCAAATGCTTTGTGCTGCTACATACAAAGTAACGATTTATCTAAAAATAACACTTTCATTGTTCCTCCCCCCCTAAACCCATTAATAGGTACTTTAGTATCATGCGAGTTTTCATAGTTTAATCCCTTTTCAAAAGCTTTTCAGAATAAAAGCTCTAAATGGTCCTCAGTATTAATTTGATGTGACTTCTGTACAATATGGTTTGAAACTCTCAGAAGCACATTTTTACAGCTTACCCTTTTTCACTGGATCAGTGTGTGGAAAATACCAGCTAAATGTTTCATGGAGTCTCTGCTGTAAGCCTTTTTTGTTGTCTTGCAGATGCTATAGCTTTCTAGTGATTTTTATTTAGTACCATCATTATTAGATAATACTTAAGCCAGATCAAAACCGCTACATATATTATTGTTCATTGAATTTAAATTCTAGGAAATGCCACTTAAAACATAATTTTTTTAAAAAAGTTTTGACCTGTCTCTTGAATCTCATTTGATGAGAATTTAGCTTCAACAGTAAACTGTGCATAATAAATGGTGATTGAGTTTAATGTAGTCTGAGTTTGTAGTCAATCAGATCTTTGTTTACATTTAGACAGGAATAGCTGGCTTTAGAGCTTTGGACACCCATAAATAATTACATTTTTTTAAATGCTGAGCTTTTGGTGAAATATTAATTTGATGTGTCTGATAGAAGTAACAAGAAATAATTTAAAACTTGTTCTGTCAACTTCTTAATCGAAATGGGAATGTGTTTTCTGTTTGGATCCCAGTGTGCACAGTGGCTGGTGAAATAAAAATCTTGTCTATCCAATTATTTTCATAATGTATATCTCCTGTGGTGATTTTTTTCTTCCTCAAAACCACTGCCTAACTCTGGAACAAGATGTTTACAATAGTATCAAATGGTGACGGGCTGTATTTTGTTTTGTTTAGTTTTATGCTTAGTTACCCCAATTTTAAGGCTTTTGTATAAATTGTTATCACAAATGAATGAAGTGAATGTAAATTGTATGATATAAGCCTGTTTGAAGATGTTCAGTCTGTTCTGAGCTCTAGATATCCAAAAGGATCAGAATAATATGAGATTCAGAATGTCATAGATTTTGATTCTTTATTACTCAGTTTCTTTAGTCCAAAGAGAACCCAGTCACTTGACTACAGAAGCATTTATTCAAGGTACTGTTTGCCATGCCCAGGTAAAATAAGATATCAACAGATTAAAGAAATCTTATTAAAGAAATTATATTAAAGAAAGCTTCCAGCACTGATCTGTAGTATGCTGTCTTCCTTACCATTACGTGTATATATTCAACACATGCCAGTTTGGTTTTTGTTTTGTTTTGCTTTGTTTTGTTTTTTTTTTTAACCTGGCTACCTTCAGGAAGGTATTTAATTTTATAATTTCACCATCCTGCAAAATGCCCTTTACAAAATTGTAACAAACTGAAATGAAGATTCGTAGTGATTATGAAATAACTCCCATAACATAAAATGTATTTTATATTCTGATATTTTGTGATTGATAGGCTGTAAAGTGCTTTATTATTTCTTCAAAAAGAAACTAGTGAACACCTTCCTATGCTGAGTAGAAGTCCTCTTTGCCCTCCTGCTAGATCCTTTTATTGTAAGTTGTTTTTTTGGGTTTTTTTTCACTTTATATGCTTTGGAGTACAGGTGGTCTGCAAGAAAAAATAATGGATTTCACAGCTGCAGTGCCAGAATTTACAGGTTGAAGGAAAAGTGGGCTTATGAAAGGTGAACATTGCGGTCATTATTTCTTATTTATCTACCAGAAAACACAATGACAGAAAAAAACCATGTCAGTTCTGTATTCCAGTCGGGTGTTTTACAAATGTACATGTGGACATTTGTATGTAAATTAGATACAGCCTTTGAGCTCTTGGGAAGTTATCAGAGTGGACCTTAGTGTCACAAACCTTCTGCCCTCTCTACCAGCATTTATTTAGCCATAAGAGGAAAGACAACAGCACGATTTATGCATCCGTGTAAGTTTCTGGGACATCACCCAGTCACCATTTTGTGCCAGTGTCACAGAGATCTGAAGATGTGAATGGTAATCAGGCTGTTCAAGTAAAGCCTAAAAATTTGTCAGCTACAAAGGCTGGAATTTTAGATAAACAGATGCAGAACTTACACAATGTCAGGAATTAAATATTTCTTCTCAATTACAGTAAGTCTGTAAATAAGTCTTCTTTACAGTTTGTAAATAATTCTTAAAAGCAATGAAGCTTTAAAGGTTGCTAATCTAACTTTGAGATTTCCCATATTGGTGTATACATTTTTGCTACTATTTGTATAGGTATTGTATAGATGTTTTCCTCATTTTAAAATTTATATTTTCTTCTGTTTATGTGTTGGTGTAAAACATAATGTCTATCTATATTACAATATGAAGTTACTTGGATTTTTATTGTAACATAGTCACCATATATCTTGTGTCTTTTATTTTCTCCTTCTTCTAACATACGAAACCATTTGCTAAACCTAGCTTTACTGTCAAAGCAACTTCTGTATAAAATTGATTACATAGTTATCCAGAGGAGGATCAGATGCCAGCTTTCTTCCTTTCAGAAGGGCTATCTACACTTTTTGTGTATAATGAATTTGGTTCTCTTGAAAGATGCTGGATTGACAGCCCTGAAGACCAAAGTCCTTTATTTATGCATGAGCAGCACCAGTTCTGCCTTTCCCACACTGCCCTCCTGATATGCTTCACCCATGACCCGAAGGATCCCCCTTAGGGGTGACAGCTTAGTAGACTTCATACCCATTCACTCCTCCAGTCCTCTGCTGAGAGTGCCAACAAGAATGCCAGGGTGGTGGTGCCTTTTTGCTGTGAACTTTTGATAACTGCCTTTCAGGTCACAGTGGACATCTCATTTGCCACAGGTTATTGAAAAGCAGTCAGAGGGTGATAACTTTTCAGGCTCTTCAGGGTAATGGCAAAGCAGAGGTCTTAGGGTAATTAAAGGCAAGACCAGGATTTGGTTCAATTATTGTATATAGTGTAGTAAATTAGAGTCAAGTTCTCTAGCCCATTACCAATTTCCTGATTGAGCTAGTCCTCTAGGACATTTTACAGCACTACTAATGTTCCTCAGGCCCTCTTCTTTTACTCACTGAAAGGAAAGAATGCTTTCTGCAAGCACAAGTCACAAATAGCCCAATTTTCTTCTGGCTTACAAAATGCAAAGCATAACTAATTTGATAGTGGATTGTACCAATTTTAATTTGACTCAAAGACCTTATGGGCTAATTGAGTATGTTTCTGATCTCATTTATGGTAAAGTAAATTTAAATTCCATTTGAGTTACGCTAGGTACACATGTGGGCATAAGCGCAGTACTTGATTCCCTGTGTATAACTTACATACTGGGTGTATGTAATTAGTCCTTAATGAGACATAAGATACAAATGCACATGCAGAATTCTAATGGATCAAATAGCACAGTGCTAACAGAAACTCTAACTTTTTCCCTGCAATATTTTTTTTCATTTATCATGTTTTACATCAGCTGTACATTTATATTGGAAATGCATGCTCAGTGCATCTGAGCAGTGATTCAGTTGCCTGCTTTCATGTACATTTTGAGAAAAATGTACAAGGGGTTTGATTTTATATTTCTAGTTATTCCAGAAAGTAACACATATATGTGTTTAAAATAATGACATTAGAAAAGGAAGGAAAAGAAGTAACTGCTGTCTTATGCTAAATGAGCATATTTTCAGTATTCAGTGGAGTATTGAAATATTCCAAGCTCTAAATAAGAATACACAAGCCTCTGCATATAAAAAGCTCCTCATGAGAATTTATTTTAGAATCCTTAATGGATGATTTAAATGTTTGAATGTAAGATGATTGAGTTATATATACATTAAAATCATTAAATGAAAAAAGTTTTTCTATATTTCAGAATATGGAGGGCCTACATTGTATACACACAGCTACATGTAAAGCCCTTGTCATGTTGCTAAAGGTTATCCATGGTTCTTGGGAGGAAAAAAACCCTTTAATTTCAGGCCAATTATTTAGTATTTGCCAAAATGATTGTGTTCTTAAAAATCCATATTTAAAACAAGCCAAAGTTTAAAATGAATTTTTTTTTAAACAATCCGGTTCAAGTTCAGAAAATATTTTTCATTCACTTAAAATATTTTAAAACAACAGACAATCTCTTTATGAAAAAGTTATTCAGCTAGAAAAAAGTACAGAAAAAAATCAATGCCAAAATAATTATCTCAATGTGTGAAAAACACATCTAATTTGAGAACATCACCTCATAAAGTTGTTCATAATACTGAATTATTTAAGCAAAAGTGTAGAATCTTAACATAATAATGAAATCACATGGCAGTATTATAGTGACCATAAATTATTTTTCTCTGCCCCGTGCTTATTAATAAAAAACTGGGGAAAAATCTAGAAAAAAAAATCTTCTTCAGTTTCTGGACTCTGCATTGCAGGAAGGAAATAAATAAGAAAGGAGTAGATTTTAATTTTATATCAAAGAAACCCTTGAGGTGGAAAGTTAGGGAAAGCTGCATGGGTTTGTAGCACACAAAATGTCGCTTGAATTTTGCTGCTCAGTAGTTTGATATACTCATTTGCTGATGCGAAATGACGAGGGCTTAGAAAGCAGGGTTTTGTTTTTTAGCTGTCTGTAGACCTAGTGGGGCCTTACAGAACCCAGTCAGCAGGTCATTAACTCTGGAGAAAACAGCTTGCATTAATATGCTCTAATCCGGTATAATTAGTCAAATTACTGCACGCCGACCGGCTTGTCATGTGTTGTCAGATTTGGCATGCAGGCAGGATCACCAGGGTCCCTCTGGAATGCCACCCTGGATCAGGGAGAAGGACTCGTTTGTAGTACTGCAGATTTCTTGATGAGGAAAGCAAACGGAATCAGCAGCCATAGCCTTACAGAAAAGAAAAGAAAAGAAAAGAAAATTTAAAAAAATAACCAATCAAAAAGCTGATCTGTTATTATTTTGTTGAGAAATACGGAATTCATGTCGTGGGAACTGTTTACAGTTGATATCTACTGTTAGAAATAGAAGCTGTTCAGTTGCTTCTTGCAATTTCTATGTATCTAACAAAACTGGAGATCCGCTGTACTATATAAGATTAGCATTCATAAAAAGATTTAAAATAAATAATTACAAGAGGATCAGCTACAAATTACCTACCACACTGTGACACAGATTATTAAACTACCAGCATGTGTGGGTGCGTGTGTATGTGTGTGCTTGTGCGTGTGCATGTGCCCCTTTTTCCAGTAGGGGAGGAGGTTATTAAACTATAAAAGGGCCATATTAGCATAAATTTACAAGAGCTCTTGTTCTGGCGGCATGATAAAAACCTGTGTTACCTTTGCATTAACACTGAATTGCTTGTTGTGCTTTTGGCAATGACAGATAAGTCAGTGTAATTCCCCATCGCAACGGAAATGATGCTCCAGATTCCAAACGCATCCTGAAGATGTCACTGACAATAATCTTCAAAGAACGGCCAGTGAAAGTGGGCTGTATGTTTGCAGGATGATATACTGCAAATGACAGGAAGAATTATGTGAGTGAAGACGAATCTGTAACATATTATTAAGCAATTTCACGAGAATAACAGGGATAAAAGGATAATGGATGAGGGTGTCATTATTACCTTCATGTAGAGGGAAAGCAAAAGCAAAGGTAGAGAGACAAGATTAATTGAGGAAGGGTGAAGCATTCATTGCTCATCAGCTCTTTTGTACTCTCTGCTCCTGAAATTCCAGACAAAAAAAAAAAAAAAAAAAAAATAAAATTGCTCAGGGCTGCATTTTAATGCAGCTGGCAAGACAGAGCCGAAAACTGACAGGGCACTTTTTAGTCACCTCCCTGTTTCCATAAACACACAACGACTATTACTCTGGAGTCTTCCTGTGGTCAGAACAGTAAGCTGATGGGATGTTCTTTTTTTATCGCAGTTACTGTTTTTAATTGTGCTTCCGAACTCGGCAGTTTTATCTGTTGATGGTGTGGAACTGAACAGGTCATTCCCTATGCATTGTTTGCATTGCAGTTGCAAATGTAAGCAGACTGTACATAATAGATGTCAGCAGAAGGGCTTCTTCCGAACACAAAGGCAAACGGGAGTGTCCTTTAACGTTAGTGACAACATAAAATTATGCCAAGGTATCAAGGTTTTAATATACACCATGAAGAAACAGGACGTCATTTGGCAATTGGGCAGACCAATCCTGCAGTATTAACTCAAGTATAATTCCTGTCGAAGTCAAGTTTTGCTCACTCAGAGAGTTATCATTCGGTCAATAATTTCAATTACCTTCCTTAATTTCTGTATGTTCTCCAAGTAGCAGTTGATTTTACTGCAGAAAATATGTTTTATTTGCTTTTAAAAATCTTAATATATAATACATTTAAAAAAAAATATTTAGATATTGTATAGATATAAAATATTTTCCCCTGATAATGATGTTTTCTCTGTGTACATTTTAATTTCAAAAGGAATGTCAGGGACCTGGATAATTAAGAACACATAACTATTTGCATTCGGAGAATGGATTCTAGGTTTTAAGCCTTCTTAGATTTAAAATAGTATTCAGCTTCCTTGATTTTCTTTTCTGTGTTTATTTCAGATAAGGAGTTGTTCTGATGAAGTAAACAGAGTTATGTTTTGTTTTGTTTTGTTTTGTTTTTTAACTGATAAAAACTGTTCCAAAGTTTTGACACCAAAAGAAAGGAAATTAATTTCTCAGCTGTTATCTGAAGGGGAAAAAAAGGAGGTTTTTGAGGAACTTTAGTACTGTAGGGGAGACAGATGAAAACCTGCAGTTTGATGGGAAAAAAAAAATAGTGGGGAATATGCCTCAATTGATTGTTATTTCTAGTAGTGAAAATTGGATTTGATTTCATGAAGTTGTGTATTTCTTAAACTGAACTGCTCCCATACGGTAAAGGGCATATACAGGATTTTAGAAAGAATAGCTAAGGTCAACAGCACAGGCTCACCTCACTGCCAGAGTCTGAAACCGAGACACTAGGGGAGAAGGATTTTTTCTGCTACCTCATGCGTAATAGCAAGATAAACAGAGATGAGTGCTGGGGGACAGAAGGGGATCGGGAGCTGGGTTAGGGTGGGAGGGGGCTGCACTTCATTGCAGTAGATTTATTGATCGTTGAAAAATAGGCGTGTGAAAAGAATAGACAGGAATTTTGTTCAGTATGATGCTTTGATACATTAGTGCAAGAATATGAGAAGGTTGTTTCAGCTGAGCGAATGCTGTGCTGCCCAGGAATCAATTGATGCTGTGAGGAGCCTCACAGGGCCAAAGGGCTCTGTTCAAGTTCATTACAAAGGTTTTCTTAGTAATCTGCAGGATCTCATGCTTAGATCTATCACAATATCTATCACAATAACCTGCTTGAACAATGTAACTTAGAAACTGGGTCATCCTACAGGCAGAAAACATTTCTGTGCTTGATAGTTCAGATCATGTTCCTTTTTGTGGGTTTTACTTGTTCATAGTATATCCTACAGTCGTTATGTTTAAAAAAAACCACTGCCATTATGAATAAAAATTACCACTAGATAATGGCAGCAATTAGATAACCCTTGTGAATTTTGCTATTTATGTTCCAAGCAGTTATTGTTAAAGCAAATTCAGATTGCACAAAATATCTGATTGGAGAGATTCATGTTGACATTCTATCTTACGTAAATTTTAAATTTAAGTAAAAAATTTTGTTGACATGTTGTGGTGATTTCACCACAGTGCTATTGGTTAGACTGCTTAACATCACCAAAATATTTTCCCAAAACATGTGGTAAATTTTTGTCTCTGTGAGAGGATGGGAAGATTCTGGTCCTTACCCCTGCAGAACTGACCAAGAATCATGGAGAAAGTGGGAATCTAACTGTGTTCCCGTCATCCCATCACTTCTCAGCATATTTGTTTGACTTTATTGAGCCTGTGTATTAGAACAGGGAAGAAGGTAGAGAGGAAATAATTTTGCCTCCAGAGATTTTATTTTGCTGTGAATAGTGATGCTCTAAAGAGCACAGTGGAGTTTTTCATGACTGTCTTTAACCCAAGCTACTAAGAAATGTATTTAGGTTTGCAGGTAAAATGCAAACTAAAACAAGTTTGCTTTTTTTCTCTACTGGGTGACCTACCAGTCTAGTGAAAATGCTGCACACCTCAATTTTACAATGCCAACATGTGGCATACACCTCAGGTGGCTTACAGTTATTGGTGATGATATTCAGCAGGAAAGAATCCAGCCTGACAAAGAGTTTCTCAGCTGAGTTTGCGTGACTCATTGTTATAAAAGAATTCTCATTCTGTTACACCCAAACTATTCATACATGGCCTGAACTAAACAGGGTGGAACACATCAACTGCAAAACTGGCTTTATAGAAATTTTTGGACAATTATTTGAACTGATGTGTTCATACTAAGACTAACTGAAGAGTTATTCTTGCCCAGGGAACCAGAGAGACATCCTGACAAGACATGGTGATGCCTTCATTGTGTGGCATCACCACCTTTCAGCACGTATTTACAGAATGCAGCAATAATATAAAAGATCGGGATATTATTGTTGTATTTTGTCTGTCATTGCCCTCTCTCTTTTTTTATCAACTAACCATTTGAATAGAGTGATGTGTTCACTTTCTGTCTCTCTCCCTTTCCTCATGCTTACTGCAGCTCCCCACACTTCTTAATGATGTTTCTTAAGAGTTCCCTTCAATCCAAAGCTCCTGACCATCAGTGGAAAGACCTGGAATGATTTCAGTGAGTTTTGGATAAGGCCCAGTCCTACTAAAATCAAGCAAATCTGCAATTCTGATCAAACCTTTTGCAGTTCAATGTCCATGAAAATCATTACGCATCAGTGGGTTCCAGAGGTGTAAAGTACTGCCATCCTCATCTGAACAGTGTGATTTGCCATGGAGGAAAACTTAGATATTTAATGAATACAGTTTCCAGCTAACTTTAATCGTGTTCCTATTATGTTACTGTTGGTACTATCAGGAGTTTGGCTTGAAATATTTGTTGAAATATATGATGTTTCAGTTCAATATTTTATTTTTCCACCTCCGTGCCCTCTAGTGGACAAACAAGCTCATTATTGTCAGAGCCTGACACATCTGGGACAGCAATTAGCCATAAGCAGGTTTTCTTCTTTACATGAAGTGGTGTTTTCATGTAAAACGGGTCTTGGGTTGTTTTATTCTTCGCTTGGGATCTATTTGGTTTGTCTGTATCGAGGTAGGAAAATGTTACTTCCTGGTGTTGTTTGGTGTAAGCTTATGAAAAATTAGAATCTTTTTAGAGTATTTTGCTCAGTGTCATAAAAAAAGATCCCAGGAGGACCATACTGAATCTTCCCATATTCTAAGTTTTTAACAATAAGTTTGAAAAGCCATATTTGTTGATTCATTCCACTATAAAATGACAAAAAGTATTTCAAGTGTTTGGCTTTCTATAGAACTAGTTGACATTTCCCATTGTAAAAAAAGTTATGTTTTTTTCATAAATATTAAAAATGCCCAAAGCTTTCCTGCTGGTAGGAAAAGCTGTACCAACAGCAACTAACTGATTTTTAAAAAATTCTTCCAAGATAATGGTCTCACTAGATATTTTTTTAAAATCTAGCTTGACTGCCATATTCTCTATGGTAAACATGCTACAATGCTCCTACATGCAGGAGACCCATGTCAATATTGTACAGTTCCATTGGAAAATTGAAGTGGCCAAAGAGAGAGTCACTGTTTTCATTCACTGAGGTATTTCACAAATTATTTTGGCCTTGTTTTGTTTATGTTTTGCAATCTTTTAAATGAATGCTGCCACTGACTTAAGGATAAATGGTTAATACCAGGAAGGAGAAATGTACATACCAAGTCCTCCTCCTGAAGTGAATAGGTGCTTCTTCTCAGCTGTTCCAAATACATGAGTAAAACACTTTTCCATGGGAAAAACCAGTAAGGTCACTGTATAGGTTCCTGATAGTGGGCATCTGCATATAAAACCAGTTTTGGACTCTCTAGAGTACTTTCCGCTTCTACTTCAAACTTTCAAAGCTAACAGCTGTTTAGAGCACTCAATATTTTTGCAAACAAGTCCAAAATCAGCATTAATATTTATAATAGCTAATGTATCTTATTTAGATGCTGCTTCTGGAGAGATGATGTAAAAATTTCCCTTCTTTATTTTCTGTGGTGTTAAAGTTTTAAATTATTTATAGTAATTTATATAAAATGGATTCTTCTGTCAACAACACTGATACAGCTCATTCGATTAATTTAGTGGGATAGCATCAAAATAAATATAGGAAAAAATTCCCTCCAGTTCAGTCTTCCTCTCCCTAATTCTGCTATATCTTCATTTTGACTAATGATTTTTGGCAGAAAAGGCAGGCAAGTGACTGTGGTAATTTTGCATTGCTCTCTGTTTTGGAAGGGTATCCTCAGCATTGTCTCAGTTTCTTGTTCTTCTTTCAAACAAGAAACACATCTTTTAGCTAATATTTTAGAGTACAAAATGGAAAAAATGCAAATACTCAAAGAAATAATGCTTTTTAAAGGGGATTGTGCAGTTTTGACATGTACAAAAATGCTCAATTGCTACTACATTCCAAGAGGATGTATAGATTTAAATTACTTTTGTGTGCTTGACAGAGGTAGCTAAAAGTGAATATAACATTACAATAAGATATGGTGATTAACATTAAATTTGGATAGAAGAAAGTTGGATGCTTATCATGATAGGAAAAAGGTTAATATTTTAAAGTGAGGCTAAAGGTTGACAGGAGAAAAATTGAGTTAGTTTGCAAAAAAGAAATTTGTTTCTTTAAGTGAAAATTGGGGTCAAGAGGGCAGAGCTCTCTGCTTCAACATGAATGAAATAAATTAAATAATACCACCATAAAGCAGCAGTGTATAAGCTAATGATAAAATAGTACATGGTGGTTTTGAGAAAGATACTGTCTATGAGCAAAACATCTGTAGAAATGGCATTTCAAATCAGTGGGTTTAGGGTTTTATTTTATTTATTATTACCATTGTTTTCAAATAGAACAGCTTTTTTTTTTTTTTTAGTTGGAGACTTTTAAATTTATGCAGTACCGTTAATTATTAACAAAGATGGTAATGCTGATGTTCAGAGAAAATTACAATTTTGATAATTACATTCTGTCTAAAAGAAATTTCTTGCATTTCAGATGGGTGTGCTGTTCTGTACCATTTCTTGATGTACCTCGTGTGTGATATTAGATGATGTTTCCTCATCTTAAATCAACAAGAGTTGACTGCATTTCTTTGGTCAATGTGTGGTAATTCCTGTATATGTGAATAAAGATAAGACATTGCATCAATTCGTAACTAGTCATATGGATATAGCAGATTTAGGAAATAAATCTATGAGTATCATTGCTCTTCATCATGTCAATCTGTACCTTCAACGGGCAGAGGTGAGCACCTAGTTTACTGTCATTACCAGTATGGCATACCTTTGTTTCTCTAATAGTAAACATTTCTTTCCTCCATTCTCTTTATCAAATTAATCAAAATAAAATTCCTAAAATAAGCAAGAAACCCGCCCCCCATGAACAGGTTTCTTATTTACTGCTCTCTAAAGGATTTTTGCCATCTAGGTAGCTTATGTATCAATATATCATCAGGTTTTGTGACAATATTTGCTTCTACTGTCCCATTCTTCAGATTTCAGAGAGGGTTAGGGGATTGTAGGTTGATGTATAAATACGTTTGTATCTGGTTTCCTTGGAGAAGTGCATTTGTTATCTAGACTGCTCACAGAAGATGTTTCCATTTGTATGTATGCAGTACCCCACTTCTGTTTCGAGTTTGTCCTCTCGAGGCTACAGGTAGGTTTTGAGTAGGTCAGCTCTGCTGTGTATCCTCCTGCATGAGTTATGCAGGCTGGGTCCCTGATGAGGAGTTTTAGGCTTTGCTGGAAGGTCGAGGGTCACCACTTCTCGCTGGCACTGGCAGTGGATGCTGCATCCAGTCTCAACTCCTTTTTTCTTTCTCACAGCTCTAGCCATAGTATTTGCATTGTGAAAGAGATTATTCCTTATCTCTTCCCAGGAAAGTAAGATGATGCTTAATTGAATACCTAATATCTCAAAATGGAAAAAAAAATATCTGATTAGTCTTCAGGTTAAAAAAAAAACAAAAATGTCTTGCTTGTTTGGACCATCTCATCCATACAGAAACATCAGAGTGGGGGGCTTTAGTCAGTGTATATTTGGCAGCTGAATCTAGATATTACCCTTCTGTCTGGGGTCACAGTTTGTTTTAAAAGAGTTATGTATGAATTTTCTCTAAATTGTAGCAGAGGGTCATGAATTAGTGTCTAAATGTGGGCTTGACAAGATTATTATAGTCTCTATTTCATGCCAGAAACAAAGATGAATAGAGATAGCAAGCTTTTAAACAGACTTTCTGACATCTATAATGTCAGCAGAGAGTGAATGAATGGCAGGATGCAAGAACAAATCTTCATTTTTTTTGTTATTTTAGAAGGATTAGATGGACCTACACCCATTCATAATTTCTTCCTAAAATAATTACTAAGTACTACATGAACCAGTCATTTTCCAAACCAGTTACCTTCCAAATCATGCAAATTGTCTACTAAGATGGGCATATTAAGATACATACACTAGAAGATAAATATATTTTGATTTGCATTTAGAAGTAGATAAGATACGCTTAGTCAATGCTTTGCACTTTCATTTTAGCTGAATATGTATTTTTAAGTAATTTTGTTTGTGTCTAGACTGAATTGTTTTAATGCTTGTTGGGGGAACTACTTTTTTGTTTCTTTAAATAATTATTTTCAGCCTCTCTTTCTGTGGTTTTTCTGATTATTAGATTTCTGGAGCAGAGATCTACGTTAGCAATTTTTGATTATTAAATTTCTGAAGTGGAAATCTGTGTTGGAAATTTTTGAATGAGGAAGACAGGATGCCTACCAGTATACTACTACTGTTTCAGTATAGCCCATTTGAAGATACATGTTCAAGATTTTCCTTTTTGTTTATTCATAGTCTGTGTGTAAATAGGAAAGAACCACCTATGCTGAGGCTGTGGGCTCTAATACTTTTTTACTTCTTTTTTTTTTTAATTGTTATTCATAGATATGAATATTCATTTCCATTTCAGGTGTACAAACAGCCCCACCGTTAGTACTTTGACAGCTTTTGCCCAAATGATAATACAAACCCTAGAGTGATGGCTATGAAGAGATATAATATTCAATGAAACCAGCATCTTTGAAATTATAAAAACACATACCATTAGTCATATATTTTTGTAAGTTTAGCCCTGCCAATAGGTGCAGATAACTTTTATATCTATATATATGTAGGAAAAGATTGTGTATACATAGCAATAAATGCAGCAAAATAATATCCAGGTACCGCAAATACTGTCTCATTTTCACTTCTTCTGTAACTGCTGGCATTAATGTTTTTATTGGTCTTCTTTTGTTAAAGGAAAGACAGAAACAGTTCCACTAATGGAAACCAGCATGCAGTGCTAGTAGCTTTTAAAAATGGGGTTTGGGTTTTCTTTCCCCACTAAAAGGTATGTAATTGAAACAAAAAGCATTGTTTCCATCCTAATTTTTTTCCCCTTTTTTTTTTTTTTTTTTTTTTTTTTTTTCCCTTTCCTTGAGCCCATCCTGTCAGGCTGCAAGCGTGAAAGTTATTTTCTGGTGGTGTGATTAGATTGGGGCTGAACTCTCCAGCTGGCAGGCCTGTCTGTGACTGGCGGCGGCCTGTCCCCAGTGCTTGTCATCTCCTGACATGCCTGACAGGATGGGGACAGCAGCCCCAGACAGGTTCATTAGATGGTGTTTTCTACAGCTGGGCTAAAAATAAAAAAAAAAAATAATAATAAAGTAAAAAAAAAAAAAAAGGCCACGCTCTGTCAAGGCCCAAGCTGTAGGGGCCCTTCTTGTTGGTTTAAACCAAGGCCTTGTTTTGACAAATTCTGATCTGTGCGGTTTTTAGATTTTCTGACACATTTTTGTTTTCTTCCCCTTTGGCCTGCGCTCTTTGCACTCTGCCTTGTTGCTGCTTCAAAATCCTAACACCGCCTTCCCAGGAGAGCAGGGAGGATGCTTGCGGAGGGCTTGGAAGAAAAATAGAGCACCACAGTGAAACAGCAATAAGTGTTCATTTCCATGGTGATCAGCCCAATGGCACAAAAAACAACCTTGGGACTCTCAATAAGCCAATTACAAGAAAGGTTAAGAGTTTTATAGTGCCAGAAACATGCCATCTACATGAGAAAATAGTATCATTACTAGCAATCTAGGCTGTTAAATACATTGCTGTCTGGTGCTGCCAGAAACGTAAGCTGTTTATGTTATTTGGGTTTTTTTTGGAAGCTGCCAGAGTTTTCCGGTGGTATTGTCAGGCTTTGATGCAGTACATCAAAAATCTACATGATTTTTGATTATAAAGCAGTTTAAACCAGTAATAAAGCCATTTGAAGGCATTAGGCACGTTGAATGACACAAGGTTAACTAAATGGGTTCAAACTCTGAGTTCCTTACAGATTTGTATCAGACCTTTGCTTTAGATTTTTATCATAAAGACAAAGGATTTGTGCATTGTATATAATTTCAGCATCGCTTATAAAATATTTTGGAAAAGAAAAATCCCACTTAATACCTAATTTTTTCTATTGCAATAATAAAGTACCTATTGACTCCTTTAATTTACGGACTCGTGACTGTAGTTTGACTCCAGGGTTACCTGCTGTTTTTCTTAGGGACTGACGCTTGGTTTTGTGCATTTTAGGTAGCTATAACATGCTGGTGTGTAAAACACTTCTCATGCTACTGGGAAAAAAAGGGAAATGTTTACTATTTCGCTTACTTTGCCCCTTTGCTTAGAAGTGCAGAGAGCATTACAGCCTTTTATGTTTTCTGCATTTAGCTGCTTGCAGTGTAAGCACTGCGGCTGGAAACCAAGCCCTTCATTCACAGAAATCCTACCACTTACCTTTCCTTTGTATTGTTAGTTACTGCTGCTTTAGTTCATGGTCTCTATGACAACTGTTTAAATTGGGATGGGCAACTGTCATCTGGAGTATTACTGAAAGAAAAGTGTTAGTGAGAACACAGTTCCATAGATAGAGCATTTCAATATAATCCAATTTTAATTGAGCTCCAGAGACTTTGATGTGCTGCCGAAGGTTGGGAGAGAGCTATTCCAGGGAGAAATTAAAGCAGCCCAGCAAGGCTTCACTACTCCAGACTGTCACCATTTTAAATAAGCATTAGCATCAGACTTAACCTTCCCCTATGAAACATCTCACTTTTTTTTTCCCCCAGCTTTTTTTTTTTTTTTTTTTGCAATATGTATAAAGGCAAAGACACTTTCATCTTTTTATATACATTTCTATATTCCCTTGATTAAGTTTGAAAAGCATGTACTGGACCTGAGACACATTTGGGGCTGTCTATTGGACCTTGCGTTGCAGTTCATAGAAAGAAATAGAAGCTGAGTGAGGATTAGTTTGCAACAGTCAAATGGCATGTGTTGGATTTTCTCTCTAAGACTGCTCTAAAGGTAACCTCTCCTTGTGCTAAAAAGTTGAGTGGGGACTTATTTTAGCCCGGTTTCGTCATTAATTCCCTTCAGTGTAAATGAAGAAGAGCAAATATTTAATTGTAGACTCTCTTACTAAAAAACCAAGGTTCTTTCTATACCTATATGTCCACTGGCTGGTTGGTTTTTTTGCTGTTGTTTTGTGCATAATAGTAAAAAATAGTCATATAACAATTACAGTAACAATTAGCAGACTTATCTCTGGTTTTGCGCAGTGGGGAGATTACAAGGTGACTGCAAACTGTTGAATTAAAATCTCTTATGATTGCTTTAATTAATTAAACTATATGATACTTTTGTACCACTTTCTTTTTCTCTTATAAATGTGTGTGCACATACATTAAAAAGCTTCTAAAATTAAAGAATTTCATGATAATAAAGCAAAACTGAGGATCACTTTATATTTTCCAGTATTTCAATATCCATTGGACAGCATTGCATGCTAGAGAGCAAAGACACATTTTAATAGGAATCATTTTCCTGGCTTTTAATTTTCCTTTTTTTTTTTTTTCTTCTCTTTATATCTGACTTTCTTGGCTTTCAATGAAAGAAAAACAAATTTGCAAGACGCTGAGCTCTGTTTCTGGATGCTCAGTACTCTGAGCTTCTACTCCAAACAGTATGAGTTGGGATACTCAGCTGCAAAGAAAAGATGCATCTTGCAAAATTGAGTCTGTCAGAGATAGACTATTACATAGCATGCCTGTATTCTTTAGAAGGAATGTGATATGCATCAAATCCGGACTTAACGGCAGTAGAAATGGAACCAATCACAGTACAGGCAGTAATCTGTCTGTACAAGTTAATAGGGTTTATTGTCTACTAAAGCAATTAGCCTGTTACCCACATAAAAGAAAGGTAAGAATCCAGTTTAATAGGAGAATTTGAATAGTTGGCTGTTGTAATCTATTAAAAAAAGTGGAAATATCAAATCTCTTTGTAAAGCTTGTGGTAAATTCCATTTTATTAATTTTTTATTTTTTTTTTTAGTTTAACAAATGTTAAGAATAAATTAAATGAGGCTTTATGAGGGAACCCTCTTTGACTGGGATTGGCACACTTTTTCATAGTTGCACAGTACCCTGAAATCCATAAAATCTAAATACCTTCTGTGGTGGAGCAGCTTGTAGTGGATAAAAACAGAGGTGCATTCACACAAAATATCTCTACATGCTGACAGGTGTTGCAGTAATTTCATACTGGGAACCTAGAGTTCACCACAGGAAAGCCTGTGAGTATGCCCAAATTTATGACATGCAGGTTTGCATTCCAGTTGGCTAGAAATCCAAAGAGGAGGGAACCGTACATTAAATCTGTTATAGCGCTTCTTCCCCTGACTATTGCATACATCAGAAGACTATATGTGTACCTCAGAATCCATTTTTGGTAGCCAGCTGAGCAGGAGCTTAATATTCTTCCTAGTTTTCATGAGAATTCTTTCTACAGGATGAGACCCTCCAAAAAGTTGCACTTATCTATCATTTTGGCCTTTATGTTGTTCAAATTAAACAAGCTGATACTGAACTATGTGAAAGTACACCTAGAATATACAGAGTGCTCATACGAAAAATACTGTGTAAATGTGGCTCCAGTTACTGAAATAAATATAAAAATATTTCATGGTGTTTCTACATGCAGTTTACATTTGATGCATGTTAATTTCTGCAGGTTTTTTTTATTTTGTGCAGGTTTATTTTTCAGTGCTTAATTACTCTATCTGATTAAAAAAATGTTCCTTAAAGCATAGGTACTTTTTTTATATATTAGGAAGATGAAGATATTTCGATGTATGTTCACCATAATTCACAGGCAGTGTAATTGTTCTTTGGGGACATTAGAAATTGACGTAATGTAGAATAGCCCTGAATCTATTCTAAATTCCAACACCAAGCGAACTGACTTCCAGGAGTCACTAGTACTCCAGACCCAACGCTGCCCAGCATGTGGCAGCTGTAGAATTTTTAATTTCTTGAGGATTATGCTTGTCTGTTACAAACTGTAATACAGAATGTTTGGGGATGGCAAGGATGTTGTAGATGTATAATATCTTATCATTTTATAAATCCATATATTTCTTTTTGCTTATAAAAATAAAATTTAAAGTTGTTGCTAATAACTCAGCAGTTGAAATTACTCCAATTATATTCCCAAATGTAAGGATTAATGAAACAGCTTTTATATATGAAGTTAACAACAAAGTATTACTGGTTTATGATCAATCTTATATAGGAAGAGATACTAGGGACAGAAACTTAAAAAAATTAAGCTCCATAGTAGAAAAAATGTTGTCTTCTAATTACTTTTCTAGATCTTATATCATATGCATTCTGCACTGAATAAATCAAATGTGAACTGTTAAAATCCAAGATGCTTGCACATATCTTCTGTATGACATTGAGTTCACATCCATAAAAAGAGAAACATAAACATATCTTTCTACCTGTCATTTGGTAGGAAATGGGTAATGTTTAACAAAACTCAGTATTTACACTTTCCTTAGGACCAATTATAGTGCCTTCAGTTATTATAATGTTAAGGATTTTCATCACGGTACAATTGAGTCTTTAGACATTTTTTATTGCATTGCACTTTTGAATTAATATATCGGTATGCAAATGCTGAAAAAAAAAAAAGACTGAGGATTTTGTGATGGCTTTATTCTTGGGAAAGAACACATCACATACTTGTGTACACCATACGCTTTTTATTCTTCAAGCTATTCCTCAGTTTTTTGCTTTTGCTGAGTCCTAAAACTTGATTGAGTCACTTGTCCTTAGTGCAAGAGAAAAACTAATACACATAAGGATGAAATAAGCACCAGAAGATGCAATTTTAGAATGTAGAAGAATGTGAGTTTCTTCTAGACCTTTCTGATAACTGGATGGTCAGCACACTCTCCCAGAACTCAGGGAGTCTTGATTCACTTTTTCCCTACCTTTGAAGGGAGAAGGTTGCCTTCTATGGTGGCAAAATATGACCAGCACGCAATGCTTGCAGAAACGTGGCAGGAGTCAGGGAGCTTCTCTTTCCATTGCTTAATCAGTCGTATGTATGCAGGATCTTGCCAGGAGCTGCTGGCCACTGCCTTTCCTTGGGGCAGCACACAGCTGAGGTCCATCCTGGACCAGTGAAGAGCACTTACCCAGCTGTGAGCTGCTCATTGAGAGCACAGGGGTGAGGTGGGTGAATCTGAGTGCCTATCCCAAATTCTTGCTTTAGGCAACGGAGAACTTGTTTGTTTTCATGCTGGTGATTGAATCTAGCCCTACAACTCTTTTTCAGCTAAGACTCTCACAAATTCTGTCAAATCCACCCATATTTCAGTTTTAATAAAACTGCAATTTTCTGTCAAGTAACTATTTAATGAATAAATATACAGCTTTGGTTTCAAGTTAGAAGCATTTATCAACACTGTCTTCTCCCTGGATTTATGACCATTACAAATCCTTTCTTTCCATTGCTTTACTTTTACTATGGAGGTCCAGAATGACAGAAAAACAAGCTCTCCGTTTTTAATCCTGAAAAAAAAGTTCTACGTTCTTCCTCAGATCATATCCATTTTACGGCTTTTTTGTCTTGTCCACTCAACTGAAAATGCAATTTGTGCAGTTCTAATTGAAAAAATTTATTTGCATTTCACTGAATGTGGTGCTGTGGCAGAATGCTCAGAGATCACCACCAGCCTGTTTGGATTAATCTCTAAGCATGAGATGTAGAGTGAGAACGGAAACAGCAGTTGTGTTAAGATTTCTCACTAGATTTGAATCTGACATCCTGTTGTTGCCAAAATCAACACAAAATCATCTTAAACCTTGTGAGGCAACAGGCACAATCTAATTCAATCCTGTCACTAACCAGAATTAATTGAGCTTCTCTACTTGGGATTTTGCCCCAGTATTTGTTTCCTCAACCTCTGTGTTTTGAGTTGGGCTGTGCTGTAATAGGGCTTTCTATGGCATCTTTGTCTTCTGCTTCTCCACATTTGCTGCGACCCTAGCCGGCACCATCAGCTTTATTCCCACTTTTAGAATCCTTAAATCACCTGAAACTTCTGCTTAGAACAGTACTTGTTGGAATTTAGTTTGGGAGTAGAGCCTAAAAAAGGCCTCTGCCTACCTTTTCTAAGGTGGTAATGTCTAAATCTGCTACCTCTTCCTGATGCTACTCTTACCAAGAACTTCAGTCTATGGCCAGCATTCCAAGAGTTGCCTAAATTGATGATCCGTTTGCACATTGCACAGAAAGGAGTCCACGCAAAAGCATGCAGATGTGTAACACCCATAAAATGAATGATGAAATATTATTCAGAATTCTGTTTTCACAAAGGTAATATTTTCCCATGTCAGTAGCAATTATCTTTAAAATTATGCGTCCGTGTTTCACAAAAGCAGAGGACTTAGATAATGCATTTAGAATACCTAAAATATTCTCTTTGGATTATTTTGATCCAGTTGTTAACATTTAGCAGCAGTGCTTCCATATCTAGGGGCAGGTTTGTTTTGTTTTGTTTTTAACTCTAATAACCCTACTGCCACTGCTTCTCAAGAAATCCCCATATCCTTTCCATTACTTTCCTCAAACAAAAAATCATAACATGCAAAACCATTTTACCAATGGAAAGAGGAAAATGGCCTGAAAATGGGCCAACTTCAAATAATTTTTCAGATGACTGAAAATGAATGTGGGAATGAGAGCGTCAGTTACTGTCAGCTGAGTGGGCATTGTTTTAATGGATACTGAAGCCTTATGCTGACCAGAGAAATCAGATTTAGAAAAGGTTGGGGTGAACAGAACCTCATGTTTCAAGAAAAGGGGCCTCTTGAAAGCTTAAAAAAACATTGGAAGTAGAAGTATAAGCTGAGAAAATTTGGCAAGGAAGTAAAGCCCAAGACCACAAAAATAATATCTGCATTTTTTGGATCCCTGAAGAGGAGGGGAAAAATGAAACAGGAGTGCCAAGATTTATTTAAAAAAAAAAGTTCTAAAAAATATTTTTAAAACTGATTTGAATGGAGAAATTATAATGTCACATAATACTCAGCTCATCCTGCAGAGCATCGTATCACAAGAGCTACTTGGAGGAAAGCTTTTAAGGCTTACAAATAAGGAAACATTTTACACAGAAGCATGTTATAAGGAAGGAGAAAGGAGACCTTAATCTAAAGAGAAACTGAGAACATTTTGCTAGACCAAAGTATACAGAGAAAAGATGATAACACAGTATTTTTGTGAGACTTTAGAAGTGTTTACTCTTATGTCACTGTGGAAACTGAGGCAGAGAGGATGTTCTTAAAGTGGGTTAAGTGTATACAAAAAAAGAAAATAGCAAGAAGTCAGTGAAACACTAGGATATTAAATTAATTTGAATTGCCCCTCCTGTCTATTAATATTCTTAGTTTTCCATTTCAGAAAAGCAAAGTACAAGGTATTTTGTTATTTAAACTTACCTGATTTTAAAATTTCTTAATAAATGTTTTCTTTATACATTTACATATTTTGATATAATATACCCCTTTTTACAGTGTACACATATTTTTTCTGCTATATCTGAAAGTTGATTGTATTCAGTGCTTCATAAAACATTTTGAAATTATATGCTGCTTACTCAATATGGTATTTCATAAACTCTGAGTGTCTGGTTCCATGCCATTAGTGTCTGTCATTTCAATCTGTATTTAGAATACATGAAGCAATCATGCAGTCTGCCATGTACTTGTAGCGAGCTCCATGTTGTTAGATGGTTCTGGAGAAGAAAGTTTGCTGTATGTGCATAGGAGCAATTTTTTTTTAACCTATGAAGATCTGCATTCAGAATTTAACATTTTCCTTGAAGCAAATGGCGATGCTAGCGAACACTTGCAAAAGGGAAATCCAAATCCCTGACAGGAAAGAATGATTTTCAGTTATTGTTTTCATGTGTTTGTAACCTCTGAAAGTGTACAATGATGCTGAACTATTTTATGAATATCTATTGTGTAACTGGGTCAGGTGCATAAGCACACTTTTGTAGCTGACTTCAGACAGCTCTATTCACTGTGATTTGTTTCTGTGAAGTACTCCATGTTTTATTGGCAGGCATCTTCTCTTTAAGTGCTGAGGTTGCAGTACTGGAAGCATCCTGTAAGACACTGGTGTAGGGAGTGTACCAGATAAGTTCCATGAATTACATGGTTACCAGGCTGTTATGAAGTGGTTAATATGAAATCAAATGCTGCTTTGTGACTGAAGCATATCACCGCTTGCTATATCAAATATAACTATGAAAGGTAGTAGCTTTTCCCACAATTAAATTTTTTTTCTTCCCTTCCTTTTTTTTTTTTTCTCTTTCTGCCTATTCATATACAAAAGAGGTAAGGTGACAACAAATTTAGATTTTAGCTTTTAGATTATAGGCGTCTTAGCTAACTTTATACAGAAAGCAGGAGGTACAGTTTCACGAGACAATAGTGATGGAAAAGATCCAAGCAGAACCTTTTGGATAGTTCATACCATCACAACTGTGTTTGGTTACTTTTCAGGAGAGTAGTGTGAGGCTAACAGAAATATATCTTTTTTTTTTTTAAAGTTTACAACAGAATTTCATTGTAAAAAACACTTTCTCAACCTTAGGGAATATTAAATATTCATTTGACAAGGGTGGACGAGGCAGCTTCAGAGAGGTTGTCTTCTCTCCTTGGCAACTGCAGTCACAGAAAAGTCTGTCATGAGAAACTATATGCGAGCTCCTGACCTGGAAACCTGGAACACCAAGGCTATTTTACCTTTGTTCATTTTGGTAACATCGATGTGAAGACTGCAGTGAAGACTGAAATGAATCAAGATTTCTTCTTCCTGTCTTTTGTTCAAGGTTGGGACACATGAGGTAGACTCATAGTTGACTCTTGCAGGTAATCTGTCTTCCAAAAGTTGATGATAATGAATAAAGAATGTAATACAAACAAAAGTCCTATTCAGACTAAAGGACCACTATATATGGGCATGACAAGTGCCTATTTTGTATTGGAAAAAAAAAAAAGAAAAACAAGGTACAGTATGTAGTCAGTGCATAAATAAAACAAAAATGTAGCTATAATTGCCAATATTGAGGAAGACATGCTGAATTTGGTTAAAATTGAAGCACTGGATGCATAATTCAGAAAACTTAAAGCACTGGAAAATAGAGAGGCTTAAAACAATTTCTAAAGTTAATGGATTGCTGGAGGGGTAGATTGTGGGTATACAATACAGTGCTTTTAAGCATATGTCTCCAAACCTTTGAATCAAATTAAAAGATGAAGGGTTGCTTTGGGTTGGGCTGCAAGGATGCAGTAGCATGCTGCTAGACCTTACTCTATCAAGAGAAATCTGTTCAAATGCAGAGTGAATATTTTTTGCAATGTAAAAGATTAAAGTTAGAGAAGTAAGAGGGGTAAACTTAGAAGGAGGAAAAAGGAGAAATTCATAGAAGTTTCTTGCATCTCTAGAGGAAAAAACAAAATGAAATAAGTACCACACAGCAAAGACAATAGCGCGTGTTGCCAGGTAACAGAGCAATCTAATAGATAGATGGGATTTTGATGTCTAAACTAAGGACATGCCAGAGATCTTTTCTTTAATGTTCTAACTAAAATAGCAGTGTCCAGGACAAAGATAGTAGGAGCTACACTTAAGGACTGGATAAAACTGTCTTTATAAAATGAAAAAGTATCTTCGGTACCAAAATTCAGTAAACAAAGTGGTTATTTCCACGTCTTTATAATGAAATATACAATATATACAGTCTGTAAAAACATAAAATAGCCAGGTCCTCATTCATGTGATATGGGAAAGCAAAATGCTAAGAATCTTCCTGAAAGAAGAAAAAAAGTGTAAACTTTGAATGCTGTAAAAGGATTCAAATGCAAAAAATTTACTTTATTTTGGCTCTTAGAACAACAGCAAGAAAGAATCATGCAACAATATCAGTACTTTCTACTGTAAACTTCAGATACCTAATAGGGAAGGTTTAATGCATCACTTGAAAATAGTGTTAGATGAATGCTATGGAGGATGACAAAAATGGGTAGTATATCCTGGACAGGAAAACAGTACAACAGAGATACTGAAATAATTGAGATGATTTGATATCAACATGATAATCTGATATTTGTAGGACTAATAGACAGTTAAGTAGAGTGTAATTGAGGACAATAATTGAATTATAGACTCCTTCCTTTCCTCTGATTTCCTATCGTTTCTGCTGCTTTACTGGACCGCTATCTAAGTCTATCTATAAGTCATTCATTTCATAGTGGGGTGAATGTCCCTCTGTGAAGTTACGATTGCTTTATACTTGAGTAAAAAGAGGAGGAAGAAAAAGGCAACCAGTGTATGGTCAGTATAGAATGTGCTTTCATTGTTGTCTCTAACAACTAAGCTGTGGTACATTCCAAGACATTGTTAATGTATTACTATTAATCAAGTAAAATGTTAATACGTAGGATACAGTCAGTATTAAACATTTTTCTTTAGGAGAAAATAGGACAAGTGAAAACATTTTTGAAACAAAAAGTGAATTCCTGAAGGAAGTGTTTTGTCAAGGAACTAATTCTTTGGCAAATCTGCTGGCTGCTGTAGATCTGGTTACAGCTATATACATTTTAAACTCCTCTCTCTGGGAGACTGTTCTCATGTTTTAAACTTGAGTGTTTGCCTCCCTGTTTCCTCTCTGTAGCTTAAGAACCTGTGTATTTGCAAAAAAATATGTATCAGATAGCAGCAGAATACAGTCAAAGAAGGAGGGTACTGAAATCTTCTTGGTCATTGTTCTTAGCCATCTGAATTTCACATACATGATACCAGCTGTATCCTAGCATCTGATCTCAATGAAAGACTGAAGGAAAATTTGGTTTATTTAGCTTATCAAAGAGAAAGCTGAGCAGTAACTGGATCACAGTCTGTAATTACCAACACAAGGAAAAGTTATCTGATACTAGAAGACTCTCTAATCTCAGAGACAAAGGTGTCACGAGATCTAGTGGCTAGAAGCTGAAGTCAACAGAGTTCAAATTGAAAATAAGGTGCAGATTTTTAACCATTGCAAGAATTTAGCATATGACGTAGCAATTCCACAGCTGGCCTGTGACTGAATGGAGAAAGCATATAGTCTCTTGCGTGTGTCTGGGGGCCCTCCAGAGAAATCAAACCCATTCTCCAAGGCTGTGTTTAGTTAGTGTGGAGAGCTGAGCTGAATGAAACAGTGCCATCAGCCACAGTGTTGGTCTAAGTCTTGTCTCTGACAGGACCATGAAGACAATACAGGGGGCTCAATGTATTTCTCTCCATTTTCCACCAAGGACAGAGCTAACATTTCAATGCTCATCAACCGTCATATCTGAAATAGACTCATCATGGTTATAAGAAAAAAGTTATGAAGAACAAATTAACAGAAATCCATGGAGCTCTTTTAACACAAAGTGTACAAACTTAAATTAGCTTTTTCTCATATGAAGACATGTTACTAACTTGAAGCTACATCAGTGAAAAAACTGAAGGAATACAATTTCCATTACCTCAAGCATGAAGGATCGTTGACAGCAGCAACATATGGTCTCCCTAACATTTCCCTATTCAGAAGTTGGGGGAGGTCATGATTACAGAAAGCAAAGGCCTCAACTGAGCGAGTATAAAGCACTGCAAGCTGGTGTACCAGCAGTTTCTATGTACCTAATGAAGAACAGAGAAATTAAATCTTTCCAGTCTGAAACCTTCTTTTTGTATTTCCCTTTAGTGAAGTTGTTCATTGTGTTTGTTTCTCTAGGACTGCAACTCTCTTGGTAACTGCAGCCTAGGGGAAGGCACAGCCTGCAGAACGTGGGAAATGCAGTTGGGTGTAGTGAGGGGATGGTCCTCATCCCAAACTCCTTGTAGAATGAAGTGTCAGAGTCTCAGCTATGGGCAGAGCCCACCTGAGAAGAGGTGGAAGACTGAAGGCAGCCTTCCAGTTGATTAAAAGGATTGGAAAAGGGTTATTTTACAATGCTTGTTACTGCTGGAATGATAATTCACAAACAAGATATGTTAATAAAGCTGATACCCTATTAAATTTTGTCCTTTTTTTTGTCTGTTTTCCTGAACAGTGAAAGAAGAGTGAAAAAGATCATTTGGGTATTAATATCTATTCTTAGACCAATACCTTCAACTAAGAAACTGACAAATTGGAAAAGCAATGCTAACTTTTAATAATTTTATTTTAAAATATCTTCACATTAATTTTAAGATGCAAAAATACAAATTGTTAAGTTCTGTTCATGGTTTGGTGTATTAGGTGTACTTAACTTTAGAAAAATTATTGTGTCAATATACCATTTTAGCTAATTTCTGTATTACTTAATAGAATGGAGGGAGTTCTGTTTTATGACCCTGAAATGTGAATAGCAAGTTATATTATTTTAGTTGTATTTTGCAAAAGAGCCTGAGAATCTGTTGTCTGCTACATAACTGACAACGGTGTCATGCGCACCCTTGGAAGAAAATACAGCTAAGCATAATTGCAACTGTGTCCATTACCCTGTGGTTGCTTGTAGAGTTTGGGGGCTTGTGAGGAAAATATGTTGATGTGACTCAGGAGAAATAGATCTTAGGGGTATCAGGTTTTGGTACATACTTATATTCTTCTAACAGCTATACTTGCATTTATACTATTGCATTTTTAAAAAACATTTAAATTCATGTTTTCACTGATGGATTTTAAGTGTCAAAGAGAGACGATTAACTTAACTGAACTTCATAGATGGGTAAAATTTACTATGTTCTGATGTAATATTTTAATGAAAAACTCCTGCTAATAACTGTCACTTTGACTTTCTTTAAAGGTCCTTGCCTATACAGAAGGCCTTCATGGAAAATGGATGTTCAGTGAGATTCGGGCTGTTTTTTCAAGACGGTATCTTCTCCAGAACACAGCTTTGGAAGTGTTTATGGCAAACAGAAGTATGTCTTTGTTTATTTTGTTGCATAAAAATATGCTAGCAGTTATTTTGTGTGTTATCTGTTAATCTTAGAATTTAAACTCTGTGCTTCCTTTGACAAAGTGCTTATGTCTGTGTTCAATAATGCTTACTCTTGCATGTATTCATTGCATTTTGTATTAAAATCAATCGCATAAATCAATCTCACTGCTTTCTGTGCAGCAGTGAGATTTATTTATAAAAACAGATTATTGCAATTGGTAAATTCTTCAACTATTTTATTGGAAATTTGCTTTTTCTATGATGTCACCCCTCTCTTCCATTTTCTGTAGATATTTTAGTGAAATACCTAAAAAGATATTTCCTTTTCTAATTATGAACTAAGTTAAAGTAAAAAGGACTAGGTCAATAAATGGATCCACTCAGTTTTCTGTGTGCTACTCTGAATCAGAGTTGAGTGGTTGGTAAACTGTATCAGTAGTCTTCTGCTCTGAGGAGCTTTGATGTAAATTTTTGTTTCAACTGGAGAGGGAATGAAACAATTTCTGGTCCTGTGTGTTTTAACGCACCAGTTAGAAGACCAAATGACATGCCAACTACTGAACAGCTTCCCAGCCTGATAAGAGGTTATATGGGTTAATGGTAAGCTGCAGTTCCTCTGAAGTATACCTCACTCAGCTCTTCTGCAAAATGGAAGAGTTAGTGCCAAAACATTGACCAGCTAACGTTACGTAGGTATGAAGTATGCCAGGAGTTTCTGTTCTAACTTGGATCCCCAGGAGGATAAACGTGGAACTGACTTCTGTTCCCAAATAAAAACTAAAGAGCATTTTAAAAATATATGCGGGTGGAGAAACATATTTCTGTGGATGGTTTACTAGTCCATATTTTCCCTTCTTCATTTAGCTTCTGTTATGTTTAATTTTCCTGACCAAGCAACAGTGAAAAAAGTTGTGTACAGCTTACCACGTGTTGGAGTAGGAACCAGCTATGGTTTGCCACAAGCCAGGTAATTTAATTAAAATAGTTTCTATATTTTGTACCTGTTATATTACACGAATGATATTTTTGAACATGTCAGTACTAAAACCTTATTCCTGTCATGGAAGTTTAGATTTTTCTCTTTCTTAAGGTTAGTTTTATGTACTATATGGCCTGTTATTATGAAATAGAAGTAAATTTTTTATAAATCAGGGAGTTTTTTTTAATCATACAGGAAATAAGTACCTTCCAGTGAAGGACCAGAAAAAAAACTTTTACTTTATGTCTTCAAAGTCTGGTTTTCAGTCAGGTTTTATAAATGTATAGACAAGTGTTCATCCTTGTTGTGATTGTTATGCAGGACGTGGAACTAAACTTGACTAGGTTTTGTGTTTGCTGAATGAAATTTTTTTTTTATATATATATATATCTTCTCACTTGCCTTTTATATGAATGTGTGTGGGTTCATTGTTTATCAATATAGTGGCTATTTTGCGATTTCCAAATTTCTTCCATTCATAAGTATAATGCAATATTCTTCTGTTTCCAAAATTAAGAGGGATATATATTTTGGAAAAGACCAACTTAGGTTCAGTTTTAGAGATTTTCCCATACTATGGACAAGTACAGTTTTTGTTATCTCATCAGCATCAATGTCAAATCAGCCTATAATCAGAAATAAGGCTGGCAATTGTCAGATCCTATACTGTAAAAGTATTCAGATTTCAGTGATGGGTAAGATAATCTTCATGTCTACTTCACTGAGTTGGGGGGAGGAAATTTCCTGCCTCCACTTTGTTTTATGTTTAGAAATATCTGATCAGACCTAAAATTGTTTTTGAGGGTGTGTCAGCAGAAGTTTGGTGAAAAATGTTTAGATTCAGGATTAATTTCTGGTCAAAATAAAAGAATAATAAATAAATATAAGGGAGTGAGGAAACAGCAGGAAATTAACAAAATGTGGTGCTTTGGGTTCAGATCTCCATTTGGCTTGACTTGGCCAAAAGCCAATGACTTGATCATCAGTGTAATGTCTGGGATGTGTCTTTCTCTTTCTTTAAGTCATTTCCTACAAACTAAAACTTCATATCATCCTTGTTTTATCCCAGTGCAGAATGTGGAAATACTCAGAAGTGTCAAAGCATTTGTAGGATTGGAGAACTATTTCGTTCCCAGCTGAACATCATTCCCTGTCATGAGCTCAAGAGTCTCATGATGCCTAAGGCTTGATCTCCTGAATGTGCTGAAATTCTAAGGCAAACTGCCAGATTTCTCAAGTTTTCACTGAGATCAAGGGGAAGTTGGGGCATTTCTTTGGAAGGTGCATCTTGTTAATATTTGCGTTGTTCTTCCAGATACTCAAATTAAAGGAATTGCTGTCTCTAAATAGAAAGTAATAGTATTCTTTTCTGAAATAAAAATGGCCACATGTTCTAGAACAAACAAAATGCAAATTTCTCAATCAGAATTTCATACCTACAGTGACATTTTTTACTTTTGAAATTCATATCCTTTGTGCATTATTCAGTGAATAATTGTCTGAAAAAGTTTGTTGATATATAATTACTTAGAAAAGTTTCAGCTTCACTATTATATGCAGTTATTTCCATACCTTTTTGATTAAAGTTCAATTTGAATCAAAAATGGGCTTGCTAGCCTTCAGAATAAATCTGGCATATTGTAGTGAAGTTGTTTTTCTTTCTTGTTTTTGCGTAATCACGGTATGATTTATGCATAATAAAGACCCTGTAATCATGATTTTTCCTTTTTTTCTGTCTACATGCCCTTATTGTCTTCAGTAGGATTGCAAGGGAGTAACTGAGGGAGAATCTGTCTCTGTAACTGTTCTTTAGTTAATACTTTGTTGATGTTAGAATGTAGTTTCCCTTTGTATGAATATGTTGCTCTGGAATGCTAATTTTTAAAATTATGCTTATTTGTATAACTAACATAAGGAGAAATTATGCTGAGTAACTGAAAGGAGCTGCTGTGCTGAGTAAAATGTTACCCTGTTTTTATAACCGATTTTCCAGATTAAGCTGTACTTAAAAATATTTTAACAAAAGCAGATCTTTCTGATTGTTTTGCTTAAGCTCTTTAGTTTTATTTTTGTAGGTAATATTTCCTCTCTGCTACTACTCTGATAAACATGTCATCTAAAGTTAATTACTTTATCATGGAGAGTTGTGTTCATGATGGATACATTCTGAAGGAGTAAATTACTTTTAATGCAGTACATTGACTTTAAGTGCATTTCTGTTTTCATGGAGAAATCCTGTGATTTACAAAGATGGAAAGAAATAGAAGGAAAAAACAATATTTATGATCTTCTAATGGCACAAAGGATTAGAAGCAGATAAACTGGTATCTGTTAAGACTGTTACAGACCTGCTGTTCTGAGCAAGTCTCCAGTTTGCCTCTTTGCTGCCTTTCCCAACAGCCTGTCTAATGCTTTGCTTCAACAAAGCTTCCAAGCCTGTGCTTAATGTTACAAAGAAGTAATTACATCCTTAAAATTCGTGGAAGAATTTGGTCTGATTTGGTAATCAAATTTATCTGTCTTTGGTAAATGCATTTTCACTGCTCCTGAAACATGTTGCATTGACTGTAGTTTCTTTATGACCTTGCGACATGTTACAACTGGGAATACAGTACTGTGCCTTTTATTTGACTTATTTCTACAGCTCCATGTGATTCTACATAGGTAAAGTAATAGCCACATTTTTACAAGACTATTAGCAGACCACTTTTTAGGGTTCTAACACCTCAGGTGTAATTTACTAATGCATTTTTATTGAGGGTAACATCACAGCTTAGAAACCAACTGTGAGCTGCCTGACAGTTTTGTAAGCGTACAGAGATCAAAGAATTGGTAAAAGATACAGTACCATACTTCACCGCTAAACATGTACCTAGCACTATCCACTGAAATTCTGTGGGCTATTAATGCATTAAATAAAACAGTGACTCCAGTTATTAAAGCTAAGACAAATGATGAAGTTTTTGCTGAAAGAAAACGTATTTTGGCTGGTATGGTAACTGTATTCAACATCGGCTCATCTCTGCCACTTATTCCACGTCAGTAGCTTGGTGATGGATTTTCAGATCTCAGTATAGCTGGTTGCAGAGGTTGGATTTTGGGAAGGAAGAGGGATATAAAAACTAAGATTTGACGTCATCAAAGCATAAAACCCCTTTTAGAGCTTTCATTAAAGGTGAATATTGATGAGTCTCTTGTCAAAAGCCAGTGACTTTCCCAAGCCTTTTTCTTTTTTTCTGAACCAGAGCAGCACAACACAAAACATCACACAGGTGCTACATTTTTGACAAGATACTTAAAGATTCTTTGTATGAAACTGTATTGTAGCTAACTAAACTAAAAGTGATTGCGAAAGGGGTTGGATCATGCTCCACATATGGGATATATAAAATCCCTTCTTTCAACAAAATGCCATGATGTGTTTTCTAAACATATTTAAAAAATATAAAACTTGAAAAATTGGATCATCAGAGGGTCTTCTGCAGTTTCCATTTTAAGTAGGTATTTCACAGCTCTTTAGAAGCAAAGAAAGTACATTCATTTGTGCTTCTTCATATTGGTGATGGCATATCGAAGGAGAGAAATGGTTTGATCAAAGTTGGATGGATTTAGCAAAACACAAAACAGTGGGTCTTCCTGTGTTAACTGAAACAAGCAAGTGTGGAACCAATTTATTGTGCATAATTTTTTCCAGTCTCTGCTGAAATAACTATGAATCTTTCAAACACCTTAGATATAGAGTAAATAAGGAGCTTTTTGGGTATATTTTGATTTTCTGTAGAGTTTGCTCAAATCAGGCGTTCAAATGCAAAGTCCAGCACTTGACAGTTTATAGATTTTTGAGACTCCCTGGGAGATTGTGGGTAAAGTCTAAAAGCAGCTACTAAGCTGTACTGATGCATAAATGTTGTTTTGTCATGGGAGGAACAGAAAGTCTGTGACAGAAATGCATTGTAAATTTAATGATCTCTTTAGTATTTTTATTTTCTGTATTTATTAATTTGTATGTCGCATTAGTCATAGTTTATTGGGAACAATACGTCTTTGAGAGTTCCGCTGTAAAAGTAATTGTTATCCTATAAAATGCAATATAAAGTATGATTGCATTCAGATAATTCTTTAGATAAATTGTTCAGAAGAAGCATAACAGAAACAACTTACAACATTTTTGTAATGTCCCTTGTGTACTAGTAATGTACATCCTGGAGTCTACTGTAAAATAAGGCTAGCCAAGCTGGCAAGACCTTATGTACTGCTATTTTGGGTAAAAAACAAGTGTACCTACACTTGCATGGTCATTTTTGTATGCTCAGTTTGTACGCCTAAGTATGGCAGACATTGAAAACCTACACATTGGCAGTTCAGATGTATAATTATGGTAACTATACACTCCAGTTGCATACCAATACTCATCCTTTCTCTGGAAACAGGGTTTAGTGTATGTGTAGGAGTATGTACATATATCTTTAGAAGTAGATGTTTCACATTTTTATAATCGCTGCCCAATTTGACACCTTGAATATGATTCTCTTTTAATAAAATACTCAGCATGCAGCATCTGGAAATAGTACACTTAGTGTGTTTAATGTACAGGTGAAAGGTGAAGCATTGAGTGTCCCTATTTACTCTTGACAAGCTGTATAAATACTAGATATATTCTTTATATTCATGAATAGGCTACACATTAGGGATCCTCTGTTTTTTGACAGGTATAAACATTTTCTCTATTTTGATCCATTTATAAGATTTAAGTTTCTGTAAATAAAAGTATCTGAGGAGATGAGCTTTTTCTCCTTCCAAAGATTTTCCTTGTCTTTTTTTCAGCAAAGACTATTTTCTCTAGAAATGAGCTGTGAGAGTGGGGCTATTTCTGCTTGTTACAGATCTTTTTTTCTTTAATGCATTAGTCTAGACTGAATCTAGTCCCCTATATTTTACCAGCCAGGGACAGTATATACTATGGGCAATTTAGAACTTGGTGCATGGTATTTGGTTATTGTGATGTCAAACTGAATATAGAAGAACTGAAATTTTCTGCTTTTCTCTTCGTTGGCACAAGTTTTAGAAAATGTGTGGAAATTGAGTATCTTAGAAGCTTCTACTCCTCTTCCAAATTTCAATGAAATACAATTCAAAAGTTATTATGGAGAGACAGGCAGATGGACATGTGAGCAGATAACTGAATAAACCTTGTTTCTTTCAGAAACCAGTCTATAAATAGAAATCTTGAAGCTTACTGGGATATAGGAAAGGATCATGGGTTGCTGACCATGGGGGAGGTGTACAAATCATGGAATAAATATGTACAACCCATGAGCTGGAAATATATGGCACTTTAATCTATCACTCAGTCACCTTAATGAACTTATCTCAATGTATCCTTTTGAAACAGGGAAATGGTATTCCTCTTTTATTCCTGCTGGACAGACCAGGCACCAGGAGGTCTGCAGTTCGTTTTACTTCCAGTCTTTTAACCAGATTCAGAATGAAATAAAACACAAAATATATTATTTTGAATTATTACAATGCTGTAGTACTGGTAAAATAAAATGTGGATCTTAATTTTAGTCATTTCTCAAATAAGGGTAATAGTATCTTCTTGACTTCATTAAACGAAATAAAAAAGCCTCTGAGAATCTGAAATTAATCACACTAATAACATTGCCCTACATCTTAACATTTAATGAGGCTCTTAAAAAAATCATTCTTTAAATGTGTTTCCTAGGAGAATTTCTCTGGCCACTCCCCGACAGCTTTATAAATCATCCAACATGACTCAGCGCTGGCAGAGACGGGAGATATCTAACTTTGAATACTTGATGTTCCTCAACACTATAGCAGGTAAGGCTTCTAACTCTTCAATCCTTCATAATATGTTTATGTTTGTCAAAGTCTTAAGCACCGTGACTTGATACAATACATTTATCCTCTAGAATTCAGGTACAGCTTTATGATAGATTCTGAAACACACACATTAAATTTTATCAGAAAATGCACAACCTATCACTGAGACTTTAGATTCATGTATTGTTGTGGAGGCTGTTCCTTACTCCCTTTCTGCCATTTCCTCTGCTGACAGCTTTGTCTGAAGCTTTATTAGAGTCAACAAACCATTGCCAGAGAGTGTCTGGAAATAATAATGGGAAAATGTAATTTCGCTACTTCATCATTCTCAGCAACAGCAACTAGACAGCAGAATAACAACAGTATTCTGCCTAGTACAGATGTCACCTGGATTGTGGTATGATTAGATTACAGCGTCTTTTCTCGTTTAGTTCTTTGAGCTGAAATATAATATCAGATTAGGTATTTAAAATGAGAAATAACTGCCATAGACATCCATTCGTTATTGGCAAAAGACGAGCTTTTCTGGCAATTGTCATTAATTAAACATGCACAATAGCATTTTTCCTTTAACCTTCCCCTTTTAGTATTAACTCCTGTGGTAATTTTAAATATAAACCCCAGCAGTTTTCTACACCATATACAAAGATTTCCTGAAGGTTATCCATTATGATGATTCCTGCCTATAGCACACATGCTGCTTATGAACCTGCCTGTGGAGAGACTTGCTCAGACATTTCACTCCAGTGAGCTTTAATTTGAAACTCAAATTAAATTCCACCAGGCAAGACTTTGTACTCTGGTGTTTCAACTCTTACCTTTAGTTGGTCCTAACTTTTATGCTTGATGTTATTCTCAGGCCAGACATGAGACAAATGTATGTGCAAAACCCAAAGGCACCACCTGTAAGTGCCTGTTACGCTGGCCAGTCTGAGGGCAGTCACTGTGTTCTTCCCAGTAGGGCAGCGGCAGAATTCAGGAGCTGTCAAACCGACTTTGAACCTTTAGGCTTTTACCTCTGTGCTGTATGGTAGTCATCTTCCGGCAGTCTTACAGACATTAATAAATGTGTCATCAAATTATCCCAGTGTGATACAGAAGTGCTACCACTGAACAGTTGGAAATCTGAGGGCATGTTTACCTTGTGCAGTGGAGCACAAAGCAGAGTCCCTGAAGCTAATGGAGACCTGGGCTGGAAAGTCCATATGGTGCAGTCCCATGCAGGCGCACCAGCTTGGTTCCCGAGCATTATAGCCACAATCCTGCAGATTTCTGCCGAAGGAAGGAGCCCTGCTGAGCGATTATTACCTCTGGCGCAGTGCCACAAGAATGCCGCTCTCCTGCTTCTGGACACTGGCCTGCCTCCAGCCGCTCTGCGTCTCTTGCACATCCGCTGCCCTTCCGGTGATGAGGAAATGCAGACAGAGCTTTACAGGTTGCCTGACTGCCTCACCCAAACTTGGAGGGTTTAATGGAGAGCTGGGAAGTTAGCCTGGGACCTCTCAGTCCTTGTCCAATACATTATTGACAGAACTGTCCTTCACTTGTAATTTCCTTTTTATGTATTCATTTCTTCTGTAAGCAGTGTGTCTAAACTCTTTAAATGAGAGTAGACAAGAGCAGAGCCAATTTTTGATAAATTACTTTTAATTTTTAATCACTTTAAAATTCCAAGGTCATTTATTTTTAGGTACATCACCAAAGCATCCAAACCTGGAAAACATCTTTATGTCTGAAGTCAATTAGGAATTGCAGTGACACTTACACTAAAGTATCCATCAGTAAACAAGCTTCAGCCTGAAGGAATTCCTTCAGAGTATTTCAGAGGTGTCAAGAAAAATGCTTTTTGGCATGTTGTTTGATACTAGTGCTGCTAAGCAGCCTTTATAGCCAAACAACTGGGTGGCTGCATGAGGCAAGTTTCTTTTAATGTCATCTAGTGTCATTCACCTGCCTGACAACATGGTGGCCTGCCATTTGCATTCCACGTACCACCTGCTATGCCCAAGGATTGGAGGATTGCTGGCTCTATGTTATTTTAATTTTTGTCAATGAGCTTGTATTGTATTTGGAAAAGCTCAGAGCAGCTTGGTCAGTACCTTAGTAGTGTCTCTCTCTGACTCAAAGTATTTAATTTCTGGCAGATTTTTTGGTGTCAGTCTCTTACTGGTAAATCTCATTTGTTCGTGTAATCTCATTGGTGTTAATTGTATAAGCTCTCGCTCATTTTCACAGCATTACCTACCATTTTATGAAGTGTTTCAGCAGTGCATGATCAAATTCAAATTCAAATTTAGGTAAAGACCATATTCCCTACAAGAGAGGGAGGTAAATTTGAGTCTCGACAAGAAATTCAGTTTAACTCTTTGTCTCCATTTTGTATTGACTGACTTATTTTGTAAAGCCATTCTTTTTAATGATGCTTTGAGGTCACATGGATCAATAAACATGTGTTTTCTGAAGGAGAGCCAATATGATTTTTTAAAGTTTTGGAAGTGATTGTATTGGTTAAATAAATATTAATACACATGCAGACTCTTCTGCTGAGGTGTGAGGAAGGTGTTGAGTAACATTTGAAGATCTCCTTGTCATAGAGAATATATCTTACTCTGATTTTTATTTCAAACCCATCTGCATTGCTTGGCTTTTGCTAATGGGTCCTTACCTATTTATATATTTTCTGTTGTGTTTTCATTTTGCAAGAAGGGTAGCAGTCATCATGTTAGGTTGGGAAGAAAGCGTCACTGTAGTATCTCATAAAAGATTTCGTAGGGACATCTAAAAGCAGCTGAGATTCTTGGGTGCTTTCTTTTTAAGATGTATAATTGTGGTGCTATCAGCAAGAGTGCTGTCACATCTGATAGTGTTCCAGCAGGATTAGTGAAATAAAAGGTCCTACTGACATCAGCTATGACTATTGCATGTCACAATGGCCTTCAATGCAAAGATCTTGTAAGAAAACATGTTTGCCTTGCTGTACTATGGGCTTTTGATTTCTGCTTCACTTTTTTTTTTAAGATTTTGAAGATTCATAGTCTCTATGAACACAGAAAAATACATTTCAGTTCCTAATGTTATTATAACATCTGCCTTCACTGATGTTCTCTCATAGAATCTCATAATTTTTTGTTTGAAAATTAGAATAAAATTTACTCCTGATAGCTGAACTCCCTGCCAATGACACACACACACCCAAAACCCTTTCTGAAAACAATGTAAGAGAATTAAAACTGGCTGAAACACAACAGCCAATTCTACACATGAAAATAAACTTTTATTTCCACTTTGGAACAAGCTGTAAAATTTTCCAAGTTTTTGACAGAAGCAAAAATCCAAAGCATTTTTGTTTTTTTTGAAAGTCCACTTTTTTTGTAGTTCTAATAAAGTCTGCACCTCAGCTAGGAAGCTGACTTCCAAAAATTCATTAAGGACTTGGGGATATTGCAAAGAATTTCATCATAAAGTTGCTGGCAAGTCAGAAATTCACCCACAATGGAGTGCACATGAGCTCCACATCCAATGGCAGTGGCGAAAGCTTCAAAATATAAGTATGTTAGAAAGCCTAGAAGTTCTCACATCCCCAAGCTATTTTCTGGCTTCATCATTGCATGGCACTGTCCTGCCAGGGCCTGATATCTGGGAAATGGGGGGTCAGGAGCTATGAGGCAGCCTGAATGACACCACTGCTTTTACAACTGTGCCTATGTTTCTGTAAATCTTCTGTTGAAAGGTGTTTCTCCAAAATATTTCCTTTACAACAAATAGGCATTTTCTGATGAAGCGCGACAAAAATTAGTATCTCTACCAGAAATACAGTTCTGGAAACAAAGTACCTCTACTACGTGTTGCCCTTGTATCAAAAACACTGAACTGATAACTGTCCATATACATCTGTGTTAAACAGAAGAAAATTCTTATACACACTGTAGACGGGACCGTTGGCAGTCAGAGGAAAATACATGATTTTCTATTTTGTACACAAATACAGAGCATAGAATATATTCATGACCTCTTTTGCCAAGTAAAGACAAGACATGTATTTTCTTTTCTTTCTTTCTTTGGAAATCCAGTTTCCAAGTAACTTTTTAATTATACCCTTTTGTAATGAGATCCCATAAGAAATAGTTCCTTAAAAGATACAATTTCTTTGCCAGAAATTGTTTGTGTAGGCAGTGATGGCCTAGTTTTAGAATCATAGAACAGTTTGGGTTGGAAGGGAGCTTGAAAGGTCATCTAGTCCAACACCCCTGCAATGAGAAAGGACATCTTCAAGTAGGTCAATTTGCTCAGAGCTCCATCCAACCTGACCTATTTCCAGGGATGGGGCATCTTCCACCTCTCTGGGCAGCCTGTTCCAGTGTCTCACCACCCTCGTTATAAAAAATATCCTCCTTATATCTAGTCTAAATATACCCTCTTTTAGTTTAAAACCATTACCCCTTGTCCTATCGCAACAGGCCCTGCTAAAAAGTCTGTCCCAATCTTTTCTGTAAGCCCCCTTTAAGTACTGAAAGACTGCAATAAGGTCTCCCCCAAGCCTTCTCTTCTCCAGGCTGAATTACCCCAACTTTCTCAGCCTGTCCTCATAGCAGAGGTGCTCCAGCCCTCTGATCATTTTTGTGGACCTCCTCTGGACCCGCTCCAGCAGGTCCATGTCTTTCCTGTGCTGAGGACTCCAGAACTGGACACAGCACTCCAGGTAGGGTCTCATGAGAGAGGAGTAGAGGGCAGAATCACCTCCCTTGACCTGCTGGCCACCCTTCTTTTGATGCAGCCAGGATATGGTTGGCTTTCTGGGATGTGAGCGCACATTGCGGGCTCACATCCACCTTTTCATCCACTGGTACCCCAAGTCCTTCTCAGCAGGGCTGCTCTCAGTCTCTTCATCCCACAGCCTGAATTCATACTGGTGGTTGCCCTGACTCAGGTGCAGGACACTGTACTTCGCCTTGTTGAGCCTCATAAGATTCACACGGGCCCACTTCTCAAGCTTGTCCAGGTCCCTGAGGCATCCCTGATGGCATCCTGTCCCTCAGGCATATATCAGCCACACCACTCAGCTGGGTGTCATCAGCAAACTTGCTGAGAGCACACTTGATCCCATTGTCAGTGTCATTGATGAAGGTGTTGAACAGTACTGGTCCTAATACAGACCCCTCAGGGACACCACTCATCACTGATCTCCATCTCAGCATTGAACCATTGACCACTACCTTCTGGGTGTGAGCATTCAACCAATTCCTCATCCACTGAACAGCCCAGGTGAGGTTGACAGGTCAGTAGTTCTCAGGGTCCTCCTCTTTACCCTTTTTAAAAATGAGTGCAACGTTTCCCTTTTTTCCAGTCACTGGGGACTGCACCTGACTGCCATGACTTTTCAAATATCATGGGGAGTGGCTTGGCAATACATCAACCAATGCTCTCAGGACTCTGGGATGCATCTTGCCATAGACTTCAGGTTCCTCCTTGTGTTCACAAACCTGATCTTCTCTTACAGTGGGAGGGACTTTGCTTCACCAGTCCCTGTCTTGTGGTCCATGGACTCAAGAGGTGTGTAGGGAGAGGTTGTCAGTGAAGACTGAGACAAAAAGTTGTTGAGTACCTCAGCCTTCTCCTTGCTCGTTGTTACCAGTTTGCCAGTCTTGCTTATCACAGGGGGGACACTTTCTTTGACCTTCCGTTTCTGGCTGACATACCTGTAGAAGCCCTTCTTACTGTTCTTTGCATCCCTTGCCAAGTTCATCTCCAATTGCGTCTTGGCCTTCATGACCCCATCTCTACACAACTGGGCAGTGTTCCTATACTCTTCCCAGGATACCTGTCCCTGCTTCCACTGCCTGTGCATCTCTTTCTTGCCCTTTAGTTTGACCAGTAGGTCTGAACTCAGCCATTTCAATCTCTTGCCCTGCTTTCCTGTTTTCTTGCACCTGGGGATTGAGAGCTTTTGCGCTGTATGGAAAGCGTCCTTAAAGATCTGCCAGCTCTGTTCTGCTCCCTTGTCCTGGAGGGCAGTTTCCCAGGGAGTCCCACTGACTAATTCCTTGAACAGCTGGAATTTTGCTTTCCTAAAATTCAGGGTCCTGACTTTACTGTAGTAAAAGTATAACTTTAGACTTTAACTGTTGGCTGAAGCAGTATTGTCTGTTTTAACAGTATCATTGTTTTTAGCTGTTGAATAATATATGCATAAAATTTTTTAAATTTCTGTTGCCGTTTAGCTCTTAGTGGTTTATTCAGCATATCTGAGCCATAGCTTAGTCACTTAAGAAACGTGGAGGTTTGGCGCTTAAGAAATGTGGATTATCTGATGGTAAATAAGTGATGCATAGTTCCCTTCATTGTTTTTTCTTCTCTTCGGAATAAATTGAGGTCCACTAACACTTTGTACACTGTTTGCCAATTCTTTGTAGCTTCCTTTCTTCTCACAGTGGTATTTAATTTGTGTCTAGCCTTTTACAAAACAGTAAGAAATCACTCATGTTTTCTTGTGATTCTTTTCTGAAATTATTGAAGAAGCAGCAGCCTTGGAAGAGAGATGTTCAGAAGTGAGGCTTTTGACACCAACTCATTTCTTTCATTTGTCACATGCAACTGGTTCCTTTCCCACAAGAAGTCCTTTGCCTGCTTGTTATCACTGTTAATTACACAGACTGGTTGGTCTCTGTAGAACAGAACCACGGAATTAAATATACGAATCACTCCTTAAATCTTTCCCTGGTTTGCCAATATGTCTGTCCTGATAAGCACAGCCCCTGGCTGTTCTATAAGTTCTTAATCAATGTTTGAAATACTGAAGTGTCCCCTTGGAAAAAATCCATTTTTCTATGACTCTTTTAAAAAAATCTTTACATCACCCTGTTACCACCTCTGAAGCATTGCCAGGCTTCATTTTTAGTTTAACTGTTTCTGTTGTGATCTGTACTCATGACTTAATAAATGTCTACTTCAGCTACCATAGTTCTCTCTTTCTAGATCATTTCCTATCCAGAGATATATGATGACCATCACTTGTGCTGGCCTGAGGACTCATTGCAATTACAATTCAAAATCGCTCTCTGTTTTCAAAATTCTCTAAAGTCTTGTTTCAACCTGTTTCCCTGCCCCTCCAGCCAACTGTTTTCTCGCCTCCCTGTTCTGTTTCCAAGGTCTTCACCTCTTTCTTGCCCTCTTTTCTGACTCAAGCATATTTTATCATGTTTACAGCTCTGGGTTTTTCTCCCAAAGGTAAACACTGCACTCTGCTACTTATCAATCAGTCTCAGTGTTATACTCTCTGTGCCCCTGGTTTTTGTCCTGGTTGTGTAGACATAAGCCTTCCTGGCCACCTTCCCCCTCCTCCTACCTATTGCCTTCTCAGTGATCCTTTAGCTTTGAAGGCTTGGAAGCAGCTATAATTATACTAATTGTTATTTCTTCAGGCGCATAGGAAAAGGCCATATTGCATGTGATCAGCATGTATGTCAACTGAACTCTCTGGGTGATATAGGGAACAAGTAATTTTTTACTATTCTCAGTTATAAGATTATAGAAAAAAGTACTTCAAAATAATCCCACAGCAGCAAAAGGAATCAAGAGGAGTGGGAACAAGAAGTAATTTTGTAATATTCTTGCAGCGCCCACTGTTTTAGTTAGAAGTCTAGTTTTCAAATATATTTTTCAGTATTTAACTGATTTCTGCTGTTTTTTTTTTTCTTTTCTAAATTGCTGTATATTAAATGTGTGTTTGCATTTGTATTTATTGGAGTTTTAGTTCTTTTAAATCCTACCTGCCACAGCTTTTAAAAGAAGTGGAAGATAATTATATCCATAAATTTTGTAAGTCATTTCTTGTAGTGGGAAAGGGATTATTTTTAAAGGTTTGTGGAAGAAAATGATGTCTTCAGTCAGGTAATAAATTCAGACAAACTTCTTCCCCCTCCCTCTTTCTTTTGCCTGTTTAGCATTTTCCACTTTTTTACTCTGTGATGTACAAGCCTTCACTGGTTAATTATGTATATATTTAGCTACTGCATGTGTTGGGCTTATTATTGTCATCTAATTAGATGTAACTCGAACTACTTGCTTCTAGAAAAATCATTAAAAATTCTTTCCTAATGACCTAGAGATGACAAAATGTCTGTAAAGTGTGAAGGAGCAGACAAGCACAGGAACATCGCTCTTAAAGAGTGTTAATCCAGATGCTGCAATCATCTAATTAAACAATATTTTGCTGTCATTAACATTTTCACCAAGGAATTGCAGTTATAATTTCTTTGTCAGCTGTCTCTAGCTCACTTTACCTTCAAAACTAAAGTGCCATATAAAAACACTAAATTGGATGGTTTAATTAAAAAGTTTTTTTTTTAATGAAGAAACATATCCAGTATTTCTGAGATCTCATTTACTATGCCTCAGTTTTATTGTTCAAGTAGATTAGTGTCACAGGCTTGCGATATTTAATATTCAGCCTTTAATATTAATCTCTGTAAGCCTACTTGGGGGAAAATCTGAAGCTTCTGAGAAGGTATAGGGACTACTAATAGCAGTACAGGTTTATGTTTTATATTTATTTAGCTAAAGAAAAAAACCAAATAATTCTTGCTGGAAGGACCAGACAATTGATGAGATGGCCAAATATATTCATCTGCTGACTTCACTCTGAAAATAATCATTGTGAAGGCAGAACTGATCAAGAAAGCATTCCTAATAAAGTTAAACCACTAATATTTATGCATGTTTAGAATTAGGGATTTGTAATCCCATTATAGGCCTAGATCACTGTCCTCCACTCAGATAAGTATAGATGTGTGGTCTTACCTCATCGTGTAGGTTTGGTCTCCTTTCACAATTTAAATGATGCTTCACCTTCTCGAGTTATTTTTATTTGTTGATATTGAAAAGAAAATCATTGAATTCAGAAAAATTGATTATTAACTTTTTTACTAAACAAATCGATATCTATTCTTAGTAGCTAAACTCTTCATAAATAAAATACGTTATAAATATTGAAACAAGAGAGAAATAAATTTATTTTTTTGTTTCACAAGACTATGGTTATATTTATCAAATACATAATCACTAAACCTTCATTGTTTGTAATTTATCCTACCCAAACTGAGAGATAAACTGCTTCAAATTATTTCTGATTGTGGGGTAAAATATGCACACAAGCATTACTGCAGTGTCCTGACGTGGAGCTAATTCCACATGATAATTTGTTCATGTGTCCGTACTATAAGTAACCTATCAAAACCACACAGCAAAGGAGAAGTCATATACAGCAGCTAAGATCGGGATTGCTTTTTTCTTGCTCTATTCACATTCTTATGATTTTTCCATGTGGAATAGGGACAAAATGTCAAAATCTTGCTGACTGAATATTGAAATAAAAATGAAATTAATTTCCAAATTAAATAATCTCAATATGGAAAATCTCAATTTTGAAACAAAAAGTAATTTTGGATAACCCTAAATTTTCTTTCAAAATTTTGCAAAAGGATGTTCTTACTTTTCCAAATGTTTCTATAAAGTGTTTTCAATTGAAGGTCTTTATTACTGTGAACTCTTTTCTATAAAACTTTTTGAGTCTGAAGAATCGTCATTTTTGCTCGTGCTTTGTAATAGACTACAGTCACCTCAGTCATTCTCTTTCTGAATCTCAAATTTCTTTTAGTCTGCTGTCTACACAAGCACAAATGTCTTCTTTTGTGGAAGCTTTTGCACACTCTTCTGTTAACTTAATTGAGGATTCTGATGGTGAGAAAAACATTGCTGTATAAAGGTATAGTTTTATAAAGGCCATAGTTTATAGAACCTTACATTTTAAAACAGCAAGAAATTTTACAAATATAAATAAAGCGATTCCTTGCCAAATAGGAAAATAATGCTCTGATTCGACAGATGTGGAAAATGAGGCAGAGTTCTTTCACTTCAAGACATATAGAACCCTCCCAAAATACCCTAAAACAATTAATATTCTGCCAGAGAGTACCATTCCTTTTCCTCCCTCACACGGATAAATTCTGGTGTATTTCTTGATTTAATTGTTTGATAAATTCTCACTCTATTCAAGAATGGTTTTGCATTAATTCATTGATAATAAAGAAATGTTTTTGTTTCTACCTGTCTTTACTTGTGTGTGGCACACAGGGCTGGTGTTGCTTTTTAAACAAAGTTGCATTTGTACCTAAATTCTTTTTTTATATTCTTGTGAGCATATATGTGTTCAAAATGTAAAAATGAGGACACACGGTTGCTAACAATATGCAGTTTTCCTGTTTTCAGTGAAACTATGTACAAAATAGAAACATGTTTCTTGTTCATCAACTTCTATTGAAAAAAAACAAGGTGTTTGTAGAGCAGTGAAAGTTTCACATTTCATTAAAGTAGAGCTGATTTTTGTGGAGAATTGCAAATGCTCCTCAGAACAAGGAAGCCTGTGTTTTCCTGTGCTGGGTTTTGTACCCCAGGAATCTGTCCAGAATCTGGAAGGAAGCAGTTAGTGAGACAGGGCTGTAAATCTGCTGCAGGACTGGGAATTGTTAACCTGGGTTATTTCAGTCTGCTAATTATATTATATAAATACACACACACATATATTTATGACCTGATTTTGTTTTTTAAGACTCATGTTGCATATTGTGTGGTTCTCAGTAAATCAATATGGTGGATGGTTCTGTACTGAGCAACTTCATTTGTCTTATCACTGAAATGTTAGATACTATTAAATACCAGCTGACACAGAAATAAGAGCCTTTCCAAACCACACTTTTCCTGGTAATGAATTAATGATTTTCAGTTCACTTCAGTTGCAGATTTTTCTTGTGAAACTGTATTTAAAGACCTTTTTTGCATATTTGAGCTGCTGGGATGACAGCAAAATTTCTTTCATTATGTTTGGAGAGAGTGGCCTGTGGCAGCCAACTCCATCTTTTAGGGGGGAGAAAATGTTTTTTAATTTTCTAAGTGGTTAGGAAATAGTTTTAAAGCAAACATTAATTCATCCACTTTGATTCCACTATTGCAGTGAAATTTCACCACTTCTTCAGTGAAGAAGAGCCATGGGGAATAACAGATTAATATAGTATATCTAGGTTAGACCTAGATTTGCAAACCTCAAATTTAGCCCCTTGCTGTTGGACTCTCATTTAATCTTTGCCAGCTAATGATAGTGCATGCAACTGCTAGGAAAATAATAGTCTAGTGGTTTTAAATTTCATTATTCATGCTATGAAAATAGCTTAATGGAAATAAAAAAGAAGGTGTTTATTGGCATATGGTGGGTTTTAGTTGATTTTGAAAGCTACTGTGCTCTCTCTATTATTCTGATTTCTGTGTTGACTTCTGATTCAAGATAAGTCCATCGAAATGGTTACTTTTGTCTGAAAGATTTATTCCTGATTCTGTCAAGTAGTGGGAACTGGGAACATGTGATGCAACAAAAGTAACCGCTAGATTGTTTTTCAGATGAAGAAGTGGACACTATTTCCTAATCCTTAAAACACTCTCTTTCTTAATAGGACGAACATACAATGATCTGAACCAATACCCTGTATTTCCATGGGTTTTGACAAATTATGAATCTGAAGAGCTAGACCTGACCCTTCCAGGCAACTTCAGGGATCTTTCAAAGGTATGCTTCAATTCAGTTAAAGACGGTCGCCCAGCCCTTTTAGGAATAGATTTTATTTTATATTTATAGTCTGGTTAAATTAAGTCTTTATCTTAAAGTCAGAAAAGTCTGTGCTTTATAATAATACAGTTCCCAGTATTTATTTCTCTAATAGCACCATCTCACCCTGAGTATCTCACAGTCTCATATCCCTGTTGGAAAGAGTGTGCTTGCAATACCTCCAGATGTATTGTAACCGTTCCCGGAAGCCTGCTTTTGTGAGACTTCCAAAATAATTTGAATAGGACTTGATTGCATAATAGCAGAGAGAGACACCTAAGTTCCCTCTCCCTTTTTCCTTAGATAAATAAATAAGTAAATGAAACCAGAAATTAAACTACATTCACAGTATGTCTGAAATGTAAACAAATTGGTTGAGACTTTACTTAAGTCATGTAAAAGTTCTGACCTTTCACAATATTACAGGCATGTTTCACAAATGTGTTTTCCAGTTCTGTAACACCATTGTAATCTGTGCCAGGAACAATAAAAGAAAATCCACAGACATGAGTTAAATAAAGACCAGTGATCGTCTTGCACTGGCTTATTCCCTAGCATGTATAAAAATATTTCTGGATTAGAATTGTTTATAGTGATAAACCTTTCATTAAGATGCTTACACTTTTCAAAATCTCTCAAAGTCACTTTCTAGTATTAATAGTAAAAATGAAGTGCAACAAGATTAGACAGCATCTCATGAGTCCTTCATTAGGTACTTAGTTTTGGTTGAATCCAAATTTTTATGGCAGCCTATTAAAGTATGTAATTGCTACAGGAAGTAGCATGCTAGTTGAATAGGTAGGTTTTCCTCATGAGTTACTAAAGACTCATTATGGAATTAGTGCTTTTATAGCTTATTAAGTATCACTGCACTCATAGTAGTGCTCTCCCTTGAAAGGAAATGTAAAATCAAGTTCCTGGTTATTTATGTTACTTCAAGAATCCATGCAATGTGCACAGCAGTATTTTACCTGAGGACCTTTTCTTCCTATTCAGTTTGATAACTGCATTCTCTTATTCAAAAGCTACCAGTGTTTTCCTGTGGAAAAGCTAGGTTTTTTGACCACTGAAAAAAAGCCTACACAGAACTAGTTAAGGAAAATGGCCTTCCCTTTCTGGCAATATCTGGGCTGCATTTATCCCACAGATGTGTGAGAAAACACATGTGCAATCTTTAAAGTGTTGTGGGATCCCTCAGGATAAAAGGGGTGTAATTGTCATATTTTTCCAGTGTTTATTATAATATCATCTGATAGGTTTCATTTCACAATGGTTTTAAACGGAAAAATAGATTAATGATTTTTTGTAAAAGGCAGTGGCCGGTTAATATGAAATGCCTTACTTTGTGCGCTTGGGCTGTTATGCATTACTTGCATCCTGTTTCAATTTGTGCATTATCAGTAAAAATCTTCAAAATTGGGACGTATCTGAAGTATTTCCTTGGCAATTCTGTTTTCATTTTCAATATTATCCTGTATCTTTAAGTAGGCCCTTTCTTTCCTTGATAGGGAGGTAAATCCTGAGTAGCCTAGCGCTTAAAAGCAGGAGTTAGTAATTTATTGTTCACATTATTGAAGTGGGATGTGCTGTCAAGCCTCAGCCAGACCTCTGGGGCAGGCACACACAGTATCCTTTCCTTGAGGAGCTACTTCCCTCTCTCAGATTTTACCCTGCAATGGAGAAATGTTTCTGCAGATTTGGTGGCAAATCTGAACCTCCAGCTAAGCTGTTGATGGATAAAATCTCCTTTGTCAGTTCCTGATCTTCCGTCTTCCCACAAGTTTGCCCTTCTTAGGTTTCACAGAGCCTCTGTCCTTAATATTTAGTAATTAATACCCCTCAAACAGCCTTTTGAAACAACTTATACTTCTAACACTATTATGTATGTGGTAAGAGCCCACAAAAGCAATGAAATTAAAAGTAAAACCACCTATCATAATTCGCTTTATTGGTTTAAAATAACTTTGATAGTTAAATATAGATACTAAATCTAAATTCTTTTAAAATAATTTGTTTACTATCGTGCAAAGTTCATACAAAGCTCCGCTGTCAATTATGATAATTGACTGTACTCCTTTTGAAATTTTTAATCTTTGGTTCCTAGGCTTTCTGTATAAAATATGATACACCACCTTTGCAATATCACAACTCCCACAAATGCAATTCATATGTTTTATGAAAATGCAATTAGATGTGTTTGGTTTGGTTAGGATGTCAGTGACAGAATAAAACATATGCCTTTTGCATTTAGCTCAAACTTAAATATTTACATTTCTGCAAAGCTGTCTTGAACATGTAACTTTTCCTTTCCTTCCATTCAATTTTATTCTAGTTTTATGTAGCACTTCTTGTTGTGTTACTTTTACATCCAATGTTGCTTGTTCTCGCAGAACAATTATATTTAAATATTAGTGTGAAAATTCCCCTGCTCTTTTTGTTTGAACTGTTTGGAAATTCCCCTATGAAGGCTTTTTTCTCTTTTTACATATAATTTGAGATTTAAAACCAGGGCCCATGGGCATGGAGGGTGCTGTAGCAGTAGAATATATTGGACCTCTCATTTGATTAGACAGTGTAGGCTCAAGTTTTATTCATTACATATACAAGGTTAAGGGTTATATTTATTGTTTGACAGGATGAAAAGCTAATGAAAGAGGCTGTCATAGATACATAGATTATCTTTTCACTATCAAAACACCAGGTGATCTGCTTATTTTCTCCTTTATTGAGATTTCCTTTAGAATACCTATGGCATTAAACATTAGTACGGGAACCATGTATGCAGCCCTTACTGTACATTGAGGTTTTTGGGATTTCAGCACACTTAGAATGTGATGTGGTTGGTTTGTGCAAAATTGTATGACTTTTACTCCTAAATTTTAGTGAATGCATGGGTTTGACATGCTGCATTGTCCCTGCTCATTAAAGTGTAAATGGGAATTTCTCCTCATTTACTTCCAGTCATACATCCTGTTAAATAAAATGATTTCTTCACCAGGCAAAGTAATACTAATATTGACATGTGTATGAAACATCACACGCCCATTCATGGAGTGGAAAAAATTATATTTTGTTAATATAGAAGGTGTTTGACTGACGGGTGGTGATAAGCATAACCACTTTTCCTTATTACTGAGCGATTTCAAGAAAAGGAAGTGGTAAAGCCCCAAGGCTTCTAAATGTAATAATGCAAATGAACGCATCGAAGTGTGAATATTTCAAGGCAAACCACACTTAATACTTCCAAAAATGTGTATGCCGTGGAATGGAGTTTATGGGCTTATCTAGAGCCACTCTCACTTGAAAAATGAAATCAGTTTCTGTAACTTAAACTTCTCTCTTTACCACATGCAACTCTACCATCAAAAGAAAAATAAGTTTGATTCTCATTTATTTAAGCCACACAATTAACCATTTACTTAAATAAAAAGTTCATTTACTGAGTGAAACTCCAGTACTTTGAATCTGCCAGAACTTTTATATTTGATAATATGAATATTGATATGCTAAAGAAAAGCTGTTTACAAGTTACAATTTATTTTAAACTTTAAAGTACCATCCTACGATGTCCTACTTAAATGTTGTTGTTTGTGGGCTTTTTAAATAAAAAAGCAAACAGTCAGGAAAAGCTCAGTCTGTATTCAGCCAGAGGCAAATAAAGCCACACTCAAGATTTCTTTTGTACCCAGCTACAATTTTGTGCAGTACATTAACAAAAAAAAAAAAAAAAGAAAAAAAAAAAGAGAGAAACAGGTAAGGTAGCTGCTGCCTGAATTAGAGTCAAGATAAGCAGAATATTTCAGTGGCTGGATAAATAGGATGCTATGTTCAGTTCTGCTCTCATGAGACAATGTAGTTCTATAAAGATAGCTGGCAAAACAGTAAATATTACATGAGCTAGCATAACATGTCCAGTGGATATAAACACTAGATGTATTGACAATACACTGGTTCAAAGGCCAGATGTCTAAAGAGATTAGCCAGATAAAAAAGAATGACATGAATAGCAGTGTGTTTTTAATGTTAAAGTAAATTCTTAACTTTATTTTTAAATGGAAAAAGAAGCATAAAATAAACACAAAGAGCACCTTTAGTACATCAGAAGTGAAGTGGCTGAATAGGCATTGTCATAGAGTGAATTGTTTTTCTTGGTTGGAATAAAGAATATCCTATAAAACCATTTTATGAAAAGTTAGTAGTATTTGATATGAGTCCTTACAGAGGACTTTTAAATAAAAAGACAAATGGTGTGTTTGGAAAAAGCATTTTCTAAAACTTTATAGAAAGAACTTTTTATTTAATGTTCAGAACAATTTGTTTGACTGAAATTCAGTTTCTCTACTAGTCTTATGGTAAAGGTACTGGACTGAGACTTAATACATGGATCGAGCTTTGCCTTTGTATTGTTTGTGCAAATCATTTTAACTAGTTAACACAGCAGTAGAATTTCATTGAAATGGAAATAAAATTATTTTCTTCCATTATGTGAAGATACAGGGATTGATCCATAAATAAAATTTAACTTCTTTTTATAGCCATAATGTCATGTTAAAACTGTAGTAGATGACTTTCTGGACTGAGAATGGTACTGTAATGCTATGGAAAAGTGACCAAAACTCCATATACCCTACATATTTCACAAGAAATGTGAGAGACACATGCCTCATCAGAGTAAAACTGGGTTAGTTACTAGTTTGTACAACTGAAATTTAAAGTCTTTACAAAAATGCTTGTCTATACTGAAGGATAAACTGTTATGATTTCTTTGGATTTTGGCACATGGACATTAAAAAACCACTAAGGAAGCCAGGGGCAGACCTCTCTGAATTTCCTCCATGCTATTTTATTTATGTAAGTTTTCGCTTTCAGAAAATGCCTGGTCATTTGGTACACACCAGCTGATCTATTTGTGATTAATCAACAAGTTTTTAAATTACACTATAAAAAAAATGAGATATTTGAGCACTTTCTGTTAGCATTTTCAATATGTATAGTTTCAATGTGTAAGTCCTTTCCTTTAATGTGCAGAGGAGTGGTTAACATAGGGGTCTCCACTACTCCACAGAACAGGAGAAAAAGGGGATCAGATGTTCCTTGTATTTCTTCACTACAGGCCAGAGGTAACTGCTGTAATGCCGACCCAGAAGCTGCAGAGTTGTATGAGCATGGGCAACTCCCCCTTCTCCTCCCTGTGCCGTGCGGCACTGAGGCAGATGCACTACTTCTGACATTCCAGTTGCCACCTCTGCATAAATGGTGCCGTGTTTGCACACCAGCCTCTCTAGAGCCAGCTCAGGGATTTCTAGCATATGTATGTATTGCAAGCTATAGTCAGACCTAAGCAGTTTACTGGGAACATTAGAAATCTTTGCGGAATGAGAGAAACAAACCTTTATCTCCTGAATCCCAGAATACTGTCTGGGTCCCCTTCCCTGGAGGTGTTCAAGGCCAGGCTGGATGGAGCTTTGAGCAACCTGGTCTAGTGGGAGGTGTCCCTGCCCATGGCAGGGGGGTTGGAACTCGATGATCTTTGAGCTCCCTTCAAACCCAAACCATTCTATGATTGTATGATCACTAGTTCATCCAGTCCAGGATCTGTCCTGAGAAGTCAAGGTGAGACTTTCTAGTTGAAGACAAGCTCTACCTCAGCCCCTCGCTTCTTTCTCTTTCCTTCTCGCTGGGGCAAGGAAGGGTAATTCCCAGAAAAGGTTCTTCCCAGAGATTTTCACATGAAAATTTCCATACCATGCAAGAAGAGAGATGACTCCCATGATATCTCACTTAAAGAGTCCATTTTATTCAGCAGATACTTTGTGCATTTCAGCGTTTTTCTTCAAATGAATCCTAAAGTAATTGAAAGAAAAATGGATTCTGACTCTGAAAAGAATATTGATGAGGATGAACGTAATCTTCAGAATACAGCTTTTTAGGTTTATCATTTAATAAATTGATCATGTGTCTTCTGAAAGTAGATTATTTTAGCTACTTGTGCAGGCATTTTTACATGAAAATGGGGATGTAACATCTTACAGCCTTATATCTTTTATCTTTTAAATTGAAATAATGCTTCTTCCTGAAGAACCTAGAAAACGTGATGGTGTATTGGCATTAGTGCTTTATGTGACTTTGGGAAATTATTGTGAAGATCATGAAAGAAAGTACCTTTCATTAAAAATAGCAATATATATATAAGTTTTTTTAAGATTTATTTAAAGCTATGGGTTAAACCATCATTAAAATTTTGCTAGTCTATAAAATAAAATACCTTGTAATTATTTTTGAGCATCAGTTATGCTTCACAGTTCTTGTTACTGTAATCAATTTACAGTGAAGAATGAAAACACATAGCTTATTTGATGAAAGACATCTGATCAGCTTCAAATATATTTTGAAAGGCCCGGAGTTTTGATTTTCAGCCTTGCATTAATCATCATATCCCTTCTCTACTGTGCCTTCAGACATGGATGTACAATAATATTGTGACAGATGACGTCTCTGTCTTCCGTAGGCTCAGAATTCACTGCAGTGTAGGGTAAGGTGCACCTTCACAGTCGAGGGAAGAGATATTCTCAGGGTGTTTTTCCATTACAAAATACAATCTCACCCGTTTGTCTGTCATTTTGTGTTTCCTTCTCAGAGGGGACGAACGTTTCCTGTTAACAGAGTAGGGTGTGAATTACTGCTTTAGCTTTTGAAATGTGCAGCTGGGGACTAGAATTTGTTCTGCCAGAGAAGTGGATGCACAGTACCTTAATGAAGGTAGTATTAGCAGGTCCCATGCAGTCCCCAGGGCAACCCAGAGCAGTGATATAATTTAGGAAAGTACACATATATGCGCACAGTTTGTCAGTCTAATAGGAAAAGTATGTCTTTAAATAAGTTACTCTTTCAAGGAAGTGGTTGAACAAGCATTTTTATATATTGGCAACCTATAGGCTATAATAATGCCAGCATGTTTCCTGACAGTGGCAGGATGTGTAACAAAACCAAGTATAACAAAAATGCAAATATTTATTTTTTCTTTCTCCAGTAGTCAGGAAACAAGCCTGGAAAGCATTAGGGAATAGCTCATACTTCTTTTTCAAGAATGTTTTGTGAGGTCTTGCAGTGCAATCTGGACCAGATAACACCGATCCTTAGGGATTACTCATACATTTTACACGTATGAGAAAGCTATTAACATCTCCATGACACAGCAAAGTATAAAGCAGCCAGACTGTTTCATGTGAGAAATACTGAAATCATAATCTTTTAAAATGTTAGAGTTCATCAAACACTGCTATTTAAGAACAAGCTCTAATATGTAAAATTGGAAAACATCATGTTCTATGTCAGCCTTTTTAACAGCCATCTCAAAAAACATAGCAGCACTGAAGGAATAAAATACTTTATTCAGCTTTAAAATTGTTCAGTTACATATGTAGTGTAGTGAAACACACTGATTTGACCTTGGACTGGTATTTCCATTCCAAATGACTCAGTAGAAAAAATGTGCGGTGGAATGAAATGCGGGAATACCTGTTAGTGTTTTGAAATGGGTCAAAGTTCTTGAGTATATGTTTTTTTTCAAGCTGTAACTCCCTTAATAATATCAATTCTAACTTTTAATTTTTGATTACTACAAATCAAGTAATTGTTTAAAATTATAATAAGTTTATACAATTATTTGGTGTGGAAGCCTCCTCTCCTCTAACTATTAACCTCTGTATGTTTGGTTAATTTTACTACAAAAGCTAAGATCTGAAGATTCTTTGCAGGTAGGCAGAAAATTCAGTACTACTATCTCATTTGGAAAAACAGATTGAAGATCACATATATTTATCTCAATATTTTAGTTACTTTCTCTTGTATTTTCTTTATGCCAGTGACTTTTGTATCACACAATAACAAATGCATTTTGCAAAAAAAATCTGAGATAAAGGGGGTTAAAAAAATCATAGAAAAGCATTTATCCTCTAAGCATGCACATCAAAACCAACAGTTCCTACTACTGTCTTACATTTCTTTCAGTTTTACCTAATTTGTATAGATTGTCTGTTAAGTCTGCTCGGAAAGGAGTTTGAAGTTGTGAATAATTTCCAAATTCTATTGTTTTTAAGAACAAAGCTTGTTTGTTTCACTCAGTAAAACCTGGCTTTGTTCAGTCAGAAAGTAGATCCAGTCCTGCAGGACTATGCATGGTTTTTAAGTATTTCTGCTTAGGATCACCAGACACCATCAGCAGTTCCGCGTGAAATCTTTTCATCATGAACTGTGCATTACAAAGTATCCTGTGTGAGCAAAAGTCAGTTTTCATTAGCTGTGTGATTATGGTGAATGACAGCAACAGAAATATTAGTTTGGCCTCAATGCATTTAAAATGCAGTTTTAGAAGTCTATTTCCAGAACAATGTTATTGAATTAATTGGGAAACAACTCATACTTCAAGAAGGTCTTGAAAGTTTGCAGATGTGGATCACTTATATTTGTCAATTAAAATAAGGAAAGTCATAAGACTTTTAGTACACAAAGCCTTTGAAAAGAAATTCTAAGATTACAGCAATCTGAAGGGATTACTACAGCATGGAGTGAGTTTGGTTGCAGTCTCCAATGTAGTGAACCTTAATGCAGAATTAACCTGTGACATATCAGACAGGCTGCCTTTCAGCTGGTAATATATTTGACCTCTTATCCCTTTGTAGCCTATCGGTGCTTTGAACCCAAAGAGAGCAGTCTTCTATGCAGAACGGTATGAGACATGGGAAGATGATCAGACTCCACCTTATCATTACAACACCCACTACTCTACATCTACTTCTACATTGGCTTGGCTTGTTCGCATTGTAAGTATTTCTGGATCCTGGTTTTCATTAGTATCTTTTTTTACAGCATCTCTTCTGTCACTTACCACTATTTCTTTTTTTTTGATGAATCTGAATTTCTATTAATACCTCATTGTTCTTCCCTACCTTAAAATCTTAGAAATTCTCTAGGTATACCGTGTATACTCATTTGTGGTGATTCCTTACTACCCAAACAACCTGAAATATATTTAGACACAAAATTTTGGTGATGTAGGTATATGTATGATGAAGAAAATCCATCTAAAAAAAAAAGTCTCGAGGCAATACAGAAAGCTGATACTACTCATAAATTCTTTTATTTTTTTCAGTTAGGGACAGATATATACAACATTAAAGAAAAACCTTTCGTAAAAAACACATTAAACTGTGTAAGATTGAGAAGGGAATTATAGAACCAGTTTTATATTAAAGCAGTATGGAATAATATTTTATGCAAATGAGCTATACTTCTGAACGAATGAATAACTTACCATTTTCAGAAGCGTAAAGATGCAGATTCCAACTTCAGACTGCCATTTCAGTTCTAGAAACCTCATGCTTAAACCCTATCCTCAAAATCAGATCTAGGGAAAGGGGGCCAAACTTCAAAGATAGAATGAATCTGAATTCAATTTGTCTGGTAAGACAACGAATTAGAGAGAAAGAAGGGCTGATGAGAGACTTAAGGTTTCACAGAGAAACCTGAATTAATGAAAAATTGAGTTACTATGTGATTACTGAATTTAAACTACACACAGCCAATAAAAGTCCATTGCTTAAGGTGTATTCTAAGCATGTTTCACACACAACCAAGCAAAGCAGAACTGCACAAAGCAGTTTTCACTGAGTTTTAACTCATCTGAGCTTTCCTTAGACACGTCCTGTTTTTCTGCTTTTCTGCTCAGAAGGGAAGAATTCATGTGTCTATGAGTTCAGGATACACTTCTTAACCTGTGGGAAAGTAGATGTTGATTACACTCCTGTATGGGGTGATCACTGTACTCCTTTTAAATGTTGCTAAATTATTCATGAACTGTGAATACATTTTATGGTTCACATGTGCTTCTTTGTTTCCTTAAAGTATATTAAAAACAGTGGTTTTATTTGCATGTTTATCTATTAATTTTGGCTGCTATTCAATAAAAGATTCCCTCTTGCTACTCAGCAAATCCTTAGGTCTGAAAGTCTGCTTACAGCCTGAATGTACAACACACCAAGGAGTATTCATTTCCTGTATTAGGCTAATGCTGTCTCATTTTTACTACTGTTGTTTATGGAATACTGTAAGTGTTCTTGCTCTCTTTCTTTTCTGCCCTAAAAGAGCAAGAGAACAAGGTCTCTGCCTTGATGGCCTTGCAATATAGACCTGACAAATTACGTTTGCTAGAGCAAACAATATATGTGAGAACAGAAAGCAGAGAAGATAAGGAAAAGCAGTGCTTTCCAGGGAAGAGGTTGCTGATGGCAAGAGGGTGAAAACAACAAACGGAGAATTTAAATACAGGGGCACACCTAGATAGGTATTTTAAAGATTATTTAAATAAGGGTGACCAGCAAAGAAAAGCAATCACTAGTGGGAGGAGACAACAGAAGTGAGGGGGAGGCAGATGTGGCCAAAGTTTAAAGCTCAGGAAAGGGAAAAAAGATAATGTCATGAGGTCAGAAAGGGCTGCGTATGGAAACCCAAAATAAAGATTTGAAAGTAAGTGTGACAGTGAAAGATTATAGCTATGGGGATTATAAAGTCATACTGATCCTGAGATCTTTTTGGCTGCAAAATAAAGGATGAAAAATCCTAAGGGAGAAGATTATGCCATTGAATTTGATAGATTAGGCTAAGTCAGATTTCTGGAAGTTAAAGCAGGATTTCTTGCTTGCCAATTTTTTGTGCTGGTGTTTTGATATCAGTTTGTGAAGAAGATTGTGTAAGAACATTTTATGCAAGGTGAATTACAGCCTAGTCCAGGAAGCGGAAGGTGACAATAATGCTTTCAGTATTTTAAAAAGATTGGAGAAGATTCATGGGAAGAGATGTGTGACAGTAGAACTTTTGGTAGAAAGTGACAACAAACTGACTGTGGAAGAGAGGACTGAAAAGTAAAATCATGGGAAAAGACTCTGTAGACCAACGAATAAAATAAAAGAGAAAAAAAAAGCTAAATGGGGAGAAAACAAACAAGGAAACAAACAAACGAAATAGCTATGACAAAAAATGTGCTGGGAATGAGATGGTCTAGACAGAAGCAGAACAAACCAGTATAGAGTAATGGGGACCCGGGGGGCGAAACTACATGCCTAGACCTTTGTATTGGAGGAAACAGTAGTTGCAGTAGGAAAGGAAGTTTCAGCCACTCTGAAGTATGTATATATAGAATTGTGTAATTGCCACAAAACCTTAAAAATTTTTTTGAATCTTGCTTTTTGACTTTGACAGATGCAATCTGGTTCCTGTCAGATCTCTTCAAAACATTCCTTGTAATATCATATTTCTGAGTCAATTCTGTGATAATCTGCTCCCTGCTGCCTTCTATTTCGCTCTGTTGCTTTCCTTTATCTGACATATCAGGGTACTTTTATACAAGGCACTTTATGCCTTAGCCTCAGTTCTGTCCTGTTTAATTGATTTTGATATCATCAATCTCTGCCTCTGTTTGTCATTAATAAATTTTTCACTGGTAATATGATTCTCTCTTGAGTTCTTTTGTGTACTAAGAGTGTCCAGTAAAAATCCATCTTTAAAGTTGAACTATTTCATTGTTTTCAAAACTATGACAGTGGCTTAGCATATAATACGTTGAAGCTATTGATGATTACAGAGATTATAATAATTTTATTACTGATTTTTGGTCTTCTTTTGCCTTTCATTATACTTAATAGAATAAGGTGTAATCCTTAAGTGAGGATATGGGCTACTTGTCCATCTGCAAAGCTTCTGTTTGTGTTTTCCGTGAGCTGGTTGTACAAGTCTAGGTGTGTGTGTTTGTAACAATGCTAGTAGAAATGATGAATGAGGTAGGTGCCTTGGTGGTGGAAGACACAGAGAAGGCGGAGTTGCTGAATGCCTTCTTTGCTTTGGTCTTCACTGCCAAAGCTGCCCTTATGAATCCCAGACCCTGGAGACAAGGGGGAAGGTCTGGAGAGAGCAAGAGTTTCCCTCTGTTGGGGAGGACTGGGTTAGAGACCACTTGGCCAAACTAGACATCCATAAGTCCATGCGCCCTGATGGGATGCACCCACGAGTGCTGAGAGAACTGGCGGATGCTATTGCTGAGCCACTCTCCATCATTTTTGAGAGGTCTTGGAGAACAGGGAGAAGTGCCTGAGGACTGGAGGAAGGCAAATATCACTCCAGTCTACAAAAAGAGCAAGAAGGAGGACCCAGGGAACTACAGGCCAATTAGTCTCACCTCTGTCCCTGGGAAAATAATGGAGCAACTCATTCTGGATGTCATCTCCAAACACATTCAAGATCAAGAAGTTATTTGAAGTGGTCAACACGGATTTACCAAGGGTAAATCATGCTTGACCAATCTGGTAGCCTTCTATGACGTTATAACTGGATGGCTGGATGAGGGGAGAGCAGCAGATGTCATCTACCTTGACTTCAGCAAGGCTTTTGACACTGTCTCCCATAACATCCTCATTAGAAAATTAAGGAAGTGTGGGCTAGATGAGGGGGCAGTGAGGTGGATTGAGAACTGGCTGTGTGACAGGACTCAGAGAGTTGTAATTGATGATAGGACAAGAGGCAATGGCCTCAAGTTGCGCCAGGGGAAGTTCAGGTTAGATATTAGGAAATATTTCTTTACTGAAAGGGTTGTCAGGCATTGGAATGGGCTGCCCAGGGAGGTGGTTGAGGCACCATCCCTGGAGGTATTCAAGAGAGGAGTTGACATAGTGCTTGGGAATATGGATTAGTGTTGGGTGGTGTGGTGGTGTGTGTGTGGGTTGCGTGTGTGGTGGTTTTGTTTTTGTTTTTTTGTGTTGTGTTTTTTTTTTTTTTTTTTTTTTTCATTGGTTGGACTAGATGATCTTAAAAGGTCCCTTCCAACCTCTGTGATTCTGTGATTCTGTGATTCTGTAATTAATGGAGCAGGGTCAAGTTGGAGGCCTGTAACCAGCGGTGTCCCCCAGGGGTCAATAATCAGCCCAGTTTTGTTCAACATATTCATCAATGACCTGGACGAGGGGACAGAGTTATCCTCAGCAAGTTTGCTGATGATACCAAACTGGGAGGGCTGGCTGACACTCCAGAGGGCTGTGCTGCCATCCAGCATGACCTGGACAGGCTGGAGAGCTGGGCAGAGAAGAACCTAATGAGGTTCAGCAAGGGCAAGTGTAGGGTCCTGCACCTGGGGAGGAAGAACCCCAGGCACCAATATAGGTTAGGGGTGGATCTTCTGGAAAGCACTACTGAGGAGAAGGATCTGGGAGTCCTGGTGGATAGCAAACTTTCCATGAGCCAGCAATGTGCCCTTGTTGCCAAGAGGGCCACTGGGATCCTGGGCTGCATAGGGAAGAGTGTGGCCAGTAGGTCGAGGGAGGTCATTCTCCCCCTCTACTCTGCACTGGTGAGGCCACAACTGGAATACTGTGTCCAGTTCTGGGCTCCCCAGTTCAAGAGAGACAGGGAACTACTGGAGAGAGTCCAACGTAGAGCAACAAAGATGATTAAGGGATTGGAGCATCTCCCTTATGAGGAAAGGCTCAAAGAGCTGGGACTCTTTAGCCTGGAGAAGAGAAGGCTGCAGGGAGACCTTATCTATGTTTACAAGTACCTAAAGGGTGGTTTGAGGGATGATGGAGCCAGACTCTTTTCAGTGGTTGCCAGTGACAGGCCGAGGGGCAATGGGTACAAGCTGGAACGTAGGAAGTTCCATTCAAATATGAGGAGAAACTTCTTTACACTGAGGGTGAGAGAGCACTGGAACAGGCTGCCCAGGGAGGTTGTGGAGTCCCCTTCTTTGGAGATTTTCAAGACCCGCCTGGGTGCAGTCCTGAGTAATGTGCTATAGGCAATCCTGCTTTGGCAGGGGAGTTGGACTAGATGATCTCTAGAGGTCCCTTCCAACTCTGACAATTCCGTGATTCTGTGATTCAGTGAAAAATGAAGGCAGTTTCAGGATAAGCAATGGTTCAGCCTCACCAGGCCGTACATCAGATTGGTTATGGTCACTTTTGAGGGCTATACAGCTGACCCTGAAACTCTCCCAAAGCAAGATAATGCACACAGCCTTTTTCTGTATATACCCCCTGTGCACACACACACATGTGTGGATGCACATACTCATATGTGAATTGAAATTATAATTCTTAATTAACCTGTACATGTTTATTTAATCTGTTGTGCATTTCAGACCACTCCACAGTACTGGAATTCTTAAAGGTTAGGAAACAATCCTCTAACTAGCTTCATACGAAATGAACTGATACGCAGCCTAGAAATTTTTAATGCTATAATTGCAAATGAATCCTGAATGTTCTCTAAAAATGTTAGGTTTACATCCAGAATCAACTGTTTCTTGAAAGTGATCAGCTTGCTTTGCAAATTGAGAGTTAGATTATTAAAGGCTAGATAACTACTTTACAGAGATAGAATAGCTGAATGTGGAAGTCTACCATATTGCTCAGTCAGGTTAATAATGATGATAAAAACTAACGGGGAGCACCATGATTTGTATAATATTGTCTTATTCTCCTTTGAGGTGTTACAGGAATCAAACCATGGTTAAACATTCTTGCACATTGCACATCTTTAGCTCTAAACCTAAGAAATTAAACTTATTCCTTAGGAAATCTGAGCCAACATCACCCATAAGTTTGCTCCAGCAAACAGAAGAAAGGTATTCTGGAAACGGATGTGCTGTCCTTTTGACACAGTTTCATCTTTGTATCAATGAAATTAAATATTTGTAGTTTGTGGATAGATAACCTTACCACCTGGTTCCAGAGTATTTTTTTTTCACATGCTTTCGCTGTGGGCCGGTGAATATTTGAGTTGCAGTAAATGGTATAAACAAGAATCCTATATCAGAATGCATATATCCCAATGACTTGAATGTCAGCCTGAAAACTACACAGAAGAAAACAGATGAATTAATTCTGCCTTGAATGTGAATATCATCACTGCTTTCACATTTTCAGGTGAAATAGGCTAGAGCTAAGGTGCAATTGGATGCTCTCAGTAGTTGCTGTTGAAGAAGCTGTATTTGTGTGAATCAGTTACATTGTCGTTGAAACAAAGACCAGTATTAGAGAGCGTGATTCTTTAATGCTGGGGTCAAGAATTTTGTAGAGAATAATTGGTGTCTAATTTCTGTTACAATAACTAAGTACTTGTACAAGGTAGAAGAAATTCTGGATTTATTGTGAGTCAGGTCTGATTGAGCCAAAACTAGTTTTTAGTGAGATTCAAAGGTGGGGAGGACTCGAAATCTTCTTGTAAACAGAAGTAAATCTGAGTCTCCTATTTGGTAGGTCTGAGCAGGACAGTCACAGATATATCAGACAAAAGGTGTACATCACTGACAAAACCCTAAGTACTTTCTTTTTCTCTCTTACAAATGGCTGAAAAGACATTTTTGTTTGACATAAGATGTCTGAGAATGACACATCCCTTCCTCTTCCCTCCCCTATTCCCACCATAAATGATTCAAATGGGACTAGGCAATGTCAAAAGGGGGATGGAGGGAGAGAAGTGCTGTTGAATGGAAAAATTACTTCTTCCCACAGCTCAAGCTTGTATTCACCGTAATCAAGTACTCCACAAATTTCTCTTCTCATTGGCAGTGAACAAGGCGTGAATTTTATTCAGAATATTACAAACGAGTGAGATGGGGTTATAATGAAAACATTGTGCAGCTTTATAGCTTTCACAGTAACAAAACCTTTACATGAAGTGACAGTAATCGGTATCATAGAATAACAGTATTTAAATGAGTATATTGAATACAGATATGAACTGTATTTATATAATATAAGCACTTGACTTTCCAGAGAATAAAAATTACCTTAAAATTATGTGAGAGGTCTGAGATAAAGCAAGTGAAAGCTCTGAATTTCTGCTAAGGATTAAAAACCCAAAAAGATAGGCACAACAGGTCATAGCAGGAGAGCATAATAGGGCACCCTGTAGTGCTCAGCTATTAAAAGTTTAATCCTTGATTATGAATTTTATTACTTTTGTATATTTGTCTCAGATGCTTAAAATAATGTTGTCATGGAATTTTGGATTAATATTTTTACATAATTTATTGTAATTACATCATTTTCCTGGTTTCTCCTTTTTTTTTAATCCATCAACTGCTGCTGATTTCAGAACCTCAGCAGTGACCCACATTCACACAATGATATTCACAACAAATTACGTGTATCTTATAAAGAAAAAAAGTGACAGGTTGGTGTTGGTAGAAGACAGAATTATTTGTTCTCAGATCAACAAGATATAAAGTTTTTCAGTACAGTTAAGCTAGAAAAATAGCATAATTTGCCGAGATTGATACTGCAAATATATACAGAGAATTGGAAGGTGAGAATTTAGTTAAAAACAAAATAATTCTAATGTTGAAAGAATTTAATGTACATTTAAAGTTAGAATTGTAATAGTAATAGAATTTTAGGCTAAATTAATATAATCCAGTTCCTGTGTTTATTTTTTTCAGTTTGCTAGCTCTGGGTCTGAATCGTACGCTTTTTCATTTATATTTTACATGAAATTCACTATATGAAGCATTGTAAAATCTAGACATATAAAAACTTAATTTATTTTCTTTCAGTATTACAATTCATTGTGATACATTTATGCTGCTCACCAAGTTGAGCTGCTGTTAAATTTTAATATTCTATTCAAATTAGAAATCTCTTCCTCACTTGCCACAATTTCAATATTCACGAGTGCAAACAAAGTCATTGTGCAATGGCAGTTCGGGTCGTCCAACAAGAAATGAAATTGTGATTATTTTTTATTTAATTTAATTATTTTTAGTTAATTATTTAACATACTAGGATTCTCTGATGGGAATAAATGCACTGATGAAAGTGTATTTTTTAGACTGTTACCTATTCCTTTGAATGTATCTTTTTAATATAAATTTCCAATGTGTTAAGAGAGAAAAAAACATGGAAAAAAAATCCACCATGCAATTAGCAGTAGAATGTCTTGCATTACTGTAATGCAAATGTTTCCATATTTGCACTGACATACACTGAAAGCTAAGATATTATCCTTGGCTAAAAAAAAAAAAGAATAAAAAAATCTTTGTTCAAATATAAACAATTTCCTTAAGCTACTTCAAAGGCATGCTATGATGACAATAGAGATATCCCGTTCCTTCTCCTTTAGAGACAGAGTTTTTCTCCTTGAAAGAAAGTAGCCTGTGTTGACTGTTGTATATGATAGAGAAGATTAATTGGGAAGACATGTGGAGGAAAGACTAGAGAAACAATGGTCTCTGGAAGCCTGAATTCCCTCTTTTATTTTCCTCCTCTTTTTGGATTCTTGCACTACCTTTGCATCTGTGCTTTCCTTATGTATATTTTAATTGCTCTTAAATGCTACAGAAAATAAATTACTTCAACCCTCTTTAATCTTGGGAAATTTAAACACAATGTGTATAAAGTGACATAATTCCCTCAAAATTTCTTTATTAATGGAGTTCCCTCCTTTGTTCAAAAGTTTCAGAAAAGGAAACAGAGGATATATAGACTGAAATTCAAATAGTAGACGGGTAATAGTGTAATAAGAATTACGATCTGATGATTATGAACTGCCTTGATTAATGAAATTTCCAAATGATCAGGACAAGCAAGGAAATAAATTTGAGTGTGAATTTAACAAAAGGGACACTTTTTCAAACATTCCTCATCAGACTTTGGCAAAGAGGAAGAAGTAGTTTCCACCCATGTGGACATATTGCCATTGCCAAATATTAATTGAATCAGAGAGCTAATGGAGTGGTGGTGGAAAACCAGGGGGTTGGCAATGATCTCAGTGTTCACGTTCTGCTGTCAGATTAAGGATTTGGTCCCCTGTTAACCTTTCCCCTGCAGTGGCATGCACTGACATAAAAATGTGTTCTCCAGACTGTCTATAAGACTTGAGCTTCCATTTGGCAAGCATTGGGAGTGTGGTTACAGATAGAATTAACAAAAGTAAAAACTCTAAATATTTTATCCCTGTACCTCTGTCCCGAAGTAATGTTAAAGCTAGATATCCTGTAACCGTAGTCAGCCTCACAATAACTGTACAACCATTCTGCCCACCGTGGAACCTCCTGAGGTCTTTTAAATTAAATGAAAACAAAAGGAAAATCCAGATGGGGCACTTCTTAAGATTTTATTTTGACATACCACCTTGCAAGGAGTAAACAAAGCATGGTAATATAAATAACACAGAGGGTGTTTACAATGGTTGCAGTGAAATAGGCAGCCATTGTGAATTGGAACTAAGCTACATAGGTCTGCCACTGATAGGTAATTATTCTTATGGAAGAGTGAATATATAAAATAACCTTTCATGCCAGAACTCACAATTTGTGTGTGCAAAATGTCTTAGTGACAGTAAATGTACCAGTATATTAGTACAGATATAACTGAGGTGCCATATTTTTCTTTAATTCTGCCTTTATGAAGTATTTTGATCTGCAAAATTAGTTTGGATTTCGTTAGAAACTTGCTGCATGATTCCTTCTGCTCTGTTCTTAATCCATCTTCATTTCATTGACTACAGGAGCCCTTTACAACATTCTTTCTAAATGCAAATGATGGCAAATTTGACCACCCAGATCGAACCTTCTCTTCAGTAGCCAGGTCTTGGAGGAACAGCCAAAGAGATACCTCAGATGTGAAGGTAACATATACATTAAATAAATTGATAAATGTGCATTTTAATTTATGGTATTTTTTTTTAGGTAGGGACAAATAAGGCTTTATATTTCATATATTCAGCACACTAGAAATAGTTTAAATAAAAGGTAGATGTTACTAAAGATTATTGTTCGAACAGAAACAATCAAAGATTCTTTGAAGTTGAGTGGACAAAAGGTGTTTTGTTTTTAGAGAAAAACAACCTAACTGATCTAATTTAGATCAGATAATCAGGAGATGGAGAAAAGCCCAATAAATTGTTCTTTCCTGCTGTTAACTCAATATTTGGCCCACTCCATAAAACACAGCAGGAATTGGATTTGACCTTAAAGTGTCATATTGTTATAGCTTGCCTAGCTCTGGGTTTGCATTGCCTGGGGCAATTAATAAAGCATTAATGACAAGACCCATTTAAAATGTTGGCTTTTCTGTACAGCTTTAGCTTTTACTTGACTGTGCCTGGGGATATTATGCAACAATACGCATTAGATTAAAACAACTTCTATACGATATACAGGAACAGCCAGAGAGCAGCGTGATTTTACTGTTGTTATTCCTTGCCTATTGTTAAATACAAAGCGTTATGGTTCACATACCTTATCAGAAATAAACCAAATTCTAATAATATTTTGAATAATATGGTCCTTTCTTGATTCTCATTTTCACATTTCACATAACGTAGGCAAAGGCTGCAGTATACCATTAATGGCTCTTTTTTTTAAACTTCATTTAAAAGTTAATTTATCCTTCTTCTGTTTCGATACTGCCACTCATAGGAGGAAATGCTAAACTCAAGGTTGTATTACCATTATATTTTTGACTTAACTTGACAAAACATGTAAGTTTGTTGATTTATTTTTATTCCAGAGATCCTGTTTACGTAAATATTCCAGCAATCTCAGAAGTGTATGTGGACAAAACATGTTGTTATTCTGTTTCTAGTTAGAATAACAAATTGTAAATTGTACTGCCATCTTAACATTTGGGAGAAAATGCTTTTTAAAGAAAAAAAAAATTAACCTGAACCTCTTACAACCTATTTTGTGTTTATTTATGCTCCTCTCAAACTCAATAGTATTTTAAGTACTATCACTGTTACCTTTGTAAGAAAAACAAAGGAAATTTCAGTACCCGTTGGAAGGAATTCAAGTTAATATCTGCTATATTTGAAATGCAGCCATTTCTTCAAATTCGAAGTGCTGACATTTTGATTTTTCCTTTTCAATGAAATCTGGTTTTCCTGGAATTCCACCAGAATATCTGGGAAAATGGCCTCCTAGGAGTGGGGCTGAAACAAAAGATAAGAGCCTTAAACTGAGGAATAAGGGAAGACAGTTGGAAGTGACTGTAATCTTCTTGTCTGGCTTTAGTACACAGGAGGAGGGCAGTTAAATACATGAAGGCATTGCAAAAGATAAAGAAATATCTGTGGACAGACGGAGGGACGGTATTCAACTAGGGTATATAATTAGTGAAAGCACTGTTCCTAAACTAGCAACTGAACGAGTTACCAGGAAAACAAAGAACTACAATGTTTGTGTAAAAATATAATGAGTTCTGCGAACCAAGTGGGGAATTTAAACTGCAGCTTCCTGCTATTGCAAAGATACAGGAATTTTGGAGGGATAACTTGCATTGTATTAAAAAAATCCAGGTTATTAAAATAAAACAAGTATTAAAAAGATGCTTAAAACCAGGTATTCACCTTCAGAAAAGGAATGCAAAAGGTGAAGACGTGGGGAAGCTGTGTACTTTAATGTCATTGAATTTAAAGAAGGGAGTTAGGTATAACTTGGATAAAATAGTAACAATTAAGGGTCAGAGTGCATTGGGGAAAAGATTGTCAAATAATGTATTCTAGAATACATTTGGGAGTCTGCCATAGAGCCCTAGAGCCAAATTTAGATATATATACATTTCTGTTATGCCGTTAGAGAGAGAAATACTACTTGGATCCCAGTCATTACAGAAAATCTAATATGGGACACACAGATGAGGTATGTTAGCCAATAAATGTTTTCTCCAGATAATCCCTGACCTGTCTGTTCAGGGATACTTTAGGGATTAAAGATGCTGTTTAAAATATGGTTTTGTTAATTAATGAAGATACAGGGAAGGTAGGTTTAGAAATTAACCTTGAATTGATTTATTATGAGTAGATTCAGCTTAAGATAAAAATAGATAAACGAGAGCAGATTCAAAAATAAGCTAAAACTTTACAGGATGCTAAAGCAAATAGAAAAAGTTCATAAGCTATCTAAATAAAAAATAAAAAGTAAGAAAAAGGTCAAAATGAGAGGAGATTTTTTAATGTATTTAATACTGGCATTCAATGTATTGCATCATCAAATTAATTTATTATATATTGATAAAAAGCCACTACTGGAATAAGCCCGCTGAAGTACACTTCAGTAGCCTAAGCAATATATTCTAATGCATTGCTGTTTTGTGTTCAGTTTAACAAGGAAATTTGAAGATCAGCAGGATGGCAGAAAGCTTGTAGCAAGAGCGAAGCTATATGCTTAGCGTTATAACAACTAGAATATCTCATGGCATCTAAATTCCACCTGAAACAGTCTGATTAGTCATTCATTTGTTTCAGAGCCCTTGTATTCTTGGAGAACACAAGTTTTTGGTTTTTCTTTGTTCAATTTTCAGTATGTATTTGTGCTGGATAAAGAAAATTCTTAGTGCTTCCATTGCTGGGAACTGGCTAGTGGAAGTATATGCCCAAATTGGAGGGAGCCGTAAGAAGAGCAGCACATGTATTTAAGGAGTTGGATACAGGAAGAAAAATGTGTGTATGTGGGGTAATTTATGTCTAAAAGTGAAGATACAGTAACATAAATGCTATGAAATATGCAAACATATGAAAGGGAGAAAAATTGTTTGTCAGGGAACAAAGAGATAAACCTCAGAGGAAAGGGATCAGAGTTGAAAAATGCTTACTTAACCAACAGAGTATGAAAAGCTGAAGTGAAATTGAGTATTCTCCGAATTTGAATATCCTCACAAGGGGAAGTAGTAAAATCCTTATTTCTCCAGCTTCTTAGAAACGTAGACTGGCAAAGCCCTTGGAAAAGCATCAGAGACAATCATGAATTGGCAAGAGGATGCGCTAGTTGACCCTTTAGGCCCTTTACATTTGTAGAGTCTGTGTTTCTTAGCGATAAATCAAGAATGAGTATAGCAGCTAATTGTTACTGTTGTTTGTTGCTTAAGATCTTAATGAACTGCATTTCTCAATGCCATGACATCAGGGCCAACTTTTCCCTGAGGCTTCAGAGTTCATTCTGCAAAAGGATGGGAAACTGAACTATTATTAATACTACAAATACCCCATTTTTTCAGATTAGTTGTGCTACTGCTTGGAATGCCTTACAGGCTTTTTAAGCATTTTAATCAAGTTTTCAGGGACTGGAAAAGCAGTGAGGTTTGGGTAGCCACCAAGAAACCCCCTAAAAGTCCCTACCCGTTTTGCCTGCTCTCCTAAGAGCAGCAACCTCTATCTTGCACAGGAAAAAACCTTCAGCTTTGAGAGTTTGAAACATCCAAAAATTCATGATCATCTGTCTGGCACCTTGTAATATTTATATAGTGGTCCTGCAAGAAAGTAGTGCAAAAGAAAAGATGTATAGAGCTTGCATGTGAGTACAAAATCTTAAAGCATGTTCTCTGTCAAAGTGTTCTGCATATTTGTGTAGCTTCTGCCTGGCTGAACTCACAGTTATAAATGGGTGTCTTGGGCAGTGTGGAATCCCACATGAAATACATGCTGTAAATTTGTTTCCCACCCTAGAGATTTTTTGAGTCTTTATAGTAAACATAGGGGTTTGGAATATGGACTATCCATCAAAGTAGCAAACTTTCAAAACCGTTAAGAATAGCAAGTATTCATTATTCATGTATGCCTTATCATATATTTGAAACTCATCTGAGCTGCTTTAAGTACATTTAATCTCTGATCTCACTAATCTCATTAATTACTGTGGCACAGGTTATGAAATAATTTAAAAACAGCATGTGTAATGAATTAATCTGACATCCTTCGATGGTGTTTATTGTAAGATGGCCACAATTTTTGCTTTCAACTACCATATTAAATAATTATATGAATTGCCTTAATTCTTTGTTAGGAAGGTCTAATTTAAAAAGTCTTTCTAAAATTATTTTTTTTTTAGGAAAGTAAAATCTATGTTAGGATTTTTTTCATAAGCTTTTGTTTAAGAAAGAGGACTATGAGGTGCTTTACTCTTAAGTGCTTGAGTCACTTACGAAGTAGATCAGTTTTAACAGGTAAATTGAGATTTTTAAGCAGTGCAGATACTTCCCACAACAGTGGTTTTTTGCAGCCTCCATGTAGTTTTAAAGAAACATGCAAACCACTTTTCAGAATTTCTGCATGAAAATTAAAAAACTGAATACCTGATGCTTGCAGTATACAGATATACTTACACTATATCTCTTTAGGAAGCTGCAATTCTGTGGGTCAGTCTCCTTTTTTCACACGCATGTGTCCTCTCTGACATTATTCTCTCTCTCTGTTGCTCCCTTTCTCCCTTTCCCCTCCCTCCTTCACTCTCTCCCTTTGCATATGTGTAGTCTTCTCTGGAACTAAATTGTTCCACGCTGAGCTAGTGAAAATAGGGCTGTGGCAGCAGTTTGATCAGCCTGAAAAAAGCGCCATAATTGCTACATTTTGAATTGTGGCAAAAGGTACACCACCTTTGAAAAATGTAACGTATGATAGATTATTGCTCAAGGGATAATTAAGGATCTGCTTAGACAATTTTGTTCCATGCATTTGGGCTGCTTTGGTTCATTTTCAAAGAGACCTGCTCACCTACAGTGGATGAAACAGAATTAATATGGTATGTGCTATATTAAAGTGGTAACACACAGGGGAGAACCTGGATAACAGAGTTTATTTTATTGTGTCTCCCTTTATCAACGTCGACCTTCCCTCGAGATAATCAGTACAAGCTGGAGGAAGAATGAACGTTCGCGGAGTGACCTTTGAGGAAGCAAGTCACCCGGAAATGACCATAACTTGGCCAGTCAGCTTTCACATTTTTTCCTTTCCACCTCCCCCCCACTCCAGTTTTTGGTAACATTGACTTCCCCAGAACCCCTGTTTAGGCACTAATCTTTCCTAATGCCTCTCAAACTTGTTATATTACTTTTTGAATAGAGTGTTTAGAAGTTAGAAGGGTAGCTCTGACAAAATGTCATTAAGGTGCCTTAGTGTGAATTAACACAGTTAATGGAGGTACTCCTGACTGACTCATTGACCCAGTACTAGGCTCTTGTGGAATTAATGGATGCCAGGGGATCAACCTTTTGGGAGGAAAAGAAAGGAAGAAAGGAAGAAAGGAGGAAAGGAAGGAAGAAAGGAAGAAAGGAAGAAAGGAAGAAAGGAAGAAAGAAAGAAAGAAAGAAAGAAAGAAAGAAAGAAAGAAAGAAAGAAAGAAAGAAAGAAAGAAAGAAAAAAAAAGGCAGCTTTAAAACCCTGAAGTGAATTATATTAGAAAAGTGAAAACGTCTGGGTTGGATTTGATTTCATTGGGAGGCCATAAAATGGTATACCCTTAGCAAAACATATTAAACAGAAATGTCAGATTTGATGCAAGTGGTGTACAATTATGATAGTGTTAATAGTGGTCCTCTATCACCCCAAGACATATTTTTAAAGTTTAATTTCTCAGCAGCTTGGATTTGTCACAGGCTTGTAAATTAGAAAATGCATTTGGGGATGTTTTCTTATATGAAGACACAAGGCATATAATACTGTTAACTATACCTTGGGGTTTTAGTATAGCTATTAAAATAAACTAGAGATCACATTTACAGACAAGAAATGTCTGTTATAATATTCATTTTACCTTTTTTTTACACCCCTTAGTAGCTTTTCTGCATCGTTCTTCAACTAAGAAGAGCCAAGCTTCTTGGGCAGTTTCAAAGGTAGCTGACTATTAAATGATAGAAAGCTAACCTGTCTTATTAGAAGTGTGAATGAAAGGGAGCAGAGGAGGTTACCAGCTTGTGAAATGTCAAGGACAACTAGACAGAAATTACTGCAAATAGATTTAGATCACTAGAATCCCTATTTTTATTAACTCTTTGAACTCTAGATATTTATTGTAGTAAGAAATTACCCATGACAGGTTATGTAGTTGGAAAGATTTATTTTGAACCTTTGATATGTTTTGGCACGAGCAAAGAAACCAATAAAATTTACTGAATTGTATCAGTGCAAAATTATATATCAGCTGAATGGCATACAATAACAATATGCCTCTAAAATGCTTAATTGGTCTGTGACTATTTTAAAAATACCAGACTTTTTAAAAATATTGTTCTTCAGTACCTTTTTTCTTTGCATTCCCTCATTTTATGCCTGCAAACTGATGTAACTTCTGGGGAAGCTTTTTTATGTTGTTATTTTTGATGTTTTCCTTTATGTCTTGTCACTGGCTGACTCAATGTTTGTAGTGCAGGGAGAAAATATTTTGAGATTTGTCTTTCATGAGCATTTGTGCTTGAAACATAAACTTCTCAAAATCATGGTAGCTTCAAACAAGCATTCCTTTGCATAGACCTGGTTTCGCATTGACCTTTTACCTCTAGTGCCACTGAAGGTGCAATAGGACTTTTAAGGATTCGGTTATCAGCTATTCTGTCTGTCAAGTGGAGAGCAGATTGAGAGACAGAAGGTCCTCTGTGTCCCATCCCCTGCTGTAAACACCATCCCTGAGATACATTTTCACCCTGCTAATTTCTGAGCCTCCTTGTCCCTATCTTCAGAGTGAATTACACAATGACCCTTCTGAAGTATCAAGCTGGTGATTTGTTAAGAAGCTATGTTGTATGGCAAATTACACTGTGCATAAAAATGAGTGAAAAATAGCAGATCCTATCAGAAAAATATGCAATCTTAATCTCTGATCTGAAGACCACAGAGGTTGATAAAAACATTTATTTTGGCTTATGTGTGACGAACATGTGACAAAATATAATAAGGCCAAAGTATATATAGGAGTAAATTGAGTTATGCACCATTCAGAAATAATTCAACTAACTAATTTGGGGAGATTAAAAGAATATTTTACACATCTCTAACTAAAACTTAAGCAATGTAGCAACGCAGAAAGTAAAATCATTGTCCTTCATTTGGACTTTTAGGAGCTGAAAGACTATAAAGCTGGTAGGATAATGCTTTCCCAACATATAATAAACTATGCAAAAAGAAAGCAGGAATTTTTTCTCTGTATCTGGGTTGGATTGATAGTTAGGACAAGGGAAAATGGGCTTAGATTGTGTAAGGGAAGTTTCAGGCCAGGTGTTAGGTAAAATTTCCTCAGGTGAAGAACACTGAAGTCATTTGATGGAAGGTTTGTGGGGTTGCTGTCACTCAAATTCTGGAACAAGGCAGACAGGTATCTGGCAGGAAAGATGGTATAGTTGAACCTCTTCTGGAGTGGAGGAATGGGCAAGGTCACCTCTCCAAATGTGACCCTGAAACAGTTAGATATTTGACATATCCTTGTCGTTAACAGGAACAGCACCAAAAGAGCTGTGTCTCTCTAACCATAATCTTTATGAACTGGCATGAACCCACTTATGAAACAAAGAAAACCCAAACTCTGGCTGCAAAAAATGTAAATAGGTTTTGAAAATAACTCTAGCTTTTGCTAGTGTTATCCTTTCCTTCATTCTTGTCTTCATTCTTACAACTTTCGGTGGCTTCTTGGTTAAAGCAATTCTCTCTGGGCCTCAGTTGTCATCTTGCTGTCTCCGCTGAGGTTGACTCCTGTCTGCTCCTTCCTTTTCCCAGCAACCTCCCGGGCTCTGTCCTTGCTGCCTGCTCTGTCCTTGTTAATCCTTCCTCTCTCTTCTTCTCCCAGCTTGTACTTTTCCTAGCGAAGCAGGCTCAGGGACCCTGAGGAAGGGAGCATTTGCCTTTCCATCCTCACCCTGCGCCTGCCGTTGGCATGAGGTATAAGAGACAGCTTCTTCATTTTTTCACAGCAGAATAAACAGTGAACACATAAAACCAAACCTTTCTATCACACTTCTCTAGATCAGTTGTATTTTCTAGGCTTCTAAGTAGCTTAGTACACATTTTGAAGATTTTTCCAAATGTTAGCAAGTTCATAATTACAGGGTGCCACAAGTTTTCATAATGGGTCTGTGTTTTAGTATATGTTCATTCATTCTCTAGCATTGAGAAGGGGATGGATTTATCTGAGCTATTTTTAAGTGTTGTGGTTTCTTAGTCTAGTCAGTAGTGGAGACAGCAAAATTGCAAGAGGAATATCAAATGCTACAAAGAAAACTGAATGGTTAATGCAAAGTATGAGAAATATGTAAGTAGCTGGGAAAGGTCACATGCGACATTGTTCATATCTCAAGAAAAGGTTCAATTCATGCTAAATAGTACTCAAAGAAGCAAACAAAATTGTAGGCTGCACTAAAAATAACATTGATGAGAATGCTAAGACTATAACACAGTGGGTTTATTAATTTTTTTTAAAAATGCTATGTTTAGTTTCATTACTTTTGACTAAAAAAAAAAAATAATAGCAGGAGACGTGTAACTGAAATGATTAGGGTTCTAGAGAGAGTGTTATTTGAAAAGGATTTAGAAGTCTGGCACTGGTTAGTCTCCAGAGCACAGGAATAAGACAGGTCAAACTAAACATATACAACACAGTAAATCTTAGGAAGAAAGTTAATCACATGCTTTCTATTTATTCTATTTCTATTTATGTTTTCTGCTGTACCCGACAAGAGAACATTAAATTACACTGAAAGCAAATAGCAACAAAGATAAAATTACTAAATGGAAGTACCATTAAAAATATTCAGTTACCTAAATCCCTTTGTTTCAAGATACCCCTGAAGTCAGAAGGTTAGTAGAATTCAGTTAAACACTAGATATGTCTCTGGGTAACACAATTCTTTCAGATATGTTAGATGTAAAAGCTCACAATTAGGTCCTAGGACATTTAGAACTGAAAAAGGAAATTTAAGAGAGTATATTTGATGGAATCAAAAACTTGCTTGCTAATTTACGCTGCAGGTTAGTACACCACCACGTTGCAGAATAGTTACAGTGGTATGTGTTTCAAGGCTTTTATACAAAACGGCAATAAACTTTGCTTACTTTTTTTTCTTTAATAAATTCTATTTCATTTTAATACTGACTTTTAGTTTAATTTTGACTTAATCATATTTCATCATTATGAGGTCCTTATGAATTTTTCCTTTCTTTAAAGCAACGCTCTTAGTTTGTCAGTGATTTGTATGGCAGCACACATTGGGTTGTGATCAGCTCTTAGTCCTAAGTTAGTAGTAGTTTGTTGAGCTCTAGAAAGATTAATGTCTAGTTTTCTCCAACTGTGAGGATCATCATTCTTCTTTGCGCTCTATTAGAGGAAACCAAAGGGCTTCCTCAGGAACCTGAGAGGTAGTGAATCCTGTTTAGGGGAAAGGGGGGAAGTTTGCTTTTAGAAATACTCTGAGTAAATTAGAGGTATGTAATCAAACTTAAGATTGTCTGTAAAATAATTTTTTTTTCTTTTAACCTTATAGGATATTCAAAATTGCTTTTAGTTTGGCTTTGCTCTAGCTGCTGTTTTATCATTTACTGCATGTAATATTTTTTATGTTTTTTTGGCTTTTTGAAATTACAGCTCATTTCATAATAAGCTCTTCAAGCTCAGGCATGTTTCACTTGGTTAGTGTTTTGCATTGGTTAGATATTGATTTACATTGCATTTTAGTCTAATCTGAATTCAGACTGTTAGTAGTATATGATTTTTAAAAGCGAGTAAATTGCCTCCCTAAACATGCTTAAAATTGTAACATAAATATTCTTTTTTTTTTTTTTTAAATTAATAAATTTAAAAGGACCATCTATGCTTTAACTGCTCTATTCTCTATGGAGTTGCAGATCAGATTTAATTAGATAAGTTTGTGTCTGCAGTGGCTTTTTTTTACGCTTCGCATGTCTGCAGCCTTTGAAAGGACCACAAAGAGACTCAGGTTTCAGGTGCTGTGTCATCAGTTTTGATCATGTTACACAACTGAATGCCATAATACTTTTAACAATGTAATTTAGTGAATTTAATCCATATCTGGTTATTAGTAAAGAGATAGTGGGCTTAAAGCTTTTTTGTTATTGCAGTTCAATACTTACTGCTAAAATAATAGCAACAAATGGTGATATTTATTATGTCAAAATGCATTTCTAGTTAACTATCCTGGAAATTGGGAAAAACTTCACACCCTAACTTATCTATAATGTACTAATGCACTGTAGATGATTTTTGCTGCTCATTTATTGATCTTTCACAGTTTAAATATCATGTGTTTCTGTTTTAAGGATATTTGTTGTACTGACATTTTTCTCTCCATGTATTTTTGAATTTTTCTTACAGTAGAAAAATTAATTCACTCTGAATTGTTTTTCCTTATATAGATAGTCAAATTGCCACCTTTTCTTATGCAATTAAAGAATATAGATAAAGTAAAATCAAGACAGTGTTATATCAGCAATTTTCTTGCCCCTTGTAAGTAGTTAGTTAAATAGTGATTATAAAATCCAACATACTTATAGAATTGAAGGCTTAGCATACTGTTTCTTATACGTGTTATTCTGAAGAGGTCTCTATTGATACTCACTGCTTTTCCAAAGTTATGCTTTTCATAAAAACAGATATGGAAAAAACAAAGATTGACTATTTCATTATAAAAAATATGTTTGACTGTAAGACAGACAAGAAAGTGCATTATAAAATTTCTTATAAAAGTGCAAAGAAACATAAGCAAAAACAGGAATGCTTTAATGTGTACTACAACAGAGCCTGATTTTGGCAGCACCATTTAGCATCTTTGTATAAATATAAAGTCTCATTGTGTGTTTTCTCCTTGCCAGGAGTTGATTCCAGAGTTTTACTACCTACCAGAGATGTTTGTCAACAGTAATGGCTATAATCTAGGAATCAGGGAAGATGAAGTTGTTGTGAATGATGTTGACCTCCCACCATGGGCCAAGAAGCCTGAAGACTTTGTCCGTATCAACAGGATGGTAAGCTGCTGTTTAGTTTAGCCTAAGTAAGGAGTTCAAGCTAACTTAATGCTGTTTTTCATCTCTTTAAAACTAGATTTATAGAAAAAAAAAAAAGCGGGGGGGAATTTGCATTTGTCTTGCTTAACAGAACCCTTTATTTTACAATGGATTTTTCCTCCCATGTGTCCAAATCACAGAAAATGAAATCCAGTTATTTACTCTCTCATGAGAAAGCATCAGATAAGCATGAGCTGGACAATGCAGGATAGCCTGAAAAATTTGAGTCTGTTCCTCCTCACTACTTTCTACATCAAAAAGTAAAAGGTTATTATAAAGGTTATTATAAATGCTGGTATCTTGCAAGATATATTCTATTCCTTACTCGACTAAAGATATGCACTTTCTATTCATCAGAGATGAACTGGAAGTGTAGAAATGTGAACATAAGTCAATAACCGTAGTCTCTGAAGAAATTTTGCAAAATAATTGCTCCGATGTAAATCACCATGAAGTCTGCAGAATTTAAGCATGGAAAACATGTATATATGTTGTATATATTTTGCTTTAGTTTGATAGATAGTGATTCTATTAATGATAGAGTTAATACGTATGCATGCTTCTAGTCATTTTTAAGAAAAGCGAAGTATATTCTCATGTTTTGGCCAGCAACAGTTCAGTTATGGTTCTGTTCTGGAAATGGATCTTCCTTAAAATGCATATCGCTTGTCTTGCTTATAGAGTCAGGACTATACTTTCAGTAAGCTACAGGTTTCCATACAGTTGCAGAACTGTTCATCTTGTTCAACCTTGTTCAACTGTTCACTCAATAGTGCTTTTATGGTAGCATTGTAAGTCTAGCGGTGCTCGTTTTCTTCTAATCAGTTTGGCAATTTAGTTTCAAGAACTGTCTACTTAAATAAACTTGTTCTTCAGGAAATGATAGAAAAAATAACCATATGAAGTTCAAATGAATAGAAAAATATTCTCAGAACAAACCTATTCCTAGATGTATATGATTTAGAAGTGCCTTCATAGAATCATAGAATCATAGAACTGTCTAGGTTAGAAGCGACCCTTGGGATCATCGAGTCCAACCATCTACCCTACTCTACAAAGTTCTCCCCTATACCATATCCCCCAACACCACATCTAAATGTCTCTTAAACACATCCAGGGATGGTGACTCAACCACCTCCCTGGGCAGCCTATCCCAATGCCCGACCACTCTTTCTGTGAAAAATTCTTTCCTAATGTTCAGTCTAAACCTACCCTGTTGGAGCTTGAAGCCATTCCCTCTTGTTCTGTCATTAATTACCTGTGCGAAGAGACCAGCACCAACCCCTCTACAGTGTCCTTTCAAGTAGCTGTAGAGGGTAATGAGGTCTCCCCTCAGCCTCCTCTTGCTCATACTAAACAGTCCCAGCTCCTTCAACCGCTCTTCATATGATTTGTTTTCCAGGCCCTTCACCAGCTTCGTTGCCCTCCTCTGCACGCTCCAGCACCTCGATATCTCTCATGTATTGAGGTGCCCAAAACTGGACACAATACTCAAGGTGTGGTCTCACCAGTGCTGAGTACAGGGGCACAATCACCTCCCTACTTCTGCTGGTCATGCTATTTCTAATACAAGCCAGGATGCCGTTGGCTTTCTTGGCCACCTGGGCACACTGCCGGCTCATATTCAGCCACTTGTCAATTAGAACCCCAATTAGAACTTCTTCCATTTAGAAGAGTAAATGGTTTGACACGTGCAGCTGTACATGTACACATATACTTCCTTCTCCTCAGGAAGTGATGGCAACCTCATCAGTTGAAACATATGAAGTGCACTACATAAAGCATGAGAAATGTGTTCCAGGGAGTAGTCCTTTGTCGTCAGGAAGAAGCTGAACAACACTTTTCCTTTTCTTGGCTGATCTCTTTTATGGCCACATATATTGTAACATTCTTTCTAAAAGCAAGTAATTGTCACAGCTGGTGGCAATAAATTCAAGTGCAATTTTACTAGCAAAGAAGGAAGTTGTCTCAAAGGATCATGACACTCCATTAGCATTCTCAAGTGTGGGATGCGCAATCACAGGTACCTGTCTCCAGAGTGCCCCTGTTGTTGCACAGAGCCCTTTTTTGGGTTGTGGTTGTGGCTAAACCTGAGCTAGGCCCAGGAGTGAGTACAGTAAAGTTGACCAAAGGGTTTAGTTTTGACATCTGTAAGAACAGAAGTGTGATACCTTAGTGAAAAAGGATAAACAAGCTGCCATCTATTGAGGAATATAATGAGAGATGTATATTAATGACTCCCTTTGGGAAATTTTATGAAGAGTGTTCCTTCTTGTATCCTAAATAGTGTTTTCTCCGTCTTTCCTTTCCACAAAGATGAAGTGATTAATAGGGAGATAAAAAGCACTATATGATAAGAGATCACTTCAAGAAAAGCTTTGGCATCGGTTATTTGATTTCTCTCATGCAATTTCTGCTTTTTTGAAAATAGCATAAGAGCTCTCTACAGAAAAGCTTTGTGCTGTTGAAGAAAACAGCTGCTTGCATGAATTTAGAGTATAGCATTTATGCCTCTTCAGGGCTATACTTTCAAGAAAGGCTGATAGTTAAAAGCTGGAAATATTAAATATTTTAAATATTAAGCAGTAATAGCACTAATGACTGATTCCATACGTGTGTATGTATGCTCAGACTGCCAAGAGACAGACAAACCAAAGTTAAGATTAGAGTGGTATTAGATTTACAGGCTTCAACTAATTGAGTACTTTGCGGATTTCTAAAATCAGAAATGATCTCACTTATGTATCGTACCCTTCCTATGCTGTCTTCCACCCCTGTCCCCATGGATGTGAGCATCATGCCGTTATTATACAGTTTTGCCTGGAGGCAGCTTCTGCATGGCCTTTATTCATCCCAGCATCTACTTTTAGCAAGAGCATGATCAGTAGTTAAAATTCAGTTCTACACAGATACATGCTATCTTCAAGTGAACAGTCTCATGAAGTTCACAAATGATAATTTGGGAATGATAAGTTGGGAATTGCTTAGAAAACAGGAGAGCGAGGCATAGATTTATTTGAATTAGATGCAGACAATACACTGCAAATCACCTTGGGAGGAAAGAATTAAAAATATTCAATAGGAAGCAGAAGTCTGGAAACAAAAATAGTACCAAAAATAGAGCAGTAGCAAGGGAAGGGTGACAATAAGCAGCAATTAGATTAGATAAAACTCTGTAATTCTGTGTTCAGCTGAAGTAAGTGTATTTTGATGCCATCTATGGAGAATCATTGCATCACAGAGGATGTAAACAGTTTTACCTGTCTATGGTCCTTTTGAGACTGCACCTGGAATATTGGATTCACTTCTGGGTGACTGGATGACAGAAGAAGTAGTTACATTTGGATGGAGTTCAGAGAATAGAAACGAAGTGAATAACTTTGGGATGTATAAAGAGCATGATATATGCAGAGATTTTCATAAAGCTTATTATAAAGTAGCAAGTAGCAGGACATGGATCTGTTGGAACGGGTCCAGTGGAGGGCCACGAAGATGGTCAGAGGGATGGAGCACCTCTCCTATGAAGACAGGCTGAGAGAGCTGGGGTTGTTCAGCCTGGAGACGAGAAGGCTCCGGGGAGACCTTATAGCAGCCTTCCAGTACCTGAAGTGTGCCTACAGGAGAGATGGGGAGGGACTCTGTGTCAGGAAGTGTAGTGACAGGACAAGGGGTAATGGTTTTAAATTGGAAGAGGGGAGATTTAGATTAGATATCAGGAAGAAATCCTTTACTGTGAGGGTGGTGAGGCACTGGAACAGGTTGCCCAGGGAAGTTGTGGATGCCCCATCCCTGGAAGTGTTTAAGGCCAGGCTGGATGGGGCTTTGGGCAACCTGCTCTAGTGGGAGGTGTCCCTGCTCATGGCAGGGGGGTTGGAACTCGATGATCTTTAAGGTCCCTTCCAACTCTAACCATTCTATGATTCTAAGTAGCTAAAGAAGGATAATCCCTTTCATGAAAAGGCAGACAGTATGTGTAGTAAGAAGTAATGGAATTGCATTTTGAAAGTGTAATAATTTGAATGTGCAATAATTTTTCAGAAAAACTTTCTCACATAGGGTTTTTTTAGCACATACAACAAACTGCCAGTATGGTCTCTTTTTGGTTGCTAGCACTAGACTGGTCAAAGTAAGAAACAAATATAAAGGGATTGGAAAGTTTGACGTTCCCTACCTAATGTCTGATTCCATGTTTTGAACCGGCCAGCAGATGTATTATTCAGTTAGGTCATCCCCAGCCCAAGCTTTGGCTGTTATACAAGAATCTATCTTGAGAAAAAAAATATCCTGGGTGTGGTGCTGACGTGTAAAATACAGCAAGCTTGTGCAAGCCTGGAATTTCTACAGCAACTTAGCAAAGCAAGTAGAGTGTGTGTTTACAGGAAAGCCACAGAAAATTGAGGAATATTTCAAGTAAGTGTTATCCCGATCCCTTGTTTAATGAAATCCGCAGCAGTCATTTCATTTCAGTGGAAAAGATCCTATGTGATACTGTGTAACATAGAGTGGGATCTTGTTTTTTCCTAGCTGCCAATATTTTTTTCTGTTCATGCATATTATTTGCTTGCCGCAAATGTGTATAATATGTAATTTTATTTGAGAGTTACTACATATCCTTATATACAGCTTGCTTGCACATTTATGAATGTAAACATTTTCTTAAAACAACAGCAAGAATTTCAGCATTTCATCCTGAGACTTGGCGAAGCAAGTAGGAACAGCCTAGAAAACATCACAGAGGCACAGTCACAAAAATCAATGTAATTTTACCAATTGGTTAGCAAGGTGTACTAACATTCTGTGCAAATTAATAAATGGCAGGCAGGGTTTTAGCGTTGTTTTAGTTGATTGTTCAGCTGAGTGTTTTACCCTTCTAACTAAACACAGAAATGAAGCTGAAATGGTTTTCCATCAAAAGAGATTCCTTTAAACTTGTGAAAATTAGACTTATTACAAAGACTGGAAAAGACATTCAGTCAAATTACTTTTAAGACCTATTACAGGAGCTTCTAAAGCACTCAGTGTATACGTCAGGGATTGTCGTAGCAGTTTTATTTATCCATACAAAGCCAGACTGATTACTACGGAGTTACTCATGAAACATTAATAAAGCACTATGTTCAATGCTAACATGATTATGGTCTGACCTCGGCGATGGCACAAAGGACAGAGGCAGAAAGTGTCCCTGATAACATTACCCTAATGCTGGGCTCATCAATCATAATCTCCCAGTTTACCAGGAAAAAAAACCCCACGCATAAAACCTTCCACAGATGTGCATCTGTAGTCCTACTCAGCCTCTCAATCCCCACAGACTTAGAGCAGTCCTGAGAGCCAGAAATAGAACAGATTCAGTCAGTAAGTCAAGCATGTTAAATCAAAGCAGGGAACACCACTGTGAAACACTGAAGCAGAGCTTTTATAATAAGCATTCTTTAGTTTTGAAACAAAAGATCCAAGATTGTGTAATTCAAAGTTAATTATAATGATATTTTCATTATGGTTTATACACATATTAAATTATAAATTACTGCGTTGACTAAAATCTCTTCATTATAAATTATATTTTTGAGAGACTAAACGGTGTCCTGTTTTTGTTATACTTATTTTGTTCCTATTACATAACTGTTACTAAGATTGAATTTTCTTTCTGTCTTTGAAATGATTTATTTGCGCTCTTCTGCTGCCAATAACATTTTTGTACAGTTCCCTGGCTATTCAGAAGCATGCATAGTATTTCATAATTAAAAAGCTTCTTGAATAGTCATTAGAAACATCTATTATGAATTCTCTCTGCTACGAGGATCTGGAAGATTTATCTTTTCTCCTCACCATTCAGCAGCAGTTGACATTCCTTTTTTACCAGATAAGCAGTAGATAAGATTTGATATTACTTCCTCAGTAGTAGCTTTGATTTTATTTTGTGTATTGCCAAGGTTTGTTCTCAATGCATTTAAAACTCATTCAGCTAACAGGGGTTTCAATCTAATTTGGAAATGGAAGTGATTTTTTTTTAAACATTATATATCACTGAAGAATCTTATTTGCATCTTGAAGACACTCACATTAAGGATCGGTTTCTGTGCAAACATCCCTGAATAACCCAAATCTGTAGAATGCACTTCTGTCTCACTTTTATTAAAATATTACTTTGTTTAAACAAACATAACTAATTTCAGGTGTCAGTATTGCCTGTTTTGTTTTATGACAAGAGTCAAAGATTTTACTCTGATAGTCAGTAAAATAAATGGTAAATGAGGCAGAGAAATATTAGGCAGAGAGAATCTGTATATTCAATGGCTTCAGAGGAGCACAGCTGTAAGGGGAGAGAAGAAAAATCCAGCTCGGTGACTGAAACAGCCGATGGTCTGTTATTGAGCAAATCATCAAAACCAAAGTGTCTCAGAGTAGTTTTAAGAAAATATTTTTAAATATACTGAATATAAGTTAATAGCAAGCTACTGTGGTAGGAGTTCTTGGAGGGACAGACAGCATATAGCTATGGAGGGGAGGGAAACAAGGCAGGAACTGCAGAAACAGGAGGGGCAGGTGCAGCTGTGCTCCAGATGAGGGGCAGCATCAGAGCTTTCCTCTTTGCTGATGACAAAATACCCAGGTAACACAAAACGTTATGTTAGAAAGAGGTTGGAATAGCATGTTTTATAAATCCAGAACTCCTGATATGTTACACAGCACATAGTGTGCATTAAAATAAAACCCAGTGTCTCCTACTGGAATCTCTGTAAAAGATAATTTTAACATCCAATTAGGATGAGCGGAGAGGAAAGTGTGCGGCGTTCATACTGCACAAAAGTCTGGGAAGAGCTATAGTGCTTGGTCCCACTGAGCAGTAACTTGGCTTATATTGACTTTATTTAGTTTATACATAAACATAAACTTACTAATACCTATTTATGTTTTATGACAGCTAGAGGTCAGATTTTCAGCTTATGGAACATGTGTACACATGCATACACTTGCCTGCAAACACACAAAACCCACATTACTTTTACTTCAAAATATATATACACTAGATTGATAATAATGCTTGCAATTTACCTATTAGCAATAAAAGCCACTCCACTGGAAACAGTAATGTGACAGACTCCTTCCTCAAAGCAAAACCCAAGAAAAAATACTGACTGGTGTGCTGCTAATTGAAAATGAAGCCCCAGTAACAGTGCTTCAAACAAGTTTGAGAGTGCCTGAATAAAACTGTGTTCTGTACTTTTTACTTATAATAGAAAACAAGCTGGATATTAACTCATTTCTGTTTAACAGTAAAAATCTTTAGAAATCATAAATGATATTATATAATTATATAAGTAATAATTATTATAGCTTTTCTAAGAAAAAAAATATTTTATACTTCATATTGAAAATATGCTCAAAAAATTAAAGCCCCCAAAATGCTTTGAAGCCAAAATGTTCTTGAAAAATGCTTTTCTTTAGGGCCATTATCGGCCTATTTTAAAAATATTATTGTTATCTTTTTCTGTATGTTGTTCTTACTGTACCTACAAATTATTTTTTACGCAGAAAATTCCCTCACCCTATTCCCTACTGAGCATTGCATATTCTTGAGAAACCAAACGATGTACTGTTGACAGTGAACAGCTCATAAATTTTCAGGAGGCACTTACATGGAGGGGGAGCAGCCTGTGCATTAGAGCAAATTAGGGAGAGGATTCTGGAAGTATCGCATGAGTAGCATTGCAGAAGTACTTGGGAGAAACACCAGTGAACCAGGTCAGATCTGACTTCAGAAGCTTTCTCCTGACTAAAATGAATCCAGGTTAAAAAGCACAGATCAGGAGCCTTGTCCCCATTGAGGGTCAGGTAGGACTTTGTAGCCTTTTGGTGGCCCGTTCTTGAGTGCACCCTACCTATTGTTTGTGTTGAGTGCCTCAACCCACACAACACCCCAATGGAGAGGACATGAACATCACTCAGCCCACAGCTGAAGGCTGTGCAGTGCTAAGGCCCATGCAGAGCTACTCTTCTTCACCTTTCTGGCTCCTCTATCCACCTTCCAGTCTGGTTTCTGCCCCAAATGCCCCCACCACACCGATCTTCCACCACTCAGCGTCTGGCAGGCACAGCGATGTTAGTCCTCTTGCCACCACCAACATCCTCATATGCCTGATAGCAATTCTTCCGACTTCCAGATTTCTTGGGAGTTCTTAAATTTATAGTTCAAAATAATTAAATTCACTCCTTACGACTTTCCCCAAATCCTGTGTTGCATTTCAGCACACAGACTTTTAAAGAACCATTGGACCTATAAATGTAATACAATAAATCTGCTTAAAGAATTGGAGACAGAAGACATGACATGCTGCTGTTAAAAAGTAGCTCATTTATTTAATAAGTAATTAAAGAACCGTTCACCCATGTGGAATAGAAGTTCTCCAAACCTGCCAGGGTCAGTAAGACCTTCTCTGGAATGACAAGATGCTGAGTAAGGTCTGGTCATGCAAGTAGAAACTGCCTCGGGGAAACATAACATAGGCGTTCAACTCTCCTAACACTGGGGAGAGGATGTTAGAGGATATAATGGGTGAAATATGCTCATTTGACCCAAGCATTTGTTTTTTTAAATCTACTTTCCCACCTTTAAATAGCCAAAAGTTTTGCCATTTTCCTTAAATGCTCTTCACATTCTGGAAATAGCAATGCTATTTTTGGCTAAAGCAAATGCCTAACATTTTTTTTTGTCAATTACTTTTTAATAAATAAATAATAGATACAGATGCGAAAGAAACTTATAAATATGCAGAGTTTGGAGGAGGAAGAGAACAGTTAGGCTGCTCGCTATAAGGTGGCTGGAGATGGATGCTGGAATGACAACAGGCTTTCAATTCTATTTTAAATTTTATTGCATACAAAAAACCATAAAAAATCGAGCATTTAAAAGTTAGGAAATGCTTTATTTACAGTTATTTTGGCATACTTAATTTTATTCTTGCATGCTAACATCCTGCATGCTAAATGAGGTAAAAGTTATATGAAAAAGATTATATGGGATGATGTAGTTGCGGACTGTATCATGTTGCATGCACACAAAACAATATAATTAAGGATCTGGCATTTTCTAATTATTTATTGGGAGACATGCTTTGAAACCAAATAGTATTAGTTTAATAGTATTTAGCATTAAGTAGTATTAATGCTATTTAAATAATATTACTCACAATTTGCATATGATGGCCTCTGATTTTGAAAAGGAAACAACAAATTTTTATCTGGTTCTCTGCAACATTTCTTGATAGCTTCTTATGGTAGATTGAACCTGAAAACTGAGCTGCATGTCAGCTATGAAGCCTGAGCCTTCCCGTCCGTTTTCCTCAGAAATAACAGTCACTGGTTTCGACAGAAAAGGCCCTGGTTTTCCATCAAAGCACAGAGATGCTCCCCATAATGCGCCTCTTCCATGTGGTGCATTACAGGGAGAATGTCTGAGGAAGGATTGCGTGATTACCCAGGGAGCCAGACCCATGTGGCTTGCCCTGTCTGTGGCTGTTCCTGCGTGTGGGGTGGTGGGCAGGGGGCTGCTGCTGGTAGGCAGTGCATGACACAGTACCCCAATGTCCGATGATTATTTCTGAAGCAGCCTCCTTTTCATGTAAATGAATAAAATGAAACCACATTTTTTTCCCAAAGTTTATGCCCTTGTAAAATTTGAGCTTTCCTGGGGCAGACATGAAACTCTTTCCTAGCCGGAAAGTGTTTGCGCTGAGTAGTGGCACTGTGCTGGAAACAATGGAGGAATTAGGATTTCTCAGGGGAAGTGAAGAAAAAAGCCACAATCTCTGAGAATGAAAAGTATTGGATAATGTAATATAGAGGGTTCCTGCCAGCTCTGCCTGTATGTAAGCTTGACATAGATATTTACATAATAAATGGTATTAAGGCTGGTGGTTTTTTTTCTCAGAGCGAGCCGGGCTCTTTTCAGTGGTGCCCTGTGACAGGCCCAGAGGCAATGGGCACAAACTGAAACACAGGAGGTTCCCTCTGGATATCAGGAAACACTCTTTTACTGTGAGGGTGACCAAGCACTGGCACAAGTTGCCCAGGGAAGTTGTGGAGCCTCCATCCTCGGAGATATTCAAAAGCCATCTGGGTACAGTCCTGGGCAGCCAGCTCTGGGTGGCCCTGCTTGAGCAGAGGGGTTGGATCAGGTCATTTCTAGAGGTCCCTTCCAAACTCAGCCATTCTGTGATTCTGTAATTTATTTTTTTTTCCTGACAAACTAATCAGAAGTTAGTTCCCAGATCCGAGAACTGAACTGCTCTTGTTCTGATCAAAGGGAACTAGGTGTATGACACTGTACAATGTATATGACAGGACTGTGATGGAGTTTGGGCAAAGAAACGTATAAAAATTTCGTCAATGAACCATGAATCTTTATTTTAATACCAGTTCCTGTTTATCACAATTCTTCTCGGAAGGTAGCATTAGGAAAGAAGGAATGAGTGTGCCAGGATGCCTTCTTAAATACATGACTAGTCTTTATTGGAGAATGATTTCAGTATCCAGATACAGGTTCATGGGAAACTAAGTCAGGTAGTCTGGGAGAGGGGTAAGGAGAAACTGTGTAATGCCTTCAGCTTTCAAAAGCTCCAGTTCAGGCAATGATATGTACTAAGGATGCCAATTGCATCTGATAAAGACACATTGGTTGGATCAGACACAACGGTAATACTATCAGCATTTCTTCTGTCTAGAATGAATCTCTTTCCATATGCTGAGCAAAGGAATAGCAATCCATTTTTAAACCAGCTAGTCACAGCCTGTGTTTTCTCTGGTGAACCAACCTAATGCCAAAAATGAGTGTGAAAAATGCTTTTCTCCTTTGAGAAATCAGTCACAATTCACACATGGAGTTCAGAACCTCATTTTGCCGATACAGCTTTTTAATCCTCAGGTTTCCATTTTAGATTTAAGACTAATTAGAACTAGTTGGAAAATGAGTTAGAAGATTGAGTTTTTGAAATTGTTTTCTCATTTTCATCAGTTTTTCTTGACAAATTACCTAAATTATTTGACAAGGCCAAAAATTAATAATTAAAACCCTTGCAGCTAGGAGAAATCCAGTAGCTGAGATGAAAATTGGCATGATATAAAGCTGAAGGACAGAAGAATTTCTTTTTAGTGTTTCTCTCGACATAACAGAACATAATTAGTTCTGGTTTTTTGATGTTTGAAGGATTTCAAATATATCAAATAAGCCTGAATAGGAAATATAATGATACCCATTATGTTTCCTCAGTTAATAGAAAAAGGTAGGACGTAATTTAAACATGAAATTGCAAGATGGGATTTACTTCCTACTTCTGAATTTCACTTGCAGGCCCTGGAAAGTGAGTTTGTGTCATGTCAGCTTCATCAGTGGATTGACCTTATATTTGGCTACAAGCAACGAGGACCAGAAGCAGTGCGTGCACTCAATGTTTTCCACTACCTAACATATGAAGGCTCTGTGAACCTGGACAGTATCACTGATCCTGTCCTCAGGGAGGTAGGTGTTTACTGCCATTTCGGTCTAAAAACTGCTGTCAGCTCACAAGAAACGTTACTTTTTCCATCTTTCACTGCTGGAGAAAATTGTTGTGTGTGACTTTGAATGAGAACTTAGGACCTAGGTGACTTCAGAAGCAAGTATTAATAAACAAGCAATAAAAGAGATGTCCCAAAGTATTTTGTTTGCTTGAAGTTACTAATATATTTAATGGTCAGTTATGATATGAGACATTATAATATAATGTATATTCTGTAACATATGTTACGCTACTTTTTTATAATTTACTTTTGTTAAGTTCACCTCGTAGAACTGAAAATCCGAAAGAAAAAACTTCATCATAGTCACAGGGAAAAAAAATCTAACCTTTGCAATCAGGTAATGGTGGTAAGAATATATTTGCTAGAGTGACAGTAGCAATTATTCAGATTACTTTTGTGTTAATCACATAAAGTATAATCAAACTGTTACCAGAATAGAAAATGTTTTCTATTTGTTGTGCATGCAAGTATTTATGTTTGTATGTATGTACACGTGAAATATATCTCGTGCACGTGTATACAAGTGAGCGTTTTAAATTTATCAGTAAACTAAAAAAAAAATATTGTAGTAGCTATCCTGATACATTTTTCTTTCCAGGGGCTGTATTTGTTTTCAGTAAGACTACTAATTTGAATGATCTTTTTCTAATATCATCCATTCATTGGTTAAAACAATTGAAATTTGGTGAAAAGTGTGAAGAAGCAACAGCTGCTAGATGAGTACCGCTGTGATGAAGCTGTACACACAATCTTCCATTCCCCCAGATAGCTGCCATCTGCTGTATGCAAAACAGCAATAATTTATACATTGCCAGGCGATGGGTTTTTGTTTGTTTGTTTGTTTGTTTGTTTTCCAATCTTGGAGACAGAAATCTACAGATTTCAGAAAGAAATAGATTCTAGAAAGCATTTGTATTCAGCTAAATATTGGGTTTGGGCATGTTGTTTTTTAGTAGTATGTTGTTGCATCTTGTTACGTTTGGTGCTTTTTGAGGAGCAGAACTAAAAAATCATTCAGACCCCTACCTTCCTAGAGCTGGATTTTCACACCATGTGCTGCAAAGCTTATATTTTGTAAACACTTAGTATTTGCTTAGTTTTAAGAATGGCCAGTATTGCTTTGATCCTACTGCCTCAAATATCCTATGTTAACATCTACATAATGGTTTTCTGGATTTAAAACTTTGAGCACAAGAAGAGTCAGTAAGGTACAAAACTGGAGATACAAAGCAGCAATTCTTTTTAAAGTATAAAACAGGTGTCAAGCACCATGAATACAAGGGATTTGCATGGCTTAAGGTCCTGATTTGCATGGGCAGGCTCCTATGTCTTGACTCTAAGGGTCTAGTCCCACAGGGCAGCTTGTAGGATTGAGGTCTATCTGTCTGTCTGTGCACCTTATTTAACATCTTATGACATGACGAGACTCTTCAGCTCTCCTGTGGCTCTACTTACATACATAACTTGTCATCAAAAATTTCAAGAAATTCATGGAGGTGTTTTTGTTCACTCATTTGTACATCTAACCCAATCCCTGTCAGTCAATAGCAGATAAACCTCTTCTTAGGCTATTTATGCCATGTAAACTTCTAAAAGTGGAACTTTATCTCCATTGCCACAAGTTAGATTGGTAAATAAATTTCATTGTTAGCAATGAGAAGGCAACGTGTCTAGAAAAAATGAATCTTTCTGATTTTTGTTATATAGAGATACATAAAGTTGTATGCAAGCATTTAAAAATAGTGTACTTTCTCCTCCAAGAGATTTCAGACACTGGTGATTTGCGGTTTCTTATATAAAAAGGTTAAAAATACTTTTTATCCAATTTTAATCAGAAATTACAATACATGTGTAAATACAGAGAGATTTAGAGTTTTCTTCTGTTTATGAAACTAGCAGACATTCTCTAGCCAGTAATAAAGAATTTGACATCTTGATGATCTAGTAGATTAAATATTTGGATGTCATGTTTCTGTTACAAGTATATATGTTCTATATAAATTGTTTTGTTGGGTTTTTTTTCCACTTTACTCTGAATTTTACTAGATATTCCAGAAAATAAATTAGAAGCTAAAAGATATTTTAAAAGTCTCTGAATACGGCTTATAAATACAGAAATGTAACAATAGGAACACTGGCACCTTTAAAAATAGTGATAACAAATGTTTAGTGTGTTTTACAGTGACAGGTGGTGGTGTCTTGCCTCTTAACTTAGAAACACTGCAATTTAAAATTAATTGAGCTTTGGAGTTATCCAAGAAAATGCATATCTTGCTATCCGAATGCTCTTGATGTTTATTTTCTAAATAAACTGAAACATTTTGCTTCCATCACACAGAAGATGGTGAATCTTCTCAATAAATGGCTGTGAAATAACCCAATCAATACAACCTTCTTGGCAGTAGCCATTACCACACCAATGGACTCAAAAACAGTGGTAGCCTCCTCATATTGTGGTTATGGCTAATTTTGTATTGAGCCGAGTCCCAGCAGAACCTGTCCAGTGAAATAAGGCTCCAAAGAAAAACACCTCCCATTTAGTTCTGAGTTGATTGAAAGACATCATTTAAAAGGCATATCCCCCTGGACTGTTCATGCTGTACCTTGGCCCTTGAAAGTGAAACTTTCACCCTTTACTTGAGCCCTTCGCTTAAACACTGAGGAATATGTTCGTTTTAGCTTTCTGTGAAGAATGGTAAAGGACTCACTTCGGTAGCCTTGTAGCTGGAGCAAAAATACATTCAGTGGTGGGATAATTCACACCTGCCATTCCTTACATCTTTCTCGCATGCATGGGGGAGCCTTCTAAGAATTCTCTGCTGTTTAACACCGGAAAAATGGCCATCCTGTGCTTTTGTTCTGTTTGGATCTATTTAGTAGATGTTTCTCTATCTGGCTTGCTTCCTTCATTTTCTGTTTTGCAGTGTTTCTATTTTGCAAATTCACAATGGATGAAACCAGAATTCTGGGATAGCATTAAGTTTTAGATTACTAAAGTCTATGAAATCACATATCTCTGCACCTGTAATAATGGGTAGAATATACTGATTTCATTTAACAACAAACAATATACTGATGGGTAGAATATACTGATTTCATTTAAACATACTGATTTTGATTTTTCAAACAACTTTGAAATTTTCTGATACCACAAAAAATAATTGATCACTACAATATATTTCAAGTAGTGGTGAGGGCAACATGGAAGTCCTGACTTAAATGCTCCGCAGAATGTATAAAATTGAATTTTGTTGTTTAGATCTTTTATGATTAGAAACTGGGAAATTCTCCAGTTCTATCAGTTTCAATAGTCTCTTTTATTCTGCACATTGCAAAATTGTTTTCATATTGTAATAAGGAGGAGAAAAAAATGTGTAACAAAATAAACATTTTCCAGGCCGCAAATTATTCTTTTGTTTGGGTTTTGTTTTTTGGGGGGGTTTGTTTGTTTGTTTGTTTTTTTGGGTTTTTTATTGCAACCTTTTGTATTCTATTTGTAAATTTTTCCTCTTTTTAAGTAAAAGCAGTGAGGTGAAAGCTAAAACTTGAAGAACAGCTTAAGGATATTGATTCATTCTTACTTGACAGGTGAAATCATGGTTGCAGCACTAACCACAGCAATTACAGCATTAAAATGTCAAGAAATTAGAGGTCAGAATAACAGATAATTTTCTTCCTTTTGTCAGATTAAAAATTGACATTCTTTGACAGCACAGGATCTCTGGCTGAGAAAATTATGACAGCTTAACTCATCTTTTACTTGTAAAGCAGTAATTGATAATGAACTTTACCATGACAGTCTTCTCCTGTGGAGAAACATGACAGAACATCTCTGGTACAAAGCCTGTATCTCTTTTTAATATGTAAACAGCAGTTATATTGGACATTAGATGTTATTTGGAATTGTCTTTACTGTTAGTTTACATCATAATCCAAATCCTTTCCACTGGACAGATTTGGCTGACTTCAGGGGGCTGATGGTAAGAATGCTAATGTATAAAGAACAATACTGGGAATACAGTTTACTTATGGTCCTTAGATGTTATTGGTTCACTTCTTTAGGAAAACCCTTGTTCTTCCCCTGGTTTCTCCCAAAATGTCCATAGATTTTTGAGGGCCTCATTTTTTCCAAACACCTGGGAAATTTGGGCACTCAAAAATCAATAGGGTTGAGGTTTTTTAAAGTTGGGAACTTGTTTCTGCATGACACACTATTGTGGCTGAAAGGGAACAGCACAGTTATACTGGTCATTAAAAAATGTAACACAAGAGCTAAAATTATTTTCAGTACTACCTTGTAGTTTAAACACAAAATAATTAAGTGGGCATGTTCCGTTAGTGCATAATAGATTAACCACATGTAGTACTGAAAGCACATCTAGTGTGCAGAAAAGTACTATTTCAGGCTGTTTATTTGTTTAAAATCATAGCCAGATCTCTAATTACTTTTTTTTTAGACAGTCAGCTTGTTTGTGATTAGAAATGTTTTGAAAAATCAAGTGAAACATTATATTACACAGCTGTTGGTTTTTTGCTAGACTTTAGGCTGATTTTGAGTCATCCTTGTGTTGGACGGGGGTTGCAAATACAGCTGAGCAGTGTGTGCGGAGTACAGTGACTTTCCTGTGACTGCAGCATCTTCACCAAACGCTTGCGTCCCCCCAATCTGACAAGAATTGCAAGTGCGTAGGGAAAGCAAGGTGGTGTGAAGCTACTGGGCTCAGATATTTGTTCCGAGCAGCCACCTGTCAAAATACCTGAGCGTACTCGCAACTCACCCAGCAAATTGAAAAATGATTAAAATTGCTAGTGTTTGACAGGCAGTTGCTGTGCCCATAAACTAATCCTAGTAGGACAGTTTTGCTGGCAGCTAACAGAGCATATGGCCTATGCAATATTTATTCCTTTGGTGGTGACTTGATGTTTAGCATATTTAAATAATTTGAAAAGTCATAATGATGCGATAGTCTCGCAGTGTTTTTCAGCTACCCTCATTTCTGGGTTTTATTTTTCCCCTTATATTTTCTTCTGTTATCTCTTTCTTTGATCTGACAGGAATAACAAAGCATCCCTCTGGATCTGCTGTGGTGAAATATGCCCACAGGAAGCAGAGTAGATCACATCAGTTTTCACTTTTTTTTTTTTCTTTCCTTTTTTCCCCCCTCCTTGCTGAAACACTCTTTGCTACTACAGAGGGCTGACATGATAGGGCTGTCAAGACTCAGCAAGATAGATATATCTTTAACAAAGGGAGCTAGAATGCTAGCCTTTCCCTGGTGGCTGAACCTGGCAAATTTATGAGGAAAAAATTAACACGCTATTCTAATAGCACTATATAATGCTTTCAAGGTAATGCCAGCCCTTGCAACGATGTGCTTGTTCTTGCTTTTGCTCAGAGTTATTCTTATTTATTCTGATTTAATTTTTAACTTGTTAGATCTTTTTCTTCTGGGCACCGTTTCTTTGATGTGACAAGAATATCAAAACCACCCCTATTGATCTGCTTGATTGAATTGTACCCACAGCACTGGCCACTTACATGTTCAGTTGTGCTTAATTGCCTCCATACAAGGGATGGTCTTCGCTTCCTTTCTAGGAGCAGTCCTACTTAGGCATGAATACAGATAGTGGTTAAATAAGTAGGAAGCTGCAAGTAGTATCAATATCCACTTCTTTCAAAGTTAATTGAAGGAATGTGTATAGCAAGAACAGTTATTGAGTAAAAGCCATCATCAAAGTGGAAATAGCTTTCTTAACTATGCTAAGGGCTCTGGTCTTCTCTGTGCACTTTCATCCGGTCGATTTTTGTCAAGAAGACTACATCTCCTTCACTCCCAAATACTGTGTTTCCCAGACATACAAACCAGGTTTTTTTCCTCAACTTTATATTCCATTTTTGGAAAAAAAATCTTGATTATTTTTTATTTTTGTTTGCTTGTGAGTCTGTTCTGTTTGTGTGACAAGATTACCAACAGAAAACGAAATGTATGTTTATGTTTCACTCTGGGAGCATCTGTGGGTATAATCATTTTTATGTCTTTCCATAGAGATTCAGAGCTCAGTGTCCTCGTCTGAAATGGGAAAGGAAAATATTTACTTGCTATCACTTTGTTATGTTAGCTCTTTGTAGATCAAGAAGAAAAATACAGAGATTTTTGAGGATATTTATTTTTGTAGTTAAAGATTCCTATAGAAGACACTGAATACAGGAGGATACACCTTCAATCAGACATTCAATAAGAAATTAGTGTAAATTGCATGAGGTCATTTACCACACAGTAATTGCCCAATGTGTAGGCTTTTATTCTTAAATGAATGTGTGCTCTTTCACTTGTTTCTTGTTCAGGGGAAAAGGCTTTCAGAAGGTGTTTGCTGCAGGATAGCTGAATCATTTTAACTATGAAATAACTTTTTTGGGGCACCTAGCCTAAGTAATGCAAGCCATTTATGACAAGGAGTCAGAAATCATAATCTGATCCAGAGAATTTCAAATGAAAAACAGCCTTCTACCATTGCTAAAAAAATTATCTACAGTTAGATTAATGGTTGATTACATTTCCATTTAACATAGTAGAGATGATCAGGTAGTAAGTATTTTAGTGAATCTCTGCTGATCTGAGTTTATGACGATTCCTGATCAGTGCTGTTGTATGTTTATGGGAATTCAGAATCTTTTCACAGGCAAGAAAATACACTGTTCCTGGAAGTAAAGCAAATTGTGGTGTACAGGTGGGTTTGGGTCCAAAATAACATTCTAGATTTGGGGTTTGTTTATTATTCATTGCACTTGTGATTAAAAAGCTCGGCATCCAGACAGAGCTAAGCACTGCCACTCAACGTACATCACCAACCATACATCGAACATTCAAACCGAAGAACTGCCTGTAACTTATTTAGCTGATGAGACTTCAACCAATTTGATAAATATTTCAGTTAATTCATTTATCAATGGAATACTTGGGTGAGTTTATAAATAACTCAGCCCAGAAAAATGGCTCAGTCTACTTTAAATATTATTTGGAATAAATTGTTTGGCCACTTCTCATCTACATTAGAAATTCCATATGCATTTTTGTCAGAACATCCTGGAGTCTTACCCAAACTGAGTTTAATGTTTTGCCAATATAAAAAGAACATCATTAACCGCAATTGCTCTCTTTTATTGCAGATATATATAAAATATAGGTCTTGTATATGAAAATTTCTTCTTTATTGTCTGGTTATTTTGTTTTTCTCCATATGGATGACAGGTACCAATTGTTGATCTTTAAAATTAGCAACAAGCATTTTAACATACACTTAAAGTAATATTTTATGTGTGAGAGAGAGAGAGAGTGATGGGGTGAAAATTACTGCAGCTGATTTGAACAGAAATAGCTGGAAGGGGCTTCTTTTTTCCTATTAGCACAGATTTCAGTTATATTACGCTGTCATTACCTCAGCATAAATTAACTATTATTCAAAACATTTCACACACAACAGTTTATTGGAACAGATATTACTCAGTCTAAGTATCTAGTCATTCACTTAGAAAGATGCAAAGCTGAGCTTTCTAAATGTTTTAAACATATTGATAATGTGCCTCTTTAATGCCATTTTGAAGCCTATGTACAGTATATCTATATTATTGTTTTCAATTTATGTCAAGAACAAAGTGAGATTTTGAAGAATGCATTCTGGGAAATAATCCAAACAGAATTATTTCTTTATAAGCTAAACCCTGAAAATAACTGAGAACATTTATTTTAACTGTAACAGTGTAACCTGTTTCCAAAAACTGAAATTCTAATATACACTGAAGCTTCATGAATACTATATGCGACACCTTTCAGTATGTATGTTACCTACTTGCCTGTCAGTCCTTTTTCAGCTGTTAGTTTTGAAGGTTTGCCTGTTCTCTGAGATAGTTCTTGTGTCCTGCAGTGGATAAATTGAAGGCTGGCAGATGGTTGGAGCCTCATCATAACTACAATTTGTAGTGAGGAGTATGCACTTTGCAAATCTCAGAGCACCTTCTTAAGGCGGGAACCAGGCAGATGATCTGTGATAGAAAGATGAAGCTGAGAGCAGAGGCAAGCCAGCATTGACTTTCCATTCAGATAAAAAAGAAAACCACTAATCTTATATTACCACATTTCTAACTTAATGCATTTTATTTCATTAAGAAGGAAAGTTTTGCTAATTTTTTTTAGCCAAGCAGAAGTAGAACATGAAGACACACTTTTAATTTTGTATAGTTTTATATTTATAAACCAAAAAAAAAAATACACATGCTAGATAGTTTGGTTTACTGAGTCTGTTCTGCTTTCCAAACATTAAAAACTGTCTTCAGTGAACATGTTTTATTTCAATAATAAACAGAAGAAAAAAAGTAACAGCTAAAGTGCATTCTTTAATGATTAAGTACCCTTTCCTTTTATTAGCACAAGCTTTCAGAAGGCCTGTTCTGTTGTTTGCTTCCCTGTTTTCCTCATTTTCTTTTGTGTTCTCCTACAGGGGATGTTCTTAATTGTAAAATAAGTAGAAATAAATATGATGTGTATGTTCTGTGTAATGACATTCTGAAACATGTGTAAGTTATCCTTCTGGCAGTAAAGATTACTCATTAGTTGAGCTATTAATACCGTTTATTTTCCATGACGATGATATTCTGTAGACTTGATCCTATACCTTCATTTATTTACTTCTACTTCAAAAGATGTCACTGTTCCAGTAGTTCAAAAGACTACCTGCTTATGATCACATGAATTCTTGTGAACTACTGGCCAAATTGCCTGGGGGTATGAACAATTGCTAATAGACTCCCTTTCTCTCATTTTTTAGTTGAACTCCCTCATGAGCATGGTGTATTATTCTCTGCTGGTTTACCAGAAAGATTTGACAGAATTCAGAGAAGAGCATCCTGGTGATGAGAGGACAGAGAAGACTGATTTATGAACAGGATTTCAAGAGCTTGACAGAAAATAACAGAGTGAAAGGGGATATGTAGCAGAAAGACAGGAATATGGGGAGTTGCTCATGCCAGCTGAGATAGGGATATTATTTGGTCTGATGCCAGATTAACTAGCAGTTACAGGATCAAATTCAGACAGGAAAGTTCAGGCTTAATGGCAGAAGTTTCCTAAGGTCTATAGGCTGTAGTTTGACTGTACAAATCTCATAAGAGAAACTGTAGAAGCCTCATTAAATGGTTCATTTCAAACTAGAATGGGCAAACACTGTAAAAATGCATTTTTAGGAAGAATGTGCACTATGGGCAGATAGAAAAATTGGGACTTTTTCATTTGTATCTTTTATTCTGCTGTGTTTTGTTATTGTGATTGCTGTAAGCATAACATGAACACAACTACTTTTTCAGTAACTGCATTACTCTGTGCCTCTTATGATTACATTAACGTCCATCATAAGTCATTGAACCTTTTTTGTTTAAATTCCATTTTTAATTTTTGACAAATTAATCGTTAATGTATAAATTATTTTTTTTTAAATTGCTACATTATGGGTGGAAATTTTTCAAGACAGTCAGTTTAGCTCTTTGGAGTTCTTCATTATTCAAGCCCCTCTATCTGACCATTTGGTCCTTTGCTGACTTACGTAGACTAAAGTCAATAGGTCGAAAAAATGTGGTCGGTAGATGTCCTGAGCACCTACTAGGTATAGATTGCTCTCCGGAGTCATAGTTTACTACACTTCCTACAGTCAAAGCCAGTTGCATGTAATCTACACCAAGCCACAGAAATACTGTCCTAAATATTTGCATTCCCTTTTTTATTTCTTATATTACCAGTTTTGTCAGAAAGTTACACAAAATATATAAATGTGTAGTAGTTTTTTAAAATACAATGCAAGTGTATGAGCATTTCCTAAGATAGAAAGAGGACTTTACTGAGGAGGGAAATATAATTGAAGTAGAAGAAGAGTAGGGAAATAACGTGAGGCATTTTTCTGAAAAAATGGATAAATTCAGTTGATGGACAGAAAAATAGTGAAAGAGGTGGGTGAATTTAAGAATTTTTGTTCTTTAAAAAATCATTGCCTCCCAAAAGAAACTTGTCATGCAGAAACTTTATGTACATTTATTGCTGATTTTAAAAAGTTTAACTGTGAATTTTTAAAGCTCACAGTTTAGCTTTTAAAATAAAAAGCATAGTTAAAACCAGCTGTAAGCATGCACTGTTAAAGCTCTTAGTCACGAAGAAAAAAAAATAATTAGAAAAGAGTGGATGAAGTTTCAAAGTTTCAATGAAACCTCCTGCTGATATTACTGTTGCATTTTTATGGATAGATGCCTATGCTTAAAGGCCTCTGTGCTCCTAAACATGACAATTAAAAACATACACGGTGTCTTAAACAAAACCAAAGGCAAGGGGAGCTAATAAATAGTATTAAACCTGATGTGGTCCCCAACAAATTCTCCCTTCTAATGGAACAGAGTTAAAATTTGCTATGTACAAGAGG